>NC_140907.1:21955571-22642238 GCF_045865225.1 Trachurus japonicus
AGGGAGCATTAGAATTTTGTTCACCTGACGTCACAACCTCTATTCAGTCTAATACCGAGGCGTAATGATATTGTTGACGGCATCATGCACGTGGTGGGAACTCTGTTTTAAAACAGAAAAAAACTTTCTTATGCAGTTGTGTAGAAAGAGTGGAATTGTAATCATTGCTTAAGCCATTTAATCATTTTCAACCCGTCTGGAGTAAACAATGTCAGTGAGTGTACCACTCAGCCTCAGCATTGATTTATGTTCATTACCACCACAGCCATAGCCACCCCCCTTCCCTCTCACGTGTACAGTTTGATATTTCCCAACCCAGTCTAGAGAGAATCTGTCTTTTAATTCATATGCAGATGGCTGAAATGATTAGGTAAGGATCAGAACTGGGTCTCCTCGTGCTACATACACACATGGTACCTTCACTTAATCAATTCAGGTTATGCAGTTCATCCTGTTGACAGTGGAGGTACTGAAGTGTGTCACAGCTCTAAGGGAGTTCCCTCACTGGTTCAATAGCTTGTTTTCCTTCCTTTTTTGAAGGCTATATTGCACCGCCCATGTGTTGTTTGCATTAATAAAAAATGATTCAGTTGTAAGGGACCTAGATGGGATTATACTAGATTAGAAAATGTAGCTGAAGGTGATCCCAAGAGCACTTATATGAAAAGACAGGCAGAAAGACAAATACAAAACTACAATCAAGTAAAGTGTAGAAATAAACACTAGTGCCATGCTGCAGTGCTGAGAGAGCTGCAGTTTACTTAGCAATTGGGAAAAATGTTGTTTTCAGTTCTATGAAAGCACACACAGACTCTGATTTCTGAATATTTTCAGGGAGAATGTTCCAGACTTGTGAAGCACATAAATGGATACTCCATCTCCACTTTCTGCCCAGACTGTGATGGTGTGGACCTGTGGGCTGTGGGCTCACAGAGAATCAGCTGTGAAAATATTATACCCCCATATACCGTATAAGTAACACAGAGCTGTCAGGGCAGGACTCATGTACTCCCTCCTTTTTTCATTAAAAGTCTGGCTGTAGAAGAAGAGAATTCAGTAAATTATCCTGTCAGTATTTTTTTTCTATAATTATAAGGGAAAAAATTAAAAAGCAAGACTTTCAGGCAACAAATCAATAGGGTCAGAATTAAATAAAGAAATTCTTCTGGAAAAACAATCAGCTGCTCCCTTGTGAAAGAACCTTCCACCTTCTTCTAAGAACTAGTCTATTAATATATTGTCTGTATTACAGTCACTAGCATTCATCTACTTCATAGAACTTAAAGGGAAGGACGCTGGAATGGATGACTGAGCATACAAAACAAGACTTGGGACTCTAGAGGCAAGGGTTTACATCCTACATACCGTGCTTTGATGGGTTGAAGCTTCTAAAACACTTACATCCTTATTTTTTATTGCAAGAGAGCAACAACAAGCATGAAGCGGTGGGTCCCTGGTGCACTGACTGTTTGGATGTCTTTGAGCGCTTCTGCTGTTTTGGTTTATGCAGGTGCAGCGGTAGGAAAAGGAATATAGCTCAGAGTGTGTGTGGTGATTGATAAAAACACACTCAGTGAAGCCAGGCAACAACACCTGAACAAATGGAAGCACACTTAATTGAGGAAATCACATTGTCTAGATGGTGCAGAGTGTCATTATGGAAACACACACAGCACCAAACACGGGGAAAACAAATGAAATACATTAAAAACATTTTGCCTAGGTGATAAGGTTAAAATTCTATGAATGTTTCGTTGTCATGTTGATTTAAAAGCACCACCCAGGCAGCATTATGGCTCCAGTAAACACAATTGCAAGTGTAGCATGTTTTTAGGAGGCAGGGTTGCCAGTCACCTATAAAACCTTGTCAACAAGTGGCAGCTTTTGTTGTGCCAATTAAGCAGAAGGAAAATTAACTGGCCGCATTTGTTGCAGCCAGCGGTTGTAAAAGCAAACTAATATAATGTTTTTCTGGACCACTGCATTAGGTCCCATGAAAAAGATGACTTTGTGGTGGTGTTCTCGCTCTCTCTTTTTTTTTTTTTTTTTACAGAGGAAGAATCCACTCAGAAAACCAATGTTTTCGCAGACTTTTTTTTCTCTGTGCAAAATCGTACACTAGTGAAACAGTAAATATGTTGTCTGCTCTATCATGTAATACTAAGCCTATCCTGATTTCCGTGGTTTTTAATTTTTTTCCCCTATCCTTTTCCCTGGTGTGGGTCACTGAGCAGAGAGGGGCACCCTCCACTTACATGCCCCACAAAGGCAGCTCTGGGCTTGGGAGGGAGGCCCGCCTCACGCCCTTCTCCTTGCCAGGAGTCCAGAGGTGGAATGAGTTTTCACGCTTCAAGAACCACGGGTCTTAACTCTTCTACTGACCTTTTTCACTATGTCGATGAGTCTTCTACTTTTTCCAGGATCTATTCTCTCCTCTCTTTTTTTCTTTTTTTTTTGTCTCCGGTATCGCTCAGTGCTAACATCTGTGTATATCCCTGTTTCTTTCTGTCTGCCCCTGTCTCTTGCTGTGCCCCTCTTACAGTCTGTTGTTCCTCTCCACCTCATCTAATCTCTGTTGACCATTGTTGCTGCTTCTGAAACTTTTAATTGACTTCCTGTGTCACCTCCTGTTCTTTCTGTGCCCTCTTTTCTTCTCTCCTTGTTCAATTTTCTGTCAACAGTGACGGAGTTTAACACAAATACTGACCTGACTTCGACTGGCCTTTCTCATTCAGTTTATTTATGTTCACCATTACTTTTTACATATATATACTTTGAATATATGACAGTATTTGACTTTCACTTTTGTGATACTTTTTCAACCATTGTCTAAGATACCCACAACAAAACACATTTTAGTTGCTTTATTTAGAAACCATTGCGAGAACCCTTGAACCTCTGAATGTACACTCAAGTCTGAGATGAGGACAAAGGCAAAAGCATGGAACACGGATGACATAAATATATAACGTTTGACATGGGTTATGAAAAGGCCAGAGTGAGCAAGGGAAGGTAGCGACGGGGAAGGAGAAGAACGAGCTGTGCGTGAACAGACAGAGCAGTGGACACACAGACTGATATAGAAGAAGACAGAGCGTCAGACTGAAGCACGTAAATTGCCAAAGGCAGTGTGCCTACAGAGCAATCACAGGACACCACAGTTAGATGATCATCTCACATTTAGATAATAATTATCCGAGTGGGACATCACATTTGTATCATTGACTGGTGCTTTTAATGTGTTCCCAGTTTCTGGGTTTGATTCCTAGGCCTGGGGCCTACGGGTAATCCAGCTTTCTCCCACAGGTCCAAACACATAAAGAATAGGTGGATGTTGAATGTGATGGACTGACGACCCGTCCACATTGTACCCTGGACAGTATAAATACAACCATGATTTAAAAGTTATGTAAATTGTGTCTTTAAACTCAATTAAGACGCTTGTGGCAGACAACAACAACAATGACGCCCACTAGACCATTAATTGGCAAACAAACGGAAGGTGGTACCTTGACTAAAATCATTCTGATAGATTTGAATACCTTTAGGCAGAATGAGTAAATAGAGAAATACTGTCCATGATAGGTAATTTACATTCCTCAAAAAAATATCTTGTGAGATGTTTATGACCAACCCCCATTTAACAGTCATCAGCTCTTCAGTTAATTGAATACTGCCATATCATTCCTAAAACCCGAGTTTGATCTAAGGATGTTTGAAGCTGTCACAATGAGATGAGGTCACATGGTCCTTTTGATTGAGGTGATATATTAAAATCTGCAGTTTTCCATACATCATGCAGGGAGCTGATAAAAAACAAATAAACTGGTCACTGAGTTATGCAGTGAACATGAAGAAAGTAAATATGAAAACATTCTCTCATTTATCCTTAACTCTTTGGTCAGTTTGTTCAACTGTGTGTGCGTTTACACGAAAACATGATGTGACTCAGTCTGTTACAGTTGTGAATTATGCTCGTGCAGCTGGAGATAAATGCTTTTTCATAGCTTAGCCGGTTAGCTTCGCCGGAGCCCTGCCTGGACTACAGCTTTTACACTTCTGACTGAGTGAACGTTCCCAGTTCAACTTCTCATTGGCTCGATACAAGTAAATAACAGAAGAAAACTTCCTACAGTGGGAACATGAAGTTTTGTTTTGTAACATTTTAAAGGGCTCAATTAACTTTACCGTGTGCGGGCGCGAAAACAAACACCCCACACCTTAGACAATGGGCTATATGTTACTGTAACACTGCACATGCCTTGTTGGGATGCCTGTCAAAACTGGTAGCAAGTGCATTCATTTAACTGATTTGGATCCATATAAACATTTTAATAATTCACCAGGTTAGGGGAACATTTACAGTATTAGGTATTAGTATTAGGAGAATCCTCAGTCATTCATATCCAAGCAAAATTGATATTGTAACGTAAATATCTTTGACTGAATCAATATTGAGTCTAATTGAATCAGGAATCAAATCGATTCAGGAAATCAGTGGCAATACCCAGCTCTTGTGTGCACTGAGAGGCTGCCAGCTGTGATTGTCAGTGTGAGGATATTTATGTTCTTTTTTTATATATATACAGTAAAGTCATATACTGACTGTACAGAAAGTTGATGGATTTGATAAATAATTGATTGTTTTGATTAAGGACCATCTAAGCTGACCAATAGTCATTCAGGTATCCACAATAAATAGATTTGATTTCTTTCACAATTTCTATTCAGCTACCAGCAAATTGTGTGTGTGTGTGTGTGTGTGTGTGTGTATAATCACAAAATTGGGGTAGTAAAAAAGCTGGGTGTATTTTTTGTGTTTCTCCTGAGAGGCTGCAACGTCTCTCTACAACACTGATTGTCCGAGGATTTTCTTGACTGAGGGAGGGGGAATTAATTTGAAAACCTTATTTGGCCACATACCTTCAGGTAATGAATTTTACTCAAAATTCCAAAATGAATCTCAGCAGTGCCGAGCCTGTGTGTTTATGTGTGTGTCATGATTATAGGGGGCTGTTTGCTTCATCTATTCCAGCTGCTCGTTGAATTCATTCATCAAGGATAACAGCTCAGGTCCTACAGGAATCAAATCTCGGCTTTAAAAGACAATTGTTTGTTTGTTTTTCATTGGATTTTTATAACCCTGATTATTGTGCTTCCTATAGTTGACTCTGAATTAAACTCCTTTTGAATTAATCATTAACAATACTCTATATATGGTGCTCCACTGCAAATACCGGTAGCCCACACTTATTTGTGCTGCTGTTGTTCTCTTGCTCTATCACATCCCTCCCTTCATTAGCTGCAACTATCCCTTTCTGACCATCTCTTGCTGCTTTAGCTGCCACAGCAGCTCTGGTTGAAGCCTGGAAATATTCAAAACAAATTAATTGGATAGCTACTGGTTGGGCTGTTCAGCTTTCCCGTGTGTGTTTTCATAAGTTTGAAAGCATTCTGTTTTCTTGACTAATACCTCTGGTCCAAAGCCCTTTTAAAACTTGGAATAATATTTTTTAATACTGGAGGAGCAAACATTCATGATCAAAGAACACACTGGATGTGTCATGTGTATGTTTTGACTGTGGGAAGTCTTGGGTTCGCTTATGTCTGCTTTGTGTGATCAAACTGGGTATCATCTTTCACACATGACCCAAGAAGAATAGACAAAGAAAAGACCTTTTGATGTTATATTGGCATCATACTGTACCAGTAACATTGCATGAACTTGAAATTTTTGGTTAAAGGTTAAATCTTAAAATGAAACCAATGTGAAAAAAATGAATGGTTTTTTTTAATCATTATAGCTGCATGTCAAAACACTGCTGTTTTCTGTCACACACAAATCACCAATAATTAATGATGAAAAGGAATTTAACATTGGTGTAAACCTACAGTACAAAGTCTGTTAGAGAGACAGAGCTTTGTCAACAGCAATGCAGTAGAGACGTAGCCTGTGTCAACACAACAACACAACACAACACAACACAACACAACACACGTGTGCTGCTGTGTCAGTCACCACATTCACATGATGCAGGCAGTGAGTTTGTGATGTTCAATAAATAACATTAATGTTATTGACTTGCATGAGCAGTTAATATTCACTCACTCACTAAGCAAGCTGTCTTCTTTGAGGTGGAATGCAACAGCAGTCCTTCCTCCTCCATGTCATGGTTTGATTCAGAGTGTGCTGATAGGAGGGTCTGCTCACACCGTCTGTTGACAGTGTGTTTCATTATGTTGTGTTTTAAATGCCCTTGAATGTTTTACTGACCTTATCCATAACATATGTAGATTACAGTTTACTGCACATCAATTTCTCCTCCACATACTGGAAGGATAATCATTCCATCTGCAGTTATTAAATCTGCACATCATCACTTACTAAATTGCATAATGACTCTGAAAACCATGACCAGTGGCTGCTGTCGACGCCACTCGAGGATACAAATCAGACAAGACACCATTTAGAGACCATGCTAATTTTTCGACAGTGAAGGATTTATGTAACACTTCTGGGGCCATTTTCACAAAACATCTAAAGGCCGTGTGTGGCTCCTTCCTGGCTGGTTTAGAAAAGAAAACAACAACAGCGATTTAGCTGTCCTATTTTTAACACTTCTGGGTTATTGGAGTCAGGGTAATTCATGAGGCAGAAATCTTCTGTTTGTCAGCTGAAGAAACATGTGCAACCATAAACACCCTCTCTATCCTCTCACATCACAAAGAACACGCCGTCTGAATGGCCGTCAGTGGACTGGCTTTGAGTTGTGAGCAGTTGTCGCTGTGTGACAGCCATCACTGTCACTGTCCAGGGTGAACTGGAGCCAGTCTGACTGAGGTCGCTGTCTGAGGCATCTCGCCCCGGCTGGGTGTCACTTGGTGGGGCACAGAAGCTGACCCAGCAGGCTGCGACGCCTGACATCCACAACATGATCAGGTCCTCAATAACACACAGGAAAAACACGGGATATGGACCATTTTCACTTTTAATGAGGTTTTTCTCTCCTGACATGAATCATGCTCCCAGACTCTAAAACGGGAATAATCCAGTGTGATTTACTTTAGTGGTGATTTTCTCAACGCAGAGCCCCCAGACTGTGGGCCAAGTGAAACAACATGCTATAAAATCTGTAATGTGGTTTTTATTCCTCGGTATATTTTAGTTGACATATCTTTGTGAAGTGCATTGATGAGGAAACTGTTTTGCAGATGTGTATGAGTTCATTCATGCTTACTCACTGTAATGGAAATTTCAATTGAAAACTTATTGTAACCTTTCTATAGTATGAATTAATGTGTGCCATAAGGGTAGAGCTGGTTCATGCATATCTCTTTTGCTTTAGTGGTTTAGAGACATTTTTTTATATGAATTCACACACATGCCTGTATATCCAAATTCGACACTCTTTTTAAGGGTTTGCACACACACATTCTGACATTAGGTTTCATGATATCAAACACACATATCAGAGATCTTTGGGAAGATCTATTAGGGAGTTGATCCTGACACATTCATGGGTATGAGTGAATACATATGGTGCACTGATACAGCTCTTTGTCTGTCAGCGAGATAAATCTCCCTCATATTGAGATTTTCTTTTATTTATTTTTGTATCAGTGGTCGACAGCACTCTGTGGTGTATGTGTTTGGCATTTAGCGTCCAGCGTTTAAGGTCTACATATGTGGAACAATTGTTAATTTATACTGTACATAGATTAACATATGTATATATTATATATATCCTCTCTTTACTTTTTCTAGTGAGGCTAGTGGAGAATGAAAAACAGCAGGGCTGGGAAATAGAGACGTGATACTCTTTATGCAAATCAAATACCAGCGTTGTCATTCATTTCCTTCAGAGCACCCTAAGGACAGACGAGGAGCTGAAAAGCACAGAGAAAGAAAGCAGCAAGGAGAAGTTGAAGCCAGGTCAACGTTGAGCAAATGTTTTTACAAAAACAAAGCAGGGTTTTGTGAAGGCCAATCACTGATCAGTATTCAGCCTGGCTGAGACGAGCGCAGCATAGGGTTACAGTTCTCACCAGCCTTGACCGACCTGTACCACAAAAACCTCGCACATTCAACAATATCAAGATGTTTCTCAACAGTAGTAACATAATAGCAATTCGATGATTTTCATTGAATTCCTTCATCACTGTGATACACACATTGTGCTTGAATCACATCTGACACCGTGGGTAACAAGAAAAACACAGTACTGAACACATGCACACTGCTGCTGGATGTTTGCTCTGGGGAGAGGCGCCTCAGGGCTTAACTGAAATATAGCAGAGAGGAAATGAAAAGAGTAAGTGACAACGTGTGTGAACTTTGCCAGTGTTAATGCAAATTAAAATGGGATTTGGAGAAAAACAGAAAAGACTTGAAGCCCAAGCTAAGAGACCATTATTCACTTGTAGAACAACCACTCACAGAACAGAACTTAATATTTCATATTTATAACTATGACTGATCTCAAGGACGGACATTCAAAAAATCTCTCTCTACACATACAGTGCACTATGTCAGCTTTTTTGTACAATTTTACATTGATTCTCATTGCCACTTTGAGAGTCAAGTTCTGCAATTGATCTTCCTCTGCATTTTCTGTGTCCATCTGTAGCCTCAGGCCTGACTTATCTGAAGATGCTCAGAAAGAATCACTGATTTCATCTCAACAGGTCAAATGTAGTTAGTTTAGCAAATTACAGCACCACTGGAATTCAGGCTTACTTTGATGAGCAATAAAAGTCTGTGATAGTCAATCAGCTCTGTGTTTCTGCAGATGACACGGTGAGAGACATTGATGGTGTCTGATCTAAGTTGGGATGTGACTGAATTCTCCTGCTACGTCTGATCCAAATTTGAAGGTGCACTAATAGAGTTCATTATAAAAAGGCTCTACAACTAAATCCACCTGGAAACTCCACAAAAAGTATTTGCAATGTGAGAGACAACCATTTATATAAATATGCAAAGACAAGAATAATTAGTTCTTATTTGTGTTGGATTTGCCTTGTCTTTTTAAACTCAAACCATTATCTCTGCACTTTATTCTTTGCATGAAGCAAATCCTGCTCTTCCTTTCCAATAAATGCAAGAAAAAGACATTGACATCATTCTAACCATGCTTCTTTTCTGTTTACAGAGCAACAATCCAATCACCACGGCTCCACCTTGCCTCCTGTGCCCCCGCCTCACCGCCAGCAGCCCTCGATAACGGCTCTGAACCAATCTCTTGGCTCGACGCACCACGCTGGCCAGTCCCTGAATTCAACGCGGCAGCTAACCCCTCCTACTGGAAGCCCGGCCCCTGTGGCCGGCCAGTCACCAGCCGAGCTGCAGACCACACCCCCCGAGAGCGTCCCGCTGCAAGACAGCTGGGTGCTGGGTAGCAATGTGCCTCTGGAAACAAGGTATGTTGACTTTAACTAGCTGTGTATCTGCCTATGCCATTTGGCACTGGGCATTACTGTACTTGGCACTAGGGGGCAAAAAAGTGACTTATTGTGGTAATTGATTTCTGCAACACAAGTGTTCTCAAGCAGCATGCTTCTTCTCCATCCTGGTTCACTCACCATGCTAGAGTATCAAGACAGAAATGATGTTAATATTATGTCAAATCACAAACAAATCAATGTGACACATTATATTTCGAAACGCGCCATGCCCGCCAAACTGAAACTGAAAGTTCTGAGCTCTAAAGCTCTGAAGTTTTCAAAAGAGAAGCCATCGTGACTTCTTCTAAAATTTACAGACCAGGTTTCCCCTCTCTCACCAGACCCAAAAGGGATACAGTTAATTCATATTTATTTATACATCCCTAATGTTTTGTGAGTGAGTGAGTGAGCGCTGCAAACTAGAATCTGAATGATAGATATCACGGTTTTACTGCCATATTACACACTGAACCTTCAAATGTTTCATATCATTAAATTAATTTTATTATTCTACAAAGATAATCCAAGTAAATATAAAATGCAGTTTTGTTCAATCATAAACTACCGTAACTGTGTTAAACCAAAATTTTTGGAAAGCTGAGTTTAATTTCACAGACTTATCCACACCCAGACCTGATCACTGCCAAACCTGTTGAACCAAGAGCTCACTTCAATAGAACGAAAGGCAACAGATGAAATTGTATATTTACTTGGGTTATCTTTGTCTAATATTAAAATGGTTTTAATAATCTGAAAAATTTTAGTCTGACAAATATGCAAAAAAGTAAGAATTCAGGAAGAGGGGCAAATATTTTTTGCTTGTTTATTGAAAACAAGACTATAAGCATTTTTGAAAAATTGCTTAATCTGCTCCCAAACATGGGACCATGTTTCTTTAATCCGTCTGCAGCAAATCACAAAAAATAATCTGCAGTTCAGACAAAAGAGATACAGCTGACCTTTATAGATTTCTCTGAACGTGATGCTTGTGTCTGACTGTGAATCCAAATATACACTAAACCAGCATCTTCATGGAAGACTTTCACTTTCCTAGAAGTTGGGAGTTGTAATCGCACTTGTCCTCTCAAAGGACCCTAGAAAACACACAGAGGTCAGTGTCTCTTTCTCTCCAACTGTGACATGGGTTTTATTGTATAATTTGAACCCTGAATCCCCATTCACTTGGTGATTTGTAGCCCTTTTCTTTGTCGAGCCCCACACACTGTTCTCTGATATTCACTCTGATAGCCTGATATTTAGTGATAATCTGTTCTCTCCAGCAGAGTGTAACATCATGCTGGCGACTGTATAAAGGCCCATTGTCCCTCTGCTGCCCACACACACACACACACACAATTTATGGGTGCAACTTTAGCCTTGACCCTCTGTACATCACACTCCCTCTTTCACTCCCTCCTCACTCACTTTCCTGCTCTCATTAATGTCTCTCATCCAGAGAAAAGGAGCGTGACACAGAGTGATGCACACTACATGTCTGTCTTTGTAACCGTGTGAGTTTGTGTGTGTCCTGTGTGTGCGTGTGTGTGTGTGTGTGTGTGTGTGTGTGTGTGTGTGTGTGTGTGTGTGTGTGTGTGTGTGTGTGTGTGTGAGTGTGTGTGCTTTGTTCTTAAATCCCAGCAGGGACTTTAATTGAGGTCTGCATGGGTAAGTGCTGCTTTTTGAGGTTTTCTGAGGGCTTTGGTTTTGTTTTAAGGTTCAGGTTAGGGTATGTAATGAAGGTACTGTAGCTTCTCAAGAACAGCTCATCAAAAAAACAGAAGTTGTTTGAGTGAAAAACAGAGATTTCTTCATTTATCAGTAGGACATAGTGTGGTGCCTTTTTATTGGCCATTTAGAATGTGCTGGTTGGTTGGAGACATTTGTGTGTATAATGTTTGCTCACGTTTACACTCTTTTTCGTTTACATGTGGGCGGAGTTGCCCACATTTAAACGTTTCTTGAATAACCATGATCTGGACAACCTGAGAATCTGCACATATACATGTTAATTGTAAGTTGAATATAAGTCTCTAACTGTGAGGACCGGACCGGGTATGTAGAACTGGATTAGATGGAGGTAGATTAGGTAACTTGGGTGGTAACTTTTTTTTAAAATCAAAAATAAAATTAGACCTTGTTTGGGACACTCACAGAAGAAAATATCCAGGCATTAACAACACAGTATGAGGGTAAAGACCGCTGCTCATCTATCTGTTATTACAGTAGGTGTCAGTGGGTCAAAGTGTGGAGAAAAAAAACAAAAAACACATTGGCGATCAATTCAGTGCAGCACCATCTAAGCATTTTCTGATCTCTGGTCTCACAGCACTCCTGATACACAGACATGGAGGTGTGCAAAATAATTAGATTTGGTTTGGGCATAAAAACAAGTAGGTCAGAGTTCGGTAGAGATGGCAATTTGTTTGGTTTAAGTTGAGAAAACATGGAGGCTCTGGGTAAAATACCTATTTTGTGAAGGTTAGGGGACCTTCGTTGTCATAGTAACAATAAATTAGTTTTAGTGCCCATCGTGCTGGTTAAAAAGAAAGCTGCTCTACATAAGCTATCAGCAGGAAACAAACAGCAGCCCTCATGTTGATACCCAACATTTTATTAACCCATTGATCTCCCTCTGTGTCGATGTTATGGTAATTACAAAGAATTTCCATTGTAGCTACTGTCAGCATAAAAAAGTCAGCTGATGTTGTTACTCCTCACATAGACGATTCTTTCTTAGGCATTTGCTGAAACTACGAATATAGTCCCAGTCAGGCCCTGTGCAGACCTGCATGGCCACATTCTTTTATCATAACAGTGTGAACACAAAATGTGTCCTAGGCCACAGCGAAGGACATCCTCTGCCAACAACTCAACCACAGCTTCACACTGATCCGACAATATTTTACTCTTTCAAATGGATAAAACCTGATTCCACTGTAGAGCTGTGAGCAGCACATTGATTCGTTCAGGCCTTCCTTCTCTCTCTCTCTCTCTCTCTCTCTCTCTCTCTCGCTCTCTCTCTCCTCTCTCTCTCTCCCTCCAATAAACACACAGACTAGCTAAAAACACACATATTTATTTGCATTTACAGCAGGGAAGCGTGATCAGATCACAAGTGGTCACTAGAGACACATGTGGAGACCTAGGCTTGTCCAATTAAAGTTAACACCAGGTCTGAACAGATGATTAGCATCATGTAATTATCATGGTGAATAATTTAGTATATTTACACATGAATTTAGAAAGGAGGAAAGGAAGGTGTGAAGGACAGACCAACCAAACACAGTAGTGCTTGAGCCCTATAGATGTGGGATTTCTCTGTCTGCAGGACAGAGAAGGAGTGCTGACCGCAGCGTCCAGCAGAGGATGTATGTGTTTGATTTGCCATGCAGGGAGAGCCTCCAGGTCACACAGCATTTATTTTTCAGCTCCACCCCGAGAGCTGAGAGAGTTTTTTTCTCAACCCGTCTCCTGAAGACCTCGCAACATGTTTTATCTGCAAGTCTGTTTCAGTGTGTGTGTGTGTGTGTGTGTGTGTGCGAGAGAGAGAGAGAAAGAGAGAGAGAGAGGGCAAAGGGAGAGATTTACTATTTCTTTCACATACCGTCATACATGCCACACTCAGTGGGGGTGGGCTGAATTTTGAAAGATGATGCTTTGAGGGCTCTCTTTCTGTGTGTGTGTGCGTGCGTGTGTGTGTGTGTGTGTGTGTGTGTGTGTGTGTGTGTGTGTGTCAAACAGTCATGGTATCATATAGACTCTATAGTCAATCTTTGCAGTCAAAACATTAACCAACTGGCACATACCTTTACCCTACATACTATTTCCACTCTGTTCTCTGCCTCTCTCCTCCGTTATCTCCCCTGTCTGTTTATGTCCATTGGCTGCTCTTCTGTTGAGTGCTTGTGCATTTAATGTTTAATGCCTGGGGTGAAGGTGTTCTCCAGATCAGCTCCTTAGCATATGTGATGTTGAGTGATAAATTGCTCCATGCTATAATTTAATCTGACACTCCCCCGGTGATAGAAGGCAATTGTTTTTCCTTTGTGCTTTATTGATAGAGGAGCGTGTAGCTGTGAGCTCACAGGGAGCGCTGCTCTATACGTACGTATGTGCTTCAGATTAAACAAATCACATCAGAGTGACAGTCTCGTTGCAAGCAGGGCTGATTAATGCTGAGATTAATGAGTTAATGACCTGCAGATGGGGTCTAAACCTGGCTTTTCGGCCTCACAATGGAGGCTCACACTAAACCAGATCACTATGGTAACTAACGGCAGCTCTGTGTGGCTGTTTCATGCCGCGAGTAGAACGGGTGCTGCAGGCACATTGTCAACAGCATTTTAATGCAGCAGGAATGTTTTATGATTTTCTTGACTCCCACCCATCAACATCACCCCAGCCCAGGTATATTTTCAACAGACACCTCACTAGTACTTTGAATGTTTCACATTATCTCCATAATGGCAGAGCAGATAAAAAATTACAGGTCTATACGTACATGCATTGCTGGCCATTTTTACTTCTCTCTTTTGTAAAAGATATACAGTATCCTAGGACATATCATGTCAAATATGTAGTGACGAATGGACAGTTCATTTCAAGCTTCCATGTTTTTGCCAAAACACATATACTTTATCCTCCACTGTGCTCCACATCCCACAAACCCATTGAATATCATCTATTGAAATGCTCTCAGATGAAGCTTTCCAGTGAGAGGGGAGAAAAATACAGATAGTTTGAAAGTAAAATGTATTCAGAATGAGACAATGAAAAGGAATATGTGTTTGACACATTTTCTCTGTGCTTGTGACATTTTTCTGGAGAAATTGAGGGATCGAGTGCTTTGCACAGCCTCGACTTTTCTTATGGCAATTACATTTTTTCAAAACTGATAGAACACACTGCTTCAGAAGACAAATGAAATAGATGTCTTTTTTGTATAATTTTGAACACCGACACAGATTTTTTATTCAATTTCAGTTCCACTTTGTGCTGTTTTGTACCTACAACTGATTTTGACAGAGACAGAACTTCAAACTTCAAAGCAAACAAGAAGAGACCAAGAAACAGCTTGTATTGGCACTTATTATGCTTAGTTAGGTAGGGATGGGGTGAAATGTGACAGGAGAGTGTGAATGTCCTCATTTAGAGGCGGTAATCTCTACAAACACTCTTTAAAAGCCAAATGTTGCATACTCAGACACACACACACACACTCTCACAGATTTATGTGCACCCACCTGTTACATTACAGGACACCCAACACCACTGGTCACTGGATTGAGCAAGTGTTGATGTCAATCACACACACACGCACGCGCATGGACTGCTGTCTCTCAGAGAGTATTATATTAGATTATATTTCTATACAACAAAATTTCAGGTGAAAATATGTCTTATAGGAAATATCATTATGCAAGGAATAGTTTTTTTTTCTTATAACAATGACTTGATTCATGTATTTCGCCAGTTGCGAGAACATGCTAAACACATCATTAAATTATTCACAGACGATATAGTATTTGTTTTCCACCAAAACAAATTCATGTGGAGAGAAAATCATCATTATATTTGATTGGTTACATTCATATAATCGCAGCTCTTGGGGAAACATCATGGTTTGTTTAAGACAGAAAAAATTCTGTGACTTCAGTTAAAGTTGAATGTTTTGTACCTCTGACATCCACCCCATCTGTTTCCCAGTGTTTCTGCTGCTGTCAATACATGTAGCATTTTATTCATAAAAAATAAATAGGTGTCACATTTTTGGTAAGGTTTTATTGAATATTGGAGAGTAGCTGGAGATACTATTTGCATGTGGTATTTTTTTTTTTTTTGCATTGTGGCCATCCTCAGGTGTTGGGGTGGGGGCAGATAGGAGCTGTCCATGGTTACTTAACCAAAATTCTCTTGACATATCAAACAAAGAGAACTATGGGCTATGGAAGTCTGAATAGTCAAAATACAGAAGTTATCATGACATGAACTATGTTGCGGTAAAAAAAAGAAAGAAAAAAAGATAGTTGATTCTGTGGAAACCCAGCTTTACGGGTATACTTTACGGCCCAGCGCTATGTCCAAACAGTTCTTTTTAATTGTCTGTGTGGGTGTTGGTGTGGTTTTAGACATAGAGAGAAAAGCTATTCAAAGGTGATATGTAAATTAAAATGAAGCTTTTATACTGTAGTTGGCAGTGGCTGTATGTGGGTTTGTATGGATAAGGCTGCTGTTCACTGGCCATTGTCACAGTGTTGGACATGCCAGCTACAGTATATCCAACAGCTACTATCCACACATTAGTCACAGTAATTGTCTTCCCGAGGATTCCCAACATGCCTATGACTTCCCTATTGTTATTTTATGTCACACTTCAACACACACACATTCAAACAGGAACCATAGCCCCCTCCTGTCACTCCTATTGTCTGAGACACTTAAAAGGCCCAGTGTAAGTAGTGTTAATGTAATGTAAATGCAGGTTGTAGAATAGTGCATTTGAAGGGCTGTTATTATTAGCGGGCTACCAGATTAGTTATGGTTGACAACATGCTACTCTCAGCTAAGCAGGCTGTGGTTGCAGTCATTTTACACTTGATTATCCTCACTCTGTGTATCTGCTGTAATTGGCTTGCACTTAAATGCTCATGAAACACATATAGAGTTGTTAGTGTGTTATCTACCACCCCAGTGTGTGTTTGCCTTTGGAGAGGCCCAGTCTTGATATGTTGCAGTGCAGCGGCTTAAAAAAACTGGACGTCTCCAGCTCATATTAAACGGCCAACTACGGATGGATTGATATGAATATGGTGTGTATGGGTGTGCATGCACATGTGTGGAAATACCATGACTATTATTCTTTGATTAAAGTTGTTTTGTTTCATGCAAAATAAATAGACAGACTTTATTTTCAAAATGCCACTGTAACCATTTAAAGCTACATTTTGAGGGAACACATGTTTCATTTTTGTTTTTGATGTGTTCAGGATGACACTGCTAATTACTAGCAGAGCTCATATGACTCATCATAGGAGAGTTCTGGTAAACATAAAGTTTTTGGTGACAGATTTTGGTAAAACAAAACAATCGCCCTGTAATTTTAAGAAGTTGTTAGATGATGTTGGTCTACTGCACTGTAAAATCTGATGCATTAATTTAACTCAAAAGCAAATGATATTGGATTGATCATTTTTAAGAACTTATTTTACTACACATTTTTATTTTTGCCAAACAAACATCCATTATGAAAACAAATAGAAATACATATAAATATAATATAAATCATCGCAAAGGCCTCAGCAAATTGCCAGAATTTGAAATTTGGTTACCTAAGCTAGCTTATGTAGTTATAGTTGCATTAACACAACCCATGTAATTTAACAAACCTTCAATGTTTATATGTAGATAAAATAAAGTAAATATGTAAAGTGTAAAATGTGGTAAATAACAAGAAAAAAAGCGGAATATGTCTATCAATACAGAATTCATTTCGCTTTGCTCAGCTTTCCAAATATAACAGATCAGAACGACGTCAACATCATGTCCGGCTAATCCTTTTATTTGTAATAATATCATGTTTTGTTTGAACTAAATTTGCACATTGATTTACTGATGTTTTTCCAGTGTGTCAAACAGTTCACAACAGTTCACAACTTCATAATTGATTGATTTAAAAAGTGATGATTGTGGTAAAAATAGAAAAGAAAAATGAAAGTAAGATCTTCTCAAGGGAAAGCACTGTCGTGGTCAGATTCTATTAATATTCCTCTTGGTTTTAATTATGTGTAAATCAATGACAGCTTTTCTCTTTTATACTGTAACATGAAGTTTTCTCAGTTTTTACAATATAAAACACACAGCTGAGATTACTGTGTGTGTGCGTCTTACTCTCTGACTCAAAATGAAAACACAATAAAATGTCACTACTTTACACTCAAGACTCCACAGAGACGTGAGGCAATCGAATATCGTGGTAAATAATGAAGTGGCAAATTTACCCTTCCATGCACAAGCACAAAAGACGGCACACCTCCTCCGATCACAAACAAACATACCACCACTTCAATTCAACAAATATTTGCAGCTTTTTATTAGAACAAACCTTCAGTTTGTGCGTCAGGCACAGAGGCAGGCTTTTAACAGATATTGTAGGTCCTCAAATATTGTGCACTTACAAGTTGAACATACACATAAATAAGAGACACATATGATGAATGGTAACTGTGTCTGCAACTGTAAATTTTTAATTATGACAGGAGCAAAGGGGAAAATGTGATGACGTAGTGTAAAGAGATGAAGTAACACATGAGGAGGAGGTTGTGGTGGATGGATGGGTCATCACAGGAAAACGACACAATAGACCAGTGTTCAATTCCCATAGGAAAATAGCAGTCTGTGTGGTTTATACTCATCACGGTTTGCCAGAGTCAACAGCTTGGTTATTTTTGTAACCATGACAACAAAGTAATGTTGAGGAAATACCGATTATAACGCGAATCACATTTTTTTCCCCCAGACCTAACCAAGCCATGACTGTTATAATAGTAAGCATGGTGACGAAGGTACTGGAGGGACGCTACTCTTGCTAAAGGCCACCTGTTAATTATTGTAACCATGGCAACTGACGTCCGTTGCACCTGCTGTACGGGGCTTATTTCAGGAGACATGGTTATGTGTGGGATCAAAAGATTGGGAAAAAATGTATGTATGTATTGATGATGGATGAAAACAACTGTGAAGGAAAGACATGGTATAAATTACTGGAGATGAAGGTTTGTGTGTGGGAGTTAGACTGAAACAACTCAGGACGGCTCTGTTCACTCAGACCACTACACCACTAATTCTGTAGGCTAATCCTATTTGTTGAAGTAATGGGTACCATAGTAGAGTAATAGTAGATAACATGGGTGTTTCCCTCCATGCTATCAATTTTGCTCCTGGACAGGTAACCTAATGTGATATAGCCTATTTGATTTCAGTAACTCCGTTGCTTTCAGCTTTCCTAACCAACTGGAAACAGAAACTGCAGACAACTAGAAAGTGTCAGAAATGGTTATCCAGAAGTAAATAAAATAATTAGAAATCTATTCACAATATATTACTGTACAAAGAGGTGATTGATTCCTCAATACTCGAGAATCCATCAGGAATTACTTTATTTATATAAAAGTAAAGGAAAGAAGAAAGAGAGGTAAAAGAAAAGGCAAAAAATAACAACCTATGTGAAACATTTCTGAATGCCTTCATAAAAAGAATAGGACTGCGTTCTACATGCATAGGCTCAGTCGAGTGGGGGCTCAAATCGCAAAAGCCCTGTCAACCTTTGCCACAAGCTGTGACCTTGGACTAACCCGGCGTGCCCCGTCAGCAGACCCCAGTGGTCGGTGGTCCACAGGGCACATATCAGGTCAATGAGTCATAGAGGTATTTAGGGGCAGAATACTTTTAATGTGTTAAAGGTGAGCAGTGAAAATTTGAAATCAATTTATAAAACACTCTTCATCAATAAATCTAACAGGGAGCTAATGTAAAGAAGCAAGGAGTGATGTGATCATGCACCCATCATCTCAGTAAAAAGCTGAGCAGCTGGAGACAGTGGAGTGAGCCGTGGCTGATACCTGAGTGAAGTGCATTTCATTACATGGAAGAAATCATGTTCTCTACGTTGTTTTTGCTCCCTTATTACATCATCACTTTGCACCACCTCCTGTTTATTCATCTAACAATCACCCACAAATGCACCCATCCATTTGCCCTTTCTTCTGCTCTTTGTCTGAAAATAAGATTTTTATCACATTTTAGATGGTAGGCTACCCTCTGTTTGTTACAAAGTTTGTAAACTGTGTTTTTCAATATAGATGTGAAGCTAATGAATGGGACCAAGGAGCTTTGAAAAAAATGAAGTGCATGTGAAACACATGTCATTACTTGTAAATGAATGCGATCCAGTACACCAGCTGTAATACTCTACTGTTACAAGGCTTAAGCCTACATATTTCAGTTTAGTTGGCCCTGTCAGAGTTTATTGCTGAGATTGTAGCGGGTGGTGGTGTTGTACTAGGGTGCAGTATATTGAAATTTGGCCCCTAATGTATGGAAATGTGGTGGATAAAATAGTAGAAACACATTTGAGTATTATCCAAATACATTTGCCTAATAAAGTACAGTGCCAGTGTGGCCACAGTGGAGTTAGCACTACCTCCCACAATCACATGCCTCCACCCGGGCAAAAAGCCTAAGACAAAAAACAAAATAAAACAGCAGCCGACAATGGCACCACATGTAGAGAGAGGAAACAAATTTCTCCAATAAAGTAACTAAAGCCAAATAAGGTATGAACTGCAACAACGACGCGTCCAGTTGAGAGGAGAAATATGCTGCTTTTCTGATTATATAAACATGTTGCACCCTCTCCCCAATATTTGCGTCTCCACGAGTGGTAATGAATAGAAAAACACTCTCCCCGACTGTCACAGATGGCCGGCGGTCGGGACGGTGTCTTCCAGCCTTAAGAGCTACAGCATTTATACTCTTTAACTGTGTGTTCACTGTGCATCCCTGTAGTGCTGTGGCTTTAAAGGAAATCCACCAATAGGATCGCTTGTCTGCAGTTACAGTGGATTTCTGCAGTTATGAGTTCAATGTTGTATGGCTGTTCTCTAATAAATGTTTAGTCCATCAGGTCATGGACTTGTGGACTAGACATTAGATCGACCAACAGATTTAACCAACAGATAGGAAAAAGCTGTGCTGGGGGGCTCCGAGGAGCATTGAAGTGAAAGTGAAAGCTGCTTTGAGGAGTTTTCTCTGACCTGCTGATCATCACATTAAGTAGTAGTATTGTAATCATCTCCCAAAGGCTCAAGTCAGCCTGATAAATTGGTAGGTAAAAGGCAAAAATCATTCACAGTAGTCAAGGAAATACAATCATGAACATTGCACTTTTTTACTTTTATCATAATTTATGCAGATATTGAATATTTTTGTATGAGTCTTAACTGATGATTGAATGTTGCCGTACTGTAATACATTTCTCACATGAAATTGCAACCCATGAACAGAATGTAATATGCTCAAATGCGCTCAAATTGAATGCCAAATCTCTGATGGGTACATCTCTTAAAATGAGTCTGTTTTTGAACAGCTTAAACACAAAGCAAAAATACAGTCTTCTCTCTTGATTCAGTCTCTTCCCCTTTCACTCCTGCTCTCCTCCCTCTGTCTTCTTGCCTTGCTCTTTTCACATTTAGCCTGGAGGCAGGTATTAATTGAAGATCCCTTGTTATAATCGTTTCTAATTGTTAATCACACAGCCTTGTTAGAGAGCAGTCTAATTGTAATTACAGAGGCTTGTTAGCTGGGGTTCTGTCTTTAATTACACACTGTGACCTTGGTAATTACTACAGGCACACGTAGAAGTGCCAGTTATTTTTCCCCACTTTGGAAATGTTCAAAGCCAGCCTCTCGGGAATAAAACTCGTCCAACTTAACTAAGAACATAGACGTAGATTCTATAAGCACTTTGTTCCTTGGTTGGTTTGTTCCAATGGGATAACACTTTAAGCACTTGGAAAGATGAGGCCTCTTATTATGAACTTTTTCCAGTTCCACCAAATTACTTCACCAATTTTTCTGAGCGATAGTTAATGCTTGTCTAAAATCTCTAATCTACCATCCAATTTTACTAAAAATCATTCTCTCTTAGACTTAATGGAATCCAATTTAATTCGCTCAAGGCATGAGGTATAATAACCAAGACACTGCAGACATCCAGCACCTTCAAATCAGCAGTACAGGGTATAAAGGTGTGGACTGAGGTTCAAAAATCATGGTGTGAGTGAATCTGTGAATTCGGAGTAGTGATAGGATAGTAATTGAAATATACAGTTACCTGATGTTGCCACAGGGGGGCAACAGTATGTGATAGTTGTGCCCTGTAGTTCATGTCCCATACTAATGAACCCCTAACTCATTTCCGTCTTTCGCTTCTCTCCCCTACCAGGCACTTCCTCTTCAAGACAGGTACAGGCACCACCCCCCTCTTTTCCACGGCAACTCCTGGCTACACGATGGCAACGGGCTCAGTGTACTCCCCACCTACCAGGCCATTGCCGAGGAATACGCTGTCCCGCTCCGCCTTCAAGTTCAAGAAGACCTCAAAGTACTGCTCGTGGAGGTAAGACAGAATAAGCAGCGAGGAACTGGATGTCAAAAATAAATCACTTTGGTCCCTCCCAGTACCAGTGAAATTCCCAGATCAACAAAATACTGATATAGCAAAAACAGAAACTTCTACACACACTTTAACACACCTAGCTAACCTGAACAAGCGTTGTGTATGGAGTGGATGGAGTATTCCTACAACAGATATCAGCTCTCACAAAAAATACTGGCAATAAGGTTAATTCAGGACATGAACATTTTCCCATGTAAGTAATAATCTGAAGTACACAACAGAAACCCACCTAATCTGAGCTCTGTCTACACATCTGGATGTTTGTCTTTAAGCTGCTCAGATAAGGTTGAGGTGTTTTCTCCTTCTATTTGAGATCCTCTGTGGCACCATTTCCATTCAAGGTTTTTCATTGCATATAGCTTTTCCCTGATGGTTTATGTCAAAGCTGGACTTGTTTGTCAGTTTTTTTTTCTACAAGTCAGAGTGGACTTGTTGCTACACTGTTATTCTGTTTAGTTGTTATTGATTTCTTTGCCTTCCTTCTTCTTCTCTTTGAATTTGATGTCAGACGAGGACACATGTTCTAGTGATATCAGAAGAATCATATCTCCTGCACAAGGACATCTGAAGTACTTTCAGTTTTGTATAAACACAAGAACTGTCACTTTTTCACAAGTTTGGCATCAACAGGGTTGGCAAAAAATATTTTCTACAATACCAATCAATGCAAAATAATAATAATAATAATAATAATAATAATAATAATAATAAGGGATTAGATACTAATTTGCAATAGTATAGAGACCATCAGCTTTCTCCACACACAACTTGACACAGCCCTATCCCTCACTAGCAGATGCATTATGATACTAAAATTAGTCTGCTCTGACTGTATTTGAAGGAGCCTTCCAAGTAGGACGGCCTTAGCTACCCCGCTGCATCTTCAGATGCAGCCTCCAAGGGATAGGGCCCCTGAATTGGGAAGCTATTTTTTCTTCCTCCCATGTTATAGAAAATAGTATAAAATCTAGTATTTTTCTGGGTATTGGTATTGAGTTTGAAATTCCATTAACGTGCCAACCCTCCTCTGTGCAAAGTATTAATTCTTGTGAAGTCACAGTGTGACATAATATTTATTGAAGGCTTAAAATAACAAATCATTGTCTTTATTGTCATAAATCATTGTCAATCTTAGCTGCATCAACAACCATTTGTTTTTTTTCTTTCTTGCAGGTGTACAGCCCTCAGTGCAGTGGGACTGTCTGTACTGCTATCTGTCCTCCTCTGTTACTGCATAGGTAAGACCACACAAACTTTTCTCTGTCTGCCTGTCACTCTCTCTCACACACACACATTCCAAATCACTGCTGTTAATATATACAACCACAACAGTCTGAAGGGTTTGGCCTTGGCCCAGGATGACAAATGAGACTTTTATTTGTGTGTCTCCTGATTTGTCCATTGTTAATCCCTCATCATCTCTTCCAATCTTGTCCGGTTTCCTTCCCTCTCTGGCTTCTCTGTATCAGCCGCTCTGGTTCTCTTGTTTGCTGCATGTGTTGGTCGTAGCTCTGTGGCGTGAGCCCATCAGATAACCAGACTGCCAGGCTTTTCCTTTCTTTAGGCTTTCATCCTCCCACTGTCTTTCTCTCACTGCTGTTTTCCAGGAAGTGCTGCAGTTGAAGCACAGGGTAATGTGTCAGGCAGATTTTATGGTAAATTGTAGCTGCAATCCAAACTGGGACCAATGGTTTGAGTAATCGATGTTGAATTGTTGGAAAGCACTGAGGGCTATCGGGATTAAGAAAAAGGGTCACATTACCACTACAATGTTTTTTTAATGTAACAGTGGTAAAGATCTCAGTCATCCTGTTCATCACAAAAAAAGACTGTAGTGATGAAAGTCAAATATGTAGTTCATTAAATGGACGGAACGCTTTGTGCACGGCAGGAATCTTCTCAGAGTAGCACCTCAAAGAGTTCATTGTAAAGTTTGTTTCGCTCAAGCCAAATCCAACAAAGCTAAAGAAAAAATGTCTTATTGAAAGATATACAATACAGATTCACTTTCTTTGTTTTTTCAGTCATTGGCCATATAATATGTACAAAAGGATCCCCTTAAAAAGTAGAATAGAAGAAGAAAGAACTTCTTGTCAAAAGAATATGCATTCATCACCTTAGTTACCTTTTCAGTGTTTAAAAGGTACATTTATAACACATACTTAATGTCAAACATTCCCTTTTAACCAACATTTTATGAATTAGATCACTGTGATTTTGATACGCCCGAGGCAGCAGAATGGAATATAATTATGTTGGGCCCAATATTGCGGGTTAATAGAAGTCTACATCATTTTACAATGCTAATATTTTGCATGTGTAATTACACATGTTGGCAGCTCTGAAAAAATGTGCCTTTAAGCGACTTAACAGTCTGAGTCTGGGTTATGTGACTACATAAAATGAGTAATATTTGACTCACATCAAGTTTAAAATTTCAATTAATCAATTATTTATTTGATTTTTGTGCACTCATCCGGAGTGTCATTTTTGTGCTGGTGAAGCCATAAACTTAAGAGTGAGCCCAAAATGTTATTTTTTATTATAAGCCTTTAAATTCTTCAACATTAAGTTGAACATAACTAAACACTCCAATAACACATTGGTTCCTGCTCCACATAAGCGTACATATGCCTGATACCACTTCTTTTTTTTCAATTTCTGTTCCTTCAATCTTCTCCTTGGCTATTTCTTGGCCATCTTGCTGTCTTGCTGGTGCAAATATGTTGAGGAGTATACAGTATGATTCCTCTCCTTTCTAGGGTGGCCCTTAGTGCTTAACACACTGCAGCTTAAAAAAACACATGCAAAAGCGGGGCTAAAAACAGCAACACAAGAGGAAAAATATAAGATATAAGATAAACCCTTCCCTTGTTATGTCTCAAATCAATCGAAAAGATGTTTTCGGAATGTGCAGCACGTTTGTGTTTTTGCATGTCTTTTCTTCGATTGCAGTGTGTTGAGCTCTCAGGGCCACCGTATCCTTTCCATGCAAAATCTCTAAATTGGCATTAACTGTTAGCATGTGCCAGAATTACCCTGTCTGGCTCCCACTGACCCCACTCTCCCCGTTTCCCCTGTGTCTCCCCCTCTTTTCCATGTCCTGCACAGACATTGTCCCACCCCCCATCCCCCCACCCCATTTTTTTTTAGATTATTGTTATAGAACCATATTTATTTATTTACTTAGTAGTTTGTTTGTCCTAAAGCCTAATGGTGTAACTCAGACCATGTAGTTTAAGAGTTGCCAGGCTGAAGTTGTTTTGTATAGATGGGAGGCATAATAAGCACGAGCTTCAGCCTACACCCTTTCAATTAGCTTCATGCCTTTTGTATTTTGTTAGTGGTTGAGGTAATTCTTCTATGTATTTCGTTCGGGATTTTGAATGCTAATCGAATGAATAAACTAACTAACTAACTACAGTAACTAATTGCTTACTGCACCTTTATGTGCTTTCTCCACATAGCTTTTTAACTGTATGGACAGTTTAGTCCTTGTTGGGGTCTCTACAAGAGATTTTTTTAAAAGCCCAGAGAGAGAGAGAGAGAGAGAGAGAGAGAGAGAGAGAGAGAGAGAAATGGTGGTAGAAAAAAATCGGAGGGGAGGAAGAGCAGTATTTTTTCTAAAGGTCATCGATTCCCACAATGAACAGAAGCAATTAAGATTGGAGCTCAGATGGTCCTTGGACCTGGAGATCGCTTGCCACAGGCTAGTCCATGTGTGTCTGTGTGTGGGTAGCACAGAGTGGGGGTGCGGGTTGGAGATTTGCAGTGTGTGTATGTGCGCATGTGTCAAGGCGATTTTCATTCAAAGCATCTGTTGCCTGGGATTTTATGATTGACACGCTAATACGTACGCACACATACACACACACACACACTCTAACAGGAATAAAGAATCTGCTGCACTCACAAGGATCAACACATGTGCAGATGCACAAGAACACACAGGGACCTACAAAGACCACACATGCACATGCACACACACACACACACACACTGAGAAATATATACGCAAGGGTGCACATGCACACATGTTTTGATTGGCACATGCTTGTACGCCAGACACACACACACACACGGTACCTTTGGCCTTGACAAACTCACATAACAACATACCAGACAACATATGATCCCTGCCTGCTCTTGTGTGTGTTTTTCTAGGATATATGTACATGTCAATCATACTCTGTGTGCTTTTCTACCCGTGTGTGCATGTGTGTGTGTTTCCTCTTAAGTTGACCTCACATATTTACTTTATCGGTGAGTCAGATATCAGAGAAAATCTTCTCTTTATTGTTCTAATTAAAATGTATTCTTTAAATCTCTATAACTACATACTCAACATTGCAAAAAATAAAACATGAAAGAGAAAGAGTGGAGTTAACTAATACACTACATGTTAATTGTTGACTGATACAAGAGTCACACTGATACAAAATCTGATACAAAATCACAGATAATCAATATCTGTGGAGGAACTCAAACAATAAATGGCTGTCAAAACAAAGCTTTCAGAGGCCCTCAGATGGAAAAGTCATCAGACTACTTCATCAGCTGAGCCTACTGATGCCTGTCGCTATCAAACAAGTTCTATTTTGTTGTAGTAGTAATGCATAATGAAAAATACATGCATACAGTGCAGACCAAGAAAATGAATATCCCGCTCAAATGACAAATTCATATCTGATGGTTGGCTTAAAAAATGGCTGTGGGCCATTTTCTAACAGGCCAAAATGTAAAGTTACCAGCACATGTACAGAGGAAAGTCCATGTCCTAAAGGCGCTGTAGGAAGAGTCTGAGGAGAAGCTTTTTATTCTTGCAAACTGCCAACAATTTCACAGCTTGCTGGTGCTCAGACCTTTCTTCCTGGCTCCCACCACAAATACCTTTCCAGAATCTGTTAGATCACTCTCCCTAAGCCCATTTTCAACAGTCAAAACAAGTAGGAAAATACTCTTGCTTTTTGCATGCACCTATAACAAGGCATATGCAAATATAAAGAGATGATCCAGGGTTGTTGCTCTTTCCCGGTTGCTGAGTTTATCTGCTAACAGGCAGGACTGTGTTACCAAAGAGATACCCATACATAAAACCCTCCTGTGTGACTAATTGAGCCAAGGCTACACCCTGTGAAACAAGACTGTGGATTGAAGGAAAACTCAGCGGCCGTAGTCAGTAAACCATTACAATGCAAGTGTCTTTGGGACTCCCTCTGGGGTGCTCTGACTTTTAATGAATCTGCAAAATTCAGCCGTTCACATCTTGTTTTTGGTTCACTACTTTTCACAACATTTTTTTTTTTTTTCCAACTACACCTTCTAAAATCTCTACTTACCGTAATAATTCCCAGCTCTGTGAGTCACAGTAAAGCTGAAAAATTAAGACACAAAATTTAAACCACTCCGGGAATTGGTGTGTACTCTGTGAACAACATTTGCATATCAACCTAAGCCATATTACCATGGGTCTAGTATCACCTTGGGAACTACAGCAACATGTGTAATGATTAGGAAAGGCTGATTTGAATCCCTTATGAATCTGCATGTCAGTTGCTTGTAAAGTAACAAGGACACAGTGTCAGAAATTCGGAGTACCACTTCCACATAGCGCTCCTTCTGTTCACTTCATCTAAACACATGAAAACAGGGGAACCTCTAAAAATGTGTTTTTAAAGAAGACAAGTTCTCGATAATGGAGTGCCATCAAACCTTTGACAGTGTATGGTTTAGTGTTACATGATGTGGTGAGCTTGTTATGCCTGACGATGAAGTACAATGTCACCTAGAGTGAGAGTGTGTGGTACGACATGGCGTATAAGCTTTCATTGTGGCTTTTGCTTCATGTTATTTTGTTGTCAGGTTGCTGTCTTTAACTGTTATTTACAGCTTGAATCAGAGAAGGAGTGTTGGTTTATTCTTTACACTGGCACAATCATTCGGCAATTGAAATGTATTTTGTATTGTGAGGTGAGAACCTGTACTCACGTAACATCCAACCCTTAATAACGTCTTGTCGTTAGGCGACACCTTGTGGTCGTATTAATCAAGACAGAAGTAACGGCAAAAGTGCAGTAATGAGATGAAGTCCTCATTAGGAGGAGTTAAGGGTGGATAGATGGCTCAACAAAAGAGAAGAGTCGAGTTCGATTCCCATGTGAAAGCAGCAGTTTATGTTGTCACTGTTAACCATGAGTGTTCAACAAAGCTAACAGCACTGCCACTGATGCCGCCATGACAGCAAATATTGTCTTATTAAAACCAAATCATTGTCTTTTCCTGAACCTAACCAAGCCTTTGTGACTATTGTTACGCTACTTTTGTCACAGTTACATTCTCATTATGGTTACCATGATAACCAAGGTCCAGTGCACACGCTGACAGTCGCTATTTCAGGAGAAGCTGTTATCGGAGGGATGAAAAGACAACCTATGTGGTTGTTTAGGTTGGAGGAGTTGTTTGAATTCTGTATAATGAGGGACCATGATCGGTTTACATGACTCTAGGGGATGGACTTTTTCCATGACTGCAATGGCTGTGTGGGCTGAGGTTGACACTACAGTACCTCATACTGGATGGCAATGACAGGTAACTCTCCAGTGGGAAGTGGTCGCTATGCATTTACGATACGCTAGGCAATTTAGAGCAAGGCTGACACTTGCAGTGATTCAACACGTTTGACTGCTGTCAGCATGAGACATATTCTGCATCTTGAGCTTCGGCAGTTTTAGTATGTTGTTACTACAGTATGTAGTGTCTCTTTTGCCTTTGATGTGAACACTGACCTCTTGAAAGACAGAATCTTTGAGCATCTCCTCCTTGATCTCAGTCGGTGCTAAGGCCTTAGGTGTTGCCTGACCTGAAGCTGACATACTCCTCTGCTGCTTCAGTAGTGTGTGGTGCACTGTCATCTGTCTGCGATGGTATGTAGTGATGGGATGTGTCATCAGCTTGATTGTCAGCTCCCGTTGTGTTTTTCACTTTGAAGTGAAAGCCGCAGTCCCCATCTCTTGATTCTGCCGTGTGGTTTTGGTTTTGACCTGGGATTGTTTCATTTTATGTTTTAGTGTTTTGTGAAAGGATGACCAAAGATGTAAAGGTGGAAGTGCTCACAGCTGCGAGAGAGTGACTCGTCTTCTCTCTCCTCGTCGCTGAGAGATTGACCCATATGCTATTATGTGCACTACTTCACAGCTTTTTCATCCTTTTGAAATGAAGATTTCACTCAATCCAACAGGACTTGCATCAACAATGAGTTCTATCCCTCTGCCTGGGCTATAGTATGACATTGTGGTGTCCCTGGTCAAACTGTCTTTTAAACGTGATGTTCTGCGCCACAAACCCAGGGTGTGTCTTTTCTTGAGAGCTGGCTGGTTCTGAAGTGGAAGAGGAGAGTCTCTGATGGACTGAGAGCAGTAGTCAGCCATACCCAACAAACCCTTGATTTGCCCCGGAGCCTGGAGGTCTGCATCATGTTGAACTTCAGCAATTTTCTTGGGATCAGCTTAGACACTATGTGCACAGAAGAGAGAGCCCACACACTTCAACTTTGATTTACCGGAATCAGATTGTTCACAGTTGATTTAAGTCTGCTGGCAGACTTTGCAGAGTTTGGCATATGGGCATTAAGGAATACCTCAGAAGCAGATTACATGTCAAAACTCAGTTGTGTGTCGGACTTTAATCCCAACTGAGTGGTGTACATGTTGATGTGTCAGCTGTTTAGGTAAAAGGTTCATGGAAGTTCATCTATGTTTGACCTTCTGGCAAATGTGGAATTGAACAGGTTGATATGGCTGTTGTGCAAGCTTGAACATCAATGTTGAGTTGCAGCTCTGCCTGGACATTTTTTTAATGTTCCAATCCCATTAAACAGCTCACAACTCCAGTTCACCTACAGTGGTGCAACACTATATGTTATCTATTATAATCAGTCCTGGTTAATTGGGTGTTTTCTCTTTTTCACTTTCTACATAATGCCCATATAAACACCTTGTTCAAGCAATGGGATATTAGAGTGTGAGGGGTAGGTCTTGGTTTTGTCGGGCTGAATCATGGATGTGGCGATAATTTCTCCAAACTTGCTTTATTATTCAGTTTGCTGCAGCTCCCAGACAAATCGATTCAAGCACGTAAATGCCTTTCAGTTTGGTGTGGATCAGCATAATGCACAAATGCACCATCACTGTGTCTGCGATCCCCAATTGTTTCTTGTTTTAGTGCCGTCAAATCTTTAATAGCACTGTCCAACAAAATGGTTTCATAGGGTTTACTCAATGGTATTGTTTTGAATTTGCTGTAATCCCTTAGTGCAGATTTAATAACGGAGGTTTAAAACCCATAGTTCTTATCCAGTATCCTTAGCCTGGTGTGATAGCTGTTCACACTTACTTCCAGTTCCTGCATGACTTTTCTGAAGGTGTAGACTTGATGCTGAGTGTTTTTTCTTGGGGAGAAATATGCAGCTTAGCTTATGTAAGGCTCATTTTTCCACTGTTCTTCCATCTTTCCCCCTTCGCTTCCTTTCAGAAATCCATCTGAGTCAGAACTGTGTGATTCAGTTTACACTTAGTTGCCAATGCAATGTTCCCGAGCTGTAGTTATGCACCAGATGAACAATGACACATTTTTGAACATCAACAATAGTTTATTAACCAGCGGGCTTCCGACTTTCTATTCATACATCCACAAGGTGGCACAGTTTGACGCATCATGGTCTGGTAAACATCAAAATTGGGTTTTTACTGTTGCCTTTAGTTTTACACTTAAAGAAAAAAGACAGAATTTGGCCACTGTGATTCCTCTTTGTGTGTGTCAAGTTATCAAGACTGAACAGGGATCAGTTTACTCCGCTGAGCGGACATAGTATATACTGACAGTGCACCCTAGGTTGTTGATTCTTCTTCCAGTTCAACACAGTGGGATAGTTTGCCTTTCATCGATCCAAGCAGTCCTCCTGCTGCAGGCTTTTTTTTCTCACAGAAATCCTCCACAGGACAATTTTCAGCACTGACTTCTCATCACAGCTTCATATTCATGAAGAATAGCTAACAGTGAGGAGTTGATAACAACAACAACAACAGGTGATTTAATGCAGTTTCTACAACTGTCCATCTGGATACAACGTTGATGCTGCAAGTCTACACCATATGGTTTTAAAACTTTCAACCTAACTCTTCGACTTTCTTTAAATCCTCTTCTAAATTTCTTTGAAATGTGCTTTTATTTCCCAGATTTCTCAGAAAGGTGCAGTTAGGGAGAACCAGCCTTGTATGACTGTTACCATGCCTATTAATCCTCTTATTTATCACACACACACACACACACACACACACACACACACACACACACACACAAGCCCCTGTCGATTAGCCGGCACTCTCCCGTGACCCTTTGCTCCTGTTCTCACTAGGGGGGATGGTGGGTAACGGGCTAGCACAGCACGGCTCTAATTTAATGAGGCAGAGCGGTGTGTGTATGTGTGTAGTGGTGGTGAGGTGGGAATGGGGGGATGGGGGGGTCTTCACTAATTGGTCCTTGACACAACTCTTTCTATAATATCTGCTATGTGAGGAATCCAGTCCAGACTCCTGCACTCCCGCACAAACCCACCAACACAACAGGTTACTGCGTTTGATTGTTTGAGCATCAGGGTGTCATGTAGTATCACAGGACATGGGCCTCCACTCATATCCAACATCCATCTTGTCTCAGATGTGAAATAATTAAGGATTTCTGTCCCACTGTCCATCTGCTCTTAAGAGGCTCCTTAACGTTATAAAGCATCAATGATCTTTTGGTTGATCTGTTATCAGAACATTATGTTGCTGCTTGGTTCTGTGACAGTGTACAGACTGTCAAATCCATGTTCATGTAACAGTCCCACTCATTGTCCATCCATTTTACCAGCTGATGCAGGGTGGGGGCGGGGTAAATCCTGGACAGGTCGCCAGTCTGTCACATGGCTGACAATAAAGAGACAATCAACGCACACACATAGTCATAATGAGAATGTGAGCCAATAAAAGGGAGTGACCCAAACCTGGCACACAAACTGAATTCATCAAAACATGACAGAAACATTTTTCACTATTTCTCAGTAAAAGTTGTTCAAATACAGAAAGAAATGCTCTGCATGTTGCAGTTATAGTGGATGTTCTTATAGCTGCTTTTTTTAAAAAATCTTTGACCCTTTGTGTATTTTGTGGTGAATATTTTGCTGCTAAAATGAAAAACAGAAAATCAGACTGTTTACAATAAACAGTCCAAGGACTGGTATGACACACAGCGCTGATGGAAGGGGCAACAGGACATGAATCTATTCTAAGCTAGATGAATTGCTATAAAATGACCACATTCATCAAGCTCCCATTTACTATTTTCTATATTGCTGTTTTATTTACAAAGGCCTACCTGCCTATCTATCTAGCTGAGTGGTACAAACATTGCAGCCTCAAAGCTTGTTAGTGGGGCTTTAGACTACAGGTCAGATGGGTCCACTTGGCTCCTTACTGTACTGAGACCAGACCCAGGACTCATAATGGCCTGGTCCAAATTTCAGTAAATCTAAATCTTCTTACAAGAGATGTTTTTTTCCCCTTTTTTTCTGGAAACTAGTTGTATGAGATTGAATACAATGGGCTACTAGAGAAACCACCCCACAGTACTGAGCACTGTGTGTAATTCTGTCAGACTGACAAGGCGAAGCACAAAACCAAATCCCTCCACTGCCGCTTCATTTTGCAAAATGCTGCGTCAGCTCTGCAGTTCTTCATCAGACAGTCAGCATAATTCAGCTGATGCTATGTTAAATAAACTGTAGTGGATGAAAGATTAAGGAAGGGAGGTGAGGTGTTGAATAGAAATGGGCGTCATGGGTGTGGATCTTTCTTTTCTGTCTGGTTTACACTGATTTGACTGTTTTTTTGCCTTGGAAAAATCTAGTTTCATCAAGGTTGAGATGCCAGAGAGGAGACAAGGAAGCAGCAAGTGAGCAGATGATTTACAAGCTCAAGGGCATGCATGCACATATACAGACATATAAGAAAGGGATGGGAGAACACATAGGTGAGTGTTGTATTGCATAATGTCAGATTAGCTCCAGGAGGCTCCCTTTGATGCTAACACACTCTATCTATCCCTGGGTTGTCTGTCTGTGTGTGTGTGTACGTGCATGTAATGCACATGCTCGCAGATGCATTAATTTGTGTCCGTAGCCTGAGAGCATTGTAGATATAACAGTATTCATGTTTCTAGAAACGTGCTGTTGGTGCTCACTTTGCCTCACAGAGCCACAACATGCAACCAAACCTCATGCTCACACTCCATTTGTCTGTTTGTCGGTGTCACACACAGACAAGTTAAGAATTTTCATCTCTGTTTTCTCTCCTCTAACATCTGATCCTTCTCTGTCATTCCTTTTCCACGCCCTGTCTTAATTGTTCTTCCCTTCCATCCTGTCTTTTTTTCTCTTCTTTTATTTTTATATTTGCTTCATGTGTTACTTTTGTCATTCACTATTTTCACTTTGCTCTCCCCCTTTCTCCTCTCTACTCCCTTTTCCAGCTATGCACCTGTTTGGTCTTAACTGGCAGCTTCAGGAGAGTGAAGGATACGGAGCCTTTGAAAACGGAGGAGGACGAGATACTACTCCCAACACCTTCATGGTGTCCACGGACAACGGTAAGTACCAACATGAACACAAATACATTTGCTCCATTTAAATGTTTTTATGGTCCAAGGACTTTTGCCTTTTTCTTGAATATAGTAAAATTCAGTCAGTTTCTCTCGCTCTCTCTGGAAAAATGACTCTTCTAACTTTCTCCCTGAGTGATGATTTTACAGTAGATGCAGCCGAAATTCAAAATACGCCAGTGACTCACTTTGGCATGGATGCAACATCAATAACAGTAAAAACAAGTGATATTTTACTGCGCGATGCTACAAATATTCCTATACATGATAAGTATACACGCAGAGGGACACACACACACACACACTAACATCACTCAAGATCCCTGTGCCTTGTTTTCTTATTTCCTTCTCTCTCTGCTGTTTGTCTTTTCTTCATCTGAAAAATGTCAGCATTAACACTGGTGTATGCGGTTTTCCCCAGGCTTGTCATAAGCATTTTATGTCCCGCACATGGTCATCATTCAGATGTAACACCACTGTGTGACACCAGGCTCTCGTATTCAGGGGGGTACCTGTTGGAGTTAAGCCTTTCCCACATGGATGAGCTGCAAGTATCGCACATTACTAATCCGATTCCTCGGAAGTGAATAAAGGAGGAAAAGAAGATCTAGAGGAGGAATCAGGAACAGATGGAGGAGAGGCTGTGGTCTACTTTTACCTGCGGTCACCCAGTCAAATGTTTCATCACTATGAGATAGATCACTGAGCTTTCTGCACTAATTGGATTTGACAGTAAAGTGTTAAATCAGCCAGAAACGTGGCTATCCTTTCAGGTGACACACATTCATTTGGAGGGATTTTATATTTCACAATTTGACGCACACATTGAAAACAAAGAAGCTAAATAATCTGGGCCCTGTGTCATTTGCAGAGTTCCTTGTACCAGCTCTCTCCAGCAAACACTTACAGAACCATAGAGGAGCGGCTGGTGACCTCCATCCCGGGACACGTCAGCCCCCATAAAACTCACGGCTCCAGCCAGCTCAGAGGCAGCGTTCTCAGAGACTTGGTGGAGTCTTCGTCCAAATGTTTCAAGCCGTTCTCGACTCCAGCTGTGTCGTTAGCGCATGGAAAAATTCAACCATAATCCCTATTCCAAAACAGTATGCACTAAAGTCTCCAAGCCAGTTCTCTCAACCCAGTGCTGTGCAAAAGTATGGAGAAAGTAGCGTATGACCTTCTCTGTAGTACAGTGGCCGACATCTGGACTCTGTTACTGTAACCCTCAAACCAGACCGCTCAACTGTGTTTAATACAGTACATATACAGTACTGTACACACACTACTTCAGGTGGACACTGGATACATGGAGACAGAAATAGATTTCCTTAGGGTTAGTGGTCAAGGTTACAGGGCCAGAGTCAGGATTAGGGTTTAACTCTCCATCAAATTTGAAATTTCAAGTCCATTTAATGTCCGCAAAATTGACCCTTGACAACCTGTGTGTGTCTGTGTATGTTTGTGGGTTTGAGAGAGAGAGAGAGAGAGTTCTATCACATGAAAGAAAGTATCATTTAGAGCAAGAGACAGAGAGACCAGTAGAGAAAATGTGTTGTGATAGAAGATGGACGTTTGTTTCTTCCAACTGAAACTTGTGTCATATGTTGCAACTTAGACTAGTGTAACAAATGAGCGTAACGTCTGGACTGTCATAAATATTACACGCTCACTCACATACAGTACTCACACACACACTCACATATAAGCCAATGACAGCAAGGGGCCTCTACAAAGCCTCAGAGTCTTCTTGGGTAACTCTCTACACGCTTTGAACACCTGGATTTGAGGAGTTTATCCCATTCTTCCTGGCAGATCCTCTGTTAGATTGCCACTGTGCTCGTGGGAACACTCAAAGCTTTGAAATGATTTTATGACCATGCCAATCTATACCTCATCACAGTTTTACTGTGGAGGGGTACAGAGAGTTTCTTGGTCTATGGTTTTTGTCCTGACAGTGGAACCTTATACACACAGATTTGTGCCTTTCTAAACTATGTTGAATCATTTCAATTTCCCATTGACAAAAGCTGGAGCTTGACAGACAGAGAGAAGGGATGGCAGTATGTTTTGGGGTATTTGCACTTCAAGGATAATCTTGGGATCTTCCGTAACTTCTGACAATATATGATATTGTATGTGCATTAGGAAAAAAAATCCTTTTGTGTCTAAGCAGTGAACAAATGAACACTGTGATTTACATTTCATTCACCCTGTGTGATCAATAGTGAGAACGAATCAGGGTGTTGTGTGGTGCAGCTTTTCAGAACTCCTGTTGTTACCATATTGATTCAGTGCACATATTAACAATTAACCATATGACATTACACCTACGTTTAATAAGAATACCTTTTCATTTCTGTGAATCAGGGTCTGTGCAAGATCTGCAGAAAGTTTGAGACAGGAAAGCAGGAAAATATACTTTACATTGCTGCTGGAGTGCATCATTGTCTGTCAATACTATATAGTATTTTGAACATTACCACTAAAGTGATTTTCAGTTGTTTTTATTATGTTTACTGCCACTGAGTAATCCTAATTCCCCCATGAGTCAGGACAGAGTGAAGGAAGGTGAAAATGTCGAAGCAGAGAAACAGGACAGGAGAATTTAAGAGAGACTTGTTACTGCTGCTGTCGTGAAAAGTTATGTTTCAGTCTGGACCAGTTTTCTCATTGGTAGTAAATAAGAGAATTGCATATGGAGATTGTAAGAGGAAGCTGGTTCTTCAGCACTTACCCATCTGTAAAATTCACAGAGTACCACTCCATTACGGTATATTGTGTTGCCATCAATCCCAAAATGTCTCTGGTGGTTAGACAAAGAGCCCATCTGTCATCCTTCCTCAGACATAGCTTCTTAAAAACCTGTATCATGACTGAGTGTAAAGTAAATGGCTGAAAGTGCAAAGATGTCTCACTGGGAACTGCATGGACTGTTTGCCCAGAGGGTCCTCAGGGTAATACCAAAAAGCCAGGACAATTATAAGAATGAGAAAAAAATATGGGATTTATAAGAACATATGTCCATGTGTCCATAAATTTCATTTTTTGTTTTCATCCCAAAGGACCTCATAAACCTTTCAAAGTAGGCTCGGGTTTGTATTTGATCACTGGGTGATCAGATCCTGTCTGACAGTGTTTTTTTTTATTATTTTCATTTCCTGAACTCCATCTGTTCCTCTCTCTGCAGGTAAAATGTTTCTTCTAGAGAACAACACCATAGACATAGGGGAGGTGGATGTGGGGAGAAGAGCCATACAAGATGTCCCGCCAGGTCAGTTACACGCACACTCATGTGTAAGCCTGTCACGACATCTCACAACAAAATATACTCACCAAAACATAATACACTCCGTTTTGGTATTAGTAACGTACATACTTTGTGCAGCTTGTATGTTTTCACTTTAAGGGTTGAAAAAAAATTCACCTGAGATGATAGTCAGTGTGACAAAGATGCACGCACTTATGAATAAAGTTTAAGTCAGCATCCTGTTGCTTTTTAGCAATGGGGAATTGGTATTTAAAGTCCCACTCCCGCGACCTTTTCGGCCATTTTAAAACCAGCTCATTAGCAATGCGCCTCTGGAGGGTGGGCGGAGACTGCGCTGCTCTGCACCCGCCCAGCCACCTCCTCCCACCCCACCCCCCGCTTGCTGACAGCTGGACATTGTACAATTACAGATTCAGCGCGTTTAGCGTAAAACTCCACACTGGGATTCGATCCCAGACTGGAACATAGTCCTTGCTCATGGTGCAAGCTGCTCTACCAGGTGAGCTATACCTGTTATACCATGACAGCTACACCGAGCTGTCAAGCCTTTCACCTCTGAGCCAGATGCAGAGCGGGGCGGGAGCCTGTAGCACTAGTGCCCTCCCCTGGAGCTGTGACACGTCAATCCCAGTCTCCCTGAAACTGCCAGTTTGCGTCTGCCATTGGTTCACAGCAGTTTGAAGGCAGAAAAACTCAGAAATGCAATTTTGCACTTCCTTTTCTGCTGATATGTGCTCTAACACAAGAAAAATGCCACAGGAACATGTGAAAAGCACCAACAACACGATTTTCATGGGAGTGGGTCTTTAATGTCAACATAGCAACACAGAACTGTAACAGTGTTTAAAAAGAAATTATACAATTATATATGTTCTTGCTTGTATTGTAGGATGACTTTTACAGTATATTTGCCTTGTGCGAGCATGTTGATTTGTATGTTATATGTAGACGATGAAATTGAAATGAATTGAAACGTGTATCACTGACTATTTGGATATTCACAGATTTTGATGCCATTCTGTTTGTTGTTGTTCCTTACTGTAGGAGTGTTTTGGAGGTCCCAGCTATATATCGACCAACCACAGTTCTTGAAATTTAACATCTCAGTCCAGAGGGATGCTCTAGTTGGGGTGTATGGACGCAAAGGCCTACCGCCCTCACACACACAGGTTGGTCGCACAAACACACACATGGGTATGCATGCATGTAGAATTACATGATCACACAGACTTATCTAACCTAAAGACCTTTTCAGAGTGATCACAGTTCAAAAATATATCGTGCCAGTAAGCACCTACATGTATTTCACCATTGTTGTAACTTATCATTATCACTTTCGAGTTTGAATTGAATGCTGTCATATGATTATTAGGCTTCAGCAGCACAAGGTTAAATATCCCAAAGAAAAACATAAAGGTAATAAAACCAGTTGAATTAAGTGTGAAATGGGGTGAAAAAGATTCTTCTAATGTCAGATTCTATAGAAAAAGACATTGAGAATTTAGCACTCTCTCTATGTTTTTACTTTTCAGTCATGTCTGTTGCATGAATGAAAATGTAGCCATTGCTATTATTCCTTAATTGCAGCTTTTTCTTTCTCTCCTTACATATCCTTGACAGCAATCCTATTGAGTATTGAATTAGCTGAAATTTGGGAATTGATCTAAATAAGTTGTAAATGGTTGTGTCACATCATGCCAGCTGAGAGTTCTCGGGGTTGAATTTCAGTGCTAATTGTTCTTACTGTAAGATGATGGTGCAATGATATTTGCTTTATGTGTATTTGTGTCTCTCAGTATGACTTTGTGGAGCTGCTGGATGGTAGTCGCCTCATTTCCAAAGACAAACGAGCACTCAGTGATGGGGACGCAGGATACGCACACCCAGCTGTGGCACACGAGGAGGAGTCTGGAGCTCGATACGCACGCTCAGTGAACGTGCACGAGGCTGGCTTCATCCAGTATCTGGACACAGGAATTTGGCATCTGGCATTTTACAACGACGGACGCAACACAGAACAAGTCTCTTATAACACTATCATCATAGGTGAGACGTCTTATGTTTGTAATAGCCAGCACTGCATGTATTGGAATTACTGGTGAGCTAGTGTGATTCAGTCAATCAATCAAAAAAAAAAAAGCATTTTTCACACAGGTTAGTGCAGGTCATAGTGCTTCAGATGACTGATCAGCTAAAAAGAGGACAAATCAAGAAGATGAGTGAGATGAGATAGAATAACACTGATTGTGAAAAGCTATAATGACATCAGTAAACCAAAAAAAGCATAAGAAAATGAATGAACTGTCAAATATGCTGAATATAGAAGCATGAATTAGTTTTTCTGTGTCACTCAGAGAGAGATAAATAGAAAACACTTTAGAAAGATGTTTCAAATGAAAAGAAAGAGGTTTGCATACAAGCCCCCAGTTAGATTTAAAATTTAACTCAGAATCAAAGATCATCCCATGGTTCCTTGCTTGCTGGCTTAGGGTGAGTCCAAGAGAAATTAATTTTGCTACTAATTTCTCTCCCTGAGCCTCAGAACCAATGATTAAAATTTCTGATTTATCCCGGTTGAGCTGTAAAAGGTTTTGTGACATCCAGACATTAATATCTAAAACACATTTACAAGGGAAATCAACTGGTCTTGTGCTATTACTGTAGGAGTATGTGAGTGAGTGTACAGAACACACAATCCATACAATATTACCTGCCAAATGGGAGCTCATCAGTTAAATCCATAATCAGATTTTCATTATTGGAATTCAAATAAAAACTACATATTTTGTCTTATATTGTATCAGATAATGCACAGCATCGTGGGTATTAGAGTCTAATTCATCTCAGACATAATTAATCTCAGAGACTTTATTTGTTGCGACCAGAAATCCTTGTTTCAGACTAAGTACCTAGTTATCGTCAAAAACTGGAATTGGAAGGTTTGTGTGCTTGTTTTGCTACATTTGTGGGGTCTATGGTACTTTATGCAGTGGTGGACAAAGTTTAAAGTATCGTTTGAGGCTAAGAATACTAGGTATATGGCAGAGTCAGGGCAGGGCTGCGATAAGCTGCGTCACTGAACGCCTCAACCTGACTCTCGCGCAAGACTTTGTATTACAGCTCCATGTCCTCTTTCTTGAAGTAAACAAACACGCTGTGTATGTTTGAATAGCCATCTGACTGTCTGTGAAAAAAACAATGCGGTTTTGTTGGATGTAAACAGCCTAAACAGCTAAGATTCGTCAGCTCCCATTATACACTGCTGTGGCAAAGTGGGGACAGACAGAACTACTGCGTAACAGGAGTAATTAATATCTTCAGATTAATTCTTTTAGACCTAAAATATAGGAAACTATAGCCCCAGGTTGAATTTGCCTGGAATTGTCCTAAGGTTAGGCATTAGGTCGAGGTGGGTAAGAGCAGGGTAACAGGCTAGTATTTTGTCCGTGGCGTTTCGCCCATCATAAAGAGAGCTGCCCAGGGTATTGTCCTGTTGATAGCAGAATTAAATGCCAGAGTGGGAACAGGAAGCCTGAAATAGTGGATCCTGCTGGCAACAGCCGCATGTATGGACGGTCCACTTCACACCTCACACCTCACCCCCATCCCCACCCCCACAACCAACCACAAACACAGTCAAGACCACACTGAACAAATTAGGGAAAGAGCTGGTGCATCTCTGTGCCTCCTCGTGTCTGCATGCTTCAGAATAAAAGGAGACTATGGGGAGGTTCACATATTGTTCAGCTCATGGGACAGTGTAGTCAACTACACTGACATGGAGCCTCCCTCATTAGTGCATTCACTGTCAGGCCACATACCTCACTGTCAGATTACTGCCAGATAAATGTATTTACAAAACCAACTGTGCATGAGACACTAACAGAGCCTGTAAATTACATTAAATAAATAATTCATATACATGGATTCCTGCTGGTGGAGTGACATTTAACCATGTAATCACTTCACCTGAAATCACTGGTCTAATGAATACATTCCTTTCTGTCCAGTTTCATGTTTCATTAAACACCAGGCAGCTGTGCATCTAAACGAAAGCTGAAAAGGGGAGACTGTAGTCCAGCCTAAATCGCTGTCAGCCACAAAAGACAGACTTGATACAGAATTATGCTGAAAAGGAGAATACAACAGATAATAGGGACCTGGCAGCATCGGGACAGAGTTGATGAAGCTCAGCAGCCCTGAGCTGAGACAGGCCTCGCTTCAGTTGTTTAATCTCATTCTTCAGTCAGGTTTCTTTCTTTTTTCCCCCCCACAAAATCACGAGAATGGAGATAATGGAGACCCTAACAATTACAAAGGCATCTGGGTGAGCAGTTATCTGGGGGAGGTTTTGTGCACCATTGGAAATGCCCAGATGTTGGACTCCTTTCTGAGCATAAGGTCCTGTATAAAGGGCAAACTGGCTTCTTTTTTGTCTCCAGATAACCGGTCGACTGACCACATTTACACCTTACATGCGGACGTTAATGATGAGGAAGAGGGATTACATTATACAGTTCTCTAAATTTGTGAATGGTGAAAATTTTCCTTTTATAAATTAAGTCTATGTATGACTGTCAGTAAAAAGTCAAGAGACAGCTCTTAGTGTGTCTCCAACTCTGTTTACCTTCTACATTCAGGATCCAGATGTACTACAGCAGCTGTCTGGAACACCTGGATTAACTATTAACAATAAATAAGTGAAATTCCTTCTTTACGCTGAAGACCTGTTGTTCAAAATAAGAACTACAGCAGCAACCTCCATCTCCTGGATCAGAACTGGACTCTGACAGTTACTAGTGTACAGTATTTTATCAGAATCAGAATCAGCGTCTTTAGGTTCCTATAGGTTAGGTGCTTTGCCACAATATACTCTCTTTGCATGTGTGCAGCAGGAAAGACTGAGATTTGTTAAGCACTTAGCATACAGAATTGCCCTATGGGATAAATAAAGTAATCTCAACTCAACTCAATAGAGGTGGCCTTGTACTGCTAAGAAGAGGGGTCAGTAGATTGGAAGTATTTATTAAATTTGATACCTTGGCTTTTAATTTGAATTATTTAATGGTATCTCTGAATGAACAATGGAGTGGGTAGAGTGTGGAGTTGCAGCGTGTATTTCAGTGTCAGTCTTTCTTGCTGTCTTGTGCTAATTTCTTTATTATTTTTCCTCTATGTAGATCCTGACAACTGTGTTTGATTGTTCAGGTGTAGTTGTAGGCTCCTTGTGTACCCGATGTGGAGGGTGATGCAAAGATTTAAGGTTTAACTATGAACGCCAACAACCAGAGTTAGGAAGGTTGTTGAAACAGGTTGCAGTAATTCAAGACACTTTTGCTCCTGTTGTCTCACTACTTAGTCTGACATGAAAGAAAAATGCCTCTAATACTGGTGTTGATGGAAAAAAAAGATAATACATTGATGAGGAAGTCATTGGAAAGTGAGTTTCTTGCCTTGACCATGTTGAAGTAAATGCTGGTTTTAAAAATAAAAATCCCCCTCTCTGTCCCTCTCTCTCTCTCTCCTAATCAGAGTCAATCATGGAGTGTCCTCAGAATTGTCATGGAAACGGAGATTGTCTTTCAGGAATATGCCACTGTTTCCCAGGGTTTCTGGGGCCTGACTGCTCTCGAGGTAAATACAACACACACACACACACACACACACACATACACACCTTCACACCAATAGACAGGCAGTAATTGTTGGGAGCTTGTTATCCCACCAGTGAGTGTGACCTGCTCATTGTGCAGGTGTCACTGTTCTGTTCTGTAGTCTCCTTCCCTCCTCACCTTCTTTATTAAAGGACCTCACTGAGCTGCATCCAAACTTTACTGTACATTAGTTTGACCAACACATGTTAGAAAAGGGCTGGACTGTTGTGTGAAATTAAAGGACAGTATCAGTCCCATGTAGAAGCTGGACATGCGTCCAAACCGTGACAGTGATGAGAGAGCCCACTTTCAATAGATTAGTGCTGTCTCCCAGCAAAATGATTTGAAACCAGGCGGTTGTTTAGATGAGTAGGAGTGGGTCCTCTTCTCCCCATCTTATTCCAAAGGTCTTTGATGTCACTCGGTGCGAGTGTGATTTATACTGCGTCTGAACTGATTACAATGTAAAACCCCTATCGCTCTGTCTGTGCCAACCGTTTTCACTTTGTGCTGTGACCGGCTATTGGCTGTGATTGGCATGTTTACACCCGTTAACCATTTGTGGCAGTGTCACTGTGATCATATGAGAGGATCATCATATACATGGTTTCACACTGGCAATATGCAGCGTTGCCTTTGTTTTCCAACTACATCACATCCCTCTCTGTGACAAGTGGTTTTTCACTCCGACTATGAACATTTGATTGCTAATGTGGTCAGACAGCACGTCCTCAGAACTAGTTCTGAGGGACCATAAATCGGCCATATGGGCCCTAAAGTCTTGTACGTATGAACTCAGCGAATGGCCACAGGACAATTGAAAGTTTTATGTTACTAAGATGAATGACTACATTCAGGGCATAATGGAATCATTTGTCATTCAAGTTGTGTCATTTCTTTAATTTATCATGTGCCCTAAATAAAATTATACTTTTTTGTGCCCTGGCAATAGCAGCAAAAGCAGTGACCAAATGCATTACTGTATGTTTCTGCGTTTTTCATTTGTCCAACTCATTCTCATGAACGTGGTATCTCAGGAATGCCTTTAGGGAATTTGGTTCTTGTTTTCGAGGTTGAATAAATTGCATTTTAGTGGTCAAAGGTCAAGGTCATTGTAAGCCCCCCAAAAACACTATTGTGTCAAAATACTCAAAATACCTTTTTGTTAGAGGTTTGATATCTACACTATTCTTGTGTTTTTTAAAGATATATTTGTGGTTTTTCATAACCAACAACCATCTCATTAGAGTTTAGGTCTCCTCTCGGAAGCTTCTTCTGGAGTTCTAGCAGCAACATGTTACTCCAACCTAACTTTTCCTCATCTAAAATCTCTGAGATGACAGGTAAACAATCAAGAGAAACCAAATCCCGGGGCGGTGCGTGGCACAATGGTTAAAGCTGTCACCCCATGTAGAGGCTACAACGCAGGCGTCCCCGGTTCGAATTCCGCGTTGTCTTGTCATTCCCCCTCTCTCTGCCTCTCCCTTTCCTGTCTGCTATCTAATAAAGGCAAAAAAGACAGAAAATATACTTAAAAAAAAAACAAATCCTGCATGGCTGGATGGTCAGATGGCCAGGTGGTGACTGTTAGGTTGTGACATCATAAAGTCCCAGAAGTCCTGATAGCTGGTTTTAAGGCTCAATTTCAGAATATAGGCTGAGTGTACTTCTCTCTGTGGACTGAGACTTTGATACTATTACAGTTATACTATAGGACCTTGACTTTGCTCTCTGCGGTATAATAAAAGAAGACATGCAAGATGCAGCCTTTGTTATCTTTGTATCTGAAATGTTATTAGAGGCAACCAACAACACACCAGCGCAACAGGTGGTAATTCTCATTAATGACTAATTTGTTGTTTGCATGGGCAGACGTTTGGGGAGCTTAAGGGGTCACTTTGGTGTTCAAGAACAATCATGTCTAACCCATTCATCTCCCTGCATATGTCTGATCCAGCTGCCTGTCCAGTGCTGTGCAGTGGTAATGGCCAGTACGCCCGCGGACGTTGTCAGTGCTACAGCGGATGGAAAGGCACTGAGTGTGATGTGCCAACCAACCAGTGCATCGACATCCACTGTGGAGGTCACGGCATCTGCATAATTGGCGCCTGCATCTGCAATACTGGTTATAAAGGCGATAACTGTGAAGAAGGTAAGAACATTTTCTCCTCAGAAAAGACACAAAAATGAACGTGCAGTTAAGTTTTATGTTGTTGGCAGTCGTTAGCTCCCTGGCTCTGAATCTAACACTGCTGCGCAGTCACTGAGTCACTACATGTCATTGAGATGCTGTTATTTTGTGAAGATGTCACTACATAATTAAATGTCAACATAAATAATTGATTTAGTGCACATTTATGGCTACCCATGACATTTACTTTTAAAATAGAAATATCCATGCAATTTGTCATAATTGGATAATCATTCACAAACACTTGGAAAGTTTACATGATTTTAACCCATGTTATTGCTCTTGGGGACCTGACAGAGCACTTAGTAAATGTCAGATAGTGTTAGTGTGGATAATTGAAGGAACAGCTTTAATTATGTAAATGAAGGGATTTTTGAGGTGGTCAGGTCTAAGTTGTCGTGCCTTCCTCTGTATTTACAGTAAAGAGTACAATGGGCTTTATTATTCCTTGGTTAGCTTCTGCACACATTAGTCAGCAACTAATCTTTGTTAGAGATTTTGTGGTGGCTAAATTTATCTCTAAGGTGAGGCTGCTGACAGGTAGTTTGTCAAGATAGCACTGTCGCTGCATGGTAAATTAATTTACTCTAATCTCTCTGTCACACAAACACACACATACACGGTTACTGTCCAACTGCTGACAGACAGTTGGCTAAAGTCGCCTACAAGCTACGCACTACACTGATTTAATCTGAACTGATCAATGCTAATCTACTATAGGCAGGTTGGACACGCACACACACATGCACGCATTTAGTCTGACATAAACTACAACAGGGAGAGGCTGATGCTCTTCTCTGTATGGATGCACACATTCACATCATGACAATGTGTGCAAATGTAGTCACAAAGGCGTACACATGCCGTCTATACATAGACACTCATTCATTCAGACATACAAATGCATATGACAGGGGACAATAACCAGATTAGTTTCAGATTAGTTCAATCTGCGGTCACACTAATCCTCTCTGAGTGAGTGTTAGGGAGACAGAAGGAGAGAGTGAGAGAGCATTTTTTGGTGGTGAAACTGAGGAAGAGTGTGTGTGTGCGTGCGTGCATGGGTGTGTGTCCGTGTGTGTGTGTTATTACAGATGCTGAATCAGCAAATTAAATCTAAGATGCCATATACAATTTCCACTGGATATATCAAAGAAATATTATGTTGATTTGTCTGTGCAATAAATCAATAATAAATACAGCAAACAGATCAAACTGAGCATTATTGAGAGGCAAAAAAATGAAAAAAAAAACAAAACAAACAAAAGCAATATTTTTTTTAAAGTTTGTTGGTCCACCGTTTGATTTGCAAGGTCTTTGCTTCAGCATTTCACTCAAAAGTTGAGTGAAAAGTGAAAAAGTAAAAGTCACTAAAAGTTTCAAGCTCATCTCGTTCCTTGTCTCTCTCTTTTTCTCTATCTCCTTCTGTGTGTGGGTTAGGTCGTTTTGGCAGTTGAGGGTTACCATGTTACATAACATTTAATGAGTAGCCGCAAACTAAAAGATCATCTAAGCTGAAAGACAATGTGGGAGCCAAATTGATTCTCAGTAGTGAAATACAGTAGCCTATACATGTGCACTCGACAGTAAAAGTTTCTGATTGGTAAATATGTAACCCCTCTCTCTTCATCTCTCTGTCTCCAGTGGACTGCATAGACCCCAGTTGTTCAGCCCATGGCGTGTGCATTCATGGTGAGTGTCACTGTCAACCTGGCTGGGGTGGAGCCAGCTGTGAGATTGCCAAAGCCATGTGTCCGGATCAGTGTTCAGGTCATGGAACCTACAACGCAGAGACCAGCACTTGCGCCTGTGACCAGAACTGGACTGGGCCTGACTGCTCTTTAGGTGCGTGTCATGTTAGATAACTTTATTTGTATGGCCTGTGTGAACGCAACAATGCACTGTGATTTACAAAGTTCTTTACAGAATCATCAAAGAGAGGATAAAGAAGAAAAAGACAAAGACAACAATACAGATGAAGGTGCTGAGCTGCAGCCAACTGGTTAACATGCTTTACTTCATTAGAGGAGTGATATGATCAGAAGCTGAACTTGTAACGTTTTGCTCCACTTTTAAAAACGATGTTTATGCTAACGTTTGTTATGTTGCTAAGCAAAAACTTACATATAGCATATGAAAGGAGTCTCCTGTGCTTCTGCCCCTGCACTAACAGAGGTCAGTGCTGTCAGAGTCGGACATCATAGAAATAGTTTGATGGGTCACTTCAGAACAAATGAAATACTGGAGCACAAATTTCACTTTATCAGCTGAATGACTCATTTATGCTCCAGTATTTCAGTTGGGTTGAGTTGTTTTGAAGTGTCCAATTGAACTACTTAAATACAGTATAGCATTATTCAAACAATGATAATGACAGCTTTCGGGTTATAGTCACAGATAAATGTACTCCTGTATTAAAAAAGACAAAAAACATGTTCACCTTTACAAGTTAGTTAGGAGTTTGAAACAGCCAGGAGAACCTTGCCTGAGGATCCCACACTTCAGCTGTTGAGGAGGCACAAGGTCAGTGACATAAATCACATTAAGATTTCAGTAAGAACAGAAACATCAATTCTTAAACTAACCCACAGCCAATGAAGTGAAGCTGAGATAGAAGTGTTATGGCCTCAAGATGACCTGGAGCGTGTCAGACACCCTGCAGATGTGGTTTGTAGTTGGTGCAAACACGACATCCATCCCTTCACAGTGGAAGGAGTCAGAGTCCAGCAGTTTAGACAACAGGGAAAAACAGGGAAGATATTTGAAATGTAGTGTTGTGTGAAGTGGCTTTTTTAAAAGAAAGTAACACAATAAAACACAACTCAATCACTGAAGGACTTCAGAGTCAAAAAGTACATTTCTATTTTATCACTGTTCCACTATATTTTGATTTAATAAAAACATATCTGAGAAAGGCGCACTGTCATGCCTTTGCCCTTCAACTGATGATTATCATTGAGGAAACTCGGGCCCCACTTGATATGAAATCCTTCACCATCCAGACAACAGTTTGAACGCTGTATCTGAAACAATCTCCAGACACACCTGACACAAACATACAGTAGATGACCATTTGCAAACACTGAGCATGTGCAAGCCGGTGTAAAGCACGTTTTCTACTGTGCAGTTTGATTAGTTGCACTAACAAGGAGGAACAGCAAAGAGCCGCTGTGTGAAAATGCAGAATTTAACTGAACGACAGCTGCTAGCAAACAAGACAAGGTCAGTTAATCCTGTCATTCCTTATTCACCACTGCTAGTTGAGGCTGATGAAGCTCGATCAGTCATTGTTTCCTAAGGTCTCTGGTTTTGCCCATCCAGACTACCAAATGCCACCCTGGAGTTTTCAATATGAAATGGGTCCAGCAGTGTTTCTAAAACTCTTATGATTTTACAGCTGCAGTTGTATGGACTGCAGGAGGGAAATCAGTGTGGGCGTAGCCTCATTTGGACAGAGGCTGTCTTACCTTACCCAAACTGTTTTTTTGCCTGTATCTGACAACATGTGGGCACAAACCCCAGTCAAATTGTCTTATTACTGTGATTTGCCAACTCAGTACCCTCACCCTAAGCATCAGTTTTGGAATATTAACACATGTTAAAGTGGAAAAACATTGCCAGAGAGTGTGGGCGTAAGCAACAATTTCATTTCCTCCAAAATATATCCGGCAAAGCTGAACTAAACGACAAAATAGGCTGTTGGTCATTGCCTCTTGAAATAGCTATACGTTGTTTTTTTTCCTGATCTGATTCTCCATGTGGTAGCACAGCATCATTTCACAGATGTTTTTAAAATGTTCATGTTGACCACAAAATTCATAGTCATACGTTTTTTCTTTCTTTCTTTTTTTTCTTCTTTTTCTAATGAAAACTAGTTATTTAAGGTCTGATTTAAGGGAATGATTGAGGTGGTTTAAGGAAACCAAAATTGACTGTCAGAAGGCCAGACATGGGAAACAAACAGTGGCCTCAGTTATTACAGTCATAAGCTTTGTTGACCCATTCATCCAACCCGGCCTCCTCTCACAAGGCTTGTGTGCCGCTGTAACAACTATTTGCTGTTGCTGAAAAGAGGAAGGAGGGAGATGGAGAGGAGGAGAGAGAGACCCAAAGCGACAGCCCTGATATGGATCAGTAACAGATGGCTTGACATAAAAACAAAGACAGGGGGAAAGGAGTGTGTGTGTGTGGGGGGGGTGTTGTCTTAGTTTTACTATAGTTGCGAGGACCAAACTGCTGGACATTGTGATTTTCAAGGGTTAATACTTGGTTTTAGAGTTAGAATTAGGCTTGAGTTGTCAAGCTGATGCTGTATCTCAATGACCAAGCGTGACTGTATGTTTTTTTTACTGTTTGTGTTGCCTTGGGCTGTTACATTGGGTGTTGTCTTGTCAAAACCATCAAACACTCATCCAATTAAGCGCTGTCTCTTTGTAAAACACATGCACACACAGATATACAAATTAAATGAATTACATGCATACGCAGCTACAAATATATCTTTTTTTTCACACATCTTTGTCACACACACACATGGACATACACCCTGAGGCGATTCAGCCTCTTATATACACAGTTACTGTAAGCTAGTGTGGCTTTTAATCTCTCTCTGTGTTTTATCTTTCTCACACATGCACACATTGTAATTTACTTGGTTAAGTTATATATACACTGACACAAGCACGCACCGTGGACACACTAACTTGTAATACTAACATGCTTTTTCATAACCACTCTATAGGGGCATAATAAAGCAGAGAGACAGCTGTGTAGAGTTGAGTCACATACACACATACACAGATTGAGGTGAATAGACTTTCGAAAAAAGTTTTAGCTTTTATTTTTTTAAGTTGTTTTCCATCAGGTTGATCAGACAGGTCATTAGGGTTTAGAGGAGAATCGGTGCTTCCAGAGCCAAGACTGCTCTCCTGTGCTGCCTCTAGTCAGCTCTTATTGATAAATATTAATTAGCAAGTGTTGAATTGAAAATTGCTAGTCAGCGCTGTCTGATAATGACCACCATCATCCTTTGTGAACTCATCCACCCCCTCGGCCTCAAGGGTTCATCACCGTGCAGACAGGGTGGACTATAGGGGAGGGTGTCTCTCCCTTATACTCCAAACACACTTTCTGCATTGCTTGAGTGTCACAGTTGGTGGAGAAGCAATTTTGTGTCAGTAACTACAATACGTTGCTGCTCTTTCAGCTCTATCGCTCTTCACTGTCATTTCAATCATCCAATGCACACGACACTAACTTCAGACAAATCCAGCAGTAATTAGTTTCTCTCTGGTAGTACTGTACTGGTAAGTATACAGACATACTGTACCACAGTCATGGTCACCCATGAGTTTTCTGAGGAAAATAAGGATCAGCATCTGTCTGCATTATGTTATGTTTTTCTTTTCTAACCACCAAAAGATCTACCCATGTTGGAGGCGGAGCTTGTTTTTCAAATTAGCAGCTTGTCAACGTGTGATGATAATCAAAGTTGCCGGCCCTGCTGTTATTGTAGACGTGTGTTCAGCTGTTCTTTGTATAACTTCAGTCTCTGTCTGTCTGCTGTTCAATGAACCACTTCTGTGCATGAAAGGGAAACATATTTTTACATACATTGTATATTGTTGCTGGCCCATTAGTGACACTGGCAAAGTTAATATGTGCAGCTGTGTACTTTGTAATGTGACAGTGCAGACTAGGTCATGATGCATATTTCAAATTATGCAAATTGATAGTGTTGTTTGTGCTGTTTATAACATTGCTGAGATGCATTAAAGAGCATTTGCTAAAGTACAGTATCGACCTGCAGTAAATCATCTGAATGCATTATTTTCATTTTTATGTCTCCAACAGAGGTTTGTCTAGTGGACTGTGGCAACCATGGAGTCTGTTTTGGCGGTGTGTGTCGGTGCGAGGAGGGCTGGACAGGGACCCTGTGTGACCAGAAGGCCTGCCACCCACTATGTAGCAAGAACGGAGTGTGTAAGGAGGGGAAGTGTGAATGTGACCAGGGATGGACAGGAGAGCACTGCAATATTGGTGAGTGGATCATATACATGAATACACGCTTAAACTCACACAGTGTGTCTATCTCGCTTCAAGATTTAAAGAAATGACAGGAGTTTTGAGTAAGATGTGATGCAACAGTAACAACCTTCAAAAAACCTACAAACACTAATAGAGAGTTGAAACCCATGACAGATATAAACCAGTCTCTCTTCAACATGGCCTCTGCCTGGGCAAGATAACAGGCAAATGTTGTTGCTAATTATATGGACGTCCATGTTTGTGTTACTTATTGTTGTTGTCTGATAGAGCTGGAGCTGCAGTAGTACCACTAGAGAAAATGAGCTCCAGGTTGTAAAAAAGCAGAATTTCCCTTTTAGAATCAGTCAAGGTTGGCTTCCCACTGGGAAATCCTATTAGCAACTCCAATCTCTTACCTGACGGTAGCCATATTGGCTGCATCAGGCCAAAAGCCCCATTTAACAGGTCGTTTCTGTCCATAATCACTCCCAAGAGTTTTATTTTCTTAAAGAAAGTGACAACAGTTCTAATGCAGTAAGAGCGTGATGACCTTTTTCTTTTATCATTGTCTTCGACTTTTCCAATAGTCACCCCTCCTCTTTGCTGTTTTGATCTTCAGCTGCTAAATCCAGTGACTGGCAACTGTTGCTTCCTCTGTCGCCAACTCCAAGGACTCTTTGAAACGCTCAAAGAGCTGAGTGGGACTGAAGAGTCAAGTGAATCCCAGTGGGTTATTGTAGGTTTTTGATAAAAATGATGTTGATAGTTTTTTAAGGTTGATTTTTATCAGCTTTAATGATTCAACTGAGACAGAATACAGTACATAGAGGAGGAGCTCTTGTTCAGTGTTGATGGATGAATCTTTAGATATCTACAGTAATGAACTGGATTGTGTTTAGTATTCAATGAGTGTCGACAGTGAGTCGTCCTAGTGTGTTGTGATAGTTACAGTAACACAGATGAGTAGTCAGGCTTCAGCTCACCACCAAACCCCTTACTTAAAAAGCTTTTTGTCAAACAGACAGACAGTTGCAGGATCACTGAGCTGTGAATTAACATCAGTTGTCACTTAACACGTAACAGACACACACACACACACACACACACACACACACACAAGCCTCTTTTTTACAGCTGTTTCTAGGCAGCAATGTTGTGTCTTTACTCATATTTGAGAAAACATAGGAAAACACACTGCAGATTCAGAAAGCAAAGTCTTCATCCATTTGACAAAACAAAACATGAGAAAAGTGTTTCCAGGTGACACAAAAAGCTGATGAAGCTGTCTGGGACCTGATGTCTAATACTCGATTGTGACTTTTGAGGTTATACGTATTCAAATAACAAAAGCATCCCAGCCAGCTGTCCAAAGGTACAATCATGGATTAGCTGGACGCTTGGTACTTCGATGACAAGCTGCCAGCCGTGGTTGTCACAGAGCCATACTGATGTCTGTTTATAAAGGAGAGCCAAGATGGCGGATTAGATGCTGATGCTGTTGCATTACATGACACACACTGACTTCAGATCACCTGCATTGTCAGGTAGTGTCATCAAGATCTGCCTTTTTTGCATTGGAAAACACTTACAGAGTAAACTATCATAATGAAAACATGACAAAGCCATTTGACTATCTTGTGCATAAACAATGGTGTCAGGACGTCTCATATTGATGACACTGACAGTTTCATTGACATGAGTACTTGCTTTTGAGGAATAAACTGTCCATTTTGGGTCAGATCTGTTTAAAAATGAGGGGAGATCCATTAAAGTGCTTAGCCAACAAATAGCTTTCGTTTCTTTGGATGGATGGTGTGGCCGAGGAGAGGATTGTTGAAGCTTGCTCTTCTTCTGTCCCTCCATCTCAAACCGTCACATTTACATCTTTGTGTTCTCTTCTGTGACCTCTCTGTGGAGTCATTTGCATATTCATTATCTGGAAAAAGTTCAGTGCTCGAGGTATTTGAGTTGCCTCCAATGAATTTTGTGATGAATAATCCTGATCATCTCTCTTTCTCTGTGTCTTCTTTCTTTCTATCTATCAACATCTTTGAATTTTTACCTTCCTCTGCTTTTCTCTTTCACTCGCCGGTTCAATCACTCCTCTGACCAGGAGCTCTCACTGATCTCACCGGTGATACTGGATAGTTTTTTTCAACTAGTCCTCTTTATGTATGTTCCTAGACTAAATGGTCTCTTTCTATCTTTTCATTCTTCTTCCTTCCTTCTTAAAGCTCACAATCCGGACATTAGAGTAAAAGGTACTGTACTCTTTTCTCTTCTTCTCCTCATCACTGGCTTTTTCTCTTCCTCCCTTCATTGTTTGCTTTTCTCTTCATGTACTGTCGAGCTGTGGCTGCCTCAGTAATAGGTTGTTTTATTGATTTGTTTATTTAGAAGGTTTAAAAAATAAAATATTTTTAATATCTGGAGTATTTTTTTCCCCCCATTTCATCCCCTTTTTCATTTGTCAGCTCTGATTACATGAACTGCTGTGGATTTGATATTGTTCTTGGCCAAATGTACAATGGCTATATTTATGTTTGCCTATAGAAAAATCCTCTAGACTTTTTTGTCCCCAATAAAATAGAATTTAAACCCAGGAAGTATTTGTTTTGACCTCTATAGCTGAGTGAGTTTGAATGTATTTTTCTCCGTGTATTGTCAAAGTAGCTTTATTTTTGTATTTGTTTTTGCATGTGGTCTTTTGTCATTAATTTGAATGCCAATTGCCAAAATTTAATATTTATCACTAAGCAATAATTTGACATTAAGGGCTTTTCACTGCTGCTGTGTCACTGCAGTGAACATCAGTGTTTCCCTAGAGTAAGTTGTCAAACTATATAGTTTATTTAAGGTGGGTGAAAAAAAGTAAAGTTAAACGAACAACCTTGGAAAATATATTTTGTTTTTTCTACATACCGTTGTTGTTCTACTTATTCCCTTATGGAAAAGCATATGTTTGACACTGGCTTGGGACAGTGTGATATAGACATATTTTTACTTTTAGCAGACAAGGTCAGAACAAACACAGACAAAACAGTTTTTGATGTGGACCGTGAAATCCTTGCTCTGTTTTAAGCTCAGTTCTCCTGTGAGATGTTTCCTGTGCCGTCCTTGTCATGTTCTTGTGCACAGGCGTATGCCCACATGTTTAAATGGATCTGAGCAGTGAAAATCTGACTCTTAACTCATCAGTTTTTGCACTTAGCAGGGCATTTGTGTCATTCTACTTTTAATAATTTAAAACCTCCCTCAGTGCAGAGTGGGAATGACGCAGGCAATGAAATAATTGGACAATGAAAAAAAAAAAAGAATAGATTATAAAGTGGCCTTCCTTTACATCAAGTCCAAAATACAGTTGCAGTCAAAATAGTTGATAAATGTTATTTCTAGCTGTAATTGCTAAAAGACTGATTTTACTGTAAATAGTATGGATTTGGCAGTACTGTTTGTATTTGTGCCACAAGTTCGTTCGACTTTTCCACGTCTCCTTTGCATCTTTGTCAGTTGTAGAGGCAAGGAAACACAATTTTGTGGAGAGCCGCAAAGCCAGCAGCCACTGTGGCTGAGGGCTATAAACTGTTGGTGGATCTGTCGCTCAAACAACTATGTTCCCAAATATTCTCTACCTCAGGCATCAGAAGGAGAACTCCAGTGGTACAGTTTTTGCCTCAACATAAGGTCGGTGGATTTGTGAGGGAGAGATTAAAAAGGGAAAGATGCAGAGGGTGGTTTTATTCTGACGATGGCTGTAGCTACATTTTTAGACACTTGGGTCGTGAGTCCACAGATGACGCAAGCACAGCCTCACTTTCTGTCTCTCTGTATGAAGAGAGTTTACAGGAGTTTGTTTCCCAACACTAAGACCTATTGGACCTGTAAGTTTTATCCACACTGACAGGAAATTAATTTGGTGAGATGATTAGGAATGTCACATTTAAGTATAGTGAGTCCTTGTTGTAGAAACAAAAACCAAAACCAAAACAAATTCTCACTGCCCTCAATGGCAGTTTTCCCCGATAGTGACTATAAAGAAAATCTCTATTTTGATATCATGGGTTCACTTTTAACATCTCCCTAATTACATGACAGCCATTGTACTTCTTTGTTTAAGTCAGCATCTAGTCACTGTGGAAACTGAAGCTCAATGTGTGAGCTGCAGCTTCAATAACCGCGTGACCTCTACTAGCCACTTAGATATTTAGATATTTACAGCCCTTTCCCAACTTGTATTTGACTGCAACTGTATGATTTTGATTCACAGTCTTTCTCTGGAGAAAAAAATAATCTTTTCCATTACATTTTTAAAGATCAAATTTGCGATACTTATTTTTTATCAGCTGCTTTTTTTTTTTTTACTTTATTTCCTCTTGTATGATTTGAATGTGAATGAAGTCTGAAAAATAGGTTCTACTGCTGTTTCTCTCTCTGCGTTTTTGTACTCCCCTGATCCCAGCTCTTCCCTTCTGCCCTCCTCTTCCTTTGGCTGCCATTTTCACCTGTCCATTACACAGAGTATATTTGGCAGTGCTGCTTTTGTTTCGATTTACTTTTTTTCCCTAATTTTCCTCCCTCTCTCCCTCGTGCCCTCTCCTATTCTCAGGATATAAAGGTAATTCATGCCAAAGACTTAATAAAGGCCTTACTGTCCCAGAATACAACCACTTCACACTCTGCTTTATTAACTTTTATTTCCATTGATTCTGATTTATTCCAATTCATCTTATTTATTCCTGTCTTTTCGTTTTTCTTATTTTCTGTCCTTCAGTCTTTTACACTGTTCAGTGTATCTGTTTTTTGTTTCTTATTATTGTGTTATACTTCTGCTGTTCTGTCACTTTTTTATTAGTCTTCTCTTGTTTTTTCTGGTTACATCATTATTGTCCTAGTCTCTGATTCTCACACTCAAAACACAAACAGTACCGATGAAGATGCACGCAAACTCACACACACACACACAACACACACACATGGAAATGCACGCACACATGCACACACAAACAGCCACATACTGAAGGTGTGTGACTCCTGTTTTGTCTTGCATCCACAAGCCTGATATATATATATATATTTATATGTGTGTTAAAGTAGCCAGCTGCCCTCTGTCTCTCTGTCTTCCTTCTATCGATCCTCACTTTCCTGTCTCCCTCTTTATTTCTCTTTCCCCCGCTCAACGTCTGTCCTCCATCCCTCGTTGTGTCTCTCCAGCTAGGCTATGCTTGGTTCTTATATTCACTGTTTATTAATCAACCAACCTCACTGTCTCTTCTGTGAGTGAGGAATGTCAAATAAAGGCATAAAGTATAGCCTTCGGAGGCATGCAGTCCAAACCACCCTGTCCTCCCTATACTTTGTGCACTGTGTATCTGTCTACCTGTTGTGTTTTCACATGGATTTAAATCTGTGATTTTTTTTTTTTTATCGACTAGAAGAAAAAGAGGAGTTGATGTCTTTGTCAGCTTGCTGGGGGTTAGATTTCCCTCGGATCTGGTTAAACTTCACTTGGATCGATAAACATTAACTTTTTTTTTTAACATCCAGTGTTTTCCTCTGTTTAAATGCCCTGTTTTTTGTCATCATATTATGCAACAATAACATCTTTCTTTGTTTACAGATGAAAATATTATTTTTTATTTAATTTCTGATTGAAGTCGTGCAGCACACAGTAGCCACTTTGGCTTGAGGCAATTTTAGTGGTTCATGTGAAACTACAACATAAGTGCATTTCACCGAAGGCTGTCTGTCTGTCAATCTGTGTCCCTCACATGTGGGTTAATGTATTGACCTGTCTTATATGTCTTCCAATCTGTCTTTCAATCTGTCAGTCCATTTGTTGGAGAAAGGTCCGTCACACAGGGCCATCTTCCTTTATCCTCATCTGGATTTTGAAGTCTGGTCATTTTGGACTGAAGCTACTGACAGCCAGCATTTAGCTGATACACAATTTGTTGAAACATTTTTTTCTTTTTAAATTGCTAATGCCAAAACCGGTACTGAGGATTTCCTTGAGAGGTGAAAAAGCTTTTGAAACAGCATTTTGACATTGTTGAAAATTGAAACACGATTAAAATCACTGAGTTGTAATGTGAAAGGTTTTCATCATTCATTAACAAATTAATTTGACTTTGGCAAATTATCAATTAACTGTTCTAGATAATAGACATGATAATAATAGTGATAATAATGAAATGAAGCTGTTAAACCTTTGACACACACTCTCTCCACTATTTCTGTGTGTGCTCAATAATGTGCAAGTGATAGCGTCACTCCCAGTTGTCGTGTGTGCTCAGATTAAACAGAAAGACTAACTGACTTGTAGTTTAAAACCTGTATACCTGATCAATTTGGTGAGAAAATTATATTTTTGTTATTTCCCTTCTCCCGGCTAGATTCATAAAATAGATTTGTAAAGCTCCAGATGTTCTATGTATTTTTCCCTAAGGTGGAAATAGTTTGAATTTGCATGTAAGCACCAATTTACTCTGACAAAAGTGTCCCAATAATAGATTGACATGTTACACAATCACACACAGGAATAGATTTTTTTTTTTTTTTGATTATTGATTTTATGCTTGTAGTTTAGTTATTTACAACTTGTAAAATTGTTCCTGAAAACTAGTCTGTTTGACATACTGCTTTTACAGAGCTACTGCAGACCTATTTTCATGAATTCATCAGAAATGGACCCGACTTGAAATGACCCAAGTTTCCCTCTCAGGGAAACTGATGAACTCTGACACCTGTCCCAGTAATCCAGCTTCATTTGTACGATAATCAGCGTCTGTCACAATACACAATTCTTCCACAATCTGCCCCTGAAACCGATGAGTATGGATTATTTTTGGATTTATTTCTACACCAAACCATGTCTGTTTCTATAAATGTCAGTGCGGTGTGGAAGCATTTCATTCAGCAGTGGAGGTTTATTGTCTCAGTGCTGTTTCAGAGGATTTTCCAAACTGAGAGGAAAACACTAAATTTGTTGCATTCCTGGCGTGAAAATGATCCGATATGCAAAATATTGATCACTCTCATCGTTCAGAGCTCCAGTACATCACCTACCTTCAAAAATGTAAATTGGTTGAAACCTATTTCACGCCCTGTCGGCCAGCTGTGAACCCCATCGCACACTCTCACATTGCTCTAACTTTTTTTTTTAACTGTGTGTTTGTTCCTTGTGCCCAGAGGGTTGTCCTGGACTCTGCAACAACAACGGACGATGCACTCTGGAGGCCAGTGGCTGGCACTGCATCTGCCAATCAGGATGGCGAGGGGCTGGGTGTCACGTAGCCATGGAAACTCTCTGTACCGATAGCAAGGACAATGAAGGAGGTACATTTTTGTACATACACTAAAAGAGTTTGCAGGTCAATGGTATAGTTGTTGTACAAGTGTATTTGTTAAATGGAAGGATGAACATGGGGTAAGGACAATTAAAAATATTAGTTTGAGCAGGATGCAGATGAACCAAATGTCCAATCAGGTGGTAAAATGGTGAGATGGAGAGACATTTATGGAGGGAGAATTAGCAGTTAGTAGGTTATTCTGGGTTGATTTCAATCTTAAAATTCCTGGCATGCATAGGAAGAGGTCTGGGATTAATTCTAGGGTCACTGGCATTTAAAGGTTTCATACGATTTTTATATCCACATAATTTAGAAAGTCCTGAATCTCTGAGTCTCTCCTCTTCAACCATGTGTGGATTATTGTGTGGTTTGAAGTATTTAAGAGCTCAGCACCATGTAATACCACCCCCTCTTTCTCCCAGATAAGAAGCATGTTCTGCACTCACTCAAAACTTCACAATTCGGCCCTTCATACTATACACCATCCCTATGTGTTAGTAACCAGAGGCGACTATGGTGAGGGGCTGCACGCCTACCTGCTTCTCATTGTTAAACAACGGTAAAAAAAAAAGGCAATATCAAATGACTGCAAATGAACATTTTTTTTGATTGCATAGTTTGGCTCCAGCAGCTGCCACCTGTTTGCCCCAGACTATGACGTTTTGGTTTATGTGCAGCAGCACTGTAGCTCTTCTTTCCCTGCCTGTCTATGCTCACCTCAACACCACCTCCTCTTGAGTATACTCTGTTTTGAACCGATGAACTTCAACATCAACAACATCTTTCTGTGAAAGTGTAGTCACCCTACCTTGGTTGCCTTGTACGTGCCAACATGTAGCTAAAACTCAGCCTCGCTTACGGTCAGCAAAATAACTTTAATACATCAACCAGCACAACTGTCAAAATGATGAAATTAGACATTGACAGAAGTGTCTAGTGAGTATTTGTGTTTCCTAACATCACAGCTTCTGAATGCCACGCTACAGTACGTGGCAGCTCAGTGGAGAAGCTCCGTTATCAGACCTTCACTTCAGCTCATGAATGTATCATTAAGAAGTGAGGTCCCCAGAATGTATGAAAACTTCATTTTAAAACAGTGGCACCACCTGCCTTAATGATATGTCTGTCAGTAATATAAGAACATAGGACTCACTGTGAAATATTACTGAACTAGTGCTTTAAATATAACAAAGAGCATGTCAAGTTCCACCTACAGCAGCTAGATACATCAGGTTCTTTAGGCAAAAGAAAACAGCCAATGGGTATGTTACATAGGAATCCATTTGAGGCTTTCCTTTTGTCTCACAGACCTGGTGTGAACACAATTCAAAGGACCCTTGAAAAATGTTAGTAGATGTAAGAAAAAAAAATCAAAAGGAATGAAAAACATGAATCTGGGTCATCACGGTGGCTGAGTGGTTAAGGCACATACCACATAACCACAATATCCCTGATTTGGATCTTGGCCGAGCAAGATCTTTCACTCTCTGCCCTCTCTGGTTTCCTGTCTCCTTAGACTGTACATTTTCAAATTAAGGCAACACATCAAAAAAAATAAAAAATCTTTAAAAAAAGAAAAAAACAGATGAACTGGATACTCAGCGGCTACCTGCTGTGAGCTGCACATTGATGTGTAGTGTACCTGCAGTGAGTGTTAACTTACACACAGCATACTGTATATACAAACTGCAGCTCTCTAGCTGCTAGAAGAGTGTTGAACATGTTTTATCTGCCTTGATGTGACCATGGGGTTGAAAAGCTGTTGAGAACCAACGTGGTATTAAATGTGTAGCAAATGGCTGGGTGTTTAAAAGTCTCCAGTACAGTCTTTAAAATATAAACTGTAGGGAAGTGAATATCTTTGGACCAGCACAGACCCAAACAAGAAACTTTAATGAAACTAACAGTTGTAAACTTCTATGGGAAGAACTGAAACTTGATTATTAAAAGAAAATGGCATGGGCAGAGGCAAAGTTGAAGGGTTATTACAGTTACACCACAGCATATCAGCTGTCAGTAGTTTCACCCCCTCAAGTAAAACAAGTAAAGCTCTGAGCTGCAGTGTAAAAACCCTAAAAGCAGAACCAGACCTGCAACTGGAACAGTAGAGAGGAAAGATTAGAAAGAAAAGAGCACAAGAGAGAAGAGTCAGGGAGAGGACAGGCTGTGTGTGTGTCCTGTGTGTGTGTGTGTGTGTGTGTGTGTGTGTGTGTGTGTGTGTGTGTGCGTGCGTGCGTGCGTGCGTGCGTGCGTGCGTGCCTCTAGTGGTAGTAAAAAAAATATGTTTAACCACAAACAGCCATTTTATCACCATGTTCAATGCCACCAGACTCCATTGACAAAAACAGGAAGTTTTCCTTTCAGAGCACGGTATTTGCTGGTCTGCTCAAACGGTTAGTTAGTGTGACCTCCATTGGTGGCTGAAATGTTCAGATGTTTTGTTTGAGTGAAAGTAAAGCACACACAGCTGCCTCTGGTTAAACAAAGAAGACTTTACTTTGTCACAAAAAACATCAATTTCTCAAGGAATAATGGAAAAAATATTGTCAGGGACTTGTTATCACAATCTGGGCATTTTAGTGGCAAGAGCAACTCCCCGACCCCCAAATAGTGTGTGTGTGTGTGTGTGTGTGTGTGTGTGTGTGTGTGTGCACTCGTGCATGCGTACGTGTATGCATTTAATATCAGTCTCTGGTGCCTGTTCCCCAGATGTACAAATGGCTTTTATAAACTAACAGAGACAAATGGCAGTCAAGATTTTATTACCTCACATACTTCTTTTGGATCCTTCCATTTTTCCAGCTGTCTCTCCACTACGCTCATCTCCTGTCTTCCTCCCCGTGCCTCACTCATCCCTCCCTATATAATCCCTCTTTTTTTATCATTCCATCCCTGCTTCTCATCATGTGCAATGTAGCCCTCCATCCTGTTTTTCTCTTCCACTACCTCTTTTACTTTGTCTTTATTCTTCTTGGCCTGTTTCTTTGAAATTACATCCATGTACAATTAATTTGCAAAGAGTGAATGTCTTTTCAAAGGAAATACAGCTGCAATCAGATTACATGTTCTATCAACATAACAAATATGTTTTTGATTAACATATGTAGCAAGTTAGAAACATTTTGGTAATGAACATATCAGTTCAGTGTTCAAAGGCAACATGTTTGTTTTCTGCCACACATGTTACAGGATGATATTCATACCTCAACCAGAGCATCCTGTAGATGTTGGCTCTGGTCTCTGGTGTGGTGAAGCCTTTTCTGTCATCCATTTGACCTGGTTCTTTAGCCTTCTTCCCTAGATTTGTGATTATAATGACTGTATGTGTGTGTGTGTGTGTGTGTGTGTGTGTGTGTGTGTGTGTGTGTGTGTGTGTGTGTGTGTTTCAGATGGCTTGGCTGATTGTATGGATCCAGACTGCTGTTTGCAGCCCTCCTGTCAGAACCAGTTATACTGCAAAGGATCACCTGACCCAGTGGAGGTGCTCGGCCAGTCTCTGTCCTCACTGGCTCCTCAGCAGGTAAAGAGCTCCAGTTTCAAATTAAATTAAATTAAAATCAGAGCATTGCAGTATATCACTGACATGACTTGTCAGTGTCGCAAAAGATGCCAATGAGGTGTGATATGAAGCTGCATTTGTCCTTCTCCTCATTTCCTTTTGTTTTCTTCAGGCTGCGAGGTCTTTCTACCAGCGCATTCACTTCCTGGTTGGTCCTGAGTCCACTCATGTTATCACTGGAGAGAGTCCTTTCAACAGGAGGTAATTGTGTTTTGTTTTATTTTTTTTATTGCTGAATTCTGGTCTGGACATGAAGCAAAATCAGTCTAGAAGAATTGATCAGTCATGTTAATCAACCAGTTTAATCAAGTATTTCACACCATAGAAAATAAAAGAGCAGGCCTGAGGACAAAACCCCAATATAATTACCTTTCTGGACCACTTTGCCTTGACCTCGACGGAAAACGTCATGAGGTTGTGTGGATAGAATCTTAACTGCACCTTTTAAATCCACTCGTAACACATTGGCGATGAATACTCCTTTCCTAACCACAGAAATAATGATTTAAATGTGAAATAAGAGGACAAGACATGGTCACACATGAATAGTTTAGTTTTGATAACTGGGTTAAACTGGACGTCTTAATATAACATGAGCGAGTGATTAAGATGTGGAATGAAATGTTAATCACAGTCTTCAGGAATGATGTCCAAACCTGCAGAAAGGAGATATGCTTCTTTTTTTATTTCTGTGTCTAATAGTTAGTCTAAAGTGTGAAAAGGATTTATGCAGCTGCCCACATTTGTTATGTGCTGAAGGGATAAAATTAATTTGCATTCTTCTGTACAAACACTGTTGTTTTTCATCAAAGTGGGATCATGGATAATTTATCTTTTTTTTTCTTTTTCTTTTTTTTTAATATATTTCTGTAGTGGTGATGGTTTGATTCATAAAGCTTCTGCCTGGAGGGTCATAGCTTAACCTACTTTGATTTACCATAATATGAGCAGTTGTTTTCTGTCTGGGTGGCTGTAATAGAAAGAGTGGGATCACAAAACAGGAATTTAAGGTCTGCTATTTTTCCTTGCCAAAAGCCATTTCTGCCCACATCTCACTCCGACAACATTCATTAAATATGATAAGAGAGAATGAGAGGGTGGCGCTCTGCAAAATATAGAGAGTGAAAGGCATGGCTACTGACAGGGAAGAAACATGACGGCAATTCTGTTCAGCCATTTTTCTGCTTTTGTCACATTTTTTATGCTAGCCTGAATGTTTCATAAGAGTAGGGGGGCACAACCCTGTAATAAAAATGTCCTGTATTTCCATAATGGAATGGACCTGCAACCTTATAATAAAAATGCTTTATTAGACAACCTTAATACAGTATTGGGTTTGTGTGTGTGGGCGGGTGCTTGGAGGGTTTTAAAAATAGCTATTTTACTCCTAAAGGACAAAGAAATATTTTAATTTCCCCTTCGGCTGAAAGTCCCAGCTATTCAGCGGCCTGCATACATCTTATCTGCAGGAGGAGACAGTATACCATAAGCACATACGCTGAAGTACAAAGTAAACATCCACTATAGACATATGGACCACACTGTAGACCCGGTTTCCTAGCAACATAATCAGTGTGATGCACACACTACTCTGGCAGAAGAACACAAAGTAGGGTGACTGTCAAGAAAAGCTTTTTGGATGGTCTTTTCTTTATCCAGTGTGGTTGAAAGATTATAGTTATTACATCCTGTATTAATACTGAATGAGATACTGAGTCTTGCAGTCATGTGGCACATCTGGCATAGCTGAAGTGTGGTAAGGAATAGGGTTTTGATGAATGACTTACATTACTTCATTACAAATATTCTGTCCTGAATGAGGAGTCCACTGTGTAAATGCATAACACAGCTTTGTCTCACAAGTTTTGTACAGTAACTAGACAGAATGTTTTGCAGAAAATAGACCAGACTATGTTTTTATATCAGTGAGGACATGTTGTTAATCCGTGTACTATAGCATGATGTTGAGCCTGAACGTGTCAATCAAATTGATTACAACATTGTTTTTCTGGGTGTAATTAAACTCTGTGAGAACTTAAGGTTAGAGAAAGGTTGCTGAAGGAAATTGCAGTAAATTAAACCACAATGTGCTTATTTGCATTGAACAAAAGTTTCCATAGATCCACTGAAAGAGAAGGAGCTGCTGCCTTATCTGATTGCATGTTTTTTTGTTTTGTTTTGTTGCCCCATCTGACTTTGTTGTAAAAAGAGGTGGTCTGAGGAAGTGACAACACAAATGAAAATGCCAATACAAAACAGAATCTGTGGCACGTGTCAATATGTCGATGTTGGCGCTGCGATAGCATCACAACTACAAACTTTGAGGGTGTGCGGTTGAGATCAAAATGAAGTACGAGTTCAAACGTGGGTTTGCACAGATGCACGGCCGTTCACAGCCACAAAGTCTGTCCACAGACACATAAACACCTGCCGATGGCTCTGAACCCGCCTCTGTGGCAGTTCCCACAGTAGTAGGTGTCTCCAGGAACACATTTAGCCATGACTCACAGAGGTGATAACAATACCAGCAGTGCTGTCGCAGCCGGTAGAAATGCGCTGTGCAACCTGATCAGCATAAACACAGTTGCACTCTCCTACCCAGATCAGCAGGTGTGTTCACTTGGAACCACAGAGGCAGAAGAATAATGGCCTTGCTTTCAACGCACTGTGGCACTGTGATTGTGTGACTGAGTGAGTCAGACATTCATCTACCGCGCGTTATTACTTGTATGGTCAGACTACTGAAAGAGGCATATTCCACTCAGTTTTGAATTATATCTGATTCAGTCAGTAAAGTCTCCAGTTAATATTTCTTATCATGGTTTTATCTTTGTTTATGCACCAGATCTCTTCCTACAGGAATAATCTCATTGTGGTTTGGCTGTAAATTCTGCCTGACTCTTTTCATTTGTTTGCTGTTCCAGGATTACAACTACCATGTACTGTTAATTATCTAATCGGGATAACAAAATCAATGTGTTATACATGTTTTCCATGATACTATATACTGTGTAAACACACACACAGATAATTCCAGTGAATGAAATTATTGTTTACCTGGATGTGGCTCGTGTAAACAGTGCTGTGTAGTAACATCAGTGCTCCTGCTCTCACAACTCAGCAGTCAGCACTATGAGGCATCTATAGTGGTACATGTTGCCTAAGGCAGATTTTATCCAACCACAGGATCTCAAGTCAAAAACACAAAGAGATCTGTTCTATGGTTCTGTTTGTTCAGTTGATTACAGTGAAAAAATATTGTAATTTATTTTGTAAATGTTAAATATAGTAAATTTGTAATGGTGTTAACCTGTTTCTACCTCCTTTCTCTCCCTCTTCAGCTTGGTGTCGATCATCCGAGGTCAGGTGTTGACAGCCGATGGCACGCCTCTGATTGGTGTGAATGTGACGTTTGTTCACTATCCCGAACATGGATACACTGTAACACGCAACGATGGCATGTGCGTATTTATTTATTTTTCATTTCTATTCATAGACAATATACAGTATGCAGCCTTCCCCTCCACAGCCAGCCCAAAGCTGTTTTACCTCACCTTTCCTGTATTTATAGAAGTACATGTTATTACTTCTAAGTTTGAGTCACGTAACATGAGAATTTATGGATCATAGAGGAACCTAAATATTGACAGAACACCAGAACCGATGCAGATCTGGAAGAGAAATGACTGTATTCAAGGCTGCCAGCACTCGATCATTGTTTACATTGTTTTAGACAAGATATACTGCTCCTCTCAGGGCTCTGATTGCACATCTGTGGTAGCCATTAACTGAAATATAAAAGCAGCTCTAGTGTATTTCTTGGCTCACTGCTTATATATATGTATATCTACAGTATACACAGTATCAGGGCCCCCTGCGGTGAAGTTCCATAGTTCAAAGCAAAGCTGCTGCCTCTTTCTGCTCTCTGTATCTGTATGTAATGACTACATGAACTGACATGTAGCTGATGTCACAAATTCTGACTATCGCTCTTTCTCATGGTCACATTGTCCAACATGAATGCACAGACATCATACACACACAGTGCTGGGATCACCGCAGTGGAAAAAATAATCCATAAATCCGCTTAAAGAAACAGGGGGGCAGCGTTTTTCCATGTACAGACAGAGCATTTTTTGAGAGGACTCAGAATGTCGCATCATATCCCCGCGACGCTCAGTGTGAGTACATGAAGCAGATCAGTAATCAGATTTCTCCGCTTCCCCAGACTTATGTTGGAAGCTCGGCTCATTGATTTTAACTATATAGTGAAAAAGCAGATGCTGCTTCCTGAGTTTTTTTCTTTTCTTGCTTCCTTTTTTCCCCCAGTATGTGGCTTGTGTCAGAGCAGGTAGACAGTGCAGTGAGACAGAGTCAGGCAGGTGGACACAGTGGAGCTTCTTTTTTACTGACTGCATTTAACAAATACAGTGCTCAGTGTTAGAAATTGATTTATTTAGACTTCAGCAAGCCACTTTGTGTTAGTTCCAACTCTGAACTTCGAAAGGACTTATTATAAATAAGAGCACACATCACTCCCTTTGTGCTATGTTTTGTCCTGCACATGCTGAATAACTAAAACCAACCACAACCTAAACCCAATTTTAACCCTTACCCTAGAATCACGTGTTAAAGTGATTGTTATTTAAGGATATTTGATGTGTGGCTGTGTGTGATGATCATACGTACAGACTACTGTACGTATGATCAGTGTGTTACCTGCATTAGATTCACATCATTCAGGAGAAATGGACAGAAACATCACACATAAGATTGACTCAGCAGACCAGTGTAATACAATTTGTTCAGTAAGTGTGCTTGTGTGTAGTTCGTAGTTTGTAGTTCAGTGGTAGAAAAATGTAGTGGCAAAGGAAGGAAGTGAAAATAGTGAACATTTAAACAGGTATTGGTTTGTTTCAGTGGGCGTCTTTTAAAAGTGTCAAAACACATTTTTTTCCTCTGGTCTGTGCACAGCAGTGAGTCCATCACACTGTTGGTGTGCCATGTTCCCTTCTGCCTGTCCTAACTGGCAGCGCATGCACTGATGTGAATCTACTGCGGGTAGCACACTGACTATGAATAACGACCTCACACAGCCCCATGCCGCATCACCCCAACGATCACTTTAACCCTCAAACACCTATTTAAACTTGTGGGTGCATGCAGTCGCACAACACGCGCTCGTAGGGAAATGCCTGTAAAGTCACAGAGGCACAAACACGCTCATAGAATTTAAATGAACAAATCACAGCCTCACAGTTCAACATTTAAGAGCCAGTGTACTACACAGCTCTGGAGGGCAAATCCCTTGTTACACACTTCAGGAGGTTTAGGGTCAACTCAGCTGAGTCAGGGAAAGTTTTAATCGGGGAAACAGGTTTAAAAGAGTTTTTACACCGTCCTCATCTGACAGCACTACATATTTACACATCCATCTATTTATTTGTTTATCTGTTTTTGACATTGCAGGTTTGATCTACTGGCCAATGGTGGAGCATCTCTGACTCTGAGTTTTGAGCGTGCTCCTTTCATCACTCAGTACAGAACTGTGTGGGTGCCATGGAACGTCTTCTATGTGATGGACACACTGGTCATGAAGAAGGTGAGGGGTGTCACTGCTGTCTGTATACGTATTATCTATCATGATCTGCTGAGAAATAACAGTGTGCTCTAGTGTTAAACAGTAGATAAACTAGCAGGGGTCTAATGTCTTTTTATGACATTCACACTATTTGACCACCACTGACTCACTGGGCTCAATGACAGAGCAGTTCTTCACAGGCAGTCAATTGATGAATGAAAGGTCTAATGGGCACATGTTATGTCTGGCTCTTTCAGGAGGAGAATGACATTCCCAGCTGTGACCTGAGTGGCTTCATCAGACCCAATCCTGTCATTGTTGCTTCTCCTCTGTCGACATTTTATAGATGTTCACCCGAGGATGGCCCCATCATACCTGAAACGCAGGTAAGAAACCTCTCGGCATCATTCGTCAGAGTCAAAGTCACGCAGACAGTCATTTATCTAGGATATGCGTGACGTTGTCCTAAAATATGGTCAGTGGCCAGTTCCACAAAGATATGTCAGACTGGTTTGTGGTGTCGGTGCAATCTAATGCATGGCAGATAGATAAAGACTGACTCATTTAAAGCCAAAAACATCAGACACCTTACGCCCAGTCAGGTCGAGAGACCAATGTTCCCATCGTAACAATCAATGACCATTAGCACACAACAAAATAAAACAGGAAAATCTGCGGTTTGCAATGTCTGTAGGACATACAGCTGTTGGATACAGTTCCTTGGACAGTCAGTTTATTTTAAATAATTTAAAAATAAAGCACTTAACACAAGCAGTTTAAAGGGTCAATAGACATATAACCTCTTGTGTGTTTACTCTCTCTATAACACTCACATTAACATCATCAAAACCACTAAGATATACTGTATGGTCATATATACAAAGTCACTGTACAAGTTTGGTCTTGGACAGACGGCAGACTTCTCCAACACAACTATGGGCTGATTGTTTTTATAGAAAACCAGTGCTTTATACACACTCACACACACACACACACGGCGCTCCACCCCAGGTGCCGCATCTTAAAAGGGCGACTGAGGCTCATCATGTAGGAATGTTGTAATTGCTTACACATTACACCATGTTATCTTTGTGTGGGTTGTGTGTGTGTGTGTGTGTGTATGTGTGTGTGTAAGAGTAGAGGAAAGAGAGGTATGTTGGCTCTGCCTCTTGTGCGTGCAAGTGAGATTGAGAGAGGAATACAAAGAAAAGCAGTGGTGTGTGAGAAGCAGTGGTGTGAGTATGTGTGTGTGTAGGGTTCTATATCACACTCACACCATTGTGTTAACCAGTCCACAGAGGAAATGAAACAGATGACAGAACTCAGTGTGTGTTTTTATACTTTTTACAAGCCTGAACCAGCGCTCAATATTTGTTTTTTATTTGACAAACTTGTCCGTATACCTTTCGACTGGCTGCAGGGAAAGATTGTGTGCACGAAAGGAAGTTCAAGTGATAATGTGTGTGAGGCAAGCATGTGTATTTGTGTGTCTGAGTGTAGATCAAAAGGAAGTGAATGGAAAGCTGCTACTTAGCGCTTCGTGGAGCTGAGTCCATTAGAGCGGAGGGCAGTGGAAAGGCCAGTCTTAAAGGGGATGTAATGGATCTGTAATGAACACTAAATGACCAACTAATGAAAAGGCAATAGTGTAGTTGAAAAATATAACACCGGAACCATCCAAATGGATCATTCCCTGAGGATCTTTCTTTACATATTCTTTCTGAAAGCAAATAGAAGATTGGAGGAAAGGACTGAGATGGCAGCTTGGTGCTCCCTGAAATCATTACACTTTGTGTTATTTTAACAATAATGACCCCGGATGCATGTGGTAAGGCATTCCTGCGCTTACAGGTTACGAAATGAAAGACAGCCAGCTGCCAGACCATCAGCAGCAACCTCTCACTGGCAAAGAACATGTTCTTTCCCCACTTTGAAATAACAAGAGGGAAATGCATAGCTCAGTCCATGGTGGATTGACACTGGACACTAATGAGGTCAGAGGGGTGATGCACAGCGTCAATGCAAGGAAAGCAACTGGAAATGATGGCCTCCCAGGGCATGTACTTGGGGCATGCACCAATTAGTTAGCAAAGATCTTCACTAACAATTTCAAACACTCCTTGACATACGCTATTGTCCCAACATGCTTCAGATCAGCAACCATCATGCCCATCTTCAAGCAAAAGGATGTGAGGTGCTTGAACACACTCTCCACTGAAAGCTGAATGTACTCACCCCTGTCGAAGCCAAATTCTTTGACAGTCTGATTTTAGCCCACATCAAATATGGCAACCCTGCCACTTACTGTAAGACCAGCCTCTGTTTGTCAACCAGCAGAGACAGAGGATGCACTCAGCTATTCACTCCATCCTGCCCTGGACCACTTCAGCAGATCAAACACATATATCAGGATGCTCTTTGTGGACACACTACTGTCAAAGCTTTGCCCCCCGACTCCCAAATTATGAAAACATACATCCTCCACCCTCACCCTGAAAACTGATGTTCCGCAAGGATGTGTCCTGGGGCCTCTCTTGTATGCCTTTTTCACCCATGATTGTCCATCTGTCCACTAACAAATACCATCAACCTTGCAGAGGACATGACAGCCAGAGGCCTGATTTCTGAAAATGCTGAGTCAGCACACGGGGACATGTGAACCCTGACACCTGACGTCTTTCAACAGTCAAAAAGGAGAAGATTAAAGAAACTGTAGTGGATTTTTAAAAAAAAGAGATCAATCAATCATGACCCAAATGACAAAGATGGTGAGAGCGTGTCCATAGAAACCTCCTATATCATCAAAGAGGTGCAACGACACTTCAGCAGAAGCTTAGAGAAACCAAATGCAACCAGCTGCAAAATGTAACCTGATGTATTAAATACAATACACAGAACAATATCCCAGCTGCTTTGTATTGATTTAGGTGAAGCTACAATGGCTCAGCCAATTGATTTGTTAGACAGATCTGCAAACACCAATAATCAGCTAATCTGTTCATGACAAGACCATGCAGTGTTCACGAAGCAGAGATTGTTTCCCAAACATCATATACAAGAAGCTGCATCCTTGCACCGAGAGAGCTAAATAGGTGGCAGCTGTTGTGTCATTATATTCTTATGTTACCACCAAACTGGTCTGCGGGCAAGCACAAATGTTGAAATAGAAAATCTGTGCAGCAAAAAAAAAAGGTAATGACTGACACAATCATTTAAAAGAGCACACCCACAAAGGCCCCCAACATGTACTCTATTAAAAGCAAATCCCCTGTGCCACCAGCAACTCCCATGCCTGCATGCCATTGTTCTTTTCCTTGCTCATCTGTGAGCATATGCTTCACACTTCTGTCTGCAGCAACGACAGACTGCAAAGCTGCCGGCTGGAAAAAAAATAAACCAAATACTTACCTATTACTCATCTCTCTCATGTTTAATACTGCAGCTCCGTCCCAGCCTTTGATGCCATCCTCTTAATGCACGAATGTCTGAGCAGCTTTCTCAGTCACAAGTTGTTTTGGTGTAATGCAATGCGGCAACCTAACCATCGTGGGCATTATTGACCTAAATGTTATAGAAGCAAGTTTGTGGCTGTTATTTTTTTTATTCCACAGACTACTCACCTGAATCCTCTCATTGATACCTTGTGGCTGTTCATTAATTTCTTAAACTGCTGTCTGCAGACCTCCATATTCAAACATATTTGATTGTGATATTTTTCTCCATGGAAACATTGCTGCCAAAGTGTCTTGTTCTTGTTGCACTTGCAGCACTTATTCTCTCATCCCTGATTGCTTCATCTCATTTCAGTCCTTTCCTGGCTACTGACATAACTTCTGCTGTACTACAACAACCTTGACAACCACTCCCAGGACCTGTTTCCTTGAAAAGTGTTATCCCTTTCTAAAGAGGTGTTCTTACCCTCTCATTGAGTAGCTTGTTGAAAATCATATTCTGGGCTGGCACATCTTTTGGGCATACTTTCAACTGCAGTTCCTGGATTACATCAGCGTACAGTATATAGCCATGTGTCAGATGATTCTGCCAACACGCAACTGCATGCATACCCTGACAAGAGCAGCTGGTAGGATAACTACTGCCTGTTCAGTCAGGGCATCAAACACAGGACTGGTGTTCCTGACTAAACACTGAAAAACAGGCCTGTCTGATACCCTCATGTCTTCAAACAGTCTAACACCCCCTGTCACTGTGTGGGCTTTCTAACTACCTCCTGATATGTGTCATTCCTGGAAAGCACGTTTGTCTTATGTGCAAGAGCAACCCAGAGAGGACCATTTATCAGTTCATCAATCAGGCCCAATGCCTCAGAAAATGAGAAACATCAGTGTCATCATACATGGCTTGAACAAGCTTGTTTTCTTTCCTGAATGCATTTGTGTGTGGTGAGATCGCTGCTGATGGAGTACACACCAGCAACATTGTGTGACTCATATAGAACCATGAAGCTGCTGTTGCTCTGCTAATGTGCTTTTCCTCATATGAAGACACGGTGTTTGAGATAAATGATGTTGCAGTTGTCAGTGGTATATTCTGAAAGGTCCCACTTTTATCTAATGGTGGATGTCCATGTTTTTAATCATAAAGCAGGTCTAGGTTCTATATTATTGTGAAGTATCAAAGCCTCATTCCAAAATGAAATGTATTCAGAATCTTAGCCTTAAAATGAGCCATCAAGACCTTTGTAACTTTGGGACGTGTTTTGTTGTGTCATTTTATCGTTTGGCAGGTTTTACAAGAAGAAACCTCAATTCCAGGCAGTGATCTAAAGCTTATCTACCTGAGCTCCAGAGCTTCGGGATATAAACCAGTCCTCAAAGTCACCATGACACAGTCATCAATACCTTTCAATCTAATGAAGGTGAGCCATGTCATATACAATATATAAGTTAGTACATTAACCTAAACTACCATGTAGTGACCTTTGTGTTTGTTACTGTTTTTCCAGGTTCACCTGATGGTGGCAGTGGTGGGTCGCCTCTTCCAGAAATGGTTCCCTGCGCAACCAAACCTGTCTTACACCTTTATCTGGGACAAGACAGATGCCTACGGACAACGTGTCTATGGACTATCAGAGGCAGTTGGTGAGTTTGCTCCAACCACTAAGCTAAACAGAAAATAACATGTGTTGTAGATTTTGTGTAAACTTTCTCCCAAAGGCAACAAACAACAACAATTAAAGCATGACCAGCTTTGGTTTTCAAAATCGACCTTGAAGCAGACAGAACTTAACTAAGTACAGAGGGGCTTTTTGTATCAAGGGTACAACATTTGAACTGATTCGAAGCCTAATGGACAGCCAGTAAGCTAAATGGCTGTAAGGTTAGATGCATAGTGTATTTGTGCAAAAAGCCTCACAATAGAGATCTGTGGATAAGAATGCTAAGTTTCTCTTTAAAACACAGAAGAGAAATGCAAAACAAGCAGTGCCCCCCCCCCCCCCCATCCTTTTACAATTATCTTGTGTTGTGCTATTACCATGTGATGAAATGAAGGCAGAAGCCTGGAGGTTAAATTGTATTGTGATTAAGAAAGGGTCTTTGTTTTGTTACTTTTGTCCAATTATAATTCACTCTTGCTTTTAATCAACACTTTATTGAATTATTATTTAGCTCTATTGCACCCACTTTTTTTTTTAAAGTACCGGTATATTTTGGGGGGCTTTTGCCTTTAATCGTTAGTGTACTGTAGCAGTAGAGAGAGACAGGAAATGGGGAGGCAGAAATGACATGCAGGAAAGGAGAGTTAGGATTCGATACAGGGCCGGCTGCAGCGAGGACTTCTGCTCTGCCAACTGAGCTAAACGACGCCCCTCTATTCCTTGTATTCTTTCGTGTTATCTTATTTCAACATTCCAGTCCTTTTTGTTTTATTTTTGCGGTTAGGAAAGAAGTGTTTATCCTCCATGTGTTACAAACAAAGTTGATACAAACATTAGGGATGGATATCAGTTTTGCCTCCTGTCTCTCCTTACAATAACCCCGTGACATTTTCCATTGGGGTTGAGGAACAGTGATTTGGAAAGGCGATTTTTTGACTTTCTGACGGCAGCCCATGATAGTCAGCCCAACGTTTATTTGCAAGAGAGCTACGTAGTTTGAATTGGTCACATACAACATACAACACAACTATGTTTCTTTACCTTGAAAGAATTTACTTTTTATACACTATATTTATGATTATATTTTATTTTTTTACCATACAATATGAATATGAAATTCACTTTTATCTATCGCTTTCTATAAAACTATTTTTACAGCTAAGTATATATTATGTAAATAACAGTTTAAGTAGTGGCACTGACACTGAATTGTACAGTACACTATATTATAACATGGTTCAGTGACTAAGCAATATTGCATATCAGAAACACAGCCTTCAGCCTGCTATGACCTGACCTCACATCGTCCATACGTGCCCACAAACAACTGACTCTGCCTGAATACTGTATGTCCTTTCATTTAAGGTCTCTTGGTGATATTGGTAAATAGGAAACAGTCATGTGGACTTGTGACAGCAAAGCATTTAACCGTTATGGTTGTCAAAATATTTTCTCAAGGTTGGCAGGTCTTATAGAGCTTGTTGTCACTGCTGCTTTTTAAAAGATTCAGTATTAATCATATAGTTATCTCAGGTGTCACCTTCACCTTAATGTTATGCACTAGTATAACATAACATGGTGTCAGTTTGCCCTGTTCTGCCCTCCAGTGGATCTGTATGTTTGGTTCTCCAGCCTGGCTTTGTAGTAAAGCATAAAAACTGAGGTCACCATAACTGTTAACCTCTCTGTAACCCTGGGGTGAAAGTAACAAGACACTTTGGTCAACATTAGAAACGGTACTAATAGTAGTATCAGCGTATGTCACAAGTGGAGATAAAAGGCAAACAATTAAATTGCACCAATTCATGGCATACTAAATCCTGGTTTGTGTTGACCATTAAAGTTTGACAACATACTGTGCACAGCATACTTTGCAGAGACAGGAGGGAGGGGGGTTTCTCCAATACTTACTTTTCCTGAACATATATTAAGCTGCGGACAGCCACAGCTAAGTTCAAACAGGTCCCGGAAAAACAGCTTTAACAGGGAAATGGCTGGCACGTAATGGGCATGCTAACCCCACTGACACCTTTATGAGGGACAACTAACAGCAGACATACTTTTCAGTGAGTTATTACTTATAGTAACCCAGCTTAATGGGGTGAACATAAAGAAAATTTACTGCTATGTTTTGTAACACTTTTGAAATTGGTGCTCATAAGTTATAATAAGATAGGGTTAATACAAGAATATTTGTAGTGCATTTGAGGCAACTGCTGAAATCAGAGCTGAGACATAAATGTAGAGGTCAAATACATCAGTAGGTAGCACTGCATTCACTCTCCCAACTGGCCCTAAAAAATCAGTCATTACGGGTTATAGAGAAGTTTTCTCCAGAAATCAGCATGTGATGTAATGATTGAAAGTAGCATAAAAACCTAATGCAGACCAGCACTCAGCAGCCCCTCCATTCAATCAACTTGTTGTCATTCAAATTTTCTGTCCCTTTCACATTTTGCTCTGCTGATAAAACTCAGTAATAATTATAGTTACAAAAACACAGAGGCGGACAGCTGAGTCGCAATGAGTTTTGTTGAATTTCTGTGCTAAATGATTAGATGAATAAAATAGGGCTCTCAGTCACGTAGTTACGAGATGAGCTATTTTTCACCATGTGCATACAGTATGAAGCTTGGCATTTAACTGAGGAAAATACTGATGTCTGGGCAAAAATGTAACTGTGTGTTACAGTCTTGCTTTCTTTAATTCCTTTCGTGTGATATAAAAACACACAGTGTGTGTGCGTGTGTGTGTAAACTGTCCAGCTGTAGCTGGAGTTAGAGGAAGTTAGAAAAGCAGCCAGAGGAGGTTAACAGTGTGGTTCACTGTGTTTTCAAACCTGTTGTCTGTTTGCTTTGGTCTGAATCACAGAATCTGTCCTGTTTGGTTTGTTTTGAACAAAGTGCAGTGGAAGAAAATAGCTGAATCACTGGCTTTGCCCCTATGTGTGTCTAACAGTGTCAGTGGGGTTTGAATACGAGTCCTGCCTGGACCTCATCCTGTGGGAGAAAAGAACAGCCATTTTACAAGGCTACGAGCTGGATGCTTCCAACATGGGAGGGTGGACCCTGGATAAACATCACATCCTGGATGTGCAGAACGGTAGGTGACAAAACCAGCACAATTCACCTGCAGCCACATGTTCACTATAGTCTCATATAGCATCTGCTCTGCAAGGTGTTACAATACTGGTACTGTTGTTGTTTTTGTGCAATGCTGATATGTGATAAGTGGGGTTCAAACCTTTGCGCTGAGATGTGAACATGCTCCAAATACCATACATTCTCTCTCTCTTTCTACCTCTCTCCACCTCATTAACTGGTTAATTATGTGTCCAAGAGTAAGAGGACAAAGCTAATAGCAGTTTGAAAGTATGTTAATCTCAGCAGTTGTCAGACTGATTGTCGTCATGCAGGCTTTGGTCGATGGAACAGAGGAAAAGTGTGTGTGTGTGTGTGTGTGTGTGTGTGCGCGTGCATGCATGAGCTGGTGTGCACGCGGGTGTGTGAGTGAGTGAGTGAGAAAGAGAGAGAGTTCATTGTTGGTATCTTGGATTTGTTCCAGCTGCCCAGTGGAGTTTTTTGGTCTTTCATCTCCCTCTCTCTCTCTCTCTCTCTCTCTCTCTCTCTCTCTCTCGCTCTCGCTCTCGCTCTCTCTCACACACACACACACACACACACACACACACACACACACACACATACATTTGGTTTCTCATATCAGACCCCACCATTTCAGACCTTCATTCATCTTTCCCCTTCGTCTCCTCCCCTTCCATCCCTCCTCTCTTTGCTTGCTTGTTTTTGTCTTGCAGTGCAGTGACATATTATCATCCTTTATTACCAGCCGTGACAGTGGGGCTGGTGTTGTTTTCACCTTGTGAGTCTGTGTGTGTGTCATCACGGCACAATGTGGTGCTGGAGACACCTACTGTAGTGGGAACTATCACATAGGTGCTTTTGACTACTTTGGCAGGATGTATGTGTGGGCAGGTTTTTGTCACAGTTAACAGCATCACAACCTGCAAGATACAGCCACTAGTCTTTTCTGATCGGAACACTGATCACTGAACACATGTAATAATATAATAATAACTGAAGACTCATCCAGTAGGTAGATTGTCTTTAGTTACATCTTTGTAGTCCTTCTTTGATTGTGATCAGAACAGTCGGCTTAATAACCTATGGCAACATTTCACTGCTTGAAATCATCCCTATTGCGTTTTATGGCATTCCTGATTTGGAATTTAGAAACAACACATTACAGTACTGCTGTCTACATTGATTAAGTTTTTTTTAAATGTAATATAATACAATAAAAACAATAACAACCACAATAAAAATGTTCCATGTATAAATGTGTAATGGCCACTTTAATTTTAGATAATCCAATGGAACTTCAGGTTTGAAATATGATGACTGTATATTACACATTGTAGCCTGAGGGTAAATCTGATTACCTTTGTGGAAGTGGGAAAATCTTACATGTTGTAATGTATCCCTCAGTGTGCCGCTTATTGCTGATGTTAACGTCCTGCAAAAGTACAAACTCATTGTTCCTGTGATTACGTTTCTGGTTTCCTAAAGAAAAACACAGAAGCCACAGAATTGAAACTGTGGCTCCAGTGCTCCACCTCTGTCTTTGTTTGAGTCCTGAATTAATTAGTATAGGTAAACTATTGCGACTACCACTAGATGTCGCAGTAGACCACTAGCAGGTCAGAAAAAAACAAATTCTTTGGCAAAATGACTGCTAGCATTGCCATTCTGGACGATTGGCGTTAACTCAACATTTGCCATTTAACATGTAACATGCACCAAAACAAAGAACAGCACAGCTCAGATTACAACTCATACACTCATATACAGAACTTTTAACAACAGTATAACTACTTATTTACTACTACTATTTTAATTACCAAGCATTTTGTTATACATAACTGAAAACTGTGCTTTATGCAGCTCATTTTCATTTCATTTTTGTAGGACAGCTGCTGCACCTTTTACTTCTGGTAGTAGCGCTTTTATCCACTGTTGCAGCTGTGTTTTGGTTTATGTTCAGTGGCCCACTGATGATCCTACCCTCTCCCAACTTTATGAAGTCTCACAGTCTGGGTCCTTACTTGCTCAGGCACTTTTTTTCAAAGGATCTCCAGGTGCTTTAATTACTGGTAAAATAACACAATCGGTTTCCATTCACATAGCCAACCATTCAGGAACCAGGTTATATAAGAATAGATACATACTGAAATGCATTTTTCCAGCTTTAGGGGCATTTTGACTTTATAAACCTCCTGCTCCCTCGCTTCCTTGCCGTCCTCTATCTGTCACCCCATCCATCACATTGCTATTCATCCCTCTCTCCCTGCAGTCCTCTCAGGCTTTCAACACCTTGTCACCTGATTGTGTGTGTGTGTGTGTGTGTGTGTGTGTGTGTGTGTGTGTGTGTGTGTGTGTGTGCGTGTGTGTGTGTGTGTTTAAAATGCACATGTGATATGTGATTTTCCGTCTATATGCATACTGGTCCCTGTAGGTGTGATTTTGTGTCCTGAAGGGACAGCATTGCAACACGGACTGTCTGTTTGTTCCTCTGAGACTAAAATATATAGCACATGGACATTAGAATAATCTTGTCTGTGTTCGTGAGAGAGAGAGGGAGAGACCATCAAACACTCTACTGCAGTGTCTTTATTTCTTTGTAGTTTGTCTCATGGCTCCACTACCCTAGTGATGTTGATGTTGTAATGTGCTAGATTCAAAAATAACATGCCGCATGGATGCTGATGTCTCATGGGCTGGCAGTGAGACTCTCACTACTCACACCACACTATTTAACAGAGTGTCTCAAATTTGACTTTTATCTTTTTAGCTATGTACAGATAAAAATGGCAATGAGTCTGCCGGAAGGCATGTCCAGCATGTAGTTTATACATCAGACAGAGAGGGACTGACACTTTCATGTTTAAATAGTCACACACGAAATAGGTGCTGATTTTCTGCAACGCTCTGCCTGCAAAGTGTGTGATACAAAGCTGTAGTCACATTCTATCATACCGCAGTTCCTTCCTATACAAGAGATTAAATTAGATTAGATTAGATTAGATTAGACTAGATTTGATTTGATTATGAGATTAGATTAGAACTAGGGCTGCACAATGAATCAAAATATAATCAAAATCATAATAAGGCTGCATAAGAGTAAAATATCCTGATCGCAGATGCTGCTTTTTTTCTCCCCCCCCCCTTTTTTTTGGTTCTGGGTTGTAACCTGTTGTCCTGGCTGGGGTTTCTCTTTGTGGAGCTCAGAGCTGCCCTCTTGGTACCCCAGTGTCCAGGCAACCGTAACTTGCCCATGGTGTGAATGTGAGTCATTGGGTGAGTCCTAGATGGGTCACATGTGCAACTATTAGCATTACTTCTCTCTGTTTTATAACGAGGGCTTGTTTCATGAAAAGAAAGTTAAATGTTCTCAATGATGAGTAAATATTTTAAGGTGTTGTAATATTGAATAACACCACAAAAAACATCATAATATCATAATCATAATAAGTCTAAAATATAATTTATATATTAAGTCAGTGATATTGCTAGCCCCATCCTTATTTTGTAGTTTATTTTGGTGCTATTTAATTTGCATTAATGTTCTAGTTATGTTCCAAAGAAATACACAGCAACACATTTTTGTGTCATTTATTATATTATAGAATCAAACTTGACACTCATACTATTAGTGTATTTTATAATTCAGTTTAGTTTTCCCTTTTACAAATAAAGTAGTCAGATTTGGCATTTGTTAATTTTTCCAGATACATTTTCAACAGAATTTGTCTGGGATTCATCTGAGAGATCACCTGTTAGTCCCAATACTGGCAGTTGAAATCTCAATAAAACCAACTTTTTGTGTGACCTGAGATGTAAGAATCAGTTTGGATTTGGCACAAATGGTTAGAAAACCATGAGATGTAACCCATGACAACACAACACGGATCATTTCCACATTTGTTACGGGAAAGAGAGGCAAAATGAGATACAGGGAAGGGAAAGAAGAAGAGATATGAGGAGGAAAAGAGACGTGCTGGATTTGTGTGCAGGGGACTATCCACACCTTTGCACACAAACACACAAACACACACACACCCTTTCATCCAGTCTTATCTGAGTTGCTCAGCAGTTCAACTCACTGCTCAGTGCTCACAGATCACACAACACCAGTGTGTGTGTGTGTTCGTGTGTGTGTGTGTGTGTGTGTGTGTGTGTGTGTGTGTGTGTGTGTGTGAGAGAGAGTGTGATCTGCTTTCCTGTCTATACACTGTGAGGATGTTTTCCAGTCAGGGTGTGTGTGATTTTCATTCAAGTGTACCTACTTGTGAGTCTTTGAAGCTCATGTTTGTCAATGTATTCACATATTAGTGTGTGCACACAGGGACAGAGACTGGGGAGTGTGAGTACGCTGCCTCGTAAACCTCCACACTGTTACTCTGACACTGGGCTGGTCAGCCAGACTCAGGCTGCTTCGCTCCACAGAACCTGTGAGAGTTTTTTTTCCCCACATCAAATCAAAATGACTGAACTTTAAACAACTTCTGTCTGAAAACCTGAAAACGATACAGCTTGATGAAATTTAAAAAGATGATGGATTTGACTGAATACAGTCAATGATCTACCATACCATACAACTAGAGAGACTACTCTTTACACTATCGCAGTACTCTTTCCCAATAGCAAGAGACTTGAGCAAATTAAGCAAACAAACTAGCAGGTATCTGTCTTAAATAAAAACCTTGATCTAACAGAAGCAGTTAGGGACAATGTCAGTCTTCTCCCTCTAATAAAGTCTCTGTCCTGCACCCAGACAGGTATGCAGAGACTATGCTATGCATTATTAAAAGTCATTCTCAGTTGTGTCAGAGCCTTTTTTTCATCTCCAGCCTTAATTAGTTCAGAACGTCACAGGGTGAGAAAATTAGATGTGTGTGTTTCATTTGTTCATGTGTATGACTGTAACTGACAGCACAGACAGAAAATGTTCCTGCCTTCCTCCCTAAATGTAGGCTGACACCTTTTTTTTTTCCTACTGTGCATGACTTGATGTCGTGAAGAAACTTCATTGATGAAGCACTTCATAAAAACACGCTCATGGCCTTCTTTAAAACAGAAAATACACTGTTGGTACTGCACACTTACATATTAAAGTATTATGTTAGGAATATACATATATATATATATATATATATATATATATATATATATATATTTATTTTTATTTTTATTTTTTTTCTTTGTTGAGAGCATCACAAGGAAGATAAGAAACATTTTTCATCATGCTGCATGTGCAAGGCCCAAAGCTATAGAACACAAATGTCAAAGAGGCCCTCTGATGTACTGATGTCATTACCAAATTTATTTTTTACAATTTATTATATTGTATTATTTTGTTAATTTATTATATCATTATTATGTCATCTTGTCATCTTCACATTTTATGTTTTTTTTTTACCCTTTTCTCATGAAAAGATTGTGACAATATGATTTATTCTTGGTAGATAAAGTGTATATCTTCTCAAAACTTTCTTGATCTATCTCTTTCAAACACTGTGAAAATTAAACCACAATTAACCTTTATAATAGGAATAAAAAGAAGAATGTGTCTGAAAACAAAATTATTCTGATGTTATGGGCAACCATGTATATTGTACAATATATAGCCTACTATGTTTATTTTATACATTTTTACATGAACCACTTTGTTATAAAAAGGTGCAAATATTTCTTGTTAATATTATTGTGAAAGGGATAGTTCAACATTTTGGCAAATTCGCCACTTGCCATAATCCCTATTGTTTTAGGAGTGATCTAAAAACAGCCAATCTCAAAACAGCTTGCACAGGCAATTAAAGGTTGTGAACCTACTCCTAGGGATTATGGCAAAAGACGCATATGCCAAAATGTTGAACTATCCCTTTAATAGTAGTAGTAGTAGTATGTGTCCACAAATTGGTGAATGAGGCACTTTCCAGATCTTTTTAAAAGAGGACACTCCTCACAGAGGAAGGTTAACAGAAAATGCCCTACTGCCCTGGTTCTCAGAGGGCACAGACGGCACAGCTGGTCTGCAGATCTCAGGAAACAAGCAGGTGTGTAGGGTCGAGGAGGTTGGCAGTGTATTTAAATAACAAATAGTACAATTTTAGATATCAGTTCATTGAAGAAAGACTGTGCTCATATTTTCAAGTTCTTGTGAGAACTCGATGCAAATATGTTGCACAAGCTGGAGGCAGTTGATACATTTCTGAGGCAGTCCAGCAAATAATGAGCATCTAAATGGCTAGAGACAAAGGAATGCTGTGCTTCACTGAATGAAGGAAATGAGCTAGTCTTGGCAATATTCCTGATTTTTTACAATGCATGCAACTGGTCTGTGAGACTCCTGGCCCACTAAACCTGAGCTGCATCATAAAATAGAAGAATTCTCAACAATTTAGAGGTTATAGGCCCAGGTCTGGACAGGATGGCCTCTGGGTCTTGTCCACACCCTTGTCCACCTATTAGTGCCCTTATTATTCAAATAGCTTCATGCATTATACAGCATGTGTATGGGATATTATTTGACTCCCATTGACACTTGGTAAGTCTGTTGGTGCCTGTGTGGCACAATGTCTATGACTGGAAGTAGTGGTTAGGATCAGCACATATTGTATGTGCATGAGTGTTGTGTGCCCTAATACACCAAAGTCAACATTTGTCTGTTGCTTGGTTACTGTTAGTCAATGTTTGGCGGATGACACCTGAAGTTTTTGTTGCACAGTTGTAGGTTGTGCACTCTTAACAACATTTGCTTGGTCAATTGACCCTGTTGGAGGACCAGTGTAAAGTGTTAATTACATGTACCAGTGTAGTTGCAGGTTGCAACAAATTGAGCAAAACACAAAAAGCCCTTTTAGTGTGTGGTTTGTCCATTCTGGTCGACTGTAGAAACACAGTGGTGCAAATTGTTGGGCAACATGGAAACAACCTACTCCCTATTTACATATGAAGAGATTATCAGAACAAAATCACCAGACTACCTTTACCTTTGTAGATGCTCATAAATAAACAATTCTTAGTTGTAATCCAGTGTTTCATTAATTGATGCAGGCTCATTATTTGGCAAGGGTTTGGAGAAATGTTCTATTTAATACATCTTAAAACAGCTTTCTACTGATAAATCTTAATAATAAGATCCTATTATTTAAAAGGAGCTTTATAGTAACTCATTAATGAATGTTGGTAGGTTTTTTACCTTACAGGCAAAGCTCATGAAGCTCATTTTATCAGATACAGATTTTTTAAGTATACTGCAATATGCAGTATAAATCTAGATTTACTATTTGGCAAGCAACAAGTCACTGCTGCCCTCGTTGTAACAGCTTATAAATGACTTTTAAAGTGGTAACAAACTAATTAATAAATTAGATTTAAACGAGTTATAAATTCTTAATAAAGGTAGTCCTCATGTTGTTTGGTGAAAAATTGTGTGCAAAGTGAATTACACACAATTGAAAGTTGATTATGAATATTATATTCCACTGTGATCCCTGAATCTCTCACACAGGTTGTTTAAACCAGCAGCTGCAATACTGATTGATGGATAGCAACAATATTTTCTACATGTTTTACTTCACTTTGACTTCTTTCACAAGCAGAGGACCATATGCTGAAGACACACACCCTCAATTATTTCTCCAAGCATGGCGGTTTAACTGATTCACAGTGGTGTTAGAATAGTTGGCTTGTTTGTTTTTGTCTTTCAGCAGTGTTTTTGAATTATGAAACTTTTACCAAAGGTGTGATGCAAAACTTAATGTTTTACCAGTCTGACATTGCAAGATGCTAAGTCTTTGAGACAAGGTTGGTATGTAAGGGTCCGCAGGTGATGAGGTAAGAATGTAAGCATCCAGGTTTCGAGATTGAGAGTTTTGAGATCAAAGTCAAATGTACTCATTTATATAAACACACACAGAGCTGTGTGAGAAAGCCTTACTGCCCTCTCTTTTAACACAGCAGGAGCATTCGATTTTCCTCACTCTTTCTGTTCTGCCTTGCTCTCCTTTCTCTCTGTCTCCATGTCCTTCTCGTTCTCATATCACCCCCACCGCACGCACACATTTTCCCAGTCAGGAAAGTAGTTGGTTGCCTGTTTCGACTGCAGCACAGCATGGGTGAAACCTTGCTGGCTCGGCCTCTGTTGATCAATCAACACCCACTAATGGAAGGAGAGATGAAAGAGAGAGACAGTGAGAAGAAGCAGAAGATATGGTGAGGGAGAGGGAGACGGATACAGAGATAGACAGACAGGAAGAGATATAACAGATATGGGATTTGAACATTGATAATAATTGACTGTGTTCACGGCTGAAAGTTCTAGAAATGGAAAGAATTGACATTCTGTCCAAAAATCCTCAGAAACATCTGCTGCAGGTCTTATGCCATTAGAACATATTGACGCGTTAACCATAGCGGAATATGTTGAAAACATCTGATGGCAAATGTTTCAGAGATGTACTTGATCGATTCTTAAATAATGATGTGGTTGTCCAACCACGTTTCAAGGCCAAAGTGTCTGTGTCTTGTATCTGTTCCAAACTGCTATACTCAAAGGCTTATGTCATAGCCTCCCCCTGGCTGCATCACACTGCTTCTCCAATCTCTATCCAAGAACTCTCTTCTTTATACTGGAGAATCATTGGTCAAGTGCTTACGGTTTATTGGATCTTATTTTTATTTTTCGTTCACTCACAAATGATCAATGTTAATGTTAATGTCTCTGTTCATGTTCAGCGCTGGGAAAACATCAGCAAAATGCAAGTCAGTGGGGATTTTTCAACTGATGCATCAATTTATTGACTCTAGAAGGACAAGCCTTACAATTGTATGTGTTTTTGTCTATTACTACATTTAGTATTGTGGACATAAGCTCAGTCACTTCTCGAACAATAGAAAACATAATGAAAATTTAGCATTCTCGTTTATTTGATGTATTAATTAGAGAAAGAGACTAAATATGGATTCTTCTCACCAATCTAAAGTTTGCATCTGCTGCCACTTTTAGTCATGTCAGTAAACAAAAACTCAAGTGGGTCAGATCACATTCTCCAAGTACATCATGATTTGTAGTGTGCTGTAGATTATGGCGAAGGAGATTTAGGGTTTTTGTCATGATGTATCAACAGCTTACTGAGCTCCAGCCAGTGGACAGCCCACACTTACATTATGCTGTAAGAGGCCCTGATAAACTTGTGAATTCCTTTAGCTCTTGATTATGTTGAAGCTGTCCAGGCCCAGAGGCACTGAGGCAGTCACAGGCCACAATAAGCTATTGTGGTGATGTGTCCATGTTGGTGTGCAGTGCCTTTTTTACACCAGATGGAGTTTTGAAGTTAGCTCAGAGTTTGATTGTCCTTGTTGCTCGTTGGTGAATAATTACCTTTGGCCTATCACACGGTATTATAAACAACAAGTTACAATACAGTAAGACTGACCGCGCAAAACAATGGTGAGTGCGAGAGACTAGAACAAATGAGAGAAGAAGCTTTCAAAGAAAACGATGGGCTCAGCATCCTGATTCGTACCCAGTGGGTCTTACTTGTCTCCAGCGCCTCCCTGAGGGTAAAAGCTCAAAGTGCACAGGCTCACTGATGGGTGGAGTCTAGTCTACCGACTTCGCTCGCAACTCTGCTCTGTCTGTCTCTTCCTAACATTTTAAATTCCAGAGGGTCACATTACAACAAACGGCCGGTCAGCAGCAGAGTTGCACCCCACCGAGAGTGCCAGATAGATAGATAGATAGATAGATAGATAGATAGATAGATAGATAGATAGATAGATAGATAGATAGATAGATAGATAGATAGATAGATAGATAGATAGATAGATAGATAGATAGATAGATAGAACGGCAGGCTGGTTTTCAGAGATGATGGCAGAGTTTTAATAATTCAGCTCACCACAGGAGGTTCCTCTTTGATGTCTCACTTTGAAGAACAAGTACATCCCTCTCACATTACATTAACACATTAACCTCCTCACAAGTCAGCGGAGCAGCCCCTCCTCCTCCTCCTCCTCCTCCTCCTCCTCCTCCTCCTCCTCTTCCACCTTCTTCTATTGTCTCTCCTCTTGTTTTCTCTGCATTTCTCTACCTCCACCCCCTCTCCTTTATTTTTTTTATCTTAATTTCAGTTTTATAATCTAACTCCCATAGTATGTGCAAGCATCAGGAAAGACAAGATTTTCTTCACCATAACCTCCCCCTAACATTATCTTTCAAAACACATCAAAGAAATGCATCCCAGCTTCCAACAGACACACACATTCGCTCTCTCACACACACATACACACATACACACACTGAGCTACTGCTTCAATCCCACTTACAAAAGAGCAATTGCATCATTATGCATAGTTATTTGTTATTAAGTGCTGCACAATATAGTTGTAGTGCTGTTCCGTATAGTAGAGAAACAAAAGATAACTGTGTTATTTATTCATCAGACTTCAGAGCCAAAAAACTCAACAACAGATATGAAAACTTTTCTCAGTGGCTATTCTGTCAGTCTCACTGTAATGCTTGGTAACTTCTCATGTAAACATCACACAACCACTTTGATGCACAAGCACAACCTTAATTTAGACCTTATCAAGCACATGGTGATATTGTCGCTTCTTTTCATTGTGATACATGATTTTAGGAGCTGGAGTCCAGTGTCCACAGATGCTCACACACCCACCATCTTCATCACAGTGTAGTCGAATCATCCATTTTAGATACTATCACATCATGGTGAGCTCCAGTGACAAGGTCAAATCAGATTTGTATTAAGAGAACAATATCTGTGTTGTATCTTGGAGCATATCGGAGTGACGGTTGTGGTAATAATACACTCAGTCACAACACAGGTGTTAAAGCCCAGCAGAGTTAGTCTGGCTGTTTTCTCTCTTTCTGTGCTCCTTATATCTCTCTCATCTTTACATCTTCTCTCCTCTAGGTATATTGTACAAAGGCAATGGTGAAAACATCTTCATATCCCAGCAGCCCCCTGTCATCAGCAGCATCATGGGTAAGTACAGACTGAGCTTTTAAGACATACACATTTAATATGTAATTAGTTTACCATGTCATTGCTGGGTGATTGGTAATTTTGTTTGACTTTTTCTGATTTAAAGTTACAGTGTATAACAGCTTTTTATTAGCAAAAATCAAATATTGCTTTCATAAATACGTATTTACCAAAGTCTAATCACAATCGCATACAAATGAAAGCTTTCTCGTAGCTTAGAATGAGTTGTTTACAAAAACTGTACAAAGGTGGCAGTGCACCCAACCGAGGCTGCCATGTTGTATTGCCATCTTTGAATACGGTACAAACTTGGTTCAAACGCTCTATTGAGTGTCTGTGACTAGGCTTGTGCCGGTCAGCAACCCGATCCTCTATCGGAGGACAATCGACGATTTCTTTTGCCGTTATAAAACACACACACGGGGCTACAGCTGAGCAGCAATGGCAGCTAGATCTTCCAATGTTGAACTGTTTTTATACAAAGTGCAGAAAAACACCAGGCTGAAGAGAAAGAGATCAGTTAACGGTTAGTTTGCGAATGTGTTTGTCCTCGGATGCGTTGGAGGGGTGAACTCAAGTGAGCGAGTGAGCACTGCAATCTAGAATCTGAATGCTGGATGTCACGGTTTGTGATTTGTGGCTCTTGTAGAATTAAGTACTTTATATTTTGAATTTTGATTTGAAGACTTTAATGGTCAGGTTTATTTACTGGTCATAAGAAGAACTACAGCTTTTCCGCTGTTCAAAGAAGTCTGGATTGTCCACTTTCTTATTCCATGCACTCCTCGTTACCACTAATTCTCCTTTTGGCCTGGCATGTATTGTCGAAAGTTTTGGAAGGTTGATGCTATTTGGAAGTATTCCCAGTCGTTGACTGTAATTTAATTCAACCTTTATTTCATCTCAAGAAATCATTGAGGGAATGGTCTCATTTGCAGCGATGTCGAGAGTGCATTTGAACAGGAAAATACAAGAAAAGCAAAGTGTAACAGCAACATAGAACACAGTTTAAAACAGTTCGATTCAAGAACAAAGTGTTTTATAATCGTGGTATTATCAATCAATATCCTTTATTTAACCAGGTAAAAAACTCATTGAGATTTAAAACCTCTTTTCCAAGAGTGACCGACCTGGAATGATGGTATTAAAATGACCTATGAGGAAACGTGTGTTAGGTTTGAAGTGTATTTTGTGTTTTGTTCCAGGTGTGTGCAGCACACTTTGAGTACAGGACCAGCATTAAATTATGGAACATGTGTTGCACTTTATCAATGTTGAAGGACCTGAATGGTTTGAGTGTGTTGTGTGAGAGAAAAATACAGAACTGTGTACAAATGGGAGCTACACTCAGTTAGAGAAGATGTGACGTTGTTAGAAATCATAAACAGGACTGAACCCATAACCGAACCTTGTGGTACTCCCACAACGGTAGTTTCTCAGAATCACACTGTGTTTTCTATTAGAGAAATTGTTCTAAAACCATTTCCAGGAATTAAAATCAAAAACCATTTGTCAAATTAATGCTTGTTCTACCGCAGTGTTCAACAAACTGGCCTGATAAAATTGATATGGACTGAGCTTTCAATCCAGCGGTCTGTTTTGTGGAAAGAACATAAACCACTGTTGCAGTCAGTAAAAATGGATTTCAACCCCCCCCCTCAACCACTCTCCTAGGAAATGGGCGTCGGCGCAGCATCTCCTGTCCCAGCTGTAACGGGCAGGCGGAGGGCAACAAGTTGCTGGCACCTCTGGCCCTGGCCTGTGGAGCAGATGGCAGTATCTTTGTTGGAGACTTCAACTACATCAGGAGGATATTCCCCTCTGGCAATGTTACCAGTGTCATGGAGCTGAGGTAAGAGGGAGGGGAGGTGGCACGCCTGGTGATTACAAAATAGCTGTGTCTACTTGGGGACCAATGTCACAGATGCCTGTTAGTCCCAGAGAAGACTAGTCTTTAAAGATTTTTTTTCATTTGAATAATGGAAAAAATCCAAAATTTCTCAAGTCTAAAAATGGGAAACATAAACTATATGTGAAAACTGGTTTGTAATTTAAATTTAGGATTCCAATTTGTTTCTATGGGCATCTTTTTGTTCCTGTACTTAAGTGTTCAGCTCTGCATCATTGGTCTTGGGGGACTGTTCAGCAGTGCTGCAAAGCATAAAGAAGGAGAAGGACAGATGAATTGCCAGATTGGACACTTCAGCACTACAGTAATAAGCATTTGAGTACTTACTCTTTACCCAAAGTGTTAAAAAGATGAAAAGAACACTGAGTTTAGAGGGGAACGTCTGGTTTAATGCTCTGAATTTAGAAACAAGCCTCTGGCACACTCTCTTGAGTGCTCATTTCTCAAAAACTCTTCACCATCTGAAATCTTCTCTCTGTTGACCTCTACGAAGCATGATCAAGTTCTGAAATTTCTCTCCAATTTCTAACTGGTCCTGTGTTAATTTCCAGTCAGTTTCTCTTCTGGTGGGTTTTCATCATAATATCCAGCAGCAGTCTGTCTACTAACTCCTGTCTCCTCTGTGTTTTCTTTCCTTGCTTCTTCTGTACTAAAGAAACAAAGATTTCAGACATAGGTAAGCGTGCCTAATCTTTTTTAACCATTAACCATCTTTCTATTTTACTGTCAGTTCACCTTGCTCCTACACCAGACTATGGTCTGCATATATCCTCCATCCTTTATGTCTTTCTTTTCGCTAAAACCAAGCACTTGTTCATGCCTGGCAGCTCTCAGACCTGGCTGTACTGACAGCCTGAGCACAAAGTCACAGTACATCAAGGAGATATGAGATCAAGCTAATGGTGTGCATAAAATGTGCTGATTTTAAGCTGCAATGTGAATCATTTGGGGAAGAGGAAAGTGACAAGTGTAACTCGAATGCATTACAACTTGGGTTTTGTTTGTTTTGTTATGATTCATTTTGCCTTAAGACAACACACACAACGCGTACAACAGAGACAATACAAAACGACACACCTTAAAGATTTAGATATTCACCTTGTCATTTCATTTCTATCTGTCATGATCTCATGTTACTCACCAAACCATGAAGTGGAATTGTCCATTTACGGTCTTATCAGAACTGTAATGTTTCAATGTGACTCTCAGCAAAGTCAGATTAAAGGCAGAGAGAAACAAAGAACTGGGAGAATGATAGGCCTGATGTTTACTACATCGCACTCTTTCTTTTTTTATTCATGTTTCTTTTCTGCCTCCCTCGGTCTCATTCTCTCTCCCTCTGTAATCTTGACAAGCGTTCACAGGAAATCGAGCTGATTCTTCTCTTGTCAGCTCAGATGAACGGCGCAGGCATCTCTGTAGCAGCAGCCCTGTAGCAAGGAGACCTAGCAAGGAGAGATGGGGGTGGGGTGGGGATGAAGATAGTGTTGGGTGTGGTTACTTTTCCTCATTATTTCTCTCTGTTTTATATTTCACCCTCCTTGTCTCTTCCTTCCTCTCTCCCATCCTCAGTGTCCTTTTTATTAAATTCACTCAAGCTGCTTCATGTTTTGAAAGCACTCACAGACACAAACACAACTACTGCACACTGATCACAAACAGCAACCAAATATTCTTTACACATGTCAACACAGAGACATAACAAACACATTCCTTTTAGCTCTGATTTGGTCTCCACCAACATCACCAAAACATCTCTGCATCTATAGCTACTAAATGTTCCCCAGCTAGATGTGTGAGCTTTGTCTGCCAACAGCTTGCTGCTGAGCAAAGGAGTGTGAATATGCGTATGAGAGATTTTTCCTTGTAAACACCTGCTGACTGCGGCTGCAAACAAAGCTGATGAGAGCAGCTGTAGCCACCAGTGGAAAAAACCATCACAACAAAGGTGTCTCAGATATTTAGCTGTGTAGAGGAGTTCAGTGAGCATCATCTTCAGGTTTGTAGCGAAGACCACTTCACATTTTATTCACATTTCTTTTTTTTTCTTATTTAGGGAGGGAAGTGAATAGTCTTTTCAGGGGAGCATAGCAGCCTTTTCTATGATTAACAAAGATGACGATGAAGAGTGTCAGTTTACAGAAAATGAAAATGACAGGTCCGACAGAAGCGCAATTTGTACACACAAGTTAGTTACACGCTTATTGGAAATTTGGCCTTGTTGGAAATCATGTTGTTGTCAGCCTATTATTTGCTCTGGATCAATTTTCTCTGTTACTCATTCACACATACAAATACCATGGTGAGATGGATATCACAAATAACCTCTTTGCTTTCACCGGCCACTCATGCTTTGTCTGGTGTGTACGTTGATACGTTGACACTGCTACTCTCTCGATTGTCCATTCTTAGTGGTGTGTGTATTGTAGAGTTCTGTCAATGAAGCCACTTTAACAGGCAGTGGAGAGGAAAATCTTTGTAAGCGCCGTCAACTCCTTATGTGAGTGACTGAGTGAGTGATAATATCCTGTATATGCTGAATACTGCAATGAAACCTCTCCATAGGACGACCAATCTGATTCTCAGTTACAGCAGACTGTGTTGTCGCAACCGCCCATCTGCTTCCCTACCGTTTCGCGGGCGCTGTCTGTGGTACGGGCAAATATTTTCTTGATCTCGACCCCTGTGCTGTCAAGTTGCTCAGTGGAGGCACCTACGATGTCATCTCGTTTAGTTAGGCCATGGGTGAGCCTCGAGCAGAAAAGTTCCTCTTTTATCTCTTTTCCTGGCGCCATATCTCCACCGCATGGAGGATGTCTTTGATGCCCACAGCCATCCTGAGCACCGGTGTGTTTGTCAGTCCAACAGTTGCTGGATGTGTACATTTCCACCAGTCAACAGTCCTTACAGACAGAGGCAAGTTTTAATCCTGGGCATGATGGTGTCCATCAACACTGGCCTCGACTAAACTTCTTCAAGTTTGTCGTACATATGTCAGTATTGCAGTACAGTATATGTGCACTGTAAAGGGCTTTAAATACCAACACCATCATATTCCCATAACCATATAAATAAATACTGAATATGATGTGCTAAAACATAAAATAGATTCTTCTGCAGTGACTTTTAATAGTTTTGGAAGGCACAGACACAATATTGCCCTTACTTTGGGGACCATATATTGTGTTTTATTTCTAGTAAGAGCCACAAACAGTTGCGTTAACAGTACTTGCTGCTCTTTCTCCACAGATATCTGTGCCATAATCTGACACAAGTGTATGATACTGTAAATGCTAATGCTCTTCATTTATTCAAGGATGTTTCACTCACTCTTTTACATACACACCTGGAAGCTTCCCAGAACAGCCCCTGTTTTACCAGTGGCTCCAGTTACGGTATATCACTACAGTGATATTTACGAGGATTGGATTAGTGCTGCTGCTCCTTCATTTTAATCCTGTCATTTCAGGGTAAATCTGTCCATGAAGCTTCTCAGTCATCCAGGTCGTTGTAGTCGTTGAGTGCTGAAGTTAAGTTAATTTTGATCCGTTTGTTTCTACAGAAGCGCATTGTATTCACTGGATTAAAAAAAAAATTATACACCTTATACTGTAATTATGAGAAAAGAGCTTGTAATTTCGAGATGAGGAAAAGTGCCACACAAATTTGGGATGTCAAAATGGGGTCACAAGCCAAAACATTTTGGGAACCACTGAGTTAGGGTGTCTCGGTTCCTCGACCTTTAACAATGAGGATGCATTCACCATCAGATGCACTGCTCCAGCTCGCCCCTCCATCCATCCATCCATCCATCCATCCATCCATCCATCCATCCATCCATCCATCCATCCATCCATCCATCATCCATCCATCCATCCATCCATCCATTCATCCATCCATCCATCCTCTATGGCCTCCCTGTGATTTACACTGACAATAAGGATGTACCGTAGTTTCCCGTCTCCCTTCTCCATCCTTCCCTCTGAAAATGAAAAGTAACTCGTTAGTTTTCTTCTCCTCATACATATAGACAGCACCACACCTAGAGCCTCTCTGCCATCAGCAAGACTCAATGATTGGATTCATTTTTTAACTCATCAAAAATGTAGTTTTCAATTAAAGTTCACTTTTTAATTAAAACACAACTCCCTCTTGGGGGGACTTGACACATCACAGTTTTTTTTTTCTTTTTAACGACCTGCTTATTTACATTGTGTTCTGTTAGGCTGCATTTGTTGTGATTATTTCCTTCCTTCCCTTTTTGGTTGAGTCCTTTCTTCTTCTATCCTCTTTTTCTCAATTGATTTATCCTTTTCCAGTCATATTTTACATTCATCTTTGCTACTGTATTCCCTGGAGGTGATCATTTCACCTGTCTTAATTTATCAGTATGCTTGGTGGTTGTTTATTCGTCAGCAGGATTATGCAAAGAGAAATGAACCAATTGGCATCTTCCCTCATTTAGTCATTACATCCATCACTCCTTTCTTATTTCTCCCTTTTTGTTCCTTTTTTGGCTGCAATAGCAAAGCTAACCTCATCGCAAATGCCTGTGACTGACTGAGTGATCATAGTTCCACTGTTGTTCAGCGAAAAAGCCACATGACCGAGTTGATTGCATCCACTTTCAAAACAAGTGATATATTTACAAGTAAAGAGAGCTGAAATAATTCAACTTGTGTGTTTGTGTGATTTTGTCAGGCTATGTTGTGGTTGTAAAACGGGATTTTGGCAGCAGCTTGGACATGTCTTGAAGTGCTGGTTAATTTGTGGTCTTACTGTAATGGGCTGCGTTTCAGTCACACAACAGAAACAGAAAAACTTGTACATGAGAGCAGCTTTATTGGGAGTTGAGCCCTCTTAAATTCTGTGTATGCGAGCACAAAGAGGAGGAGATGATAGGTTGCTATGATCTCAGCTGTTTATAGCGGTTCCATTGCGGTCTTAAACTACACTCCTCAGTTTTACACATTTACAATATGTAGACCAGCTGTACACTAGGTTTGGTCCCATTTGTCTTCCCTTTGTCTTCCTCCTGATGACCTTGCTTCTTTCTAGTTCTTGTTCAGTCACATATTTTAATGTGTGCTGGCATATTAAAATGATCAAGTGCCATCCACATGTCAAGTCCATCCTCGGGCTATGTTCGTACGTTTAACTGAACACACACACTGAGTCATGCCTTTCATAAGCTATGCCACCCAAAACATCCTCACAAGTTGTTTTGTCTGCACATGGGGCTATAAAACTAAAGAACTGAGCTTCTTCATTAAATGCTGAAAATGATAAAGTGGAAGCAGAGCTACCAGGATATCATTGTGTTTAATTAACAGAATGGATCTTACTGACAGACTGCCTTCATGTTATATTTTAACAGAATCAGCAGGTCAAATGATTCAGTGAGTTTAATTAGGTTCTTTCCTTACAGGTCTGTGTTTCTCTATTTGTTTTCACTGCTCCACTGTGGTCCGTCTGAATCCATGGGTTTTGTCTGTGGTGCTGCTGAAAAATGTTTGAATGTTAATGGGATTTTTCGGCTTAAATAAAGGTTAAATGAAAACAAAAGGGCACGTCTGAGTTCTACAAGCACAGAGAAACACAGACCGCCTCTGTCTCACACACAAAGTGTATCTATTTTTAGCTGTCTTAATTAACAGCCTGTGATCATCTGCTGATTATCACCAACCACTGAGACTTATGGCCAAAGGCAAGTGCATATGTATATATCCATGCCTGTGTGTGTGAGTGTGTGATGGATTTTACGTGACAGTGTGGCAGGCATCATTAAGAGGGTGTCGGTGGCAAGTGACAGCCCAGTGCTCCCACGGAGCTGTGTTCAGACTGACAGACAGACAAACCTGCTGTTCATTCACACACACACACACACACACACTACACAAAGATACTTTCTCACTTACACATCTAACACACCCACATTCAAATCTTGTGAAAAGAACAGAAAGGTACACAGATGCCACACACACACCAACCACACCTACAATATTGGCAGTAAATTAAATTTTTTAATTTAGTAAATTGTCTTTGCTGTCACCTCACCAACATTCCATATGTTCAGTACTTCTTTATCATCATCATCAGCTCCAGGAAGTCTCCTACAATACCACGATATGATGTCTTAAAATGTTGCGTTGTAATGAAATAATCCATTTGTTGACAGCTGGTGTTGTCACTCGTCAGGTTGTGATGTCACAACAAATAAAAATGAAAAAAAAAGTAGAGTCTGTTCAAAACCATACATTTTTGTAAATGTTACAGTCCTCAAACAGTGTTGTTATTGATGCTGATGTAATCAAAGGTATAACGTGAAATAACTATTTCCTCTTTTTTTTCTCCATCTTTGTTTCCGACCTCCCCTTTTGTCCACTAAAAACTCTCCATAGCAACAACCCTGCTCACCGCTACTATCTGGCCACTGACCCAGTAACAGGGCAGCTCTACGCATCAGACACCAACTCGCGACGAATCTACCGACCCAAGATGCTCAGCGGTGCCCGTGACCTCATTAGTAAGAATCATCTTAATTTCTCTCATAGAACACCCTGTTGTTTAAGATGAAAACTCCCCGTTGTCCTTTTTTTTTTAAATGCAGTTTACTCCCATGCAGTCACTTCAGCTGAAATACTTGGAATAAACTAGGTGAAAAGACACAGGATCAGAACTGTTGAATGAATTCATGATGTGTGTGTTTTCAGGTAACGGAGAAGTCGTGGCTGGTACAGGTGAACAGTGTCCTCCATTTGATGAAGCACGGTGTGGAGATGGAAGAAAAGCTACAGAGGCACAACTACTGGGACCTAAAGGTGCATACACACACACAAGAGACACACACTAACACAAGAGGTAACTAGACTTGCAAAGAGGTAACAGCAGGGTCCATGGCTGCTGAGCCCTCTATGGCAGGCAGCCCATTAAGGCAAAGCAAGTCCGACCTGCAGGTCAACTGTGTTATGCTAGTCTCAGGCTGAGAGCAGCACAGAATTTATATCACTTTCAGGATGTGTGCTGATATGCCACTTTTGCCAACAAAGAAAAAAAATTCACACATACAGTGGTTTTGTTTAAATGCAGTGGAAAACATTGGTTCAAATTTGCTTAAAAATTATTTGAATGACAAAAGGTTGAGCATATAATGCATGTTATATGCTGTTATATGCAAGTTACTGAATATTGCTGCTGATTTGAAGTTTGGAGGGTGAAATGTGCAGGTTGAAATTTAGATTTTCTGTGATAGGCCACACCCTCTGTAATCAATTGTTTCCAAATTGTGTGCATTGTCTGGGTGATGACCCTGTATCATTCAGATCAAATTCCATAATTATCTATGCACCAGTTTAGAGATACATATAGATATACTTTTTTATATGTACGGCGCTCCCCTATTGGCGTCATCTCCAGTTCTGTTATTGACGTTTCGACTTGATGGGAGCAACTGTTGCTTCTACATACAACACCCTCTGGCGGAGTTGGAGTGGGTTTCCCAACTAACACGATTGCAAAGTAACTTGACACGCAATGAAAAGCATACAAAACATTTAGCCTCTCCGCAATGTTTTACGTTGTTGGTCTCCCAACAAAACAACATGTGAAACACATTTGAACATTAATATGTCCTGAGTTATCATTTGAACGGTTTTGAAAAGTATGATATGTTGTATATTTGTGCATCTTTCTGGGTTTATATTGATTTGCACAGCTGCTGTTTTCATTTGTGTAAAATGTGTGACATTTTTCATTCACATAATAATCCTGACTGACTTCTCTTAATACACCCAAGCTCTAGATGTTCTTAATTTATGGTTTATGTCTTGTACTCTTTTTTTTATTGTTCACTGCAGCTCCATCCTGACTTTCCCTCAGGAGAATAACCACGCTTTCATTTCTCCTTCACATCCTGTAGCTGATGTATTAATAATCAACAGGAGCAATAGATTTAAATCGTGAGTCTATTCTTTGCTTCTATTTCCTACAGGGATTGCAGTCGATAAAAATGGCTTGATATACTTTGTGGATGGGACTATGATCAGGAAAGTGGATCGTAATGGGATCATCTCCACAATGCTGGGCAGCAATGATCTGACCTCTGCACGACCTTTAACCTGCGATACCAGCATGCATATAAGACAGGTAACTTGAAAACACCACATACTGTAAATATGCACTCAGTCTATTCAACACAAATCACTTCTGCTCACCTGGTTGCACTTAGTCATAGGAGGAGGGTTGTTCAATAAAAAACTCTCAAAACATCTGGGGCTGATCCAAACCAATAATTAATTAAGAATTGATGATTTGTAAGAAGCAGTTATCTATCTATTTTTCTCTGTCAAGGCTAAATCAGAGTAAGATACAAAACATACACTAAACATATACAGAAAAAAATCTGAAATAAATTCATAGTGAAAAGATATTCCAACAACACCAATCATTCACCATGTGAGCTGCTACACACACAAATGCAGGCAGAGAGTTTCCATCCTAACAATGCTTTTGAGAATTTATAACCTTGCACACACAAAATGGATGGAGAGTGTGTACATGTAGTATGTAAGAGAGGATGAGGAAGAGCTGAGGTCAGTGTTTTGTGGGCAGAGCAGCGCATTCATCTGAACTCTCTGAACTTTGACTGTGTTTCTGTCTCTGCAGAATTTAGCTCAGTTTGACTTGTAGCATTTATCTAGCTGACCTCTTCAGTTCACTTGCGGAAACTGATGAACTGGCAACCCACACATTCACAGGTTTTACTGCTCATTCCACTGATATACGCTTTTCTATAACTATACTATACATATGAAATGTTTGATAATGCACTACATCCTCTACATACTGTAGTAGACTGTGATGGTATTACTCCTTGTAGACAGATGTTTTGTTTTTTATTTTTTATGCCTTAGTAATAAAGTTTGTATTTTTAAACTGGCTTATCTATAATTTAACAGAAGACAAATATGTAAACACTTGCATAATTTATAAAGGAAATTAATGGAAACAATACATTTTACTGTATAAAAGGTGTTAGATGTGCACGGTATAAGCGCTGTCGCCTCACAGTGAGAAAGTAGTGGATTTGAACCTCGGCTCTGGGCCTTTCATTGTGGAGTTTGCTTGTTTTTCTTGTGTGCATTCTCTCTGGGTTCTCTGGCTTCCTACAAAATGCAAATATATGCACATTAGGTCAATTGGTGAGTCTAAAATGCCAATCGTTGTGGCCAGCTGCTTGTCTTTAGCTGTCAGGCCTGTCCAGTGTGTACTGCATCCTCACCCAATATAAGCCTAGATTGGCTCCAACCATGTATGGATAATAAGTTTGGATTGTGGTTAGATTTGATGTTTTCATACTTTAAATTAATTTACCATTTTCCACGAAACCTTTTACAAATGCTCCCCCAGGGGCAGAAAGTACTCAAAAATGTTAGTCGGCCCAGTTGAACTATCAGCAACTTTTTTCTGAAGTGGTTGCTCTCTCACATTCTCTGCACCCAGGCAGCAGACCTCTGTCCTCACTTGACCCACAGTCGGTGCTGTGCTGCTGAACTCTGAGATCATTTATTATTTAAAAGTACCATTAGGCCGTGGGCACTGATTCATTCAACTCAGAGTTTACTCAGACAAACAAAGTTGGCAGGATTCATCCAGGAAACAGACCATCAAAATCAATACTTCCAGATAGCAAAATACACTATAATTTAATTATACAGAGTCAGAGTAGCCTGTGAAATGAAACCCCCTCTCTCTGCTTTCCATCTGTCATCTATACATCCAGGTTCGTCTAGAATGGCCCACAGATTTAGCCATCAATCCCATGGATAACTCAATCTACGTCCTGGACAACAACGTTGTGCTGCAGATCACTGAAAACAGACAGGTACTGTCTATACCAACACTGACAGCACTGTACGGTTTACAAAATACTCTGTCACATGTGCTGTTTTTTTGGATTTCCAAGGAATCATTTTATGTTAATTTTGTATCACCATAAGTAAACCATATCAACTCGTAAAATGGTGTTAAACCAGAACATTAGACACAAAGCTTAGACTCCATGCATTCGTATGCTCAGGTTCGTATCGTGGCCGGCCGACCCATGCACTGCCAGGTGCCTGGTATAGAGTACACCATGGGGAAGAGAGCTGTCCAGACCATGCTTGAAGGAGCCACAGCCATCGCCTTGTCCTACAGTGGCGTCCTCTACATCGCTGAGACAGATGAGAAGAAGATTCACCGCATTCGACAGGTAACCCTCAGGACACGTCCCGCTCACTCATCTGCAGAAATTTCCTAATTAATGATGGAACATTTCTCATTTACAGTGACATCAAATTCAGGGCCCATGTTCACAAAGTATTTCATCTTATCACTAAAAGTCCTGCTGAGACCACCTGTTACTAAGGAGAAATGAAAACTCCTGACCTTGAGTGTTTGCTATGACTAGCTCAGTTGCAGGAACCACAGCAAGCGGATAATGAAAGACTGGTCTGTGCTGGTGAAAATGCATCCGCAACACTCCATAGTCGTCTAGTAATAACAAAAAACACTGAGAAACAGACAATTACAAATGAAAGAAAAAAGGATTCAGTGCTGTTCATAAGGTTTGGCTCTTTCGCCAAGTTGGCTCAGTTGGTAGGAGATGTTATTTCACCCACAACAATCATTATTCCCTTGTTATTGAGATGTATTTTTTAAGTTATTCAGCATTGTGCAAGGTTTTTCCAGAACACAGGGACGTGGAATAACTGTAGCCCTTTTGTGATTCTTTCCTCTCTGCTGCTTCTAACTTCTCCCAGACTTAGCTGCTACTTTTAGCGCTGAGTGACTTTGTGAATTCTCTTAGTCAGGAAAAACTACTGGCCATGTTAGTCCTAACTTTAGGATTCCTCAATTTTCAAAGTTGGCAAGTTAAGAGCTGCTTTTAGCCTCAAGATGCTTTATGAATGTGGGCACTGGACTCTTCTCGACAGTATGTTTCATATTACTGTATCTTCATGTGTATTTTCCAGTGCTCCCTTTACAGTAGTTATTAAGACAGTGTGAGAGAATTTAAGGACCTGTGACTCCTTGGTTTGAACCCCATAGCAGTCAAATGATTTAACCCCTTAAAACCCACTGGCCTGTAGGTTGTATTGCTTCTAATGCATGCTGGGTTTTTAGTAACACTTGTGTGTAGTATTTTCCTTTCATTTTGTTTTTCTGTAAAAGTGCAGCTGTTTTTTACATACATTAACAGGCAATCAAACAGTTAAAAAAAATCAAGCAAACACAGCACATACACACAAAAATAAATAAAAACTAGAAGGACACTCAGTAGAACGTGAGCCGCCAAGGCCAAACAATCATGCACCTGTCAGCCTGATCCTGATCTGTACCAAACTATGTAAATTCTATGAAAAACACCATGAATATATATTTGGACATCATTAGTCATAAATCCAAAAAGATGATGTTTAATTTCTTTTTCAATCGTTTAATTTTTTAGTTTTGGATTAAGATTTTTAATTAAAGTGTTTGCTTGAGAGAAGAGTCATTATTAGCCAACAGCCACTAGACTTTTGGATAATTTGTAGCCTAATTCCTAAAATACAAGTGGGATCATTGCACTCCTGGTTTAGAGTTATTGCCACCAAAAGAACATTTAGGGAGATTTTAATATCTGCATATAATTCCAACTCTTTATCTTCCCCTACACACTCTTTTAATTAATTATTTACTGCAGCTCTATAACTTCTTCCAGATATAGTACAAAGACTAGTTGGACATGCATGGGGAAGTGCTTTACTATGACATCTGGTAAAAAGCAATACAGTATTAGGACTGATTGGATGTGGCATGTGGATTGCTGCACATTACCAACCCAGAATCCTGTAGGTTTATGCTGACTGGATCTTACTGTCTTGAAAATATGAGAAATGTATGCACAGTGAAAGCTCATTAATTTTTTTTTGCACTTCTGTTTCTATAGTTTTAAAATGTCTATTTCTGGCTGTGACCCCACCAGGTGTCGACGGATGGTGAAATTACCCACCTAGCTGGAATGCTATCTGACTGTGACTGCAAGGTACTACACCACAGCTGTTTCACATATACTATATATCAGTTAACACTGAAAAGTGTCATTTCAGCCTGCCATACCTTTATTTTTAGATCATGATGTCATATGCTAATCTTAACTCTTTTGTCATAGTTGTCTGTTTTGGCTGTCAGCTCACTGAACCCACTTAAGCTCAAAATGAATGTGTAACTGTCAGAGATTGGTGTGGATTAGATATTCATTGGTGCCCACGTCCCTCCTTTAGCATTCTTAACACGTGCCAAGTTGAGTATTTCCGTGAATTGCTGCTACTATTTGTTTCTCACCTCTTTTCTGTCTTTATTTGTTACTTTCTCCTTCACTTCTCCCCACCTCATGTCCTGCAGAATGATGCCAACTGTGACTGCTATCAAACCGGCGATGGCTATGCTAAAGATGCCAGGTTTAATTGTCCTTCCTCTTTGGTGGTCTCTCCTGACGGGACACTGTATGTGGCAGATCTGGGAAACATACGGATTCGAGCCATAAGACGCAATCAACCACCCACTGGTGTGTATACACACATTAGAAAATACATTCACAGTGAGCATGCAAATGTTTTTCTCCACTTTTGTATTACTGGCAGACGGCAGTCAGCCAAAACTCCTCTTGTTCAGTGAAATGCCAGAGGGCTTTTAATTTGAAATGGTGACAGGAAGCATTGAGATTATACAGCAACACAGACCAAGAAAACAGGGGATGGATCAGAACCAGAAATTAAACTAAAATGCCAGTATGATCAATTTCACACATCACACAGAGCCATTTACAGTTGCCTCTAATGAAGGCCTGTTACCTTCTGTAGTTAATTTGAGTAAAGCCCCAGGTCCCTATTTGAACAATCACAGTAGCTGACAACTGTTGTGGATCCACTGTAAACACTGATGATGTGAAATAAACTATTAATATCCAGTAGATTAACAGCCAACCAGAGAAGTCCAAGAATCAGCGTAGGTGTAACTTGATCACATCTCCATCACTCGCTCACTCGCTTACTCACAAACAAAGGGTTCACTTTACTATGATTGTACAACCATCCCATCTGTTGCATTTGTGATATAATAGTATGGTATACTGGAGTTTACCAGGGTTTATGTACACTCTTATTACTTCAGATGGACTCATATTTGGACCAGAAAGAAAGCTGCACACTCGCAATGTGCAATCTGTTTGTATGTGAGTGTGCTTGAAATAATCTAGTTTGAGGCCACACAGCATGACAGCTATAATAGCAATTCAACTAACACCAAGCTGAAGTGTGCATGGTCTCTCAGGCTAAACGGGAGGTTTGCAACCAGGAAGTTGCTTTGGCTCTGATTGCTGTAGTCTACATGCTCCTGCAAGCAGAACTACCCAGTAATTAAACACAAGTATGACTTTTTGCATCACACTGTAACAGTTTACTGTGAAACTTAAAAAAAAAAAAATCATGGAAAATAATTGATTTAAAAAGTCTAAATCTGACTAACTGGCTGTTTGTCTGCATGTTTTCAGGCTCTCTGGCTTCAGGTCCCAGCTCCTATGAAGTGGCTTCTCCGGCCTCTCAAGAGCTCTATGTGTTTGATACGAATGGGACTCATCAGTTCACCATGTCTCTGGTCACAGGAGACTACAAATACAACTTTAGCTACAGGTTTGTGTTTGTGGAAATGAACATGTATTTGCTTTGGTGGAAAAAAATACAACTTGTAAGGATTTTATACTGACGATTATCTGCATTCCACATCTACAGTACATTCCTTGCTAAAGGAATATCAAGAAATAATAAATATTCTGTACTTTTTCACTCTTCATTCTTTACACCTAAAAGGTATTTTATTTCAGCAGGCTCTGGTTTTGTCCTTGGCAAACTTTGTCTCAAATATTCCCCCCTCTGTTTATTGACTCTCAGCAATGAGGAGGACGTAACTGCGGTGACAGACAGCAGCGGGAACACCCTCCGTATCCGTAGAGATACCAACAGGATGCCTGTACGTGTGGTTGCCCCTGACAATCAGGTGAGATGAGCATGTCTTGAAATGTTTCATGCAATTGTTACCCATATGAGCAATTTGACCTCTGCGATTTTTTGGTTCACGGTAGGGGGTGTTATTATAACTATTGAGATAATGTATGTAAATACATGCTGACTGGCAACTGGCAGAATGTGAACGTATAACCCTGTCCCTGTTTGCTGTGTGTGATCTTCCATGTGTAGGTTATCTGGCTAACCATCGGGACTAATGGAGGTCTGAAAACTCTCACAGCTCAGGGTCAGGAACTAGTCTTGTTTAGTTACCACGGCAACAGCGGCTTGCTGGCAACCAAGAGCATCCAGATAGGCTGGACTACCTTCTATGAGTGAGCAGCTTGACTATGTTTACATCTATGTGCTGATGGATGGATATTCATATTTTTATAGAATTTATTTAGCACTTTACAGTAATGACAACTAATGTCCCCTTGTGCCTCCCTTCCTGCATCCTCACTGTCCTTGAAGCTATGACAGCGAGGGTCGTCTGACTAATGTCACCTTTCCCACTGGCGTGGTGACCAATCTCCATGGAGACATGTCTTCGGGGGCTGTGGCTGTAGACATTGAGACGTCAGGGAGGGATGAAGATGTATCTATAACAACCAACCTGTCTTCAGTGGACTCCTTCTACACTCTAGTGCAGGGTAAGGTGCTTGTACAAGTGTGTGTCTTTGTTGTTGTCCTGGCACCCAAATGCACCACAATTAAATGTATATTTCTCTGACCAATGGTCAAATTAAGTTATTTTTAGTTCAGATTGTTGAACGATGCAAAAACACAATTTAGCTCTACTGTAAAACATGATAGACCCTGTGATTGTGACTGCAGCTGTAATTGCGCACTGCCACATCATGAAATGGATAATATTTTAAATGATCGTTCAACCTAATTGCTCAGATGAATACACCATGGGAAAACCATGTTCTATGATATTCACTAATGCTGCAAAACAGTAGTTTGTTAATCAATAGCTGTTCAGAGTTCCTCTTTCACACTGTATTTCAAGCTCTGTTCAACAACACACCTGGTTTATTTAAAAATGTGCTCGCTGTGGATTTGAATATATTTTTGATTTTGTCATTGTTTCCAACGGAAAGATTCTCTCATCCCTTTATTCTTATTCTGCAAAGACATCTGAGGATAATGGGATGTCTGTTAGGAAATGTGCTGTTGTTTCGCAGTGCTAATCAGCCTCACAGGTGTGTGATCACACTGACTCATCCCTCACTTATCATTGATTTGAGGTTTGATGAAACTGCGAAACCGTAGTAAAACTGTTGCTTCTTCTTTTCTCTGTCAAGTGTGTGCCTGCATGTGTGTGTGGGTGATGTAGAATCAGGTATGGATACAGGATTGATATAGGGAGAAACTGCATTGAGTTCCTGCAGCTGCATTTTTTCTTTTTAAATGTTTCATTTCTGAATTGCACAAATGTAAATATAATAGACCATCATATAACATTAGCTACTGACAGTAACCATCACCAGCACATGTAAGGAATTATATAACACACTCTTGATAATTCATGTCCATAAGAAAAAAGATATGACTATGCAGTTGCTCTGAAATCAAGATAAATAAAACTCAAGAAACAGCTGTTAAAACTTAGAGTAAAATTGTCAAATAGCTGCAGCACTAACTATGTTTGTTTTCCTTTTAAATATTCACATGAAATTGAATATTGAAACACCCTGTGCGTACTAAAAAAGGATGTTCTTTCATTTGATTTGTTTTTCTGCGGTTCATGTCAGGGTAAATCACACAGACACTTTTTGATACAGCGGAAAAAAAACAAAAACACAACTGCATTGTCAGCTTTCTAGCTTCAAAACCCTGGAGAATTGATGTGAGAAAAGGAAGTGAGTCGTGGATTGATCTGTCAATGTGTCCGCTCTGATAATTACAGATTTTAAGAAAAATGCAAACGAAAAGAAAAAAAAATGACCATCCTCATCATCCTTCATGTCAGACATTTAGACAGGGAAAGCTATAATTTAGCATTGACGACCTTGTTAAATCTGAACTAATGAGCCAGTTGAAGTGAGGCCTGGAGTGTGTGGCAGTGATTTGTTTCGTGTGAGTAGGTTCTCCCTCACAGCAAAGCTGTATTGATTGGCATCTAATAAGTTATTCAAAGCCATGACAAGTGCAGCATTCCTCTCCATCAATCCAAGTATATTATTTATTGTCTTGCCTCCTCACTACCATCTATCATTACTCAATATGACTGTGTGTAATTGGTATATGTGAAATCACATTAGGTGTATCTCAGAAGTGGTGAGCTAATGTAGCTAATGTACTTCTACTTCTGTCACTTTTATGCTCTTGATTAAATCATGAAAATGGGGGAAGGTGTTGGTAATTCAGAGTTCAACAGTTATGGTAAATGGTAAACAGTAAAAGTTAATGTTGCTGCATTATCATGCTCTGTTTCTAATAGGCTGCTGTAAACCATAGCATGTAACCACCATCAAAAAATAAGACTACTCCAAACAATAGCTGACGCCAGTTTTCTTTAACCAAAGGACACACAGCATTCAACATTCACAATATCATTGTTTATTGATTGATGTGATCTTATGGTGATAATGTCAACAGAAAAAAGTTTGGTCCTGAAATGTTTTGATTTCCTGTCAAAAAGTCTACGAGTCATTTGCCTGATGGTATTTCAGAAAAAGTCTATAGCTTCTAACAACTTTCTCTCTTCCTCTCTCTCCCTCTCTCACATACACACACTTCTGAACCCCGCCAGCCATTAGTCCTGTAAGAGGTCAAGGGGAATTTAATTAAAAGAGCCGGGGGATATTAATATGTGCGCTGTGCTCCATTAACAGGTTCAAACAATGCCTATGGAAATTAATTGTACTGTTTTCTCTCCTTATATTAATCCCCCTGTCTCTGACGTGCCCTCTCTTGTTCTCTTCTTCTCTTTGTCTATTTCTGTCCTTTGCCCTCAGTCTGGATCAGGTTATTCCAGCGTTTTTGATTAAACGCCTCAGAGTTTGAAAACAAAATCAATGAGAACTATTGCTCTGGTTCGTTGATGATATTTTCTCTTTCTCTCATATAGACCAGCTTCGTAACAGCTACCAGGTGGGTAATGACCATTCACTGAGAGTCATCTATGCCAATGGGATGGACACGCACTATCAGACAGAGCCACACATACTGGCAGGTATGCAGCTTTGTTTGCCTTACCCTTAATAAATAATAAGAATAACAATATGGACCAATCTGATTTTCTTTTTCTTTTTTGGCAAAGTTAGGCAAAATTTAAAAGAATCTGTAATATGACTCTTAATCTTTAAATTTGCCATGTGTATATATGATGTATAAAGCATTGGGTGTGGGCTTTACATGATAAATGCTTGTAGATCATAATGTTCAGTATTCCATATATTACCAAGAGCTTTTGTTTTGCATGAATGGCAGGATATAGGATGATGCAGTTGACAATCCTAGTAGTAAATCATGGTGTGAATTTGTATAACCAGCCAAAAGAAATTATTTTATTCTAATATAGTATTGTAAAACATCAGTAAATTAATAGTAAATGATTAATAGACAGTTAGCTTCTACACCCTGTCTACCCCCCCACCATCATTACTGTGAAGACTGTGGCTTTAAATGAAGTCACCAGTGCAAAATGGCAGCTCTTGTATCAGGAACATTTGAGCTTCATTTTTTGTACAGTACAGAGAAGCTGAGACCCGTCGTCCATCTTTATGTACAACTTCAACTTGAAGAGCTCAGTAATGTTACAGTAAAAAATGTGTGTTTTTTCACAGGCAAAGTTAGAAACAGTATGAAAAATACAAAAGTGAACAAACTGAACTGTCCATTAAACAGCAGAGTTGTGTAAGTTCACACTTCACAGGAGCTCGGTCAAAGTTCATTTCACACAGATTAAAATGAACTAGTTCACATTTATAGTTCACAAGTTAGAATTTTTTTAATGAGCTGCTCTGAGCTATTCTTTTTCAGTGGACCCTCCTCCTACTCACCCGAATCATTATCACTTCCCGAACCAGATAAATTCCTGTGTGGTGCTATAGAATCATAAATTACTTTAAAAGGGTGTCGGTATCTGTCTTACCACTTAAACACTGTGTCATGAAGCAGGACAACTCAAAACAGATGGAATTCGGTTCTATATATATTTTGTATTATGCAGAAAGTGAGGAAAGAGGTGAAGTCAAGGTATATTATGCAATGGAAATTGTATCCACACTGCACGACCCATATTCTGCAGCAGCTCAAAACCGTAAAATTGATGACAGGCTGGCACAGACTCCAACACTTTCTAACTGAAGGATGTGCAGAGATTTCAGTTCACATGCCGGGTGTCGTAAATCCTCGGTTGCCCCCATAAAACACAGTTCTTCTTCTGATGATATTTGGTGCCTGGCAAACAGCTTACTGTTGTTGACTTTCACAAGGGTTAATGACCCTCCTGTTCATTAGCAGCAAATGGATTCGCCCAGGTCACTCGTCACTGCGTTCATGCCCAACACTGAAACTGAGTTCATCGGCAGGTTCCACCCTCACATCTTGAACAACAAATAGTGTTTTGCTGCCTTTTATGTTGCTGTTGTTTTATTTGTGTGTGCTGTTTCTGTGATAAAATAGTGCCAGTATCCATGTCTTTTTCATTTCCATCTCCAGGTGCTGCTAACCCAACTATAGCCCGACGCAACATGACACTGCCGGGAGAGAACGGCCAAAACCTGGTGGAGTGGAGGTTTAGGAAAGAACAGACTCGAGGAAAAGTCATCGTCTTTGGGAGGAAACTCAGGGTGAGTGCTTGCCAGCTGAAACTCTCTATAAGCAGAAAGCAGCAGAACATATCATGACCAACTAGACATCTAAGAACTAACACTAGTGTAGTGTTTTCACTGATGGAAGAAAAAGGACTTGATTTACATGCATTATCTTTAATTGTACACAGGATTTGGCTCAGTCCATCTGATCCAGTGGATAGGCAGGAGTATAATTGCGTATATATTTACCTTAGAATTGATGGTAAAACTTCAAATATGACACTGATTTATATGTATGTGTGTGCTTCTCAGTGAGAGGCTATTTGGTTACACCAATAACCTGAGTGCCAAGACGAGCTCCAAGCCATTTAGCTGGGCCTCAGCTGTTGTCCTCTTTACCTTCTGTTTAATATGGCCCATTAATTCAGAAACATAAGCATCTACTATACATCATAGTTGTCAGGTTAAACTGTTTGGTTACAGAATGTTGATCCACGCCAACCAATCATTTCGCCCCTCTCTGTGTGGTGTGTTGTGGGTCACAGAGGGGTTTCTGTTCCAGTGTGTCGTGTTGTATGTTGTTCTCGCATGCTATTAGGAGAAAAGGACGGACCATTCGTCGATTTGAATATTGCATGAAGTGCTTCCTAACTAGCCCAGCCTAATTGGAGGAAAACTGTGCAGTCATGTGGCCACTGGGGAGTTCACCGATCCACACAGTGGTGCCATACTTAGCATGGTCCAATAAACCATAATGAATGTAACAGCATGCGTGGACCACCAGTTGTAATGAGGAGCGCTGTATTGTGAACAAGCAATGATGAGCTGTAGGTAGATGTGTTTTCGTAAATGGTTGAGCATGAATGCAATATGTAGATTGCGTAGGTCAGCGACATGTTTGTGATTCATGTGTGAGACACAGTTTGGTTGATGAAATGGTAATTGGGAGTTCAAACACCAGTTGTGTTGGAACTGAAATAAAAATGATGATAATAATAATTATAATTTATAATGATATTAGATACCCAAAAAATAATTTGTGTATTGGTGTCAATATTATATGAGTTCAATAACAATCAATAACACTGGAATCCTATCATGCATCATTAGTAGTAATAGTAGTATTCTGGTACAGGCCAATTCTGCATATATAAATCTTTTTTTTTTTGTGGCAAATTTGCAAAATATGCAAAAGTGTTTCAGCCTAGTGCCTAGATTTTTATGCCTCCATGGAGATGACAGCCGGGACCAGAGGGGTTCTTCATCTGTCTGTGTCAATCTTGACACAGACAGACATGGCAAGTCCAAATTTGGCAGAAATATTCATTTGGACTCATTGATGAACTTATTTGAATTTAGTCGTCAAAGGTCAAAGGTGAAGACACAAAATTCACACCATGGGAAATTTAGAGTCTCTAGCTCCAGCAGTCCAACTTTAATTTGAGGAAAAGGTTTGGGCTCTTGGAGGAAGCTGGAGAACCTGGAAAAGGCCCTCAAACCCCGAAACATGTTGGGGTGACGTGACAGTGCTAACCACTGCACCACGACTCACATAACATCATTTTGTAATTGAAACCAGTATCTTTGTGGTCCTGCTTATAATTCACATACATTTGGCAGGTCAACCTGTTTTTTCTCCTCTTTAATCACTAGAGGGCAGACTGGCACTTCACTTTAATGATTGCTGAGGACCACGGGCAGGTCAGACCTCCAGAGACGAAAGACAAGAGCAACACAAACTAAACAAATTAATTTTCTCATATAGCCCACAACATGTTAATATCACACAACAATAGGAACGAAATACCATCATCAAATTATTACAATTATTCAGAAGCCACAACTGTACACAGTGTTGGGGTTCAACGTCCTGAACAACAACAAGCATTTGACTAAGCTGACTGTTTCCCCTGTGTCAAAATGAGTTGCAACAGTTTGTTCAAAGTCATGTAGGCGTAAAAGCAACGCTCAGACTCAGGGCAGGTGCTGATGAAAAGGTGCTTTGTTGGCCGAAGGTCGTTAGGAGGCAGGCCATCACCATAGGCAAGTAATACCTGGGTATTTAGGAGTTATAAAGAGAAATACCAGGTGACATGAAGAACAGCTGCATAAGGCACCGGAGTACATCAGTGGATTTGGCAGAAGATAGAGAAAGGGGACCACCTGTTCAGCCCTGTTGCTAAAGGCTCTTAGCGTCTCTATTACTTGGATCTGTGAGGCTCTAGGTCTGAATTGTGTCTGGGTGTTTGGGGCTGCTTGTACTTCCCTATAAATCTACTGAGGCAAATCTAGTGCTCTTAATAGGAGCACTGTTTGTATACTAGTACCAGGTGTATTTTTACATGGTGTGCTTATCATACTGTGGGCGTACAGGTACAGGATGCCAGATAAACTGAATGTTTAAGCAGCTTGTTGGATAGATTTATAATAAGGACAGAATTCAACGAGAAGAGAATCATTGCGTCCTCTATGGTGTCATACTATAATAAAAGTCACAGTTTGCTTGGACCCACACGACCAAGATAGGTAGGATAGATGCCAATCTCCAAAATGATTTGTTTCCTTCGATACAGGCACCTCACACTCTGCATGTCTTAATCTTGTCCTGATGGTCTTGTTTTTTATCCAGCTGGCTGCAGGCTGCAACTGGCCACCATCCCAATTCCCTCCTTTTCTGCCCCATTTACTCAATTCACGGCATTCAACTGGTGCTAATTTACAAATGAATGAGTGGCTGCATAAAAAGATGAGAAAAATGACTTTTGAAGATTTTCCAGCAAGACTCTCTCTTTAATGAAACATGTCTGTAGAATGACTGATTGGCTAATTCATAGTATTCCTCCTTGCTTCAAGGATCCATAAGGTGAGTTTAGCAGACCTGGCTCTAATTTACGCAAGCTATCTGTCTTCATAAATTGGAGTTTGAACAAACAGCATATCATTTAGAAAGCAATAAAAAGGGGTGAGCTGGCTCTATGATACCACAGTGTTTTATGAGTCTTGGACCAGATGCGTGTGTTAATTCATTGGCTGAGATGTATGTAGATGTTAATCAACCAACAAGAACTTAACACATGGTCATTTTGGTGGTTGTTGTTTGTCTTATGAGGTCACTAGTCTTTCATCGTGGAATATACCTATTGTTTTTTTTTGTTTTTTTCTTTGTTGCTGTTGCACATGAGCAGGAAAAGGTCAGTTTAGGTTAATCTGTGCAGGCAGCCCCTGTACTAAACTGTTTTGAATTGAACGTATTCATGCTCCCTAGAGGATAACCTACTGTAACCTTTACCCTATTACCACCTAAAAAACAAAGTCTGACGTTGTCTAATCGATCTAATGCTTTTGCACTGTGAGGTGTAGTCAGCACTGCAGCATATAATGACTTTTAGCAGACTTTAAAGGGATAGTTTGGGTTGTTTGACAGGGGGTTGTGTGAATTAGTCATACTTAGTCTGTCAGTCGACATAGAAAACCCATCAAAACAGCAGGTACAGCACAGTTTTACATTTTTCAACCATAAGTGCGCATGCAGATCACACTGTCAGCTGACTGTACCAGAAATAGCAATGACTCTATTTAAACAGATAGTAGATTGCTTAGATGGGCGTCTTTTTAAAGTGTTTAAAACATGTTTTTCTTCTTTTCTGCACTGTGTCCCTGCTGCCTCTGATAAATGGCAGCACATAGATATGAATCTTCTGTAGATGATTCACTGGCTATGAATGATTATCACACACAACCCTATATCAAATAACTCCAACTAGATTTTAGTCATGTTCAAACACTGAAGAGATCACAGCAAGATGTGAGCATACCGGTATACTGTATACAGGTCATAGAATAGCTTTCAGCTACTGTGCATTTAACATTTCAGCCGATTGAAGACTAACATGATCAAATCAGTGTATTTATTCATGAGTTCTTTGTTTGTGTCCAGGTGAATGGAAGGAACCTGCTGTCTGTAGATTATGATCGTACGCTGCGAACAGAGAAAATATACGACGACCACAGGAAGTTCCTGCTGAAGATCATCTATGACACCCAAGGCCATCCCACACTTTGGGTTCCCAGCAGCAAGCTACTGTCAGTTAACCTGACATACTCCAGGTAAGATCTGTAAGATAAACCAGTGTATTTTCCTGCCTTTTCTTTACTCAACTGGAAAAAGCTGTAACATATACCTTCAAGACCAGAGGCCACAGTGTATTTTGGACAGGTTCTCAAAAATAGTCTTTTCTCACATCCAGTGGATTGTATGGTGGAATGTGGCTAACATAATATGGATGGATGATAACAAAACTAGGCTATTTATACCATTTATACCAATGTTACAAAGCAACTATGTGGACTAAACAAAAGGCTTGCCATGATTTTTCATGTAAGGGGCAAATTATGGTTAAAAAAGTACCATCCTAGGTTATGACCGATTTGATTTAATAGACTTAAGCTGTCTTTCGTTTAAGGCAGTTTTTGCTGAGCACTTGAAAATATATTCAGATGATTCTTATCTGTATTAAATTTCACTCAGCAGTGAATATCACTTCTAATTTACAGCAGTGGTGCTGGGCCTTAATGGGAGAATTACCATCAGCTCAGGTGTAAGTCAGGTAGTGGAGGTGACTGTCAGTCATCTCAGACCTCTGTGTGTGCCTGCTCAGTGGCAGTTCCACTTTATTAAGTATGAGTGTAAAATTTAATGCAATTCAGTGCAACATCAATTCTACATGAACAAATTTTGTAATATAGACAGACATTGTTACAAAAGTGTACATTTAATTTCTTATTTATTAATGAGGTCGTAGGTTTTATTCAAGGGTGATGTCATACAGGACAGCATGTTATTACCAGGTGTTTTTTGTCTTCCTCAAGTTACCTACATGGGGGGGAGCAGAATATACAAAACACCTGTATTATCCCAACCAGTACTAACTGACCTCATCAATAATAAACATATAATTCCATTAACACGTATATGACATATAAAGTGGACTATGGCACTGTGCAGGTTTGTCTTACTAAGTGGACATTGTTGTTACCTGTAGAGTAAATTGAAGTGAGAATCGTTGTGTGAGCTGCAAGAGAATCATCACCTTGCATGAAGGTCACTCTGAGTTCCTCCCACATCAAAATGAATTCTGTGCTCAGTGATGTGAGCACAGTTACTCGTTTACATTTTTTCAGAGCATCATGAATTGAATTTTTACAAAGTTTATACATTTTTAGCTTTTGTCGAGTCTCTAGAAACTGAACGTGTGTGTGTGTGTGTGTGTGTGTGTGTGTGTGTGTGTGTGTGTGTGTGTGTGTGTGTCCAGTACGGGGCAGGTGACAGGCCTCCAGAGGGGTCCAACCACAGAGAAGTGGGAGTACGACAGCCAGGGAAGGATAACCTCCCGAGTCTTTGCTGATGGAAAGACATGGAGCTACACCTACCTGGATAAGGTACAGTGCACTTTTAATGAACAGCAGGTGTGTGTGTGTGTGTGTGTGTGTGTCCTCACTGTATCATCACTATAAATATCACCTTTGTACACTGTTTATATTTCCTGGAGGACAGGACAAATGAGGCAGTTCTGCCTATGAAAGCATATGTTTTTATCCTTAGTAAACCTTTGTTACACACATGCTCATACACTCACACACACACATTGTCTCCCTGAAGAAGAGGTTATGATAGAGATGTTGAGAAATAGACAAATGACTTGCATAAGGCCTACCTATGTTTAACAATACACACACACACACACACACACACACACACACACACACACACACACACACACATTTGGGCCTTGTGATCCATTTAAAATGAACTGTCACAAAGTTAGTGGTAAAAACAAGCAGTCACAGAAACCATACGTCCCCTAGATAGAAGAGGCGAGGAGGAGGAAGAGCTAGTGATAGCGACAAAAGAATAAAGCAGCTCCCTAGTCACTCAAGGAGGAATGAGCGTGGGAATGGAGACACAGAACAGTTCAAAGAAACAGCATTAAAAGGAATACCTCCAATCTTCAATGGTGAAATATGTGTTTCTCCTCCCTCACTGGAGCACTCAGACGGCAGTGGAAACATCAGGGTTTAAGCTGCAGGTGGTCGGGTCCTGTAGTTTGGATGCTAATTTGGCAGGGACTCTTCTCACCACGCTTTAGTACAGGTGGTAGGCACTGATTAAAGGTACAATCAATAAGCTCCGAGTGTGATTTGAAATCAGCAGTTTTACATTGACATTAAATGGTAATGACAATGCAGAAAAGCAAAAAAGAATCTGTTAACTTAGACCCCAGCAATTGTGGAGGGGTAAGAGAGACAGACATGCTTCAGTGTTGAAAATAGATGAGTTTAAAATGGATGACTGACTCTGTGTCTTATTAAAAAGATAGGGGGATTTAAGAGGGGGGGAAAAGTAATGCACTCAACGAGAGAGCTTCCATTGTCTCTGAAAGAAAAGAAGAGATGTGAGATACACAGAGGTGACTGAAAGAAAAGTGAGAGAGCGACACTTAAAAATGAGTGACTTCTAAAAACAACCCACTGAGAACCTGCTGTTTCTTAAGGAGTGCAAGGGAGGGGACAGAGGAGCAGACAGACAGAGCACAACGCTTAAAGAGCAGCTGGAGTTATAGAGAGATGGAAGAAGGGTGATGGGAAAAGATATTTAAGAGAGCGCACCAACAGAGGTCTGACTGTGGAAACAAGACCCTGGGGACGGTGGTAGCTTAGTTAAAACGTTAGACAGAGAGAGAGTGAGTCTGACACAGAGTGAGAAATAACAGTGATTGTGGGTGAAGAGAGATAAAGAAAAATCTAATGGCAACAGGAGTAATAAGACATGAGGAGGGAGCAAGAAATAACGAGAGCTTTTTAATTAAAAACAGAGATATTTATTGGAATTAAATGGGATTGAGATTTGAGAGAGAAAAAAACAAGACTGATCATGTCATATCTCTGTGAAGATGACTGTAAATGAGGCCCTAAGATACCAATTTTAGTCTGTATAAAATAGATATGAATCTATACGCGTAGTCATGTATCATACACATTTTTCTGTGGCAAAGTTGTTGTTTATTTTTTAAAGTCCAAGACCAAGGAAATAATAAGGAAGAATGTTCCCCACAATTTCTTTGTTACGAAAAAATAAATAAAAGTAATAAAACAGCAGAAAGTGATAAAGGAAGACAGGTGAAAGAGAAAGATTGAAGAAGGGAAGACACAAAACAAGAAACATTGCAAAGGAGCTGAAGATGGGACAAACAGGAAAAAATAAACAGACCATCCCCCTCTAGTGAATAAATGAGCCATATACTCCATGTGTCATTCTCATATTCACTTGTTGTTCATTCACCTACTTTCTCCACTTGTCACTTGTAAAAGAAACTCATGAAACATGATTGGACTAGTTGTATTTGTCTTCCGAGGTCTGCCTGAGCTAATGCGATGCTCCATTTCAGCTATAACCCTTGAACCTTTGCCAGACAGGGGTTCAAAATCACAGTGAACAAATGACATAAATTAAAACAAGCAGTAAAATCTTATAAAGTGATTCCTCTCTGCACTGGTAACCAGACACTGCACAGGGGTCTTGTGTCAAACACACACACACATGCATCAGTGGATAAATAGCTGCTATTAGATGAGCTAACAAAGGGCTGCAAATAAAATTCCACTTAGCGGCCACATGAGCTGGATTTTGCGTGAGGACCAGATCTAATATCATATTCATCTATTAAAAGTTAATTAAACGATGTACTGCCAGCTGTGCTTAGTACATTCATTTGTTCATTTATAGTCTGGCTGATGTGGATTTAGCACATCTCACAGTGTCATCACATGCAGCATGATCTTCATTACATAAATGCCACTTTTGTTTTGTGTAAACTGTACCAATACAATCCAATCTCTCTTTTTTCTTCTTTTTTTGGCTCTGATGGCATGTCACATATTTTTCTGTCTTCTTTTCCCTCTCTCTCTTAACAGTCCATGGTGTTGCTGCTACACAGCCAGCACCAATACATCTTTGACTATGACTCAGGAGACCACCTGTCAGCAGTCACTATGCCCAGCGTGGCTCGACATACCATGCAGACCATCAGATCCATAGGATACTACAGGAATATCTACACACCCCCAGAGAGCAACGCCTCGGTCACTGTGGACTACTCTGAAGATGGACAGGTCAGTGTGTGTGTGTGTGTGTGTGTGTGTGTGTGTGTGTGTGTTCTCTCAAGTCTTCATGATGGACAGCCATGATGAACCTTTTGTATTTTTGTTTTTGTGTTGTTTTTTCCCAAGGTGGATGATTTTCATGATATTAAAGTACTTTCCCTTTGTCTCTCTTTCTCAATGTCTCTCTAGCTTCTCAGAGTTGCCCATCTTGGCACTGGTCGACAGATATTGTACAAATATCGCCGACAGGTATTTGATTTACGTTTTGTTTTTTTTAAGTGCATATGAATAATTAGAAATGGCACAAAATGATTTACAGTTGTCTGTATGCATTTTGTTTATTTTCAAGCAGTTGTTGCAGTAGTAGTAGTTTTAATTGTAGTTAAGATTTATTTTTCCCCAAGACAAGGATCCTAAAAAGGATAATTAGATATTTAAAGAGCAGATGGAATAGATACATCAAGGCTTTGTTTGGAGTAATTGAATGCCAAAGTAGAGGGAGATCAATACAGCTTGCAGATGGGGAAGCTTGAAGAAACACTTACATGGACCCAAGGGTGGTGGTGAGGCATGACATGCATAAGAAGCGGCAGCACAGATGAATACGGACTCACCAACCAGGATGTGATATTCTACAGTACAAGGTCCATTATTGTAAACACATATGTTACTGTTTTACTTTCACATCAGAACAAGCTGGCAGAGATCCTGTATGACTCAACACGGGTCAGTTTCACATATGATGAGACCGCTGGTGTGCTGAAAACCGTCAACCTTCAGAGCGAAGGCTTCATCTGCTCCATCCGGTACCGCCAGATCGGCCCGCTGGTCGATCGACAGATATTCCGCTTCAGCGAGGACGGGATGGTGAACGCGCGCTTTGACTACACCTATGACAACAGTTTCAGGGTTACCAGCATGCAGGCTGTAATCAATGAGACGCCACTGCCAATCGACCTCTATCAGTTTGATGACATATCCGGGAAGGTGGAGCAGTTTGGAAAGTTTGGAGTCATCTATTATGATATCAATCAGGTAAGACGGGACTGCTGGCCTTCAAAGATAGATGAGTCAGAAAAAAAAATCTTCATAGACCTCAGTACACACCAATCAGCCATGAAACTGTTTATCATCATGAGTCAAGTCATGACGCCTTGAAAAATAACTGTAACAGCAAATTCAATCAATCAAATTATAGATGAATGAGCTCATGAAACAACAGTGAAGTTGAGAAATCAAATCCTTCAAGAATGGGGTAGGTTCAGATGGGTGGGGCTAGAGACAGTCTTGTTGTGACATCACAAATTTACAGAAGTCCCAGCGGCTGCTTTTAAGGCTCAGTTTCTGAACTAAGGCTGTGTGCATTTCTCTGTGAATGGAGGCGTTGATATTTTCATAGCCTTAATATAGAACCTAGACCTGGACCACAACAGATATGGACATCTACTTTTATACTACTGTATATGGCACAAATGACATCAATACCTAGAATCATTCATGTGTTCCCAAGCTTAAAGTGAAATCAATCTATTGTTTGGCAACACCTCTGCTCTCCACCGCCTGAAGGATGTGCAGTTGACACATCCTGGCTCCCAGTGAAAATCTTAATTGTGTGAATTCAGTGTTAAGCATAGTAGGAATTTTGCACAACTGCCCTTGGCAATGAAAGTTACTAATTGAGGATTGAACATCGTATCACAACATTTGGCCTGACAGAATAATGAATTTGACAGCCTTACTTTATATGCAAATAACAGTATTTTGGCAAGGTTTAACTTTCTGTTTAATTCTCAGGAGGGATGAGCAGATGTCAAGTCAGTTTTTATTTATTTAGCATCAAATCACAACAGAAGTTATCTCTATGCTTGATAAACACAGGCAGGCTTCAAGATATTCAGCTGAATTCCTCAAATACAGCTGGTAGTCACTGTTTTTGCATCAACAAAGTGGGATGAGAAAACTCCCTGACTGGCAGTTGTTCAGTGTTGATGTGGTGTCTTGTCTAGTCCTGTGTCCTCTTCGGTCTGTCTGTTGAGGTTTTCCTCATCAGGTTTTTTGTCAGTGGTGGAGGTATAGCGTTGATTTTCTGAACTCGCTCTGTTTCAGATCATCTCCACAGCTGTGATGACCTACACCAAACACTTTGACCAGCATGGCCGCATCAAGGAGATCCAGTACGAGATCTTCAGGTCCCTGATGTACTGGATCACCATTCAGTATGACAACATGGGCCGTGTCACCAAACGTGAGATCAAGATTGGACCGTTCGCCAACACGACCAAATACGGTTACGACTATGACGTTGATGGACAGCTGCAGACGGTCTCCCTCAATGAGAAGATGGTGTGGAGGTAGGATTTTTATGTTAACACTGATAAACGCACCATCATCGTTTGCTGATGCCAAATGCTGATAGTATCATTTTCTGGTCTTCCAGGTATAACTATGATCTGAATGGGAACCTGCATCTGCTGAACCCGGGGAACAGTGGGCGGTTAACTCCTCTACGCTACGATCTGAGGGACAGAATCACTCGTCTTGGAGATGTTCAGTACAGGCTGGATGAAGATGGCTTCCTGAGACAGAGAGGAGCCGAAATATTTGAATACAACTCTAAAGGTTAGCCCGCAACGGTCATTTTGGGACCTTATCTTAGAGCTTTGGTGCTGTAGTGGGTTAATTACTTCCAGCTGGAAACATTCGAGCACTGCTCAGTCGCAGTCATGAACACAATAGCTCTCCAAGGTAGCTTGCTTTCTAACCATTAGTTTTTGTACTCTAGATAACAGTGGTGACAGTGATGAATTTGTATCACTAACTTCTTGCTTTAAACTCTTTAAACTTCATTGCTCTTTAGTGAGTAGCAGATCCCAGTGAGTGAGGATAAAAGACTGGAAGCCAACAAGCTGTAACATCTCTATTCTCTCCATGGTCACCACTGTCAAGATGAATTGCTATTGGTCAACAGCATTAATATGTGTCAGAGTTCACTAAAGTTGAACTTGCATAGATTGACTTCACCCCTGCGTTCAGGGTGATTCCAGTGAAATGAATCATGAAAAATGAAAATGAAAACTGTAATGAGGCAGGGCCTTAACCCTAATTTGACATTGTTTAACCACACACGGACTTTTAATACCGAAAAGTGCTGAATATTTATATTATAGCATTTTTTCTAACTTTAATTCTTAACATCATTTATTTCTTCTTCATTATGTGTAATTCAGGTCTTCTAGTTCGTGTCTACAGTAAAGCAGCCAGCTGGACCATCCAGTACCGTTATGACGGTCTGGGTCGACGCGTGGCATCTAGAAACAGCCTGGGCCAACATCTGCAGTTTTTCTACGCTGACCTGAACTACCCCACCAGGATCACCCACGTCTATAACCACTCCAGCTCAGAGATCACATCCTTTTACTACGATCTACAGGTACCTGTACTTGAAAAGTCCTTTGAAATTATGATGTCACAGCTAACATCCAGTATTTGGTTCAGTCATACAAATCAAGCAAAGTAAAAGAGATAAAAAAAATTTGAAGGAATCCTGCTTTCTCCCGACACAGGTGTTCATGAGTCACTTTTGATTTTCACTCGCATCTTCTGATTTTTGATCAGAGCCTGTGTGGAGGACGCTCCTCTCCACTAATCACAGGATAAACATGATTAATGTGCAGCCTTCCAATCAGAGAGGGGGGCGGGGTTCACTGTTAGCAGTCCCACAAAATACTGTTACAAAATTAGGTTAAGGAACCAGTAACAGAGTGACAGATTAACTAATTTTATTGTGATGAGGATTGTTAGTGAACCAGCTACAGCAAGACCCACAATGATTAAAAATGACATCATTATTTATCACCTTCCTGTTATTACTTGTGGAGTTGAAGAATACAATTCCACATCATAATTATTATTATACTCATTATGTTTATTGTTGCACAGGGCCATGTGTTTGCGATGGAGATTAGCAGTGGAGAGGAGTTTTATATTGCGTGTGATAACACTGGGACACCACTGGCTGTCTTCAGCAACAATGGACTGTTGCTTAAACAGGTATGTGAGCAAAGGAAGGAAGTGCATTGTGTTCAATTTCATTCAGCAAAATAGTTTTGTGTCCATATCAGATCACACATTTGTGTTTGTGTTTGTGTAGGTGCAGTACACGGCATATGGCGAGGTTTACTTTGATTCCAACCCAGACTTTGTGCTGGTAATTGGTTTTCATGGCGGCCTGTATGATCCTCTGACAAGACTGCTGCATTTCGGAGACAGAGACTATGATATTCCTGCTGGGAGGTAGGAAATCTGTCATCTAGTCGTTTTCAGTCCAGGCGTGATTTGATTCTATGTACCCATGCTGTTGCCGCTTCATTAATGTCACGTCTGACTGGAGTGTGTTTGTTATAAAGGTGGACCACCCCTGACATCAGCACGTGGACACGCGTGGGTAAAGATCCCCAGCCCTTCAACCTTTACATGTTCCGAGGCAACAACCCAATCAGCAAGATCCACCAGGTCAAAGAATATGTCACAGGTAACAAGAAGAGAGAGAAGGGTTACAAAATATGAGTGGTCTATTTTTTTAGTGCAGTGTTGTATTACTCTTAGTTAATGGAACCTGAAAGTAGATGTTTATGACATTAGTCTGAATGATGAGGTGGGAGGTTTTATGAATCCCCACATGCTATTATAATGAAAATTAACTATACCGGAGTCTGCCTTTGTCCAGCACAGTTTATTGCTTTTGCTTCTATGCCCAACACTGAAAGCTGAACTGAGTTGAAGTGAACAGTAGGGTGAGAGAGGCACAACAAGTGCCAAGGTATTTTATTTTCCATCTGCCAGGCGGAACATAAACCTATAGAGACTTGAAATGACCCAGCGTTTGGGTCAGAGAGATTTTGGCTTGTAGTAATTGGAAGAAAGACATAGTTTTTATTCCAATGTGTTTATCTGGTGTGTCTGTTAAACAAGCTTGAACTCACCTCTATGTCTCTTTCCACTGTTGTCTGTTTGTGTAGATGTCAATATTTGGTTGGTCACATTTGGCTTCCATCTCCACAACGCAATCCCGGGATTCCCTATTCCTAAATTTGACCTGACGCAGCCATCACTGGAGATGAAGAAGAGCCAGCTGTGGGACGACCTGCCTGTATGTATCTTAAATACCCTGATAGTAGGGTTGAATAAATAATCCATCAGTAATAGCAAAAAGATGATTTGTTGTTATGGGTTTCCTGTGATACTTAGAATACAGTCATGCATAAATAGGCACTGAAGAGTGAAGAAGGAAATTTTTTTTTTCTTTTTTGGGGGGGCAAAATAAAAATACAGTAAAGGAGAAAAAGATATGAAATGGAGAAGAAATTCATGGACATCAGACATTCAGAAAATCAAGCTGAAAACTACAAAGTTAAAATTGAGAAGGAAATAAGCAGGTGTTGTGAGAAATCAACAGTGGGAAGCAGGAAGGCGAGGAAATCAAGACACAACCTGACATTTATAAGAAAAATACAATCAGGAAATAGAGGGGAAAGAGGAAATGTAGAGGGAATGGGGTGAGAATAATGAGAGAGGAAATGAGGGAAGAAGACAATAAAGAGTCATCCAGCCAAACCAATCATTCATGCCTTTCTCAGCTTAAAGCTGCTGGCTCTGCCCCATCCTCTTTTCTGCTATTTATACATGTGTTTGGTGGACAGGTTATGGGGTAAGTCACACTTTCACACAAAGACTGAGAGAGTGCGTTGAAACTCTGAGAAATAAAAGTCTCCGGTCTGAACACTGACTAATGAAGACGAGAATAGATGTGGCAGCTTCAGAAAGGAGCTGAGGGAACATCAGTGAAAATGAGGACGGAAACGAGAGACTTGGACTGAGTGACAGCGTTGGCTCAAGTGTGAACGGACACTGGGCTGATTTATGCAGTTGGAACAACAAAGTTCACAAGCCACAGGGGTGTTGATCGGTCAAACCCACACACGTACACACACGAACTGTGTGTAACAGTGAATATCACACCATTTTGTCAGTGCATCAGCACAGTATTGTTCTGCAAAAGCTTCCCTCTTGTTTGTTTGAAACCAGAAGCAAAGTGGTTTAGTCTTTCAAATTCCAACAGATATTGAAAAAAACAACAAAGCAACAGCAGATCCTAGATGAAATTACAAGACAATAAATGAACTAAAATGAGCTAAACAACATGACAGTGTTGTGAACATCATTCTTAGCAGTCATTAGTCATATGTTCAGCCACTGATTCAGCTTTTCTACGGTGGCCCTGAGGGGCTCAGCACACTGCGGCTTAAGAAAACACATGCAAATTAGACAAAAGACAAACAAATTCTGAGAACTTCTAAATCAATTTGACAATTTATGTACTCACAACAACACAACAGAAGGTTTTTTCAGGGGAGCACTAAAAAGTGATGAGCCTGGCTGGTAAGCACTTATTATTCAATACCTTGTGACCAGCCAGGTTCATTACTTTTTTATTGTTTTTTTTTATTAATATTATAATTAATGTCAATAGCGAGAGGGGATGATAAGTAGCAAAAGGCCACTGGTTGTTTCTGAGGACCACCAGGGCACCTCTGCATCACCTTTTCTGTTACACTCCCATTGTGTTGCAGCAAATGCTTTGTCAAATTGATTTAGATGTTTTCCGAATTAGTTTGTGCTTTGTATATTATTATATATTATATTATTTAATTTGCAGTGCACCGTACTTTTCACCACTGTTCATCTTTACTGTGCCTACTCCAGAACTTCCATGTTACTGTTTTGCAAGGGAAGTGTTTCTCAGCACCTGGGCCCAGGGCAGCAATATGACTTGGCGATTTGTGTTTTAGTTACCTTCAGCTTGATTCAGTCTGCAGCATCAATATAAACAGCTGGGAACCACTGTACTCTATAGCAACTTAAAAAATAATTAATCAATGTTCATCAGTGAGAGACGGTTTTATGAATATCGTTGTCTTAAATTTCTCAAAACAAGGCTGAATGGACTGCGAATTCAGTCTAGGATATAAGACATATGAAATGTAGATAAGGTACCCAAGCTATACATTTTTCCATTTTAGTCTGTATTATCACGCTGTGTTTTATTTTTTATTTTTTAGAGTGTTTTTCCAATGTTTCTTCTCTATATCTTAATGATGTCTTTAACAGTGATCATCACATTAAGTCAAACAGTTCTTCCCTTCTTTCTCTCGTCACCAGTCCATCTCAGGTGTCCAGCAGGAGGTGACTCGTCAGTCCCGGGCCTTCCTGTCCTTTGAGCGCATGCCAGAGATCCAGCTCAGTCGGCGGCATTCAGACCACGCCAAACCCTGGCTGTGGTTCGCCACTGTCAAGTCTCTTATTGGCAAGGGCGTCATGCTTGCTGTGATCCAAGGCCGCGTGGTGACCAACGCTCTCAACATTGCCAACGAGGACTGCATCAAAGTGGCTGCAGTTTTAAACAATGCCTTTTACCTCGAAGACCTGCACTTCACAGTGGAGGGACAGGACACGCACTACTTCATCAAGACCAGCCTGCCCGAGAACGACCTGAGCGCACTGCGGCTCACCTCCGGCAGGAAGTCACTGGAAAACGGCGTGAACGTCACAGTGTCCCAGTCCACGACGGTGATGAACGGCAGGACGCGACGCTTCGCCGATGTCGAGCTGCAGTACGGCGCACTGACCCTCCACGTGCGCTACGGGACAACTTTGGATGAAGAGAAGGCGCGGATCCTTGAACACGCGAGGCAGAGGGCGCTGTCGAGCGCCTGGGCCCGCGAGCAGCAGCGCGTGAGAGACGGGGAAGAAGGAGTTCGGCTGTGGACGGAGGGAGAGAAGAGGCAGCTTCTGAGCAGCGGGAAGGTTTTGGGTTACGACGGTTACTACGTGTTGTCCATAGAGCAGTACCCCGAGCTCGCTGACAGCGCCAACAACATCCAGTTCCTACGCCAGAGTGAGATAGGTAGGAGGTAACACAGCACCAACAACGGTCCGATTACTCCCCCTGTGACTGTCAAAGACTTACTACAAGTTCAGTTTTAACAGAAAAATGGATGTCACAGACTGAACTGCCTTCAGACTCAAAACTAGCCACTGAAGAAAACCCACGTTTGCAAATTTGCTTTGTTGCGAGGATGATAAAGCAGGAATCGAAAGACTGATGAGGTAACAATCACTACAACGCATCTGGCACGAAATATTATGAAACTACAATTGTGAGGGGTTTGAAACCTGCAAGCGTTTTCTTTTTGTTTCCGTTTCTTTTTTCACCCTGCCGTCTGCCTTCAAACAGCCCACACGCATGCCCCTCCCCCTCTCTCTGTTAGGCAGGGCTAAACCTGAGTGCTGTATAATCGTGTGCTATCTAGCTGTGAAACAGTGGGATGTAGACTCTTTTCAAACAGCCAAGTGAGCATTTCAGCAGCCATCACGACTAGATGAGCCCGCAAGCATTTAGACAGTTGTAAACTGTCAGCGCTGTCAACATAACAAATGTCTGTGGATACCCTCCAGATGTTCCAGGTATCATATCTCTGTGGGTCCTGATGTGTTGCTCTTGGGTTGTAGACCTCCATGAGCCTGTCAGTCTGTAGGATCTGTGGTTTCCATGGCGGAAAACAATGAATGGAACTCTTGTGGACTTTCTCTAAGAGAGACAAAAAAAAGGACTACGATTTGTATGAAGGTGAAAAAAAAATGAAAAAAGACAGATTTTCTGTTTGAATTTTTTTGTTTGTTTTATATATAAACTTGCATTTGCTTCAGACTAAAAGGGGAAATGAAAATGAACAAAAAAGTGTTTACATACTATTACCTATACCACTATTACTACTATTACTACACCACCTCCATCGGAATGGACCATGATCTGAACTAAACAAAACCAGAAACTTTGAGTTGTGCTTTTGTTTGTTTGACATCAACGATCTATTTGGTCAATTCTAAAAAACCACTCCTCCTCATCCCCTGTGCTTTTTACAAGGTCTATAAAATCATACAGTTTCAGAACAAACAAGTCAACAGCAGTGTGAGGACGCAGGGCAACAGTGGAGCCACAGCTGTTTCTCATTCTTTGTGGATGTGCACTTCATGGACCGAGTGGGCTCACTGGTCCTGCAAACACTGCTCCTCTGTCAGACCGGGAATCTTTCACTTCTGTAAAATGTGACTCAGACTCATAATGCATAGACCTTGTGCTTTTATCAGTCAAAGGTAGTAGTATTGCTTGCAATAGAAACATGTTGTCATGGCTTTGGGGGTGCGGGGTAACTGTGAGTAGTAACTAATTGTTGCTTCTCTCCTCGTTTTTGCTTGTTTCTCCTTAAAGGGACAGTGCATCGCCATCAGTGACATTAATGAGTAACAGTAATAGATCAAAAATCAAAAAGTGGATGTTTTCTCATTGATCGTGGGTCTCTGTACTCTTGTAGAGGAGTTTTCTTTGTGTCTATGTGTGTTTACAAAAGGTGGGAAGGCAACTTGAACCATTTTAAAGGAAAGAACAGGAAACTTTACACAGAGAGTTAACATCTACCAATCTTTTTTCAGAGAGAATGAAGACAAGTTGACAATGTTTCAAGGGTTTTTCTTTTTTTTTTTAATTTGGAAGGTTGAGAAATTCCACTTATCCGTACATCAATATTAGTCTCAGAGAAAGTAATTTATGTACAGTGTTTCTACGGTAAAGAATAAAAATATTTGAAACTATTGTTGGTTCTTCTTCCTGGGTTTTCTCTGTACTCTAAACATTTAAACCAAGCATTGTGCCATAGTATGATGAGTGTGTAAATGTCTTACTATACCGCCGCTCCACAAAACCATGTGCTGTCACCTTGAGAAATTATTATTTCACTCAGTTTCTAGACTGTATCCTTGTACTACACTACACTGAAGTATGCAATCACCAAGAACTTTATCAGAGCCTGCTTATTCATCCAATCATCACATGGCAGCAAAGCATCATCATGCATGACATTATATTTAAGAGCTTTAGTTAATGTTCACATCAAACATCAGAGCGGGGACGTGACTGTGGTCTGATCTTTGTCATCAGACAGACTTCTTTGAGTATTTTTGAAGGAGGAGGAGGAGTGGACCAGTGGACCAGTGGACAGCACTGTCACCTCACAGCAAGAAGGTTCTGGATTTGATTCCTGGGGCCTTTCTAGGTGGACATGTTCTCCCTGTGTCTGCATGAGTTCTCTCAAGCTTCCTCCTACAGTCCAAAGTCATGCTCAATAGGTGGATTGGTGACTATGCTGCAACAGTAAAGGTTTTGGTGCATCATTGATTGTTAAATTTAATAGTGAAACTTAATAGGATTTAGTTTGTAGTGTCTGCTACACTGTGAACTTAAACCAAGTTATTTGTTTCTCTTTATTTTGAAGCCTGAACCCGGTCGACCTCACATTCTGCACCATGCTTGGCTTAGCAAGAGCTCGTGCTTCCTCTGTTCAGGCCTAATTTGAGTAGGCTGTTTGGTGTGGCAGCTGCAGAACCACTTGGTGGTCAGTGGCCATGATAACAAGACAACAGCACCACTGCATGGAACCTGGACACCACTGCAATCTAACCAATGTGTCAAAAGGTTTGCGCCGCACCACACACTGCACTGTGTAAAGCACACACACCTGCAAAACAGTCTGTCTGAAAGAGGACACGGCCAGTCGAGGCTACTTGTTATGCGTAAAGCTTCCAGCAAAAGTAGACAGATAAAAGGCCTGTAGATATCACACTGAAATCATATCAGCATTATTGCATACAACTGACTTTCCACTATCGGCTGAATCTGAATATGACAAGTCTTTTTTTTTCTTCTAATTAAGCAGCTGAGAAAGTAGCATTTTGTTGTGTCAAAAGGAATCAGAAATGTATTTATAAAGAATAGAAAAGTGACATTCCAGTAACTTGTGAAGTCAATAGAGTTCAATGGAGAGGTAGAGCTGTACGGAAAAAAATGTATTTGTCATGTCATTACCAACTGCACACTATTGTGCCCATACCAAATTTTTAGAAAAGTATTTCTTAAGAATGCTTCAAGCATTTCTGATTTCTTAAATCAATGCTATAGTGTAAAATTCTTTGAAATACAACTGAAACATGAGGTTAAAAGTCCTTGCCCTTGTAAAGTACACAAAATATTGTGGTAGTTACCTGTAGAGTGGTGAACAGTACGTTTCCACCACAACATAAGGTGCCTCATAAATACTTTGGTGCAGTAGACTACTTGGTTACTTAGTTATTTATATCCTTTGTTCAATTCCATGTGCAGTTCCTTTTCCAAAGCTGCAGCTGCAACCTGAATATGTGATCTTGTAGCACAGGCTATGAATGGCAGTGTCACAGGCACGAGAGGCATGACTCAGGGCCGCGTGTTGAATATTACGATTTCCGATGCAGAGTTCTCATTGATTTAATGTTTCAGCGAAGATTGAATCTTTGTACAAACACTTTATTGCACATCAAGTTGCACAAACCACAAATTATGCATAAAGAGTTGTCCTAAGTGTTCATGGGTTCATTTGTTGCCAGGTAACTAGAGTCAAATCACACCAGACTGTAGACTGGAAAAATAACGTTTCCACTCTAGACTTCTGTCTTCCTCACTGCAGTGATGTTTATTATTATAGTAATGACAATGTGATGGACGACTTAGCCAATTTGGTTTTATAAACCATCTATCCTGTTCAGGGTTATGGGGGGTTGGGATGGCCTGATACTGAGGTTTAGGATTAGGATTAGGGGTCACACACACACACATCTACAGGTAGTGGGAGGATCATTAGACAGACACAAGAAGCTGGTTAATGGAGTTACACTTAAATTGAAAGTGTTAATCGATTACCGTAATTCTGATAATTAGGCAAATGAATTGAGTCTCTTACACTAATGGAGGTCTGTGCAAACAGTGCGGGACAAGATACAAACAGTTCAATGAGTGAATACACTTTAATTTGAACCAGCACCAACTGAGGGTTTAATGATTTTGTGGAATAAACTGAAATGTTCACAGTGGAACATTCAAAAGATAAAGTAAACTTCGTACATTTGGCGATTTAGAAAAATGAGTGTACGTGCCTTCATCAACATCACTATTTCTCAATAGAGTTCTTGCACATGGGAGAAATTAAGAGGATTGCAAGGCCCTGTTCAGACCTGCTACTAATACCTGTGAAAACACCCAAGATGCACTGAGAATTTTGGATCAATATATTGTAGAACCACATTTGGGTTTGTTCAGTATCTCATAGCTTCACAATTAGATCATTTCAGTCCATGTTTACATCACAATTTGATATGATGAGTCTATTGTAACATCACAATTAGATTTTACACCATGATTGTGGTCAATATAATGCAATCTCAACTATATTATTTCAGTCCTTTGTGCAATCACAATTGTTTGTGGTCTGTCCAAGTCTAATCAATCAGTCAAACTTTATGAGAATAGCACTTTTCATACAGATCAACTAAAAAGAGAAGGACACATCAAGAGTGCTGATAACGACCAGGGACGTTGAAAGGGGGGAATAAGGAGAAGGATTCTAGGTGCCCATGACTAAAATGATAGGCTACTGACAAAAAATTATGTGACACTAAGTTATTAACTTATAATAAACAAATAAACAAATATGTTATTTACAATGTACTGGTAACACTAACTTTATTTGTTTTGGAAACATTTCTCAATTGCCCTTGCAGCAAATATTCGTATGCTTCCCCTACCAAGCACCTGTCATGTTGTTCTTTTCACAAATATGGGAATGATGATAGTCAAAAAATATCATTAAAATGTATAGTTTTATGTAAAACAGCATTAAAATTTTTCGCCAGCCTCCTAGACAGCTGTATGTATATACCCAGTAAAATGTATTTTCATGAGGCCCAAAATCCCTATTATCCTGGTAACAATGAAATAGATTTAAAAAGCTATAATAACATTAGTAATAACAAAACACATACAGAAATGAATAATAAGGGAACCGATAAAATAGAATAAAATACAAGAATAAAAGAAAAGGCTTCAGTACAAGCAAAGAGCTGTGGCTCTCTTAGCGTATGGAAGCATGGCACAGTCAAAAGTAAACGCTGCTGAGTACTTCGGCAGCCCAGCAGTTTAATCTGAACTGGTGGCCACACAGAGTTACTACCCATGCCATGACCTCAATCAGAGTCTGCTCACTCAGACATCTGACAACGGCTGAACAAACTGAAAATCATCTCAAACACAAGGACACCTGAGGTTTTTGGAGCCAAAGAAGAAAGGACAGACTCTTCTAATTGTCCATCTCTTCTCCAAAGCCCAGAGCCCTCCATGAGTCTGGTCGGCTAGAAGGAAGCCAGTGGAGTAAAAGGAACACAACCGCTCGTTTTCATGTTGCCAAAAAACATTAAACATACTCTGAGAGCCTGAAGAAAAATATTCTCTGGTCTAAAACTTAGCTCTTTTGGGAAGACTCCAGGCAGTCGAGTGAACGTCTCCATGGTGAGGCGTGGTGGCGGCAGAGGCAACAGGTCAGAGCACAGGGAAGAATGAAGGAGGTCAAACACACAGAGGTCCTTGAAGGCAACGTTCTCCAGAGTGCACAAGACCTGAGACAGGTGTGACAGTTAACCTTTCAGCATGACAACGACCCAAAGCATATGGCGAAGACAACAGTGTAGTGGCTTTGAAAAAACTCTGACTGTCCTTAAAGTGGTCCGACTACCTAAAGCCCAGAGAACATCTGTGGAGACAGATGGCTGCTCACAGATGCAATCTGATGGATGTGGCTCAGGGACAATGAGACAAACCACCCAGATCCGGTTCACACAACTTACCCAAGAAGACTGGAGGCTGTAACTGCTGTAAATGAGCTTGTACAAACTGAATTATGGCTCTTAACTCTGTTTTACACAACATCAGCTTTTCATTTTTATTAAAAACTGAAATGTTGCATTTACAAAAACCATTTCAAAAATTCAAAAAAAACAAACATGTTTCTACTTTGTCATCACGGTTTATTGAGTGTATATTGATTAATGATGAGCGCTACATTCTGAAGCAACTGTACCTGCATGCATCCCATACACCGACATGTTATGGACAAATGATTAGGGTTCATATATTTGGCATAACAGCATATTAGACCATCTAACAGCGAAAAGAAACAGTTTTCAGCCTAACGGAAGGTCATCTTGGAAAACATGGTACAATCATCCACAGACATGAACATGTTTTGTTCCATGGAAGAAATCTAAGATAAAGTGTTTCCAGTGATAACTAAAAAAAAAAAAAGAACCTGCTGACTCTAAAACATTCTTAAACATCCTTACTTTTTGATTGATCACATATTACAGTCATATCCATAATATATTACTATCAAGACACATTTCAATACGTTTTGGCCACGGTATTCTGAGCCAACAGGGCCGAACTGGGGGTGGCTCAGTTGGAAACCTACGTGTAATGGCTGATGAGGCGCAGCCAACGAGCACATCATCCCCTTTAAAAGAACAGCCATACTCGGAATGGCCATTGGGCGTACTGGGATAAACCCCCTCCTCTCTGGGACTGGCCACAGTAACTCCAGCCACCTGACCTATTACCAACTCTGGCATGAATGCTGCAATCTACGGCATTATCAATAGTTGTAACAACATACATATTCCACTCAGAAACAAATAAACCACCTGTATAAATAACCAATCAGCATTAAAAAGAAATTCACAATCTGTAGAAGTAAAATTTGCAGCAGGGTTGGATTATTTGCAACTCGTCTTTTTTTTTTTTTTTTTACCAACTACTTGTAAAATATTTGCGTACAAACACAATCTATGCCCCTGAAACTAATTGTTAACACTAAGCCGCTAAGAGGTAAAACAACAGCTCTGGGGTTTCAACAGAACAGGCGTGACTTATTGGGCAGCATCCACTGTGAATGTGGAAGGTCAAATGAACTGAATATTAAGACACTCTGTATTAATTTGGAGCCGTGTTTGAAGGAGGAAAAACAGATTTCAGGTTTTCCCCTGTGCAGACTGCCATGAGAAGATCTGATTGACAACACAAAAGAGTTTAAAATCAAACGCTCAAGATAGCGTGTTCAAAGTTCTTGTGTATTCCTAAACCCAGAGGAAATTTTAAAAGAAAGAAAAAATAAAAAAAATAAAAACTCTGCAAGCCACATAGAAAGACCTTCTACTGCAGTCAGCCAAAAAGGGTGAAGCCTCAGATTAAACTATCTTGAATATCCCCTTAAATCAAAATATCAAAAGGCGTCAAAGTCGAGGTATCCTTGAGTTTTCCTTTGGACAAAGCAGGGGGCAGGAAGACATACAGAAAAGAGGCATCAAAGTCCCTTTCAATCTCGTCAGTCTTCGTCTGCCTCCCCGCTTCGTTCAGCGGCTCCCCAAGGTGAGCCGTTTGCATTTTCACTTGGTTGCGCTGTTCAGCATTCCAGGATGGTTAATGGAATTAAAATCAATGACAATCTCAGCCTTCTTGGGCTTGAACTGCCTGCAAAAACACAGAGGGGGGGAAAAACAACAACACCACACACATGAGCCAGGAACGCGCAGGTATGAAGACACACAGGAAAATAACACCACACAAAATAAAAACATGAGGGACGAGGACGAAAGTCACCTTTTCATTGTCTTTTCAAGTGACACTTTCATCTGTCTCTTGATACCTTTTCACAAGATTCGGCCAAGTTGTCAATAGTGTGTGGGTGTGTGTGTGTGTGCATGTGTGAGTGACTGACAGGGAGCAAGACTAAGAGGAAAGAATAATTCAAAATAAAAATAAAAAATCACAAATGAAAGATTAGTTGTTGTTTTTTATTTAGCCAATTTAACATCAGTTTTTACAGAGTGTATTGATACTGAACAGGCTGTGTCCAAATTTTACAAAAATTATGAAACAAGTCTAGCTGGATGTAGATGTATGCTGCCTGCTGTAGTCCCATCTCCAACCCTGTAACCCCTGTTCACTGTGTGGACTCATTGTTGTTTGTTGGCCTGGCTGTTTTAGAAAGTGTTATTAATACGATCCTCATTAATGATGTATCACTCCACCACCCATCAACTATTAATCAGTGCTCAGTTTTACTACCCGAGCCCTTGATCCATCGATTACCCATGGTGCCCGTGGGTGCAACTAAATGTTTACTTCATCTGACTTACAGTACTCACACACAGGGCTCCAGACTGCCCCTAAATGGGGGCATTTTGCCCCTTAATTTTGAGACAGTGCAAGTATGTAATTTTTTCCCATGTGTGTGAGGATCATGAAAGAAAAGGAAATGTGAATATTTGCTTTGCAAGTCGATTTATGCCCCTAACTTTTCTACTTGTGCTCCTTCCTAAAATTTTAAGTTAGTAAAAAAAAGTTAGTCTGGAGCCTGGAGTCTGCATACAGTTAGCACAGCTCTGTGCGTTAAAAGGCTGATCATTTGACCACGCCCATCAACACAGCTGGACACACCCAACTGTGCAGAAGCAATGGTGTATTTATTTATTTATTTAACCTTATTTACCCAGGAAGGATGTACCGTATATTGTGTATTGTATTGTGAGATGGTGAAGTGCATGCCGTGACCAGCAAAGAGCAGCACAAGGAGAATTATTAGCCAAGGTGTAGCTACTAACTAGTGCTAATGCTGCACTAATAACTGTATTTACATGATGTAATTGATTACAATGACCATGTGTAATGTGATAAACCCACAGGAAAACATCTCCCATCATCAACATCTCTTGAGAACAGAGCAGAGCATTTAGCAGCTGAGGAGGAGGCAGACACAAAAACAGAGCTGAAAGCAGAGGATCATCATTCTTCAGGTGTTCAGCAGAATCATGACCTCAAATAAAAGCTGCCGTTGCTCTGTGTCTGCTAGATGCGAGTATGTCTGAAAGCTGAAATATGGGAAATATAACAAACCCTCTGACATGGATCCACTGGTAGACTTAAAACTTATTTAGCAGGTGAAGCCTGATTTATGACCAGCGTGAAGAGAAAAGGGGACACTGATGTCAGCGTCTCACAGTAAATCCACTTAAATTAAAAAATATATTTAGCCTGCACACTATATTAAAATGCCATTCTTTTTGTGAATCCTTGGCATCGCCATCACCCCATGTGAGATTCCAGACATGACAGAGTTTTTACAGAGTTCAAGGGGAAGTGTGTCTTTAATTTGCCAAGAGTGAACAGCGACAGAGGAATAAAACTTGTCTGCACTGCAAAGATCCGTTTTTTTCAACACTATAGACGCAGGCAGGAGCAATGTTTGACTGTATTTAACGTTACTAATCACATCATTAAAGCACTGCTTTCAATTAACTGATTCTCAAATGCTTTGCCGGTCTGATACATACATGTGAGAAAATAAGTGATGTCATGACTGAACCAGAGCACACTGAAGAGTAAAAGGCGCCTCCTCGACAAGACCTACACCTGACACCAGTGTTTCAGTGTGAGGCCCAGAGGCACACTCCCTATTAGGATGGATGCTTTCTGCTGAGAGATCTTGAACAGAGATAAAATCCTCCTACTGCAGATTCAAGTGCTTAAAAGCTCATTCCTTAATCTCTTTAATTAGATGAAATCTAAAGAGAAAAAAAGGCCAAGGATGTTGTGACTGGTGGGTGATTAACCTTATTTTATTTTCAGTCACAATTTGGGCTTCCTATGATAACGAAAACAAGATAATTGAGATAAAACTAATATTGTACCACACTCTTTAATAACAAATTGCATTATTTTATCTGTTTGCCAGTTCAGAGACTTCCTGATGTACCATGCTACGAAGTATTTACAGTTTTTCTTCAAAATTAGCTGCAATTTTCCTTTTCAGACAACAATAGTGACACACTTTTTTGTGTATCAGAGAAAACCTGTTACTCACCTGAACTGTATGCCTGCCATGCTGAGCAGCCTCCTGGAGGCGGTCATCTCTGGTGTGTCATGGTACTTGTCAGAAAGAAAGATGACTTCCTTAAGACCTGGACAGAGAGAGGGATAATGAAGGGACACAGAGGGTAAGAATACAAAAATAAAGACAGTTATGTTTTTTTTTGTTTTTTTACATTTTTCACAAACGTATTTTAGACTGGTCTGCAGTTTTATGTTGTTGGTGTAATACAAATCAGGCTGCAAAAATCACTGACTAACATAGAGATCAGACAAGTCAGACCCAAGACCAAGTAAAACCTGCACTAAAGCAAATAATCATTAGAGAGAGCAATTACAAGGGTAAGAGTTTTTTTGTTGTTGTTGTTTTGTTATACTCTTCACTGAATTGTAAAGCTTCTTCCAGTCAACAATGATTTTCTATTGGAGTATACACAGAGCTACAGGCCAGATTAAGTTCCTTTGTTGGTCTTTTTCATTTTGAAAACAAAACAAACTCTTAATTTACCTAGAATTTATTGTGCCACAGTCTGGTTTAAAATAGACAAAAGAGTGGAACAGAATATGAATGTCACTATTTGTTATATCTAAGTAATGGACAGATCTAACTCTGTGTAACCAGGTCTTCTGACCCGTGGAAAAACATAAACATAATAAAAGATGAAGTAGAAGGAGAAGCTGATTTTTTTGTCTCATGTCCCTGCTGCCATGTCCAATTTCCAATCCATCCCCATCTTTGTTACAGCTGCCTGTTCATTCTGATATTGATGGCCAATATATACTGTACGCAGTGCTTTCAGAAAGTATTAAGTCATGCCCTTCTTCACATTGTTATAGTGCAACCAAATTACAAGAAAAGCCTTTTCCATTCTCAACTCAGTACTCCATGAGGACAAGGGAATTAACTCAAAATATCTCACCGACTCCTCTTTGGACCCTTTGCTATGACATTTGAAATCTCCTGAACATCTCTCGAGAGGTTTCTACACCTTGATTCGAGTCCACCTGTGATAAATTCAGTTGGGCGTGATTTGGAAAGAGGCACACCAGTCTACCCGAGGCGCCGCAGCAGATGATATCAGACAAAAAAAAAACACAAGCCATGAGGTGGAAGGAAACTGCCCGCAGAGCTCAGTGACAGGACTCTACCAAGGCTGCAATCTGGGGAAGGCTACAAAAACTATTTTGGCTGTATTTCAGGTTCCCGAGAGCAGAGCGGTCTCCATCACTCTTCCTTGGGAGAGGACCAGGAGTGCTCAGTAGCCCAGCTTAACCAGATTTAGAGATTTGTGTTGACATCCCAACAGAGTGAAGGTGAATGATTTTGATTTTGTTTGTCGTGCTCACAGGCACAGGAAAAGATCAAAGGCAACTCGCCTTTCCAGCACTGAGGATAACAAACACACCTGATTGCTTGATTATTCATCAAAATAAACCGTTATATACTAAAGTCAGAAAACAAATACCATTAACATGAGTTCAACTTAACATGTGCTGGTTAGTGTGGAACTCTCCAAACATTAATTGCACATCTGCTGCATAAATTCCCTCTGTGTCCACACTGCTCAACACGGGAGTGGGAGCTTTCATTCCACATTTGAGCCTGATGTGAGAAAACAGAGCCTGCCTGTCTGAAGTGGATTCTGCAGACTACTGCTGTGGGGAGATCAAGTTGGGTGAGTTGAACATAGCAAAGAAGCATTAGTTTAAACTCATTCACTGAGTTCAATGCCATTTCACTTCATTCAAATGTAGCCTGGTTTGAGGTATGAGTGCAGAGGCATTGATGAGAACAATGCTGTTTTAAAGTTGATTTTAAATGGGGAAGTTTCCGTGCTGCAAATTGTCTTGCTTTGTAAACAAGACGATATTTCTCACTCACATCCTTCCCAAGCAAACAAACGTTTCTTATCATCGTCCAGTCTTGAGTCTTTGTATTTCTGCTTCCAAGCAGGAAGCTCTGATAGATCTCATGGCTCAGTGCTTTTCTTTTCACTATGATGGAAATTACCTACACAAGTCTATTCGGTTGCAAAATCTGTTATCAGAGGTATTTAAATATTAATCACAATCACAATATTTTGAATCTAAGAGACACTGCACGTCAGCACAAAATTTTGAAAAACAGATAACATTTAAAGTTTTTAAGCAGTAGGCGTTTAAAGCTTCATTAATAAAAGAAAAAACACTATTGACATTCCAAAAAATCAATATCTCAAAGTGGTGTCCGTGTGTGTGTGTGTGTGTGTGTGGTCAACACCCACCTGCCTGGATGATGAGCTTGGCACACTCGTTGCAAGGGAACAAGGCCACATACATGGTGCAGCCTTTCACATCAGCACTGTTCTTGTTCATAATGGCATTCAGCTCTGCATGACACACTGTGAGACAGTATTGAGACAGGAAGCCAGTCAGTACAAGACACGGCCTGTGTTTTTGTTTTATTTTTGAACTTCAACACTCAAGTCGAGTGCAGGACTGTTCAAACACAAACATCTGTGAAATCACTTTATTGTCTGGATCTACCATACATGTGTCTTTGAGTTTTTAAATCAAAATGGATCAATGTTTTTTTCATTCCTGTGTGCTATCAACAGATAATGCGGCTTTGCGTCACTAGCCTCAAACAGAGACCAAGGTTGTGGTGGGTTAATCTAAATAATCTCTCTCCTCTCCGCTTTTTCTTTTCTTTCCCTTGATGTCAAATGTCACAAGGTCGAGGAAAATGTGACGGAGAATTCAAAGGACACCGCGGCACAGAGAGAATCTGACTGCACTTACACTAGGATTTGATTTTAAACTCACTTTATATATAAAGCATTTATCCTTTCTTAATCAAAAAAACACACACAGGCTTCACACATTGAAATGTGACAAAAAGAAAAAAATGTAGCAAAAAGAAAAAAGATGAGCCATTGAAATAAGAGGAAATGATCAATGAATCACAAATTATATTATACAGTACGTACAAACATGTGTTATTATGGACTACAGAAACTTATGAAAGAGGTGGCAGCTCCATAGTCTAAGTTTAAGTGAAATTCTAATCCTTAACTTAAATATATGAATTAATCAATGATGTCAATTTATTTCCAGCTGCAGTATTTCCTTTGCTAATTTAGATGAGATAGTAAAGCACTTGAAGCTAATTTCCTTGCCATTTAAAGAAAGATTTTAACCAGAGCTGAAAAATGGGTTAGAAGTCTGCTGAGCTAACATCTTGCCAACTCTGATAACTAACTTTTTCTATTTTCAAAACTGTAGTCTTCAAGCCCAACAGACTTTACCTCAAGTGATGTCACATGAGACATTCATCAGACGTCTCCCTCTGGAGTCACAAAGACTTTAAAGAACTTTTCACACATGCATAGCACTCCCCAAAAACCCATAAGGAGTTTTTGATGTATAAAAATCAGTGGATTTCCCTTATAATAATTTTTATAGCCTTCCTCCAGACATTGTAGCACCACACTCAGGGAACTGTTACATCTTAATCACGCTCGTAGTGACACTGAGGAAAAAGCAAACTCATCAGTAAATTGTCTTTTTAGTTCACATTAATGTTGGGCTTCGTAAAATACTGCAGAAACAAAGGGTTGCTATATGGCCTTTAATGTTTTTGTCTTGTTTAAGTGCAAATTATGTAGAAATATTTTATGACTAGACTGATTTCTATTCAATTATTGATAATAAAAAAGTGAGAAAAAGAAAGAAAGAAAGAATCATTATCATCATTCTCATTCTCATCTTTTATCCTGCAGCACCCTCTACAGGCCACAGTTCAGACATGAAGAACTTGGCATCGTTGTGCATAACCAACTCTTTTCTGCACACAAATGTATTTTGTTGTACGTTCACATTTTTTCCAAAGCATTTCATTCCTGAAAAAAAAAAAATTAAACCAGAATGAAGCAAAATGACAAGAGTGTGTGCGCATATGCATTCTCACCATATGGGTATTTAGTGTCAAGTCTGTCATCAGCAGAACGCGACCATGGCAGCAGGTCGTCATTACATCCATTCGGCATACCGTTGTAACCAATACCAACTATCTTATTCTCCTGGTTCACGATACAAGCCCCAACCTGCAGAGAGACACGGGAGCCACAGCGTGTGAGAAAACAACAGCCTGATTACTTCTAATACACACACTAAAGGTTCACTCATTCTGCTTGCTCTGGGATCTTTAATTCATATCAATGCATTCTGCAAGCTACATAATAGTGAAAAATGCCCGAGTTGGTGCTTGGTTCAAGATTGAAGGACCACAGTTGCTCTAAAAGTATCTTCTAATTTTGTCTCCTTGGAACGTTAATTTTTCCACGTACATCTGTCCCATTCAACAAAACCACTTCAAATTTGGCACAAACATTCAAGGACGTTATACTGAACAGATTGAGGGTCAAAGGTCAAGGGTTGGACCTTGTGATGTCAATATCTCCAGAACCACTCAAAGGGATGTGTCTAAATAAATGTTACTTAGACTCAAACTGATGGTGGTCAAAGGTCACATCATAATTGGCCTCAGAATACATCTTGGAGCAGACTTCTCATATTCATAATGACAAAGTTTCAAACAAATGGTTCATCTTTCTTTCATAACTGTGGATAAACAGATGTAACCTGAAACTAGTCTGAGTAGCAGTGGCATACAACCATGAGGATCTAATTGCAGATTCAAAATTAATTTACACAAAAAATACCTTAATTGTGACATACCAACAACAGCACACCTGTGCAATAATCTAGTTGTATAATCAGCGTCTTGATAGGACACAGCTGTGAGGTGGAGGGATTATTCTGGATTATCCATGGGAAACACTCACAACCATTTGAGAGAAAGAAGCCTTTCGGGGGTTTAGAGAATTTCTAGACTTTCAACTAATGAAACAACAGCAGGAGAGTAGTGTTTAGATTTATGGCAGAATGCAATCTCCTGAAGGGGACCCGGAAAAACCTGACAAAACTTCAGGCATCTTAAACAACGTAAGTAATGAGTGTCTTAGAGGACCTTCAGGGAAAATTATTATACTATCCTTTATTTCACTGGGGTCTTGTCAGAAAGGCACACCAGCTTCCTTACTTATTAGGGTCCGGGCAGCTAAGCTGCCGGGAACCTATTGTATTCCTAGGAATTCTTTCTTCTTCTTCCTCTTCTTCTTCTTCTTCTTCCAAGGAAGTCATACTTCCCATGGGTGAAAACTCACCAAACTTTGCACAAAGGTCCAGTCCCATGCCAGATTCACTCAACTCCAAGGACATGTGCCCCCCCCTCCTAGGGGGGGCACAATAAGCGTTTAAATTTAAAAACTTTAAAAATTCCTACCAAACCAACGGTAGATGCTACAGTTTTGAAACTTCACCACAATGTAGCCTCAATACTGCTGAAACTTTTGTCCACTTAAACTCATTACAAATTATGAAGTCCATCACTCTGTTTTTTTCAATAACTGTAAAACTTTTAAAATGTATCTCCTCCCACAATTTTTGCTCAATTGTCACCAAACTTGCTACAGAGCATCTCCAGACCGTCCTCCACAAAACTTATTTCTCGGATTTTTGATTAAGCAAAAATTGAGCCTACAGTGCATGAAAACGTTTGACTGTAAACAGTACTGTAAACGTATACCATCAAATTCTTGATAAATACATTTTCAATCTTCCTGAAAAAAATGACAATATTCTGGAGTCATGGTTGATGAAGTTTGGCAAATATCAGAATTTTATCTCAAAAACTGAATTTTTGAGAACATTTTGAATTCTGCTCTCATGGGAACAACTGCAGCCAATGTGAGAGTGGAATTTTTAAACATCATATTTTCTCTTATGAAGCAAAACACTTATCATTAAAAACAAATCACCAACATTTCCATGCTGTCAAGATGCAATTTATGTTTTATCAGATTTTTGTTTAGATAACTGAATTTTGACCATTTCATCACAACAGCTGCCCGGGCACTGGCTCACCTGAGTGGATAAATGAAGCTACACAGCAGGTCTCACTACCAGCCAATTAGCTCAGCGAGTTAAGAGCTGGTTCTTGGTGTCAGAGATTGTGAGTTCGAGACCCAGCAAGAGTGATGATGATGATGATGACAGATCAAAATGTCAGATGTCCTCAACATGAAACACAAGACAGTTGTACTGATGGTGGCATCACAGCAAGCCTCTAAATTTAAAAATCCAAATAGCTTGGACTGGACCATGTGTGAAGGCTCCTAACATCTTAGACTCATAGTAGATGTTTGACAAATACATATCAGAATTTTACCTCAAAAACTGATTTTTCTTTTTACTGTGGTTTCAAATCTGCCTGCACAACAGTGAATGGCTTACTCAATTTGTGAAGCCACTGTTGTATGCCATTTGTCAATTAGCTCAGTGCGATAGACAATGGTCTTCGGTTCCAGAGGTTGTGGGTTCAGTCCTCAACTGGTGCAAATTGAACATTATAAGGTCAACTGTCCTGTCTTCCTATTCTCCTGTTTGGTGCTCAGAATTTAGCCTACCTAAATTTGCCAAAATTAGCCCGGACCCGACCCATTGCTGCGCAGCAGCTATAATTATACTTGACATTACTATGAAGTATCTAATTGTTACAGCATACACATGCAAAAAAAACACACACACACCTGTGAGCTGGGGTCTTTGCTCCTTTGGGCTGACAGAAAGGCAACAGCCATAAAGTAGTCCGGCCATTCCAGGTAGTCATCTCGCTTTCTGGTCACACTGCTATTAGAGAAATGCACAAAGACAAAGAGAGTAAAGGTTTTTGAGCTAAAAGACAAAAATATCAATTCTTAAGAGGAGCTCATTTCTCAGCAATAAAGATTCTCAACAACACAAACACAATGACTTCAAGATATGGCAGAGTAATCTTTTGAGAGAAAGCTTTATGTGAATGTCATTGTTCTTTGAGGTGTGTGCAGATACTGGTCATTATAACTAAGTTTTTGCTTGATCTTGGTTCACCTCAGTGTCTGCAGCATGCACAGTGAGACTTCTAACTTGGTAAAAACCCTGGCACATACAAGAAACAACATTGTTCATCTTGTGGAGTCACATGTTGGAGGCACAAACAACAATAAACTCTTACTCAAGTATTACTTGAATATTTCTATTTTATGCTACTTGACAACCTCTCAAGGGAAAATGTTGTACTTTTTAAGACTTAACCTGCTCATCATCTGATCAGGATATCAAAACAGGTAACATAAATATCATAAATCATCTGAGGTATTACTATAGAAGAAACTATACCAATCCAAATAGTGTAAACTACTGTCTTGGACATTTAGATGTTGCAACTTGTAATAGGGTTACAATATACAGCCTTAGATAACACATCATGACTGATATCTGAGCATGCTAGTCGCTAGTGATGCTATCATTTTCAATGTAGGAGTAGGACATGAGCGTCAAGAAACCTCTTCCAGAAGGACATAATAACAACGCACCATGTGATTCAAAACGACACAGACAACCAGCTAGACGTATGTCGAGACACCTGTCTTCATGAATAACCAACAGATGAGACATTGGACGGTTTTTTGACACAGGCTGGTGAATAAACACAGATAAACTAAATCACTGAGGGGGAAAGTAAGCTGATTCAGCTCCACAAACAGCAGCATGTGGACAGAGGACGTGACAGTCTCCACGGTGTCTCATTGTGTCTTTACTTCCTCCGGGGTGAAACTAACTACTTACCCGTTCAGATGTCCGTTCACCGGTGGCTGACTTTCTTCCATACTTTTCCAAATAATGTTGTTTTTTCTGCTTTTCTTTGCTCTGAGGGTTCAGTCAGTGTTCAATGCGACACCCACCCACCTCGAGCCACAACGTCATCAACCAGGAAGACTTTTCCCGCGCTAAATGTACGGTAGTCCAGCCCTTTTACAGTCTATGGTCCAGCCCCCTAAAAAGTTAACCCCTCAACTCAAAGGCAGACCATTTCCAGTTCACACAGGAGGCAGTAAAATACAATAAGTAAACTGTTATTTTTTAGAAAAAGTTGTTTTGAAAAAAGTAAAATACTAACATGTTCTAAAATATAAAATGACGTGGTTCTTTTTGTATTTTGCAACACATTGTTTGGCCAGGTTTTGCAATGGATGTGGTGTGTCCTGTGTCATCCGTGCCTTTGACAATACACTTAACATCTTTGTAAATGCCATGCACAACGTTTTTATTTTAATAAATATTATTGAAATATTGACATGACAATATTGTTTATGTCAGGGAACTGATAGGGGCTTGGGCCTAACTTTGACTCCAAAGACAAACTTCCTGCTTCTCTATTATCCAGAATCAAACCTTAATTTCTTACTGTAATACAGTAAAGTTTGTTAGAGAGCAGTTAATATTTCCAAGCAAGCAACCCTCTTTGGGTCCCATGCATGTGGGGCAATGGAAGGCAGGAAATCTGTAGCGAAACTTGGATCACATGTGCAGAACAAAAGGGTGCTGAGCAACTTTACACAACTGATAGGGAGGGCCCCTGTATGTTTGATCAACTTTCCAACTACGTTTGCAAACTGTAATTTTGCTTTATAGTCTAATATGACCCAGGTCTAAGAATAAAAGTAATTCATTGTCAAAGGGCAAACAAAGTGGAAATAATATACCGTGCTTTATCCAAGAATATACAGTATATTCCCACATTGACAGTTCAGGATCGTCTTCACAGTTCATTCACTTCAGGAATTTTTCAGCTTGTCTAAACACAGAGGTGGCTTGTTTGAAGAGCTATGCAGCAAGCACACAGGTAGATAGGGTGATAATTAGGTTTTATTGGGTTTATCAGCGCCAAGAGGACACAACAGTTTGACAAGATCGAAGTGTGATCACTTATGATAATGTATTTTCAGGGCGTGGTTGAGGAGTCAGTGTTCTTTAACAGACTGGAGGTCGTCTTCAGCCTAAAAAGGTCAGACAAACACATAATTGTTGGCACCCACAAAACAAAACAAAGTTATAGGAAGTATATGTAGTAGCTACACTGCAGATATCTCTGTAAAATCAAATAACATTCACAAGAGTCAATGATGAAGATTCAAGGTGACAGTCACAACAATCACAACTCAGACTGGATGTAGTAGCAAAGGCAGTGAATACAAAAATCCATTGTTGGAGAGAAATCGAAAATGCTGTATTATTGTTAACTGTCTGACACCGAGTTGAAACTTGGATTAACCAGAGTTTGTATTTGTTTGCAGGTGAGCACACTTATCTCGTAACCTGAATGTGGAAAATTGAAAAACTACTGGAGAACTACAAAAAAAAAAACTTACATATTGGTTATACTCTCCAATCTGTCCTTAATGTCCTCCTGTACAAAGAAACCACACAGACAGGAAAATATGTTTCTAGCTCATGAGAAATGGTCACACAGTTTGAACTGTGGTGAGGCTTACTGCTGCACCAACCAAAGGCCTGAAAGCATCAGACATGCATGTAAAATGGCTTGCTGGTGTCTTATCTAGCTTTTGCATACTTCAGTCAAATTATTCTGTATGTACCAGCTGACATTGTTTATCTTTCTTCCGTCTCACAGACAGTAATACAAAAATCATAACAGATAACAAGGTCATTTTGCTGCCATGAAAGGTCTGGCGTTGACCCAATACAACACTATTTTCAAATGGAAGAAGCTGGAAGGTGATCTGCCCTTTGACTCTGCCCCCTTTAGATATTGTGAACGTCTTGTTTCAGTGAACTGTCTGATCTAATGCTTGTAAAGATGATATTTGTTTATCCACAGTTACAGCGAGTCTCACCTTTGAAGCGACACTCGTGGAGGTGGAGGAGCACGAGGTGGTGGATGATGATGATGATGGTGGGGCATTCATCTGAGACAGAGAGAAGACACGGAAACGAGAGTCACATCACAAATTATCATTTTTATGTGAAAATGTTCGTAGTTAAGGATTAATCTGAAAGCTGTCTTATCACTAATGTCATGGTGACAAGTTGACCACCTGTGAAGTTAAAGAGAAGTGCAGACTTAGGCGGATGTGATGTGGACCCTAAAAACAGGCTGTTAGTGACTACTGTGCATGCTGCATGGGAAATAAATTAAACTGCCACAACATTTGTACTACCTTTGTATTGCTCAGTTCCAGTTTAGTTTCTAGTAGCAGGACTCTGCTCATCAGATTTTCCCAGCTCTCTTTGGATATGGTGATGACTTCTCCTTCATTCTGGGATGGAGTCTGGTAATTGTAAAAGGTGGCACTGATAAAAGCAGTTCAGGTACAATTTCATGTTGTATTGATGTGAAGACATTGTCTTATTAACCTCGTCTGTGTTTCTCCGTCTCTCAAGTTCCTCCAGGCGTTTCTCCAAGATCTTAATCCTGTCTAGTCCAGAGAGAAGATTCTCTATTCGAGCTTCTAATGCAGAGAGTCTTCCCACCACGCCTGACAACTGAAACACAGAGGGACACAAAGGACAGTTACATTACATCACATTATACTGGTAGCCTATCTATTCCTGTTTGTTATTCCACTTAATGTGTTATCAATACTACACAGTGTATCTTTAATAGTGGATATTTTACAATATACTTACAATGTCTGGATCAATCAGTTTCAGATGAGCTTCTCCTCTATTATCCTTATGTGAGGCCGGAGCCAGACTTATGACCCTGGCCTACAACACACATGCAAATGCAGATTATTTGCTGGTTGACAGAATTGCTGTTTGTTGTCTACTGGTTTAATTTCAGGTGTCATCCATACTTCATTGATGTCAATGGTCAGATGATTTGTTGAGAGTTAATAAGAAAAGTGTTCAGAGCTCACCTGAAACTCCTGCTCCACATGCTCTCTGAAATGCTGCCCAATTGACTTTGTGGCAGGGCCAGTCCTGCTCAGGTCCTCTTTTTGTATTAATGGCCTTGTGCTGAGCTCGGGTTGGTCAACCTTCAATATACAGTTGAATATTTATGTCTGTGTTTTTTTTTTTATATGAACATGTCAAATTCAGTTAATACACTTGAAATGGTACAAAACTGAGTGGAAACCTGCAGAAGGTTAAAAGAAAAAAAAAGAAAGAATCTCTAAAAACTGAGAAATCATGTACATTTTATAGAAGCAGCAGGTCATGAGGAAAGTGGTTAACTTAGAGCTACCTGGAAGTAAATTATGTCTTGGAAGCCGATTCAAATAAATAAGCATACAGGGCTCACCTGAAACCCCAGCTCCACTTGTTCCGTGTGGTGTGGTCCAAACGAGTGTGTGGCGAGGCCAGATCTGCTTCGGTCCTCTTCTTGCGTTAATAACTTTGCACTGATCTTGTGTTGGTCCACCTTGGGAGCGGTGAAAGAAGGGATTGATTTCTATGCTAAGCTCATATTCCCTCTAGGCCAGGTGTAACACCGTGGCTCAGATTTTGTCTTTGGATTTGTTTAACTAGGTCCAGGTTAGGGACCACTCAATATACCACACTACTTTGGTTTCCCCAAATGGTACTGATCATGGAGTAGTTAAATGAGTTTTATGTTGTATAATGAAAGTTAGAAATGTTGCATAGACACAAATGTACAGAAATGTAAACCATTCAAAGCTGCTGTACCTTTTTCAGTTGTTTGTGTCTCTGCAAGACCAAGTTAATGATGTCACAGATGACAGAGATTTTCCTTTGGGAAAAACCCCACTGGAGAAACTGCTGCTTGGTCAGTATGGGCTTATAGTGGAAGATATCCCGCAGTACCTACACATGCAAAACACACGCATTTGCAATTTAATGGTCCATTACAGGCAAAGAAGATTAATTGTAGTGAAAATAAAGTAAAAATCCATTATGCATTGGTAGGGTAATAATCACAGAGCGTCATAGAGGAAGAGGGCAAATGTGGACAAGTCAACTGACTGCATTTTGCAGTGCTGAATAATAAACAAGAATAATGAATGTGCCTACAGTGTTATTGTACCTTATAAAGAGCATCAGTGAAACGGAGGTCAGTTTTGCCAGTCAGCTCCAGCCCAGCTGCCATTAGTTGCTCAGTAAAAGGAGGAGAGAAGGAGGTGAGGGTGAAACTCACTATTGGGAGAAAAGCTGAAGGATCTCCTTTGGACAAACTAGTGGAGAAACAAACAACAACACACAAGACTGAGACTGATTAGGAAATATAACACTTTTCAGTCACTGTTAAAAAATACCGATGATAGCAGTCTGTTATGTTTGGTTATCAATCTGTGATGTGTTACATTTTTACAACAGGATGAATTATACAAACACTTGAATGGAAATTTATAGATCTAAACTGTACTCTGGTAACCGTATGCCTCTTTTATACACAATCTATGTCTTATGCTAGCTTAGTTAAAATTTAACTTGGTTCTTTCCCAGCAGTGACTTCGTTTCACTACAGCTTCTGAGCGTACGTTTTGTTACCTCTGTGTCCCTACAGTAAGTCTTACTGGTAGTTGTAAGTGGCCTACCCGTTATAGTCGACACATCCTGGATACTTAATCACCCGCAGGAGACTTTCCAGTTTGCGAAGACAACCTTGGACGTCTCCAGTAGGCAGCATCTTCAACTGTGAACAAGAGCAGAGGCGTCAACCTAGACGTCTATTTCCATTGTTAACGTGTCGGTCAAAACATGAGCTACCGTTAGGCTAGGTATGTAAAAAGGATACAAAGATACAAACCTCTATGTTCGCGAAACAGATGAAGTCGAGATTAGATGATACAACAAGCCCGAATACTTTTCTTTAAAAACTTCACAGCCAAGCAGCCATGGATGTATTATATTAGCAAGCAGCTGGTATTTTTGTTTCTGCCGGGTTACTAACGATATGAAGCAGGATTGGTTGATGCAGGCTGGCTCCGCCCCTCTTTTTCTTCTGCTTGCAATACTTACTTTTAGGTGCATGAGCGCCACCTACCGTACCAGAGTACAATGTAAAATGTAATGTGCCATACAAAGTTTATGTTACTGTAACGGTGAAAAAAGTGGGAGATGAAATGATCTCCAAAAGGCATAAAGTTACAGATGACACATTCCCTTTACAGTTTAAACAATATATATTTATTTATTCATCTTTTACATTTACAAAATGACAGAAAAGGGTTTGGGCACTCTGCATAGTTAATTCGTTAGTTAGTTTGTCTTGTCTCCCTTGGGAGAAATTCATCCTGGACAGACCAGAGACTCCAAGAAGCACCCCCTTTGGAAACTATCACAGCGTGTAAATAGTAAATAGCTTGGTCAAAGTTATCAGAGAGCTCGGGTCTCCTGGGTTTCCCCATTCTTGTCACTCTAAAATTGTAGAAAACAAAAATCATACACTGATATTGCTTAAAACACTGCAAAAGAGTGTTTCATGTTTGACTTTATGCCTTTTGGAGATCGAGAAGATCTGGAGAATTTTGACCACAGGTGCTCAAATTTTCGCACGCTCTATATTACATTAGTCTATTATAATTGACAGACAGACAGACAGACAGACAGACAGACAGATAGATAGATAGATAGATAGATAGATAGATAGATAGATAGATAGATAGATAGATAGATAGATAGATAGATAGATAGATAGATAGTTTTTTCAGGTATGGTGGTAACGCGCTGACGTAATTACGTAACATGCGTGCACAAAGCTTCTACTTTTTTCGTTCTGTTTTGTTTATCGTCCATCGTAGACACTAGACAGGGGTTGGGGTTTGTTTTTCACCGAAAACGTAAGCGTTATGCACATTATTGTAAAATTCTGATATGTTTGTGATTCAGATGATTTGTTTCTGTGATGACGGAGAGAGGGGGAGGGGCAGAGGTGACAGGAGGAGGAGAAGGAGGAGGAGGTGGGAGAAAACACAATAATTGTGTTGGTCAGAGGCCACGGTATAGAAGCTTCCTCTCGAACCGAAGAGGCATATTCTGCATTTTCATTTGTAAAACGCTGAATGAAATGACACCTGGATAACTTTGGTAGCGAGGGAATCACATTTCCAGCTGTCCTTGTGCGCAGGTTGGGTTTGCCAGAGGAATCACTAAACTCAGGTAGGTAGCTCGGGTTACGCCACCGTTTCGTGCTCCTTAAGAAATACTGCACAATGCTTGCAACAGAAATAGGATAAGTGTTGTTGTAGATGACAATAGAATAGTCCTGCTTAGATCGACACTTGCTTCGTCAACTTAAAGTAGCTCGGAATGCTAACTCGGGTGTTTGTTAGGACTGTGCATGAGTGAAAACCCGTTCAACCAATGGCGTTCCACCTCGAACGCGGTCATGTTCCGGGCAGCCAATGGCATTGGAGGGGAGGCGGGACTACGGGTCAAACTACCTCGCTTGCTGGAACTTCCAGCGTTGATGTTTTTAACGCTGTAATGGATTTGTTTGTGCAACACAGCTGACGTCCGAAAGAGGGGAAGGCAGGCAGGCTAGGCAGCACGTTAAAAACGACAGGACAGTGTATTTCTTCTTTGTCTACAGGCACACACTAATGCGATGCTAATTTTACAGTTATTCGGAGATCTGGCAAGGCTTTAAATAGATGTTGACATAATGTGTCAGTAGATGGCATGACTGTTGTTTGAATGTCGTGCACTGATATTATTTTTAGTCCAATTAGATCTTCTTTTTTTTCATGATTTATTCATTTTATCATTAATTTATATAATACACATTTTGTATTTTCATCCTTACAATCACAGAGTCAGGCAGAGAGAAAGCATCTAATCCCAGAGTATTAAGGAAATAAGAAGTTATTTCTAGAACATAATACAGAGGATTGTGGTTTTCAAAAAGTTAGCCCAATCGGACTTTCTTAATGTTCACTAATTATTTTGTTGACAGACACAGCATCAGATCTTAAAATTGTTTGGCAGAGTTTGTTTAAAAACCTGGGTTGAGTTGCTCAGTTTACAAATGGATGGTTTGAAAAATACACTTCAAGACAATGTATTGTTACAATAAGAAGCATTCTACCAACAGTAGTTTATTTCTTTCTAAACTGACTTAGTTTCTCACTGTTATATTTTATCAGGTTGCCAGTAACAGTGTACAACCAGTAGTCTAATTATGCTGACCCCTTTATCATACACAATACATTTGCTCCGTAGTACAGTATGAGTACAAGAGGATTGGAAAAAGTGTGCAGGCACAGTCTATAAATTACTACCAAACATATGGCTTAGACTTGGTAGTGATACAGTATATTACGATATAAAGCATTATCTCAATACCTTGTATGGTTTGTGTTACTCTACTTCCATATATAGATGGGTCAGGCACTGTGGAGGCTGCCTCCCAGACAACAGCAACAGCTTCAGGAAGAGCTAGCCGACCGACTGGCTGACCAAGGAGGAGGAAGGCAAGAACAAGGTAATCCTTACTTTTTATCTTTTTAGGAATTTAAGTGGCTGCGCACAGATGGTTAATATTAATGCTTTAAGTCGCTTCGGACAATAGGCTATATGCTTTGTTTGACTTCACAAAAGTAAAAACCAGACATTATTATTATTACTGCCAAATGTGAGAATAATCGTTTTTATTTATCTCTGTAATGTATATGACAAGGGACTAACATTACAGTAACATTTTGTCCGTGTGCTCCAAAAATGTTCACACAAATCTGTTAACGATCAGACTGTCTCTCCTAAAGCTTTAAGATGAATCCCTAATAACGACTCAGAGTTAGCTGAACACAGTGCTTCACACTGGCCGGTACCATATAGGCCTACAGTAGTTAATATTAGAATTTAAGTGTTCATAATGAGTGAAATTATGACAATAATCTGGTCATCTTTCACCATGGACATGTTGAAAGATGTAGAATCTATTTTCCATGCCATGGCAATCATTAAGATATCTGTTTTTTGTTTTGGTTTTCTTCTTTACTTTCCTACGGAGAGATGGAGGCCCCCAGAGAAGAGCTCCACAGCACTGTTATGGCCCTGACATCCACCATCTGCTGAGAGCACGCAGGGGAGGTATGAACATGCAAACACCAAGCTAACTCTAAGGACATAGTACCACTAACTCTCTGTATCAGCACTCCACTCATTACAAACCTGCACCTGGAGAGTATTTTGGTTAGAGATTAATAGTTTGACATGATTCATCAATTTTTGCTTTACTTCAGTTTTTTCTAACGTCTAAGATTAGTCCAACCGATATTTCCACTCATTAAGTTCAAATCAAGCTCAACAACACCACCAAGGCCCAGGCGTCTTAATTTGTCAGCTAATGACCAGCATGACAGAACAAAGTCATTTGAGTGCTTTGAAATAAATTCTTCCAGTGTCTTAGGATTTATATTGTTTTCTACTTCATAGCTGTGTCACCTTGCAACAAGATTGTTCTGGCATCTTCTTCCTGTATCCACATGGCTTTCCTCCCATACTGTAGGCCGGGATTATGAACGTGTTGCCTTGTATGTTTGTTAATCCAGCCCTCTAACAGACTGGCTGCACATCCAGGGTGAAAAGTGCCTTTTGCCCAGTGTCTGCTGGGAAATGCTCCTGTCCTCTCTTAGCTTGGAAACAATAAACAAATTTTAGGAAAATCAGGAAGCTGACACACCTCTGCTATTTATACTCAGTAAACTTTGCATACTACCACGTGCTAAAAAGAACTAGACTAGACCTATGTAACGTGTTATATGTTGTGTTTTGTTTTGTTTTTTGCTGTGTTACAATATATGAAAGTTATCAGCAAAATGTTAGACAGCTCAGCTCTCAGTCCCAACCTGCCATCCTTTCTCTGCTTCACTGAGTCAGTGAATCAATTATTCTTAATGTGAATTTACTTTATGCTACATTTCTATCAAGACACCTTGTGGAAAATGTGGTTTCTGGTATAAACCTACTGAAACCCACAAACAAGGATTAGCAGCAACCTCAGCAGGTTTGGATAATTCACCTCCCTGTAAGAAAAAACAAAACAAAAAAACTCCTGACCCAGAGACACTGAAAGAATTCAAACTGGGAGATGTGAAAAAAACTTCCATGATCAAACCCAAACTTTTTTTTAATACATGTTCAGTTTGGGTAGGTTTTCCTTAGGTCTCACCAGAATTGTTTCAATTATTGTGGAACATCACTGTCATTTACCTGCAGTGAAAAATGATGGTTGTGATGTGGTACACAGTGGAAATTGACGATTAATAAGTTAAGTAGAAAGTGGGAAAGAATGCAAAGAAATGCTTCAAAACTTCAACATTTAGCTTCTAGTAACGATACAAGTCCAATCACATGTCGCATTGGGATTTGGATTTACATCTGGTCTTGATCATAATAACCAGTGTGAGTCATTTGGATGCAATAGAAAGTGAAAATAACTTTTTGTCACTCTTTTGGCCTCTCCTCTGTTTCTTGGTGTCTGTAGGTAAAGAACAGCATGGCTTTATAGACCTGGAGATGCTGCCACCTGAATTAGGCATCACCATACTGTCGTACTTGAACGCTACTGATCTGTGCCTGGCCGGCTGCGTGTGGCAGGACCTGGGAAATGATGAATATTTATGGCAGGGGTAAGCAGCAGCAGTTACAGTGCTTTACAGTGATTTGTACTGACATACAAAAATAATTGATGACAGATAAACTTAGTGGAGATGAATAAATGACATGTTTTTAGCCACATACTGACTGCACACAGCTGTTTCTATCAGCTGCTGTGTTGGTCATTTGTGTCTGTGAACCTTTTTTTCACCACATGTACACAGTTAACTTTTATTGTGCTCTTCTATTTTTTTTTGTTTTTTGTGACCACGCTATAACCCATGTTTGTCCATCCATCAGGCTTTGTAAGTCCACATGGGGTCACTGCTCCATCTACAACAGAAGGCTTCCTGTTGGGTTCTCATACAGAAGACTTTACCTACAACTAGATGAAGGAAGCCTAACATTCAATGCTAACCCACAGGAGGTAACAAGTGACCAATCATCAACAGGGTTCGGTTTCACAAAGATATTTATGACTGGTCTGTAGTGTGTTAGTGATTGTTAGTCTTAGGTAACAATCACCTGCCACCTGCACCGACCAGTAACGCCCAACAAAAAAACCCACAAAAACATGGCTCATAACGTGTGGTTTGCTAACTTTGTTATGAAGAGATGGCTGAAAGAGTTTTTAGAAACCGCGGCCATATTTTTCTTTGTATGGTTTCACTCTTCACTGAACAAAGTTCCCTGTAACAAATGAATTATTCTAAAGACAGACATTTTCTACTGTAGCAAGTGGAACTGAGAGGTTCAGTGCTGTTCCTTTCTTTGTCCGCCATGTTTTTTTTAAGTCAGGTCATTTGTTATATCCAAGCCACAGTCAAAGTGTGTCTTTGTAACCAGGGTTAGACACACACACTCACTCAAGCTGTGTGTGTGTGTGTGTGTGTGTGTGCGGGTGTGGGGCTGTGTATATGTTTCATTATGTCTATGTTTTGAGTATCAGAGGTTTCGCTTCAAAACGTGTAATAAAGGTGTTTTTGTGCTTTTGTTTGTGTGTAGGGTATCAGTTATTTTATGTCTAAAGGCATACTAGTGGATCATCCAACGGAGCTGGCGAAGTTTATTTTCTACACCAGACGGCTCAACTGGAAGATGCTGAGGATCTACTTGGATGAAAGGTGAACACATACAAACACGCACACAGATAACTTATATAAATGTTCCTTTGATATTAGTATACCAATGTTCATGATTCAGTAGCTGTCATTGTGTAACTGAAACTTTACATGTATCATACCATTAAGTCTGTATCTGTCCATGTGTATGTATTTGCAGACGGGATGTTCTGGACGAGTTGGTCACTCTCCATAATTTCAGTAACCAGTTCCTCCCCAACGCTCTGCGGGACTTCTTCCGGCACATCCATGCACCAGAGGAGAGAGGAGAGTATCTGGAAACCCTCATCACCAAGTTCAGCCACAGGTTTTGTGCCTGTAATCCAGTTCTTGTTCGGGATCTGGGCCTCAGTCCTGGTTAGTGCTTAGACACACAAACACACACACACACACACACACAATTTGGCATTGATATGCAGCAATTTCACACAATTTATCAGCTGACATACACACAGACACAGACATGATGTACCGTTATGTAACAAGCTAAACCACTTGTACACAACTGTGGGCACATTGCTAAAATGTGTGTGCAGTGACAGTGTGGCCTGAAGGTGGCGCTTTAGGAAAGCTCTTGGATTGTTCAGTGACGAAAGAGGCTTCGGGCTCTGACTTACACACTGAAGAGCCATCTGAGCGTTCATGGGTGTGGAGGTCTAACAATTAAGAGGTAGTGGAAAGCCATTGTGTGATTGACCAGCTCATTATTCAGACCTGCTATTTTATTACACATTTTCAAGGTAGTGGCTTGCTCAGAGTGCTGCACGCACGCACACACACGCGCACACACACACACACACACACACACACACACACACACACACACACACTGAGAGAAAGCTACCTTCTACTGTATATCCATATCCAGTTCAGCTGCCTCTGTTCACCTACCCAGCTCAGACACATTTGTCTCCTTTTTCTTTCTGCCTACCTGGCAAATCTGCCGTTACAATAACAATTCATCTGGCCTTTCAGCAGAGTGAGAGATGGTGCTCCTGTCGGTGCAGCCCTTTAGAAACATGTGTCTGGCACTGCCACCATTTTTTCCACTATTAAAACTAAACTGAAGTCAACCTGGACACATGCTCCATTTTCTATAAACCAGATTTCAAAACATTATTTGTCTACTGGAGTGAATTTATATTTTTGATGCAGTCATGAAATCTATGTCCCTTTTTTTTTTTTTTTTTTTGGGAGCGTTGGCGTCTCATCCCAACCCCGCCCACACATCACCATTCTTCAGCCATGTAGCTGGAAGACCAGAAAGCGGTTCTGATAGTAGAAGTGATTTTTAAAGCCACTACACTTTAGATCCATTTGCCTGACCACAAAATGAGGGAAACCATCAAGGTTTTATTTTCAAGTAATCCCTGGCTTCAGTTTTTTTTTCAGTGGACCATGCATTTATCAACTGACTAGCTCTGTTAATGTCAGCAGACCATAGAGAAACCAATCCCGGTCTCTGTTACTGTTAAATCCTCCAACCTACTTGTATGATTAGTAGCACTAGCAGGATTAGAGTAATGACTCCAGGGCTGCAGATGGATGGATGGCTGCCTTTCTGAAGTCAGCCTTTTCATTTCACTCCTACTCTGCCCCTCCATCCCCTCTGGAAAGGATTGAGCACAGCAGCGCAGAACAATTTAGAGGTTATTAGCAGCACTGTACACATTCGTCTGTCTTATTCATCATACGCTTCAGACACGAGGATTGTAAATGCTAAATGGAGTGCGCTTTTCTAGTCTTACCAACCACCCACAGCTCTTTACACTCCAAACCACATTCGCCCACTCATACAAACACAACTGGTGCTTTACCATCTACCATATTATGCACACACTCAACCAATGTCGCAACCCCGCATTGACCCTGATATAACATCAGGTGCAATGTGGCTTCAGTATCTTGTCCAACTAGGCTTTTGATATATTGATCGTGGAGAACCTCCTCTACTCCCTTTTTAGTTTAACTGACCCTTTTCTTTTTCCTTTTAAAAAATATATTTTAATTATCAGTTTTCAACATATAAAACAGGACAACAGACACACTGCGGCACAATAAGAAAAGCACAACACTGTACAAGTGCTCATGAACAAACATACATTACAGATGCAAAAAAAAAAGGAAAACCCTGCTCAAACACAATACATACATTGACATACAGACCGTACCAGGCATTATGTAAAAATCAAAATCATAAAGTTACATTGACAGAGAGGGATGTGATTAAAGCATATAACTATTACTGTTAGGTCATTCTTGACAGATATAGAAAGAATGGTTGCCACATCTTAGCAAAAGTTGCGGAGACAGACACTGTGGCGGATCCGATATGTAACAAACTGGTGACTTCTGAACACTGACCCTTTTCTTTCTCTGTTAGTTGTTCCTCTTGCTGTAATATTTTACTTCAAATGGTAGAATAAATTCATGGTCTCTCCGTCCAGTGATATTCACTCTCCAGAGGCCTCTGTCTTTTGTGGCTCAACAGATGCTGTTTGTTCACAGTCTACTCTCGTCTCTCTGCAGATGCTGTGTATGTGCTGTGCTACAGTCTGATCCTGCTGTCAATCGACCTGACCAGCCCCCACGTCAAAAACAAAATGTCCAAGAGGGAGTTTATCAGAAATACTCGCAGAGCAGCACATAATGTCTCAGATGACTTCGTAGGCCACCTCTACGACAACATATATTTGATTGGCCACGTGGCTGCATAGCTGCACCTACTGGCTGTCCTGCATAAATCCTCATATACTGCACTGAAGAACAGGAACTAGTGATCGGGATCCTACACGTGTCTGGAAAGTATGGAACATTGTGGAAATGGATTTTAACAATTATCATGTCCTCAAAGGAGCAAGTAAATCTTACTAAAAAGTAAAACAAAATTTGCCACTCCACTGTGAGACTGAACTGCGCTAGCACGCTAATAATTTTGTTGAAGTTTAATCAAAGGTGGGAAATGCGCTGAAATGTAACAGCGAGTCATAGCAAAGAAGAGGAGCATGAAGACAAGCTCTGATACTGCACTGACAGATGGGGACTACTGATTGGTGGAGGATCTTGGAGGAGGGGGAGGAGGAGGAGCACTTCCCTCAGCCTGTCGCAGGTCCTGGGACAGTCGTGAGGATTTCCTATTGGACAGGAGCTGCTGCTTCTCACGCACCAGTAGGACAAAGACTGGCCTGCCTATTCTTGTAGAAGTGACACAACAGGACCAAGACTGACATGAGACCACTCATCAAAACAGCATTTACCAATGTAACTACTGACAAAGCTACGTTGGAAATTATGTAACAAATCAGCTGACCCTGATACATTTTCCAGGTGTGACAAATAGAATGTCCAGGTGTGAAGATTGAACTAGAAGAAAAACAAATTCTGGTCCCAAATATCTCCTCCTCTGTTTTTGTGAGGTTTGATGAGATCAGCATCGCAAGTCAGGTTCACCAAACTCTCTCTATGCCAATGTTGCCAATTTGCTCCTTTCGTGCATGCACGTGAGATTTTGGATGACTAGCATAACTATTTCCCCCTACATCACCATTGCCACTTGTTTGTAGACAGGTTTCATTCACACAAAAATAAAAGGACAGACAAAGGGCTGAAACTGGCTGAGGCTAGGCAGAATACAAAATTGACACAATGTCAATGGTTTACAGCCGTTCCATAACAGCTTCCAACTACATCGTTACTTACAATGACCGTACACAGTCTTAGCTTTATACAATTATTTGAGTTCATTCATAATCAGTTTGATTATGTCTTGTCACACTGTTGAATGCAATGTCACTTAGTCTACTCAGCGTATCGAGACCCAGCGAGTTGAATTTCGTTGGATCTTTTGTCCATATTACTTTCTGCTGTGGAGGTGACTTGCTTTTAAGGCAGTGAGTAGAAAATAGCAGCTTCTGTGCTATGCTGTAGGAGGAAATGGTAAATAGAAGTTGTTAAGTCCGGGTTTGGTGATGAACCTGACTGATCCCAGCATCATCATCATCACTGAAGTCGTTGAAGTCAAGTGCAGGGAAAAATGTTGAGTGAAAAAAATAAGGATTTTCATCAAGTTGATTTAGCTCTTGAATTGTTATTATCAAAGTTTGTGGGTGACAGTGTGTTATAAGGTTCATGAAGATCTTGTGTTTTGAAAATGATACATCTAATATCTATAATTTCTTATTTTTTACACATGCACATGTATCCTGCAAAGTCAAGCTTTAGTTCCTGAAGTCATAGCCTTCCACTGTTATGAAGAAACTGCCCATAAAGATATAGCTACTGCTGCCTTGACTTAATAGTGCAATCCATCTATTTAAATTGGACGTGCAGATTTATAAACTACTGCTGTATAGCGCAGCAGGCTTTACGAGATTACGGTGATGTTAAAGAGAAACTGAAGAGCGATAAAACGTGCAGTCACATAAAATTCCTCCATCCGTAGCTTATACAAATAAATCAATCTAACAGTGATGCCCATCCGACCTGAATGTAGTGCTGTCGCTCTGTGCTAGTGGCTTATACCAACAAATGCTAGCAGATAGCATATAATAGCTGCAGCGAAGCGTCACCATGGTCACTGAATGTAGTCATAGCAGTGAGGCAGTTTTGTATTTAAATGTAACCGTGGGAGCTTATGTCATAACCTAAAAAGCTAGTTGCAATACATATTTATTTTTTTAATTTTATTTGTTAACCAAGTAAATTGTGTTCCAAGCCTCTTTCTTCATCTGATTGGAGACCTGACCATAGCTGAACTGATGTTTATTTTAATCAATATTCATTATTGCTGATGATGCACACTGATTTTGAATTATAGCTTGTTTTTAAATGATGAAGGAAGTCCACGTTCTGTACTGTATTTTTTTTTTGCATTGAGAAATTGTTCCAAATATTTGACTCCCAGTGTGACTTTACTGACATGTTTCAAACACATGTAGTTCTACAGCTTGAGATATGAAAGGGCTGAAATGGATTTACCTCTTAGAGAGAAGTCATTCATCAACTTTGACCATTTACTCCATTGATAGATCATATGGTCCGTCGGGGGCCGGGGCTGCATGGTCACCCTCTCTGAAGGTGATTCAGAGATGTGTTACTTTTCTCAGTACCAGCAGTGTGATTGAGACTCATTAGAAACCTGGAAAGAACGGTTAGGAAAGTTATTAGAGGTGATAAATGAACGAGTGCCTCAAAAGTGAAGCTGTGATCCACTCCATCCATTATTGTCAATATTAAGCTCTGGAGTCATTTATTGATGACGGCAGTACTACTGTAGCTAATAATTAATACTAAAATGATATGAATTAATTAAAATGATACATTTAATTAATGATATCAGTTGAAAAAACAATAATAGTAACAACACGAAAAGTGTAATTGTAAGGAATCAGGTGGAAAATGTAAACTGAAAATCCAGTGAGATCCCATTTTCAGTAAAAGGACACTAACAGAGCAGATATTGGTCTGCAACAAATCATACAACGTAAATGACCACCATCCGTTTCCTTAATTAGCAGCACCCATATCACAGGCAAGTGATACGCCACTGATGGGTAGTGGAAAAGTATATACGACCCTTTTATTATGTTGAGACCAGGCTCTGGTAAAAATTACTGCAGGGAACTCGCAGCCTGTGTTGTGTGAGTGTGACGGCTGACGTCACTGAACTGCTGCAAGAAGAAGCACGCATGTGTGTTTACAGCGGCTGTGTCCCTGATGCTGCAGCTTGGTCTCCCCAGAGGTTGCAGGTTACTGAAATATTGTTTTAGATTTATTTGTTCCCTTATTTTTTGACAGAAAACATGATGCCAATGTTGTGTCACATGCAGCAGCTAAAATGACTTAAAAATATGAATATTTTCACATGTCTGTGTCACATCCATAATCAGCCAACTATAAGGAAGATGCCCCAGCATAGACGCAGCTGGTTTGGACATACATCAGTGACACATGGTGATGTCAGCAGCCAGACTCACGCAACACAAGCAGTGGATTCACGGCTTTAAGGGGGAAAAAATGGGTTTAGTTTATAATAACTCCAACCATAGGGGGCTTTGTTACTGGAACATAAACATGTAATTTTGCTGAAACAACCTGATGCTGTCTTACACAATACCACTAGAGGTCCCTCATATTAACCTAATGAACAATAAAATGTAACTATGGGTTGTAATAAATAGCTTGCACAAACAACCTCTGGGGTCATTTTTTATGTTGAAATGTTCATTTAAGACAGAAACAGGCCATGCCGCTTTTTGTTATTCTAATTTAGTATGTGTGCATGAGTGTTTGTGTGTGTGTGAGAGAGAGAGAGCGCGCACAAGTTTGAGATCAAACAGGCAAAAAAGAGTAAATCCTCTGCAGACAAAATATGACCTTTGACACTTGACCTGTGTGTGTGTGTGTGTGTGTGTGTGCGTGTGTGTGCGTGTGCGTGCATGCGTGACTTATCCCTGGATGGTTACCTAAAGTCATTTATGTCTGCCATATCCAAAATAACATGCAACCCGTCTAAAACATATTCGCTTGTGATTTGGGTGCATTTTTTGACTATGTGTTTTTTGTGATCCGCCCCTAAGGGTTAGGGTTCAATTATAATTTAAAACCAAGGTCTCCTGTTTAACAGTGAAAGTTGAACAGGAGAAGTATTTGGGGTGAAATGAAGCGAATATCTCAATATAAACACTAATTACTAAATTAATAAAGCAAGAAATTACTGTCATCAGTTCAATTCAATTCAATTCAATTTTATTTGGGTGGGACAGTGCAAGTTCATGAACAAGACATATAGAATTGTAAACAAGCCAGATTTTAGCCGCAGGCTATTTCCATCTGTTGTCCCATTCTCAGATGTTCCCTGGAGTACAAATACAATAAATAATGACCACTTGCCGTTTATTTAAATGATTAGACCTGAACTGAACCAATCGACTATTACAGCACATTTGTGATTTGTGAAAAATGTTGAATTAATATTCAGGCTCCCTTCAGAGATGCTAATGTACCCAGACTGGACATGAGGGCATTACTTATGCTTGAATGTCTTGAATGAAGATTTAAAAAAAGGAGTTAGTAAATCATCTTGTAAGAACTATAGAATTGCTCTAATACAACTTCATAATTTTAACAATGCTCAGAGGTGGTGATGTGGTGAATGTTTGATATGTATATTTAATGCATTAACATATAATGATATGTGTTATTGAAAAAAGAGACAATATTAACACGTGACACATGTCACCGACCAGATCTCTCTCTTTGCTGCAGCTGCTGCTCATGTCTTCCTAGTTGGTTCTAAGCAGCGGGAGGAAGAAGAAGAAGAGGATGATGATGATGATGAAGGGGCTGGCATTTATTTAGTCCAGCTCAGACCAGTGGGCCCAGGTCATTTTCTGGTGGTGTCCCAGTCCAGAGAGCCTCACTTAAGTCTGATGGAGATGATGGATGGCCTCCTGAGCCCCAGAGCCTCTGTACTTCATCAGCATGAGCAGCCACTGCTGCTGACACTGCAACACACACACACACACACACACACACACACACACACACACACATGTGCACACAACACACACACGTGCACACAACACACTCTCAGGCTGGTTCACACAGCGCTCCTACTGCTAAAACACCCCACTTTCCGATTGTCACTATGGTTACTGGCAACAATTATCCACTACCTACTATTACTGCTGCTGCTATGAATAATAATAATACATTATGCCTCCACATTATTATTATAATACATTACAAGATGATTGCTTTTATACAGTGCTTTGTTAATGATTTTTATTGTAACAAAAACAAACAAGCAACAAATTAATAAAGTCTTTTCCACTGTATTTTTAACAGTTGTCTAAATTTACATAATGCCGTAAATTACATTAACAAACTTAGGAAATGAAAAATAAAAATTTGAAATAAAGAGGGAGAAAATTAAGTACTAGAAATACAAAGTAATAGATAAACCTGAATTTCATAGCACAAACAAGTCTTCATCAGCACCTTAAGTAAAATTACACTCACATATTAGTACACATACTAATATGTTGATATTGAAATTATTTCATTTCATTACCATGATTTCCATTTGCAAAGCACTTTGAGTCCCTCAGTCTTTACCAACTCATGCAACTGTGCAACCAAATATAATTTGAGCTATACAGAATTACTGCAGTATATTTCAAATGTTACAGGAGATCCCACATTTTCTAAACATCATAAATATTAAATACACAGTTGCCCATAAAGTTGGAATAATTTGGCTTTTATTATAAAAGTTAATTGTGGTTCAATTTAATGTAATCACAGTCATACATTTGGAAGAGACTGATCAATGAAGTATTGAGAAGATATACACTTTATCTATGAATAAATCACATTGTCACAATCATTTAATGAGAAGAGGTGAAAAAAAAAATGTTACTCCAACTTTATGAGCAACCGTGTATAATATAACATTAAAATGACTTTGGTGGATTTGCAATTCTCAAAGACCCAGGATACTACAGGGTACTGTTACATATTTCTATTATTGTCTGACAAAATGCCAATTCTGGTTCCAAACAGTTTTTCAGATGTAAAAATAGAACAAAACCTAAGGGAAGCGTTCCAGTTCTGTGAGTCCATAAAATTCAAGAGCATGTTTGCATTTTATTGAATGTGACATAAAAATATTTCATCTTAGTGAGTAGGGAGGTGGAAAATACCTAAAGAGAAATGAAAGACGAAGGGATTGCAAAAAATGTATAAAACACAACATATGGTGGGGTTGTGTATTGGAAAATGGATTGGTTGTGATAGGGTTGCTATAGTTTGTTAGCATTGAGAGACCACATAAATTGATCAAAAATAAAATAAAGTAAAAAGTAAAATTAACTGATGTCACATTGTTGACTGCCAGAAATGACTTGTCGTTAATGTAGCCTAAAAGACTGCTCAGTGTGCGTACACACAAGAGTGTATGTGTGTGTACCTGTGAGGACCAGTCTGAGTTATGGACCTTACAGAGTGAGGACATTTTGGCTTGTCCTCACAACTTCAAAGGCCTTTTTGAGGCTGAGGCCTTGGTTGTAGGGTTAGGGTTAGAATCAGGTTTAGGTTAAGGGTTAGGCAGGTAGGGGTTGTGTCAGCTGTGATGATTTATTGTTAAGTAACAGGGGCTATAGGGAAAGCATGACGCCTGATGATGCCTCCTCAAAAAGACTTTGAATTAAATAATTAACTTTGATTAAAACTAGTTTTTAAAAAAAATACACATACTGTTAGAACAGTTTTCTTAAATGGAGCGTTTTTAACCTGTATGATTCCATTGGCTTGGCAGGATGAGGATGCATATTTATTTATTAAATAGAGACATTACTTCTTTTTTAAACACTGCTGTGGATGGATGTCTCAAGATTATAGCCAAGAACAATCTTCTTCTTTTTCAAGCTGTCCCCATGGAAAAATACCATCACAAATTCAAACTAAAGGGTTCATAAGCACGCAGAGTAATAACTAAAAGTATCAAAGTTAATGAAGTTAGCATCCATACAGCTTGAAGATAATAAAATTGACATCATCAGTCTGCATTCAATAATCCACTCCAGACTGTGGCCAGGTGCATCCCCTCTGATTGAATTATCCTTGAGATGTCACCAGAAGTGGACTGGACTGGACACAAAGGCACAAAGCTGTGTTGAAGTTTCCACAATTTACATTAGGACAAAATCCAAATGGTCTCTGTGGGTCTCCGTAATACTTTTGTTCTGAGGCAGAGATCAGTGTAAGGGTACAAAACACATTTCTACAACTTTGAGTGTCCCCTAAGAGCAAAGTGGCCTCAATAATGGTGGAAGTAAAGGACGCGTGGAACCACCAGTAGACTTCCTATAGTGACTAAGAAAAGTACCGGTCTGGGAGGTGAAGAGGAACCCATCAGAGCTTCAGAAGTCCTTGGCAAGGAAGAGAGAACCTGCGAGAAGGACAGACATCTCAGCAGTACATCAACCAATCAGATCATGCGGTACAATGGCTAGAGGGAAGAAACTATAAATCAAAGGCAGGCTGCTTTGAGTTCAACATTTAAAAGACTCTGAGACACAAATGTTCACTTTGGGCAGACTTCCAAACTGTACGTCTGGCAAACACCAGGCACTGCGCGTCATCTGGCTAATGCCATCCCCGCAGCGAGGCGCGGTGGTAGCATCATGCTAAGGGCAACTTCTCAGTGGCAAGAACAGGAAGACTGTCCAGAATTAGGGAAACGATGAATGCAGCCTAACAGAGAAGGGCACATGATCTGAGACTGCGCAGTTCACAGCACAGTTCAACCAACTCTCAGCAGAGCAGAAACCCAAAGCAGCTGACTGTTCTTGAGTAGCCCACCCTTGGACCACAATGAAGCCCCTTAAAAACATCTGTAGAGAGAAATGAAGGTGGCATTTTACAGATGCTACTCATTAAATCTGACTGAGCTTGAGAGGATCTGCCAGGAAGACAGGGATAAACTTTTGAAATACTACTTGAGTTGTTTTGATTTTTTTTTCAGTCAAAGCTCATAGAGATTTATTCAAAAAGACCCGGAAGAACCCCGGCAAACTGTAATTACCACCAGATTTTTTAAAATAAAGAACTAAATTAAGGGTATGACAAATGTGATAGTGATTTAAAAAAAAGAAGAAAAAGAAAACATTCACAGTAATAGCTGTGACGAGCAACCTTGCGAAGACCCTACTGGACTCAATATGGTGATGGTGAAGCCCTGGCATTAGAATTCAAACAATATTTGCATTTGACAACAGGGAAGGACTATTGGAGTCACTCATCAAAGAAAACAACACACTCTGAATCATGGTCAAGGCCCTCACCATGCAGTTGAATTCCATTTTACTGAAAACAAAACAATAGAAAAATCTCGCACACACAAACATGCAGCATGATGACAATTTTGTTCCATCATACAACCATAGCTACTGTCTAACTATTGCAAAGTTTGAGCACTATTAACAGGGACTATGGACTCCACAATCAATTTCAAAGAAAGACTGATAAATTAAAGGAAGGGTTGACGATCCTGGAAAATCAGTCACAGGCCACATTTTGAAAATACACAAGTCAAAAGTCCCAGCCCCTTTCCTCAGACTTCTCTCTGAAGCCACGCCTTCACCTTTCCGCTGACATAGGTGACGTGCATTGCCAGAGCTACATTGCCACCCATCAGACTGGAGTGTGGCTTTTCCGCAGACGTAGGTGAAGACTATGATCGCGCAGCCAGAGGAGGGAGAGGGGGAGAGACACGGCAGCTTGATTGGGCGTAGGCAGAACTAGACATGAAGGCATCTGAGGGGCATTGAATGTCTCAAACTGTCCTGGCTACATCTATGTCTATCCTAAGATGCATTATCATCTGTTGCCCCAGAACGCCCAACTTCTTTACTCCATAGACCAGCAAATCTCCAAGGAGGTGACCCCACCCTCTACTGGGCAGCAGGAGATCGAAGACTTTCTGGTCATTGAACACGCAGGTGATGACACTCTTGCTACTCCATTGATAAAGCCCTCTGATAACACACATACAGTACAGCATGCCTTGGCCAAGAAGACTAAAAGAACTGATAAATTCATCACTGGAGGGCATAATTAGAAAATATTGGACATCCAATCAAGATTTATTTACAAAGAAATATCGATTCCACATGTCATACGCCCATCAAGTGCCTGTCTACAACCAACCAGCCACCAGAGCAGATGGGAGAGAATAAAAACAAACATTAAAATTAAGAAAAGAGCTGCTCATATAAGAAAAAGAGCTGCATATTTATGTATAAAAAAGATTGGTTGTAATTGAAACCCTCATTTCTTATAATTTCCAATTTCTCTGGACTGTCTGTAATCCACACTGACATGCTCTCTTAGCAGGACATGTGCTACATTAATACCCGTATGGCAGGTGGGAACCAAAGTGCTCCAAAATAAGAGGCTGTAAATAACAAACTTAGATATTATGACTCTAAATTATATCAATAAAATTCGGCAACTGATAATTGTAAAGTCAATGAAGTAATGTCAATTAATTGATGAAACCAAACTAATATTACCCTATGTACAACACAAATTATAATATAAGATTATAATTAAAATCATCCTTTTTTGCGGTAATTGAAGTTGTTATTAAGTTATGATTCCCCAGAGTCTTTCCCTGTCCACTCCCAGTCATCTGATGAAAAGAAAAATCCAATCCCATCCCACAGGAATCCTGAAGAACTGTCTAATGTCCAACCCTTTTTAATATAGCAGCTATGTTGATGTGATATTGCGGTTGTGTGGGTTCTTGCTAGTGGTTTTGTGTGGGTTACAAATCTATCATGTGTCTTATGTGCTATTATGAGTCAGTATTTGGGACAGTATCGTTGTAAAGTTAATCCTTGAAACTTATTGAAGAAAAGAAGATCCTGAGCCTTTTTTATTAGTTTTAATTAACTATTTGGTTGTGATCTTCTTCAACTGGAGGCAGATTATTGATGCAAAAATTCCTCTAGCTGGGAGAGAAAAAATTTGACTGATGGCTGTCACTCTCACAAGTATGTGTTCTGCTGCACAATATTATTAAAACTGTCTGCCCAGCGGATATAACATTACACAGCACGCTCTCTCTCTCTCTCTCTCTCTCTCTCTCTCTCTCTCTCTCTGTCTTTCTCTCTCGCTCCCTCACATACACATGCTGCCTCGCTCGCCCCTCTGTCACAGACACAGACATGTTGGGGCCTGGCTGTCTCCCTGCCTGACTCCTCACATCTGATTTCTCCACATCTCTATTTTCACATTTCCTTCTCTCTTCTCTGTTTTCCCCTGCAGCTGTCTGTCAGACTCAGGCGCTCTGCTTCACCGTGGCTAATGCGTTTAGGTCCTCTCTCCTCCTACTACACTTGACTTACAGATTTTCATAAATATAACAATGCACGTTCCTAATAATTTTTGCATGGTTCTGGCTGAGAAGCTGTATATATTTGGGGTATTTACTGCTTCCTAACCAATGTAAAAAAATAAATTAAATAAAAACCCTAACTAAAGTTAATTCAGACTTTCCATACCAGTTGCAATTCAGAATTTTCAGCAGCCACGGTATGACAGGTTTTATCATTGAAGAGGATGACTTCAATATTTTAATGGGCTTCAAACTTGAACTGAGTTGAAGTATCACAGATATACGTTTGAACTGGTAAATTTTAATGCACAATTTAAATTGTATGCTTCCTATGCTATGCTGAAATTTCCATAGCATAACTACTAACTCCTCAAAAATTACAATTTGAATTGGCTGACTTGTGATTACATTTTATTTAATTGTTTTTGCTTGTTCTGCAAATTCTTTTTATCTCTTTCTTTCTTAACCCCGTTGCGACTGTAAAGACACAAATTTTGCAAAATATCTGTAAGAGACAACCTGTCCAGGCCATTGGCCATTCTGTCATGTTTCTTTTCTTTCAGACCCTTCAGAGCAGCTTTTAACCACACTGTCGTCCAGGCTTTCTGCTCTCAGCTGAAGAATGCTGTCTTTGTCTCAGCTCTTGTCAGATGATGTGCAACACTCAGCAGCAGCTTGCAGAGCATTGCAACCCGAGCAGAGACACTCTCAATGATGATTTATTGGTTCAGAAGAAACACAAAGGCATGATCACTGTTAGATTACGTTCTCTCTCTGTCTCCCTGCATCTGTCTGCTGGTTGATTTAGTGCTGCTAGTGCAGCTCAGGGACAGCAGAGAACGGCTAGCTTATGTTTTCATTACAGACAGGAAGGAAGGAGGAAATTGAACGAGGTGAGCACTGAGCATTATGTGAATGAAAAAAAGTCTTTCTATCTATGATCAGGCTTAGATGTTGAAATGCACTAGAAGGAGGAGACAGCAGCTGATGCTGTATGATTAATTATTTTCTAACCCCCCCCCCCCCCCCCCCCCCAAAAAAAAAAAAAACTTCCATCTTTCATCTGTAGATTAACAACAAAAAACATATACAACTGATTCCAAAAAAAAAAGAAAGTGGAAATTTCCCACTGCAGGATGACATAGTGGAATCACCTTGTCACATGACATGCAGCAACACTTTTCCTACCAATCCAGCAGCGTGGCTGTGTTGCAACTACAGCTCAAGCAGCAATTTCAGACGTGGTCCAAAATAGGAAAAAAAGAAAAACAAAACAAAACATCACAGACAAACACAGGAAGCAGTAGGTCTAACTGCAGCAGTACTGTACTTGGAGTTAATTCAATACAAGGGATCCAGGCCCTTGTGTTCTCTGGAGGGACTACTAAATGGGATAAGCTCCTAGTTTCCACTTTGGAGAAGCTTTTCTGGCAGATCAACTTCACACTGTTCTTTTCCATCTCAAAAACAGTGAGTTGTAGCATCTGTGCACTTAAGAGCTAATGTGATTCTGCAGTGGAGCCAAACAACCAAAAATACAGTAATAAGATATGCAATGCTCATTACTGTAGATATGCCGCTTAGGCTTGATAAACATTTGTGGAACCAATTCCAGTCGACAGATCACAAGTCTGTCATAACACTGGGACTGTATAACGATGACAGACAACTGCAAAAACCTGAATATAAAAATAAAAAGTAGTGATGTTTACATGTTTATGTTTGCAATTTAGTGCATCAGGATGCTAACACTTGCTAAACAGCACCAGGTCCTGGTGGAGATGTAATTAGATAGTAATTTTAAATAATTTGTATGAAAAGTTTGACACTAGTGACTTACAATAGCGTCACACTGACATGATTGACCTTGGAGGACTACGGGTTTTATTTGGGTCTCAAAGCTCAGCTGTTAAGCGTCACACAGTATGAAGCGATGAAGAGTATTGATCACGCAACTAATCGGCGGTCAATCGACGTGTTCAGCAGCCACAACCACACCAATGTGTTTGCAGTATTTCTTCACATAGACTGGATATAACAGTACATTGTTTGTAGCTAATCAGTGGTAAGCAGACATCAGTGTTTGTAGTTAGCAGCTTTCATAGCCGCGGCCTGTTAGCTAGATATACAATGTAGATTAGAAAATGTCATGCGAGTGTGTGTCAGCTCCAGCCATCTGTTAACCAGCTGTGGAATGATGTCTCTCTCTGTTGCTCTCTCGTTCTCCCTCTGACCCCTCCTCTCGCAGAGTGAGAGGTCAGTTGAGCTAAGTGGTGCAGAGATGCTTTATGGGTACAAAAAACTCTGAGGAGCTTAGGTCACTGACAGCTTATTAAGCACTCTAAGGTTAGACTGATACATTGTGCTCAGTAGCAGTGCGTTTGTAGTTGTACCCACTGTGTACATCACCTACAGTTAGCGATAAACAATGAGTAGAAATTGGTGTTCATAGTCTCTCTGTAAAGTCTCCACACAGGAGAAGGAAATACCAGGAACCTGACTCCCAGAGTGGTACAGCTACGAACAGACTGAGCATCCTATTCAGAAATATATACTGACACATCTGAATCAGTTTAAAAAAAAATTATTATTATTATTATTATTATCTTCTTGGACGCAAACTCAGCTTCACTTTCATCCACCCCGCCCTCATGCACCCTGTGAGTCATTTCCTCGATTCACTGCTTTTTGATCCATGTGTATGTGCCGGAGAAATATGTGTGTATGCGTGCATGTATGACAACCTTTCAGCCTCAGACCTAACAAAGTATTATTTAAAACTTCTTTCAGATGGATTGGTCTCATTGTTTCTACGAACAATTCAAATCAGTCCAAAACTGAAGCTGCAAGCCCCGTTACACTTTGAACCTGAGTGGCTGCCACAGTGTTGATACAGGTTGTCTGATGGAGCTCTTCCTGTGTCCATCAATTTAATATTTATATTGAAAAGTGTCCCCTTCATTGACCAGGCCCTCACTCTGATCATATTGGTGTTATTCAATACAAAAACAGTCGGCTCCTGGCACGGACCATTCCAGCCCTGGTACCCTCTGGGCCCAAATGATATTAATAAAAGCTGCAAGCAGCATTGATCAGGCTCTTGCATTGTCATGCACATTGCTGGTGCTGGTGGAATGCTCGTTTGTTGCAGCTGTACGCTTTCGCAACATCGGACACTTTGCTAATGAGTTATTTCCTGAGTGGAGCGTCTGGCAGTAGAAATGATATATTGATGGTTTTGTATCATTTCCTTTTCTACTGTGCAGTCCTTTATTCCTATATAAAGTAGAAACTAGACCATGAAAAGCTCATGTAAATCAAATGATTCTCACACAAGACTTATTTCCTGTTGACAAGTAGTGTTATGACTATATAATTTAACATTAGCAGATATCTTTGACTCTTATCAAATGTCAAATATTGGAAAGCTTGGACAATATATCTTTGATTCAACACAACATTATAATATTCAAATTTACCATGGACGTGCTATTTTGTTTCCAGCAAAATTGGAAAGTGTCCGAGTGTGTGTGTCTATGTGAGCTGAATCTTTTGCAATAAGCTACACCCTCTTTATCTAATCATTACCAAACTTCATGCCCTGACTGACTAATGACCCTCAATCATGCAAAGCAAATTTCATACTGATGCATGCAGCCATTTATGAAATATAAACTTTCCATATGTTTACCCCTGTCTGGTGGTGGCCAAGTGATGTCAAAATTCATTTGGGAAACTACCTGATTAACTTTTGTGTAAATAGGTGTGGATATTGTCAACATATGCCTATTTTTCATACAGTTTGGAATCAATATCTATGAGGAATTTGAAAAATTAGGTTTTGCATATTTTAGACAAGAGATAAGACAGTATGAATATGATTGATCATAACATTTATCTTCTACTATCTAATGATAACACAATTCTGTATTAGATTAATGTGTGTTAGATATCTCGCCTATCTGACCCACAGTATCTGCAGTTATGCCAAAACTAGACAAATATAATTTTACAGTAAAATGCAAAAAATTGGCTTTTTTTTCTCCATCGCTATAGTCTCTGAAACCACAGTGACAACCTGGAACTTGGCATTGTTTCTGAAACTCAGATTAGATCAGATGAGGACAAAAACTAAGCCATGTCCAAGTAAACTGTCTAATATCAAATTGTGGTGAGACACAGATTGGGGCAAGGGTATAAAACAATTTTGCTTTGAGTGTTAGTCACAGTGACCTCAATAATTCAAGAAATGAAGAAGTCTGAGCCAACCAGGACTCCTCTTGGTGTTACATACACAGTGGTCAGAAGGACCAACATCTCAGCAGCTCTCCATCATTCAGATCTTCATTGTAAAGAGGCTGGACAGAATCCACCGTGAGGCAGTAAATTCAGTCATAACATCGGGGGCATGATTTGGAGTGGCCCTACATGCACATTCAAAATGAACAGCTGTTAAAGTAACAGAAGTTTTTCTCTCTCTTGTAAACAGAGGCTGAATAATTAACTAGCTAGTTTATTGGAATAGTTTGTGTAAAGCCAGAGACGAACAAATCAGCAGGACGTACCCGAATCACACCAAAACAATAGGTCAGATTCATTAGAACAACAGTCTGCCTTCAATTCCACCTCCTCTCCCCCTCTTCTCCTCCTGCTTCTCTTTGCCTTGGTCTAAAATGGTTGGACAATAAATATTGTTTCTCTCTTCACATAAGCACTATTTTGATATTTTCACAAAATTCCTATGCATATCATTTCAAATGCAAATCGCATTCAGTGGTTGTATTTTGCTACAAAGCATCAAATACAGTAATATACCACAAAACAATGTAGGCTATTGTCTTATTTCTGTATTAAAATACCTGTTTACCTTGAAGCCAGTTCCACTCACTCTTATAACACTGGAAATAAAACAAAAACCAATGATGTTCAACAGAAGCAATCCTAGACGTCACTTTCAACTGTAGGTGGACAATAATATCCTTTAATTCAACTATACAGAACTGAAAAGAAAACAGATAGATTTTGTTGTGGCATTTTGTGCTGCTGAGTGCAGTTTAAAAATCTGACTGTAAATATTCATCTCTTGCATTAGGCATATCCTGCAGGATGGTTGAGACCAGTAGTTCTCTTTTAGCTGCACAACTCTTCTCAGATGGCATTGTGGCTTTGGGGTCTGATATGAATCTATGGATTTCTTGATAGTTTGGGAAACCGTAGTTGACCCCTGATTTGCTTTCCCCTGACTCTTGAGAGAACAGTTCCTCAAATCAAAAAACAGCTCATTTACATCACCAACATTTCCACGTCTTTTTTAGAACAGAGGAGGCAGTGTATTGAGAAACAAGGTGCTTATAACCTGCGCGCGCGCGCGCGCACACACACACACACACACACACACACACACACACACACACACACACACACACACACACACACACACACACACACACACACACACAGGCCTTGATGGATCGCGTGTTTCCGCAATATTGATGATTTGCTCTTGCTACAATTTTCTCACTGTGCACGAGGCCGTCCGTTCTTCACACATCATATCCTTGTGTGCGCGCGTCTCTGTGTGAGTATTTTGGGGATTGTAATTGTAATGGGCTTTACTATGGGCAGCCATTTATCATCTTTACAATCAGCTATAGCCTAGGTAAACACACACACACACACACACACACACACACACACACACACACACACACACACACACACACACACACACACACACACACACACACACACAGGTTCAGCAACTTACCTCGCTTCAATCACAGGCGCTATTAACATCATCACGGTGTTATGTGGAAATTAGCACCGAGACATAAACTTTCTGTCGCTGTCATATTTCAAACAAGAATTCTGTAATTATCATCAAATCTCTCTCTCTCTCTCTCTCTCTCTCTCTCTCTCTCTCTCTCTCTCTCTCTCACACACACACACACACACACACACACACACACCGCAAAGCCCATTGCAAGTCTTTTTTTTTGACTACACCTCTCCTAAAAAACTAGTTTTAATTTAATTTAATTTTCAGTGACTATTTGTGTAGGCCTATGTTTGTCGTTATTAAGATGTGATCACAATGTCTGAAACATTTTTCCCGAAAATAGAAAGGCAGGATACCCTAAAATAAGTTTCAGCCTATAGTCATATTACAGTAAAATCATGCCAGTGATAGCAACAGAAAAGAAACACATCATATCAAACGAGATTTGAGTTTTTATTATTATTGATTATTACATAATAACGTAAATGATAAAATATGTATCATTACGATTCAAATTTGACAAAACGTATTATATTATATTATATTATATTATATTACATTACATTATATTATATTATATTATATTATATTATATTATATTATATCATATCGATAGTTGTCAATGGAATTTGCATATATTTAAGGCTTCTAGCCTTTTGTCATATAAAGAAGTAAGTCTTTCTAAGTCATATTTCTGACGGGCCCTGTTCTAATTCAGTATTCTGAATTTAGGCCTAGTAAATAAAATATTAGGTACATTTGATACCTTAAAATGACAAATAATGGTATGGAGTTGATTATTATGGCCTGTGTCAGATTTTTCTCAGATTTATCGATGGTTATTATCGCAACATTTTTAAAGCTCCAATAAATGAACATAGTAAACATTGCGTTGCTTACGCATCAGAAGTCTTAATGTTGTAAGCTTATTGGGAGAGATTTTGTGTAAAAAAAAAAAATCTTTTTACAACCAGTATTTTTTTTTTATTTGAGATGAGCCGCTAAACGTTCAATCGCCGTTTGATTCAGCAGAGGTTCACGTTATTGTAAAACTAAAAAATAAACAGGCTATGAACACGATTTTCTAAAAAGTCAAAAGTTTTATTATGGTTTACGCACACCCTCTCCTACACCTTTACGCACATCTGGTCTTGTTTGGCTTGTTGTTGTGTGTGGGCTTCAGGCCTTATGACGGATTAATTACAATTTTCTCTAAATACTGCAGTGTATCCTCTCAATCTTGGGTAAGATCCGTGAAGCCAGTGAAGCCGCTCTGGTCTTTGCCTCGCTGCCACTCCTCTGCCAGACAAACAGGATCCGCGAGCTCACATGCGGAGCGCGTCCACAAGCCCCGGTTAAAACCTTAATCGGAGCTATTTAGTTATTAAGCCACTTTTAGCTGTTATTCATCACACTCTCTCGCACGCCTCCGCCCCTCTACTCCCCCATCCACCACCGCATCTCATTGTCTCCGTCGCCCCCTCCTCTCTGTCTAAATGCTTTTTTTTTTTTTTTTAAAGGCGTTGAAATGAATGGATCACAAGTTTAATAGAGTGCATCATTAACAGGACATTAGCGCAGTCTGCACTTTGGAAGCGGAAAATGATGACATGATATACAATTGAAGTGCGGCAGGTGAAGCCAAGTTTTTCAGAATTATAGGAACGCTTCTTTATTTTTAATAAATCCTTCATATTTAGCTACTGCGTCTATTTATTTATTCTTAATAGCGGCTTTTTTTCATGTATGTCCTCATGAAATGAATTACCGCCTGTTCTTCTTGCCTGTGTTGGAGCATAAGGCTGGCTATGTGGTTGGGTGAGACTTACCTTCAGTCCTGTCCTGGAGTGTCAGACTGGAGCCAGTGCAGAGCTGCTGAGAGCTGTGCAGAGAAGCCTGGAACAAGACTGACAGACCATGGACACACACTCAGCTTTTCAACCACAAAACACCGTCACAAAGGACACTTTTCTTTCCTAGACAAACGAAGCAGTTGGTGCGCATAAACATTACAGGCGTCCAAGTTTTGCTCCAGAATCACTGCAGCAGAGATTTTTCATCTAACCAGTAGTTTCTCCTCTACCAGTTGGTCTTTTTTTTTCTTCTCAAGTTCTGTGCACATAGTACTTCAAATGACTGTACATACATCAACTTAAACATGGGTTACTCCAAAATGATACACAATTTACATCTGATGCATTAGAAGATGCACAGTTCATATGAAGTAAAAGATACTGCAGTATCTCTACATTTAATTTCTAATTCTTAGTTCTGTATTTGCATCCCTAATTTTAGGAATAATTTTGCACATAAATTAAGTTCAGATCTTACAATAAAACAAAATAATCAAAAATGATGGACTGGTTCCCTTTTGTGAGCTGCAGGACGCTCACGGTTATTACTACTGGTGTGATTGTGATAACAAGCATAAGTATATATATATATACTGTATATAGGTTTATTTCTACATTTCAAAGGAAAATTTTATAGAGGAAAGATGCATGGTGCATCGTCTCCATAAAATACTATTTTTTCACAAAAGTAATACTTGTTTGTTTGGACACCTGAGATATAGTAAAATGCAGCAGAACACTATTGGAAAGGACATAGCTCACACATAAGATACAGGTTACACTTTCTGCTGGTACACATGTCATGTAAATTAAACCATGAATTCTATCGTAATGCAATCTGGTATAGACTTATCCAATTTAACAGCTTTCACAAGGCTTTCGACAAAAAAGGACAAATGAAAACCCTGTAAATGTAAAATATTAAGCAGAGCAGTTGAGCTGAATTGCATAAGTGCTGGTTCATTTCATAGCCTCTTCCTCCAATGCTGAGAATAACCGTTAGTGTGAGTATTGTGATTTATAATCGCCTGTAATTATAACAAATTGGAATTATGGGGGTATGATGTGTTTGTGTGTGGAAAGATTTAAGTCTGTACATTTCTTGCCATCTGCTGGTCTTTATTCTCCCTGTGTGTTGACTCTTTCCCTCAATTTATCTGTTGCCATGCGCAATAGTATCAGCATTCATGTTTGTGTGTGTGTGTGTGTGTGTGTGTGTGTGTGTGTGTGTGTGTGTGTAAGGGATATCCCTTGGCCTTGGGAAAAAATCAGTGTGCCAAAGACTGACAGAAAGCAGACTGCAGCATAGGTCTTCCTCTCTCTGAATTCCTAATCACATTTGTGCACACATGCACACACATGAGGTTTTCTTAGCTGCAAGGACACAAACAATGGCAGAGAAGCTTGCCACAGAACTGGGACTTTTTCTCAGAGGACTCCTAATAGGCTCAATGTGAAAGAAGAAACTTCAGAGAGCGACCGAGAAAGGGAGCAAGAGAGAGAGCGGTAGATAGATGGTGCTTTATCGTGGTGCTTTGCCGAGTTGAGCAAGTTGCACAGTCCACTGTGGTTTTGTGTGGCCGTAATCTCCCTCATGTCTGTCTCCCTCTGCAGCTAACTGTTCTCAGCTCAGTATTATGGATGCTCCACTGTGCTCATATTATTATCGTTTGCACTCTGACGCAGCCTGCAGTGAACCGTTGCTGACTTGTTTTACATGATCACCAAGGGAAAGAACATAAATGTAGTCCCAAAAAGCTTCAAGAAAAGAAGCCTAGTTCCATAAACATATACATATTTGTGAATGTGGCAGCAGTGTGTGCAGGCAGTAGAGGAGGAGAGCCGCTACAGGGTGGCCTCAGGACCACAGCTCCCAGGGAGCCAAGCTTTTCAGCACCGGCAGCAGGCAGAAGACAACAGGACGCTTCTCTGAGATTATGTATCAGAATAAGATTGTATCATCATACCATCAAACCAACACACACACACACACAATTTTAGTTCTTACCATATATAATAATTAAAATTATAATTATATATACACATGTCTCCTGTTTTTTTTTTTATCTTAACAAAGAAAACAAAAGATGGAAAAACCAAGGTCAAAAGTGTTGCTGTTGATTTGCTGATCCAGCTACTGTCTCTTGGCCAAAGAGCAAAGACACAAACATGACTAAAGAGTCATCGATTAAACACTGCATCTACAGCTGTTTGTTGTACATTAGTGTGACAAATCATACTTCAGATTGTGTAGGCCTATCTGTTTTGCAAAATGTGTAGCGGGTGGCAGGTCTGGTTTTGGTGAGCCTGTTTAAGTCCCAGAGCAATTGACAGAGGTGGAGGGGGAATAAGCCAGAGTGCTACTTACAGAGTGACAATGAGACAAAAGCAGAAACAAACACATGCTTTTACTGTATTACTTATTTGCTTAATCACAGACTATTTGCCACTTTGTAATCATAATCAATGCTGAACCACATGATTTGGTTGCTATTTTTTTTCTGTTTGTAAACCCACTCACTTACTTTTTTCCCATTGCAACCTAAATGCCAAATACGTCAAATTAATGTGATTGCATGTGCTGGCAGAAAATTACAGGGCATTTAGACTCGGCTCATGCAGAGTTTAATGCAATGAGGGAAGACAGATTGTCTTTACTGCTGGTTTCATGTGCAGAGGCCCATCAGATGCTATTGTTGTTGTTGTTGTCAGAGTGTAGTGTACACTTTGACCAGTAGGGGGCATAACAAACGTCTTCTTAAATCCATGAGGTGACGTTTAAGACTTGCGTACAAGAATACCCCTGCTACCGCTGCTGCTATCACCACCCCTACTTCTGTCTTTCCTGCTCCTACAGCAACCATCACTGACATTAATTGGCTGGTGGAATAGCTACTTTTACACATGTTACCAGTACTATTACTACTAACTGCCCTCCAACAACCTCAAACCTACCAGTAGTCGTTGAGTGGGCATTGCTGCCATGGCAAAAATACTGTAAGACTGAGCCAAAGTGGTAGCCATGTTTTCATAATCAGAAAGTTTCCTCTCAGGTTGTCTTATCAAGGAGAAGGGGGTTAAGAAAACAGGCAGTGAATGTAAACACTCTCCTGATTGTTCCACAACAGCAGAACTGCAAGCAACTCACTTATTTCTGCCTATAATTGAAATAACATTTTATACTGGGGCACTTCAATACATGTTGTACCACAGTCAAAAGCAGCAGCCAGGATCAAATCATTGCCAATAGTGTGAAGTGTATTTGTAGTCTGTTTTGCCATAACTGAAAAGGAAACGGTTGAATGTAGAAACAGTGAGAGGCAACTATAAAGAGCTCCTGTGCAATGAAATATAAGAGAAGACAGTGAGTTACAAGAATTGTTGACTGTGTTCTAGCACCTGGGAATTAAATGTGAGCTACTGTGCAGCAAGCTAATCTTGGTCTAGTCCAGTTAGCAGCACCTCGCCTAGAGGTTTGAGGTGGTGTAAGACCAGCCCAGACAGACTTGAAGCTGCTGTTGGGTTGAGCACTTTTTATTTTATTTTATTTATTTATTTATTTATTTACCATACCTGTAGATAGGGTAGTACCACCTGGCACATGGTTGTCTTAGCTTACATGTCAAACAAAACCAGTAAAAATAGCTATTGCTATTGAAAAGGTTCATAGTTAACCTGAAGTCACTTCTCATCTCCACATCACAGTTCACACGGCAGTTTCCAGACCATAACAGAGGTTCCATGAAATGATATGAGACTTCCTGTAAACCTGTACCTCTCAGCACTTAGGAGGGAAAATAGAGCGTCAGTGGTGAGGTTGAACGATTCCCTCCTTTCACACATTGTAATACGCCAGTTGTACACCCAGTGGAACAGTAAGTATGTATTCCAGCCCATTTCATCTCTACCCTCATACCCCTGCACTACATTAACAAATCCTAGAATCTTTTTTATTGTGTGTTCAAGATCCAAGTGTGATCACAGAACAGAACAGAACAGAACAGAAATTTAATGTGGGGGGCCTCTGACTTAAAAACATTAAAGAGGGCCTGTGTTAAAGAAACAGTTAAACATTTTTAAAAAATGAAATATAACTTGAAGAATTAGAGAAATTTGAAAGTAGCAGCATTTTGTTTCTGTTTGAAGTTGCCTGACATACAGACTACACAAAGAAGCAAAAACACATGCCTGAGGCTGCCACAGCCGTTTTACAACTTGAGACGCACACACACACACACACACACACACACACACACACACACACACACACACACACACACACACACACACACACACACACACACATGTTAAGGAGGCAGGTTAGTAGCAGTGTTCTGCTTTAATAGGGTACTTACCTGAACCAGTCACACAATAAATCATGCAGCGCAAAAGGCACCACGGGGTTTTCAGCTAGGGACACGAACCGCAACATCACTTCACATGACACCATTAACATTTACAAATAGGATAACCCTCAGTGGACAAGTGTATTTTTGGTAGATCCAATCGCATGCTGCCATTTAAATAAATATGCATGTAGAGATCACACAGATTTATGTGTATTTTATTTATTGTATGTAAATGTTATTTTGCCTGTATGAACCAAGCTGTGCTGGGTGCTGTGAAGCCTGAAGTGTTCCTATGAAACAGTCTTCTTCCTCTGATCGTTTTTGGTAGTTGACAAATAGCTTTTTGGTGCATTACTGCCACCTTCCGGTGTGTGAGAGTTATGAACTCTTTGAGATTTTCCAATGCACATTCAGGTTCAGGTTCACTATTGTTGCTCAACTCGGTTACAATACACTGGTAGGCAGGGTCCTAAGCTTTCTGCATGTTCATAGAAACATGTGGACTAGCTGGACAGACCTGGTCCACTGTTCCACAGCAAGGACAGAATCTACATTGCGCAACTTCCTTGAGGCCAAACAAAATTCCTTCTCCATCGGGGGCGCTCCGGTGGCTCTCTCCACAGAGCGCGTACCATGTGGAGTCATTCAGTCAACTGAAGTGGCCCAGATTCTGAGGAGCACAAAATATCTTCGCCACAGCACAGACTCCATGCTTTTACTTCCATGACCAAAGTAACAAGGAGGAGATACAAGGCCAGGAGGAAGCTCAAAAGGCCGACCTCTTCAACCTGGTGATTTGATCATGGGTTTGTAGGTTTGGAGCTGACTTGACTGGCACCAATGATATTCTGGCCACAGCTCCTGTCTGCTGGCTCTGCAAAGGGTTAGGGCTCACTGCACCTTTGAGTTTGCTTGGCCTGGCAGGCAGCTTTCAATTAATGTTCAATCCAGATGAGATAAGAGCTAAAAAAAAACAAACAGATATACTCATTAATATTGTGCCTCAATCAGTTACGAAGCAGCAACAAACATTTTTCTGATTTTTTCACTCAACAGTTTGCTCTGTCAACTCTGATCACTCTATATGCAGCTTGAAAGAAAACACCTGCAGACACAACTCAGGGCTGAAGAATGTAGCACCAACTATGTTGTTTCTAGATGAAAAATAATTTCAATCATTCTCTTATAACAAATTATACAGGGAATTCGTGATTCTAATTCAATGCCATTTTTATTTTATCCTCATGATCTGCTTTCTATACCTTTTCTGCTGACAAAAATATCTGTTTCCTACACCTTAATACAGGTTTTTTACTAACCCTAACCCTAACCCTAACCCTAACCCTAACCCTACAATAAACATATTTCATTATCCACAGGTAAGAGTCATCAGTATGTCAGTCACAGGTATTCCTTCTTCTTTCATTAACATTAACCACAATGTCATAGAAGAAGTGAGAATCCTTCAGTTATTTTCTATTAATCATTTCTAGAGCTTGACATTAGCTGCAGAGCATCCCTCTTTGTCTTTGTCTTGTTCTATAATCTGAATTTTACGAAGGCCTTTAATTCCTGCAATATTATACATCTGAACAACAGTTTCACTTTCTTTCTTTTTTCTTTTTTTACATGGGTACACAAATTTTGTTTGAATGCTTTTTGTTTTATTTTGTGCTGCCCTACCTATGTGAACCTGTTGGACAAAGAGACTGTGAGACAGTCAGTCAGAACTGAAGCATCTGTTTGGGTCCATCTGTGGTTTGAAGGTCTGCTTCATGAACCTCTGCAAATATACTTATACACAAACACATACACAGAATGGGGGTGCATCAATTACATCTGGACCAAATTCAGTTAACCTTTTGTTTCTCGGGCCAGAGACACAGGGCCAGGGCCAGGGGCTCACCAGGACACAACAAACACACACATACAAACACACAAAAATGCACACTCAGACAGGCCTGTTGTACACATTAATTGAATTAACGATGGACCAGAACCTAGTCTGGACATTGTCACTGACACATCTGGTCAGCGCTGTTCCTCTCTGCTGATGTCTCTCTACATCTCTCTCTTATTTGTCTCATGTTTACCCAGAGCTCTACAGATAAGGATTTTATCCCATGTTAATGAGCACTACATCTCTACTGTAAAACAAGCAGGAAAAGTAAATCTGGGTTTAGCTCATGATGCAGATGTGGAACTATTTTATTATCAACAACATTTGTGTTATTGTTATTTTATGTGTGAAGGAGACAGCAGCATATTACGAGAATTACACTCATGCACTTATTTGACACTTCACTGATCTCAGTTGGTTAGTTAATACATTTAGTAGGACCAGCACTAATTTAGATGGATTGACAGCTGTGGCTCAGGGTTGTCCACTTTCCAGAGAGTTGGTGGTTTGATCCCCAGTTCCTCCAGTCCACATGTCAAAGTGTCCTTGGGCAAGAGACTAAACCCAAAAATGCTCCCTATGTCTCATTGTGAATGAGTGTGAATGCACAATATATACAGAAGTGGTGTAACATCAATGCTGACACTGCACTGATAAAACCAACCAATCAATAAAGCCAACCAACAAACATTGTCCAGCTTGACATCCTGGCCCAGAAGAACTCTTATGGAATCCATCAATTAGAGATCGATAGGCTTTCAGGATCTGCTGCCTCAAGAGACCCCTCCCTGGGCCTTAGACGCTTCTTCAGCTTGATGGCCTCCCTCATCACTGGTGATCCCCAGTGGGTTCTCAGGACACATACAACTACTACTTGTGAGATGACACCCAGGAGGCACTGCTGCAGATCTGATGATATGACCACAAAGTTGATCATCATAGGTCTCAAGCTTTGAGTGCTCCGGCACCAAATATGCTAAATAGGCTTGAATATGGTGATCATAATGTCCAATCCATAATAGTGCCGCAATCGATTAACAAACCCCTCCATTAACTTAGTCCAGATGATGCCATTCCTCCCAACCCCTTCTGCAGTGCATGAGAATATTATTTTTTTGTCAGTCTCAACTTATTCAAATGGTCTAACAACATCTAATGAATACAGGCAGTTATTATATAGAAGCCCTCACACCAACATCTTCCAGAGTTGTGCTTGGAGGTGGCCCAGTGCAGCCCCATGGGTCAAGACAGAAAAGATTATCATTCCTTTTCTTCTTGATACACAAACAAAACATACATAATGCACGCAGAAGCAGTACAAAGTGTACTCTTATTGTTTTTGTAAAATGTATACACATACTCATGTTCTAACTGATCTTTTTTGGTGTTCCTCTTCATCTTTGGCACCTCCCAGGCTCTAAAACCCCTTTTTGCGACTTTGCAAAACTGCAACAAGAGCTTTATTAGCTGCAAACTTTCTCTCCATTTTTCCAAAAAAGTTTATAAACTGCAACGATATGAATAGAGAGAAAATGTTGAAAACACCAAAAAAACACCTTGTTACATGTGTCAACCGTAGAGTGTTTAATGTTCAATGGTTTTATAAATATAGTGTTATAGTGTGAGACTTATGAAAATGGTAGAGCTAAATATGGAGAGGTTAGATTCTGAGGCTGCCAGCTGCCCGCAGTATTTACACATTAGCAATAAGCCTTAATATGGATGAACAGTCTGCACGTGTGTGTGTGTGTGTGTGTGTGTGTGTGTGTGTGTGTGTGTGTGTGTTGGGGTCAATATGAAAAGAGGCTCAATGCCAGGTTTTGGTGCCAAAGTAAGAAAGTGGTGAGTAAGTATGTTCTCCCTCTCTCTTTCTCTCTCTCTCTTTAACACACACACACACACACACACACACACACACACACACACACACACACACACACACACACACACACACACACACACACACACACTCCAGTGCCCAGTGGCAGCTAAAAGTGTTTAAGTGTGTATTTGTCTGACTGCCAGTTTCCTTCCATTAGACAGACAAAGCAGTTGGCAAAGCCTAATATACCTGTAGCATGGTAAACACAGTCATCCACAGTCTTTTTGAAATATGTACATAGTCAAACACTCAACCATAACCTTATATAACCTTTATTATAGCAAACCGCCTATCATTCAGGGCCACAGACAGTCAGCATAATGCTAAAACTGGAGGCAAGCGACAAGCACAAGAAATGTTGGACAGTTTTCCTCCTGTGACAAGCAAGACAAACATGTCTGTTGCTATTGTATGGTGCATTCACTTAAAAAAAAAAATTACAGTAGAGCAAGTGTCGAATAGAAAAATGTATACATGTATCATAGGTTTGCTACAGTAGCATTAGCATAACTGCCTTCATAAGCTGTTGGTCACGCAAGGCCAAGTAAAACCTGTAACAGTTAACACTGGTGATAGTCGTAACATTCAATGGCCAACTTACCTCTTTCTTTTAAGTTAAGTTTTAACTTACAGTAAAGCAGAAGTAAGTGGTCCGGTCGTTTTCGCTAATGCTGCGTTCCAGGCAGGCTTTTGAAATCGTAAATTACAGCTTCAAGTCACAACTTACGACTTTGTAGCGTTCCAGGCAACCCACTCGTGTTTTTCCGACCTGTTTTACCGGTGAAAGTCACTATAACGGCCACTCGTAACTTCCGACCGGTGAACTCGTACCAGATCGAACTGGTATGACTTCACGGTCGGAAAAATATGAGTTTCCTTGAACGCACCATAACAGTCCTCGTCGCTACGTCGCCACATTCACGGCGTCCCTTGGCTGCACACACAGCCCTTCATGCCGTTCTCTCTCCTCATTGGATAAAAACTGTAGGATACGATAAATGTTTTCTCCTCGACTCAGAGCAGAGCAGAGGGACTGACAGACCCGTGTTTCAGACCAAACACTCTATGTAAGTGATTGCTGTCGGAAGATATAACTATTTAAGACTTATATTAACACAAATATATCACTTACTTCTGCTTTAACGCTTCTACTACATACCATGATACCAACTGTCACCAATTGGGGTGCCAGGTAGGCTGGGGTCACCTGTTTACTGCCTTGGCACTAAAAAATAGAGTTCATTTATTGTGTTACCTCTTCTTTCTCTCTATTCATCTGTCCCCTGAGAATCTGACAATAAATAACAATAAATACCTGTGAGTCGTTTTGTTCCACTGTAGTATTGTATGTTGTTACGTTATTTCACCTTTGTCTTGCTTCAATTGTATAATTGCATCAATGTAACAATACAATTTGCTTTGATATTTGCTGTTATGAAGCAAATGATTGGCTGTTTCAGAGAGAGGTGGGCCATGTGTCTTATGATCACTATCTTTAGTGTTACACTGCTCTAGTCCGGATTCTTAGGTGTCTTGTGTTCTCCTTCATAATGTATCTGTTGTAACCTGACGTGGTAATGTTATATTCACCCAGTTACACTGAATAGTTATCTTATTGGATATATATTGGATATAAGTGGTTCAACAATTAGGTTATAAATATTTCTTTGGAAATTACAGTAAAAGAAGTTGAACCAGGTATTGGTCAATAAACTGTGATGGATGTTTACAATCAACAATTTTAAGCATTAGCCTTTATCACCTCTTCCAGATATGCTCAGCTGATCAATTACATTGATTGATGCAGATGAAGAATTACTGATATAACAAATTAAGAAAAAAACACAACCCCAAAACATAAATTATTTTAATGTACATTATATCGAACCAGAGGTAAATATAATAAATAAACTTGTTCGTCTATTAGTAAATGTATGGACTTCTCTGCTCAATATAAGCTCTTACAGTAATACAGTGTTGACTCACTCTGTTGATGTGTGTGCGCTTATGCGCATGCACAACTATGTTTGTGTGTGTATACAATAGATAAGAAATGCTATCTTAACTACCTCTTTCCACAATGAGGTCACTGCAGCACAAGCCCTGTGAAATTGTGTATGTCAGTGTGTGGTGGAATAATTTAGCACACGGTCGGACCCACAGTCTGGTTCCCATGGTATTAGTAGTAGTAGCGCAGTGCAGTGCAGGGAGATATGTGTGTGTATGCGTGTGTGTGTGTGTGTGTGAGAGAGAGACTCTGAGAGAGGTGCCAGTGTTATCAGCAGAGTAGTAGGAAGGTTATGCTACACTAACAGGAATGTCTCTCATCAGTCCTGACACAGTCCAGCTGTCTCTCTTTCCCCCTGTCTGTCGTTCTCTGTCTCTCTAACTCTCTCTCATGCTCACACTCACACACTCTCACACACACTAATTACACATTATTATTTTCATGCAATAGGCTACTTTATGTAGAAAACATACAGTACGTAGCTGAATAAATGTAGCTCAATCTCACTCACACTCGGTACTGAAAATAATACATAGAAAAAAGTAGCTGATTGGACCTGCTTGGCCCTCTGGCTACAGCGAAAGCAAATGTGACTATGACTGTGAGGGTGACTGTGGTTCAAGAGATGGAGCAGGTTGTCCACTAATTGAAAGGTTGGTGGTTCCATTTCTGGAATCGAGTCCATTGCTGTCACTGGATGAAAATGGTGATTGTATTTTTTTTTACAGCAAAGGAGAAGATCTGCTGTCAGGATATTGATCACTTGGAAATAGATTTCTCTTTATGAGATCAGATCGCAACCTAATGTTTCTCCAAAACCTTGTTAGAAAACCGAGGCAGGCTGCAACCATCCGCACATTCAGGAAGTGGACACCAGATGCCAGCGAGTCTCTGAGGGACTGTTTTAACTGGTTGCAATGTGCTGCTGGAGTTGCAGGGGAACAACATGGACACCACTAAATTTATATTACATAAGCTCTGTAGGGACCTTGTTACATGACCAGCTGTTATACTAACAACAAAACCACCACCAGTAGCATCATGACCCTCCTCAACCAGAAAAAGGACGCTTCAGGGGTGGAGACAGGGAGAAGCTCAGGTGTCTGCAACAGGAGCTGAGGATGAGATTACAGCAGGACAGGGAGGATGACAAAAGAAAAGTAGAGAGGAAGCTGCAGGATAACATCATTACATGCCCCCCGCACCCTCATCATCTCCCACCTATAGGCTTCACAGAAGGTGAGGTGAGGATGAAGAAGCTGGTGAAAAAGACTGGACTCGGCTCAAGGAGGCTGCGCTCACTGGGAAATGTGATTAAGGACAACAGGGAATCGAGAGGAAGCCACAACAGACTGCTCGTATCACTATGCCGTGCAACTGAAGAGAAAATTTAAGTGAAAATTGACTCATTAAATAGGAAAATGGCTGACTCTCTGTATGGAAAGGAAAATGTAAAGGAGTAAAATGTCCATGATAGCGCTCACATCAAAAACCAATCGCTACATACCATAATTTTCATAATTTTTGACATCAATGGATGTTTGAGCGCCCCAAGACTCAAGCATTTTCCAACAGGATGATAATCAATACAAAAATACAATCGGGCTCTTGCACAATTGTTGATCAGGCCTTAACTTTGGCCTGGGATGCAACACCATTACGTATACGCTGATTAGCCATTAACATTGAAACTGGTGACTGCTTTTATCAAATTAATTATTCACAATGATCTCTCATATAGATATACACCAATCAGCCATAATGGCAAATCTTGACAACTGTTTAAATGTTGCTCATTTTATCCTTTCCAATGAATGTTGCAGAGCAAAGACTTTGGGTGTGTCTTTAATTTTACATTTTATTCAGCAGGAAGGACAATCATTGTAGCAAGTGGCAAGGGAGAGCCTTCTTCCACCTTTAAGACCTCTAGAGTGTGAGACATATTCTGGCACAAGGTCTGATGAAACCAAAGTTAAATTGTGTGGTCTCGATTCTAAGTATCATGTCTAGAGGAAGCCACATATGATGCTTAAGACCTGGTGGTCTGTTCCACAGAGCTGTGCCTCCACACAATCCTGACTCTGCAGGCAGTGGATTTGGATCTGTTAAATATAAAATCAAGATGTACAAATGTGTCAAGAGAAATGGGAAGAACCTGAGCTGCATTTTCAAGGATCATAGCAAAGATACATTTAAATGTGATATTATAGTTTTTCATTTTTTTAATCAATCAATTGTGTTTCCACTTTTCCCAAAGCTGCAACATAGCAAAAATAAATAAACAAATTACAAAGTAAAATTAAATAGCTTTCAGATAGATTTAAAAAGATGGTTAAACTATTCTTCGCTATTTTTAATTCCAGTTGACAAACTATTAACATTTCCAATCAATCCATATCATGTTAGGGGGTTTCAGGGTCCACATTTTGCTAAGTGTGTGCATATGTGTCCGGCTGGGGTGGAGGTGGTTATGGTGGTGGGGCACACTTACCTGTTTTAGATCCATGAAGATGATGGCATCCATCAAGCCAAACACAGGAAGCTGATTTGGCTTAACAGCATAATCACTGGCGCCAGACGTGGCACCAATGGCGTTCGTCTGTGTCTCTGAGTGTGTGTGGAAACCTCCAGTTAGCAAACAAATACTGATAGTGACAAAACTCTCAGAAAAGTATTTGTTTAGATTTTATTTATTTTAGATATCCTTACTTTATATTATGCTAATCAAATATGTGATATGATTTAAACAACTAATTTAGTGCGGAGAAGCTGCTCATATACAGCATTTGAAGAAAAACAGGAATTCCAAACAAAAAATGAGTTGATCTAAAAAAAAGAAAACACACACATGTTAAGTATAAATCATAAGCCTGACTATTGATACAAAATTATTTTCACTCCATGACTGTGATTGTTGCAGGCTCCAGCCTGCACGTTAATATGTTTTGTTAAAATCAGCACAACACTGACAAATTTCTTTTTGTGTGGTAATGACATTTGCTCTGTGTAATGAAAATTAGTCTGTAATGAGACCTTGCTCTTAAAGAGCCAAATAAATCAGTAAACAGAATCGGTAGTTTGTGTGGTCAGGTTTTTAAGTGCCATTAAGATGTGACTCTTAGCAACCACCTTCTCAGGGCGGGTCACATGACCTATTGTCATCCATTATCTAATAACAGGCAAGATAACAGGCTTGTTTAGACTACAGAGACAAAAAGACAGAGAGAGAAAAAGAGAGAGAGAGAGCAAAGGAGTGTGTGTGTGTGTGTGTGTGTGTGTGTGTGTGTGTGTGTGCGCCTTTGATTTTGATAATTTGCTGTGGCTCCAGTCTGACACCTTTAAATGGTTGTCATCAGAAACCATATGTTGCACACACACACACACACACACACACACATGCACGTGTGCACATGCACACACACACACACACACACACACACACACACACGGAGCAGTGTTTAGCCGTAATAGACCTCTCAGCAGTCATCTGTCTACAGCTAAATCCTCTTCATGTTAAATAGCCTGGGACCCCAAACAGCCAGGAATTACCTGTGTCTATGTTTTCGTCTTTTCTAATGGAGTAGGTGGAAACAAGTAAACATTGCACAAAAAGTAAGAAATTTGTGTTTGGTAGATTATTGGCAATAAATCTTGTACCTTTGGAAAGCCTGTTTATTTCCCTTTTATAAATGGTGCCACATTTGTAGGGAACATGCATTTGTGGGAGGAGCGGTGGACCTGAGTATGTGGAACTTGCACCCGTGAAATATTTGCCAAATCTTCTTATAACCAATATGGTACATAACATCTAATGTATAATGGATTTACTAAACTCAAATTAGTGATTGAGCCATGAATATATTAACTAACCTGTTTTATATTTACCAAAATTCCAAGCAGACTCTGATTTAAATATGGAAGAATAAAAGGTAACTGGTCATGTCAATTAAAACCCTTATGTTACAGGAAAATACACATTTTTGGATTAAGAGAGAATAAAATCTACAATTGAATAGACCAACTATGATGCAAAATAGTAGTATATTTCAAAAAATGATAAATGATAAATATGGGAGGTAAGAAATAATGTATGTAAAAATCATTTCTCTGCCTTTCATCAAAATCATTAGCATGAATGTAGCATAAATGATCAGCAATTAAGTTGGTATTTCTTTGAGTGAAGTTTTGGCTTCATATTGGCACCACACAAATCATCAATATTGGGTGAACCTGCTGTTGTCAACAAAGCACTGAGATATGGTCAACATGTCTACTAACACATCCAGCAAGTGTAGATGAGCACTCTTGGAGTCATGTTTGGGCCCAAAATTCAATCTACTTTTAGCTTTTGTTTTGGTCACCACTTGCTTGTTTTTTGTATTTTGCTGGACAGTAGGTTTATCAGAAACTATCATCTGAAAGACAGGAAACCATCAAGCTTATAGATGTAAATACACAGTGATTTCACAAAATCCAAAAATACTGCAAAGCTTTTGGTTGGTATTCTTCTATTAGTAGATCCTGATAGACTTGAATGAAGATCCGTGAGTGAGTAACACAGAAAATCAAGTTATCAGACAACTGAATTTAAGTTTATCTGAATGACTTTGTATTCAAATTGCCTTTCTTCACCACCTGCACCACTGTAAGACCCCAGTGATCCATTCTCAGTCAAAGGAAAATTACATCCAATTCAAAACTCAACTCAAAAAACAAATAACACAAATAGAGATGGAGGGTTTGGGCCTTTAGGGTCTCTGAGGTTATGAGTTTGTACGTTGTAAGTGTGTGTTTGTGTGTGTTTAGAGAGTCGTAGGGGCCACTTGGGGTCAGAGTGTTAAAGCCGGCAGACAGAAAGTTTGTGACCTCTGACCCTGGCTTGTGCCTAAGTCAAAAAGTGCAGCTCCTTCCTGTTGAACACACACACACACACACACACACACACACACACACACACACACACACACACACACACACACACTGCCCTTGTTAATGGTTATGTCGTGTGGTCTAGTTCTGGGTTGTGTCTCTAGTATAAATAGATTCACCTTTGCCCCAAACACAGAAAATCGAAGGAGCTTTTCACAATACAAACACATTCTAAATGAAATGCAGCAGGATGAAAGCAGGATTGTTTTTATGTATATTTCACATATCCAAATTGTGTTTCACTTTATTCCGTTTTCAGTTTTGGATTGGTTTGCTTACTAAGTTTAGTTACTGTAATACTTTGTTTTGAGTTTGATTTTAAAATGCTTTTTTCTTTTGTCTTTTTTGGACTGTGTCCAGTTTGTAAACTCTCTCTAACTTATGCAGGGCAGCACAGTGGTGTAGTGGTTTGCACTGTTGCCTCTCAGCAGTAAAGATCTGGGTTTGATCCCTGATATTGGTTCTCTTTTGGTACTCCAGCTCAAGACATGCACACTAGGTTAATTGATGGCTCTAAAATGGAAACTCTAAATTGCCTGTAGGTGTGAATGTGAGTGTAAGCATTGTTTGTCTATATGTCGGCCCTTTGCTAAACTGACACCTGTCCAGGGTTTGCTCCACCCTCATCTTATGTTAGCTGTGACTGGCTCCAGCCCCTGCAACCCTGTCTTGATAAGTGGTATAGACAATGGATGGATGACGTGGACACAGGGAGAACAGAGGGAATGACAAGAGGAAGGGGAGGATGATGGAGTAGTGAACAGAAAAGAGCAGATAGACAGATAGATTGAGTGCCTCTCTGTAAACTGACTGACAGCTTGTACAGAGATTGCATCAACTGTAGCTTCATTAGTGCAGACATCACCTGCAGTAGCCTGAGGCGTGACACACACACACACACACACACACACACACACGCACACACACATGCACACACACACAAACACACAAAGAGATGATTATCTGAGCTAGCTTGTGGCTAAAACACTTTGACTTGGCTGATTCACTCATTGTTTCTGCCTGTGTACAATCCTCACGTGTACAAACGAACAACTCTTGGTGATCGAAACTGCTCATTAGACTACAAGATGCATTGATCAGCATAATTATGCTGCTTATTATATTGATTATGTTGCTTGTGTAGATCCTTCAGTCTATAATGTTAGCATAATCCTTTCACCATAAATCCTTTATCAGTTTGAGTGATCTGCTTTTGTCAGTAGCATCTTGACCTCAGTGTTTTTGTGAGTAATTACCAGACAACAAGCTCTAAGGCCAAAAGATGAAGCCAACATGGATGTATACCAAAAACTGCATTTCTTCAAATGACCACCAACATTTGGACAGACTAAATCTTTCCTACACTCTACCTGGCTGCAACCTGCCTAACTACAGATGCTACACTGTTGGGCCCAGGCCTAGCAGTGATATCCTGATGACCGATCTATCCCTACTTCCACAAGCGGGATTTTGGCAAAGTGAGGAAACTTCAGGGTTAACTTTGGGTTTTCCGTGCTATGACGGTGGCTCACTTCTTACCAGGATACATCTCAATGACAACTTATGCAGAACGTCTAACCTGGTCTGGAGCAGATTATGTTTGAGATTGAGATCACTGGGGATCTCTGGGGATCTCAATCTCTCCTCTGAACAATCAATGTCTTCACCGTTGTTATGTGTGCAAATATTGTTATTTTTTGTGCCAAACGGTGGTGGACAAATAACTGGGATAGGGGCCGGGCCAATCTCTTTTTTTTTTTTCTTCTTTTAAGTATATTTTTTGGGCGTTTTTGCCTTTATTTGATAGCACATAGACAGGAAAGCGGGAGGCAGAGAGAGGGGGAATGACATGCAGGAAAGGTCTGCCCGATGCGGGATTCGAACCGGGGACGCCTGCGTTGAGGACTGTAGCCTCTACATGGGGCGGCCGCTTTAACCAGTGCGCCACGCACCGCCGACGACACTGACATCTTTAAAAAAACAACAAACAACAACCGCACTCCACCATCCAATGCCATAGGCTTCCTGAGGGAGGGCGGCAAGGCCCCTAAGAGCAGAACAGCAGTCAAAAACCTACCTTTCATCCTGCAGAAGGCTTCCAACTGGGAGTTGAGCGTGGACCTGAAGAGGAAACTCGTCTTCCCTCAAGACGTAGTGGCAACCTCCCTCCGACCAGACATGGTCCTCCTATCCAGGAGCACTAAAACCATCATAGTGGCAGAACTTACCGTGCCCTGGGAGGAGAGGCTAGCCACGTCCCACCATCTGAAAAAAGCCAAGTACCAGGACCTGATTGACGAAGCGGCTCTAAAAGGGTGGCATGCAACCATTTTTCCTATTGAGGTCGGCTGCCGCGGGTTCCCAGCAAAATCGGTGCTCTACTTCCTCCAGAGAGTTGGTTTGGAGCCTAAACAGCTGAAGAAAGCCACCAGGGAAATCGCCACAATGGCAGAGTCTAGCTCAAGATGGTTGTGGCTGAAGAGGGCCCAAAGTTGGAACCCTTCTGCAGGCGAAGGCTAACCAGCCCCCGCAGCCCCACTCAGGCGAGGTGTACAGGTTAAGGGCCGAAACACCTGTGACCCTGAGATACCTGCTGATGATGCAGAAGGGTTCCCAACAAAACAGCCGAGCCAAGGAACACGACTAAGGATCCAGCCTACGTAGTCTGTAGTTGCTGCTTGTAGCGTAGCATCTTTGATGTTTATCTCACTTGTAATCAATCCACTGCAAAAAATTCTTAATCATTTTAGGATGGACTGTGATACAAGTCTGGGTAAATTAAGATATTATTAAATCATTACTTACTTTAAAATGTTTGTCAGCAGGAAGAGTTCAGCAGTTACAAGAACATTTACAAATTCGAAAATGAGAGAATAAAAATGAAAAACCCTTATTATGGTCTCTAAAGACTCCACTCCTCTCCCCTTCTCATCGCTCCCCTCAACAGGTTAGCAAGCCACAAATTATGATCCAAGCTTTCCATGTTTTCCTTGTTTTTTTTTTTGTTTTTTTTGCTCCAGTTGTTGCTGTTGTTGGGTGCTGATTACTATGCTACCATGGTAACATTGATCTCAGGCCTGAGTTAGCCTTTGGTTTTAAGGTGTCTATGGTTTTTGGCTTGACATGAGTCAGTGTTGTGAAACAGTTGGACTTGCATTAGACAGAATCAATCATAAATGAGACCGGATCAACACCACAGATCTGTTTGAAACATCTCTGTGAAATATGACCTGTGAATGGGAAAATAAAAACTCCGATCTGAAACTGGCAAAGACACTTGTGTTTCCTTTGCTGCCTGTGTTCAGTTTTTGTTCCGTCAATTTTTTCCTTTTTTGTGGACCTCTCTCTCTCTCTCTCTCTCTCTCTCTCTCTCTCTCTCTCTCTCACACACACACACACACACACACACACATACACATACACATACACACACATACACACACATGCACACCTAGTTATCTTCAGAGTAGCTAATAAACTTGTTTTTATGAGAATCAGGTGACCGAGGCCCCTGGTCTTGAGTGGAGGAGACATCAGGGCAATAGACGGCCACCCAGTTTTTATGTCCTGTCCATATAGTCGGCCTATAGTATACCAACCAGGCACACACACACACACACACACACACACACACACACACACACACACACACACACACACACACACACACACACACACACACACACACACATTGGCCTTGCTAATTTTTTACAGAATAAAGGTGAGATACAGGAAGTGTTTGACAATGATGACAAACAGAAGTTTTTTCACTTTCTGAAAAACAAAAATGTCATCACACCAACATACTGTATGTGACCATGTGGATTGGATCAGTAACTCATTACTTTTTCACTGTTGCATTGAGATCACTGTAGAGCTTTGGCGTGCAGGTATGAAGTATCTATCTTTACTGTATTTTTACATTAGAACGGCATTGGATATTCAAATTGCACAATAATTGAGAATAACCAATAGTTTAGTAGTTCAATAGTTAGTTTAATAATAGAACAAGTTTGATTTAGAGTAGCTGCATGGGTCTTTTTAATAAGGAATAATAAAAGCAAGAAGCTGTGCTTTTCATTATACCCCACAATGGAATTGTGTTGAGCTTGAAAACAAAACAAACAACACACAACATATATTTTTATATATGAACTTTCTACTATGCATGAAACCTGTAATATCATTACATTACTGTAAAAAGGGGGAGTTTATTTCCATCTACCCTCTGTAGTCCATAATATGCCATAGGCTAATATTTTGAGGTGATAATAAGTTTTCAGTGTGAATGGCTTTGTGTTTGATCAAAAGATTTACACAAAGCAATAACGACTCACCTTTTTCAAGGCATACAGTCACTTTGTACACTGCTGAATGTGTTTTGTTCATAAGGTAATGACCAGCTACAAGTCACTTCATTGCACAGCTAAGCTGGATGTTTTGTTTTAGATAAAGTCAGCCAATCATGTGTTTAATCCAGCTACAGTGTGGACTAATCCGACAATGTGCTGGTGAGCAACTTGTTGCATTTGGCAAATTTGTTTTTGCAAATTCAAACTCAGGGCACAAAACATAATGCAAACACTAAGGTGGTGAAACGCAGATGTGACTTTAACAGTTCCGTCATTATTTTAACAGCTGACCCTATAGCTTTTTTTTTTTTTTTTTTCAATACGTGCAATTAACTTGTTTGATTAACATCCCAATAACATAAGTGCTGATGACAAAAAGGCCAAGTGTCTATAGAGCCCAAAAAGAGAGACCACCCCTACAGCTCCTCAACACCCCCTCTCCAGCCATTTCTGTTCACCCCATGCAGCCCATTTCCCCTTTCTCTGCTCACCCAAACTATTTTTTATGGCCACATTCCATCCCATCCATCTGCCACACAATTCATCAACTGCACTGCAAGTGTGTATATGTGCATGTGTGTATGTGTGTGTGTGTGTGTGTGTGTGTGTGTGTGTGTGTGTGTGTGTGTGTGTGTGTGTGTGTGTGTGTGTGTGTGCACATGCAAAGTTAGCTAGCTCACTGCCTCCTACTGAGACTTGGAGATAAAAATGTTGTATTACACTGCTTTCATCTTTGTCATATATGTGTGTGTGTGTGTGTGTGTGTGTGTGTGTGTGTGTGTGTGTGTGTGTGTGTGTGTGTGTGTGTGTGTGTGTCCGCATGTGATGTCTGTATATGTTTTTGTGTCTTTGTGTTTTCGACTTTACACATAAATAAGATTCGTGTGGAAGGCAATATACTGAAGCGAGTGTAAATTAGAATTAGAGGATGTGTGTGTGTAGCCACGTAAGCTGGTTTAGTAGCAGGAGGTCTTTGTAATAAGGAAGTCTGACAACTCTGGATACTGAATCCCGGTTGTGATTTATCACACACACAAATACACTCACACATACACATGTACATGAAGTGAGAGGCATATGTTGTATAGGGAGGAAAGCGTTTTATTGGTTGCTGAAACATCAGAGAGACAGCTGTTTCCAAAGACAGAGTGCAGAATAAAGACATCTGACTTTTCTTCGGTCTTACTCACAGGTGCAACTGCAACAGTTATTTCACTTACACCGTTTCCAGGTGAAAACCTCGTAACCCTACAACCAGTGACTTCTATGTATGTTTCACTCAAACTGAATGATAAGGTCCTTTGTGAATGGCAGCAGATTAGGGCAATGGTACACCTATAAGCAAAACAACATCTGGTGCTCACATCATTTTGGGATCTGAAACAACCTGTGATTTATGTTCAACCCTGTTTTCATAAAGGTTGGGCCTCTGTTAGATTATAAAGAAAAACAGAATGTGATGATTTGTAAAACATTTAAACCCCACATTTAATTAAAATGGCACAAAGATGTGTCAAATATTAAACATTAAATGTGTCTTTTGAATTTGATACCAGCAACACATCTCAAACATGTTTACTACTTTGTTGCATCACCTGTTAAAGGGTTAGGTTTGGGGTATGAAGAGGCTTATATGTTTAATCTTCATACTGCAACATTTTCAAATACTAGAATCAGCACTGCAATATGCAAACAATCTTTATCGTATCATTAAAAAAAAACGGATCTCCAGGTGCTACTTTGGCCAGATTTGCAAAAAAAGGAGACAAACACATCTTGAGGGAGATATCAGGGAAGGAATAGCAGGGATAGATTGACCTGATGGAGTGATTAGTGGAGACAGAAATATTGGCTATATACTGTGGTTATTTACAATTTTCATGGAACTGTTTTTACCGCCTCCAGGTTTCCAAGGTTATTTTGCATCAGTCCTCGTGCTTCTTGCACAAATTAGATGCGTATGCCACACGTGCAGCCTGCCAGTGTTGGAGTTATCACTCCAATTAGAGACTGCAGATGGAACAGATAGTGCTGCCTTCACATGGCTGTAAAACCAGGGCATGCCTGCAGCAAAGGAAGTGAGCAAAATATCACCGAACATTAGTTTGCTGAGCTGTCAACATACTCCCCATCAGTACAATATGGGATGCTATACTGTTCAAATACATGTGGTTGATCTTTTTTGTTGTTCCCTTCCCTTATACATTAAGTTTTGAAATAATGTACATGTAGGTGTCTCCCTATAAAGATGTTTTGGTAAGGTGGTGACTTTATGATTGGATACTTCTTTTTCAGGTTGGTCTATTCAGTTTTAGCAGAGCGATAGATATAACGACATCAAAAGCTGTCGCCACTCTGCTATATCTATCGCTCTGAGTTTTAGGTTTGCAGAATTGATACTGTGACAGAATTTTTCCTTCTGTGACCCTTACTACTAGTCAACCATCGTGTGAATAGCACAGTTTGTATGAGTGTTCCCAGCTGCCAATTAAAACCCTACAGTGGAAGGATTTCTTTGCTCTTGGGTTCCCCCACTGTTGCGGAGTGTAATTTACTCTCATGCATTTGTTGATAAGCTGAAGCCTTTCCTCTGAGGTCTCACCAAGTAAAAGGCCAGTTCAAGATTCAGCCCATCTGGTCCCTTTGCTTATGCTGCCATAAAGCAATATGTGCAAGAGGGTGCTCAGCAGGCATAATACCAGGCCGGCTGGGCATGCTGTGTCAATGACAGGGGGCCATCCTCCCTGTTAGGTCAATGACACACGCCAAAATCATTTAGAAACTATAATTTTAAGGTAAAATAGTTACATGGTGTGGCTTTTTAGATTTTAGTTGGTCAGATCCATAAAAACTGGACACAAGCTAAGCTATCAAATTCCAACTTTAAAAACCAATTTGAAAGTGAAATTGGGTTTCCATAGGTTATCTTACAAAATAAATAAATGAGATAGATGAAATGAAATAAGATTGAATTAAAAACATATTCATAATTTTATTTCCCTGTCGCTTTCTTTAGTTTCTGGTTCACCAAACTATGTTTACTTTAAGTTATTTGGTTGGTAGCCTATTAGGCCTATAATTGCATGTCAAGTTTATTTAAGTTTAATTGGACAAATCACTAAGTAGCGCAATGCTATTGGGGGGAGCTAGTTAAGTCCCACCCTCTTCCGGTAGCAGGCATGGTAGTGGCCAAAAAATAACAACAACAAAAACACACCGGAGCAGCGAGAGGAGCTGCGAGATACTCTGTCCTTGGCTATTTCACTGAAGTATTTAAAAGTGTTCAGAAGTGACACTGGAGGTGACTGAGCGACCTGAAGCCTGTTGACGTGGGTTTATTGTAGCGGACCGTCCAGGTGAGTTCAAGTTTAGCTAAGCTAACATAGCTAAAGGCGGTAGCTCCTGTCACTCTGTTTCGTGTGTGTGTGTGTGTGTGTGTGTGTGTGTGTGTGTGTGTGTGTGTGTGTGTGTGTGTGTGTGTGTGTGTGTGTGTGTGTGTGTGTGTGTGCGCGCGCGCGTGCGCGAATCATGCTAACTGTGGTATTGACTAGTTAGGCTACTACTGTGACAAGCTTTTAAGGCCATGTTTTTCATTGTTAATATGAAGAAATTGAAAGTTGGTTATTTAAAGTTTTGTAGAAAAGAGTGTAAAGATTAATGGTTATGATTTGTAGTCATAGTTGTTTGTTAAAAGAGCTATTAATCATAATTTAATGGTTATGAAGAGCTGAAACAATTCAGAATACATTTAAAGTGCATTAAAATAATTCCACAAGAGTTGAAGCAATTGTAATCACAAAACAATGCCACAAATGTATTATTTGGTGTGTTTTTGTGGAGTGTGTTTAATATAAGATATGGCCAAAGATTTATTGAAAATGTTTGTTAACAGTGAGTGTTCATATTGTCTTACTGTTGTGCATGCTAGGTTTTTGGTTCCACTGGAAACTTCCTGGGAAACCGGATGTCGGCTGGATTTTTTTTCCCAGAAGAAAAGGAGATGGCGAGCGAGCCACATCTGAGAGGGAACTCATCCAGTCCTCCAGGAGTAGCTACACAAGTTCACCGGTGTGGTAGGGTTTGACATGATGTTGATTTGTTACAAATAGAGAGCCTAAGCGGAAGCAGGAAGTAACGGTCACCATGGGACCTCAACTCTGAAAAACTCGCCATTCAAATGAACGGGACTGAAAATGTTATTTCGTGATCCGTTTGAATTGTGCCATGAGAAAAAAATATGTCCTCTACCTGTTTAAAACATCACGTTTCATCCCGAGAAATCAGCAGTTTGTTGTAAAACTATTGTAAAATAAAATTCAGAAGAATCCGTAACCAGAAAGACTACAAGTCGCGTAGGTGACGTCACACACCAAATGCCGCCCTTTCCCGTGTCAGTTGGTGACGTATTTTTTGTGGGACACAGATCTGTAGTCCGTGGAGCGGTCTTTACACAAAATACATTCTTCTGTTGCCGTTTTATGATAAACGGCTGATTTCTCGGCATGAAACGTGACGTTTTAAACGGGTAGAGGACATATTTTTTTCTCATGGCGCAATTCAAACGGATCACGAAATAAAATTTTCAGTCCCGTTCATTTCTATGGCGAGTTTTTCAGAGTTGAGGTCCCATGGCGCCGTTACTTCCTGCTTCCGCTTAGGCTCTCTATAGGATGCACCCAGAAGAACAATAGACTTACTGAAACATGAACAGACTCTTTGATTACACTTAAAGGATCTGACTGACAAACTATTCGAGCTGAATGACAAAACAGTTTGGAGCAATAAGTGGTTACTAATGCATCAATCTATTTGTTAACTACCAAATGAGTTCCTGTACTTTTAGGGGTAGCTCGTTGTAGTATAGTTTTAGTTTACAATGAGGAGCTGGTATACTATGTTTCAGTAACGGCCTTTTTTTTTTTCCATAATCCAAACCATTCAAATTTAAGGTGTGTTGCATGGAACGTTATTTCAAAAGAAATGTGTATTATGACAATATGATTTAGGCCACACACCCACCAAGGTGACCTCTATCTAACCTATTCACTAATACCAGCTGACACTAACCCTGGCTATTTCCTAATTGGCTGTTCAAACACTTTGTTGTCCAGTCAGATTTAGGGGCGGGATGTGGGTGACACACAGACAAACTGGCAGTGCAATTACAATAATAACACTACTACTGCTCCTTGTGTGTGTGTGTGTGTGTGTGAGAGAGAGAGAGCGCAGCTTTAAGCTATTACCAGGCTTTTTGGGGATCTATTTTTTGGGTCTCTCTTTGAGACCCTGACCTGAGTGGTGGCTCCACACTGACACACACATCCTGTGTTTCTGCAAGTAACTTCAGCAGCATCTATAGAAGAGAAAACAGGACAGGAGTGAGAGGAAACTGGTTTTCAATTTTGTTAAATTTGTTCTGTGCTTTTTTAACCTTCTAGTTACTTACTTATGATCATTTATTTGTCTTATTCAGGACACAGACACAGCATTTAAAACGTTAATATTTGTGTTTACTTTCCAAAAGGGACACTGAGGTCTTAAGATTTTTATTCTCTTTTCTCTGATGCATTCATAGTTTTGCAAAACCACTTGCGGCTCTAAAATAACAAAGGACTGAGGAATAAAGTCTGGGTGCCTCAAGTCATTCAGCTTTATGCTCCTTCTCAGCCTTTGTGTTCTTCCAAGGAACGTCGTTTGGCATCACCGTCCCCGCACACACAAGACCACCTCAGCCCAGACTGTTTTCATCTGTGGGTCTCTGACGGTGGAGCAATCAGAGCATAGACTTCCCTCTCTCGTCTTCTTACGCACTTCTTTACGTCTGTCTCCTTGCACCCATTATAGATGTCATACTCACTGTCAGAGTAAATGTAAAAAGCAGCTCCTGAAATCTTTGTGGTCATGTCTGATGCCATCAAGAGCCATTATGTTTTCTATATTTCAATCTTATGTATGTGGTGTCATCGTAACAGTGCATGTTGATTTCGTAAAATTTGGACTCAGGGATGAACTGATAAGATTTTAGTGGTTGAGGGTCAAAGGTCCATGTCACTGACCTCACTAAACATGTTTATGGCCATAACTCACAAATTCACATGTCAATTATAACACAGATGTCTAATGTGATAAAATAATGACTTGTAACCTCCCTATAGGTCAGCAGATTCACTGTAATAGACTATAGCATTTACTATTAGGGCTGTCCCAAACGATTATTTTTCTCCCGATTAATCTATTGACTATTTTTTCGATTAGTCTAATGATACATTTTTTGACTAATCTAACGATTATTTTTTGGTTGACGATTAGTCATTTACAAAAAAAACACTTCTGAACACTTCTCTTATTTAAATTCTTCAGATACTCTTTCTGGTGTGCACTCTACTCTTCATAATCTTTTTTTTTTTGGAGGGGAAAAACTGTGCCACATCAGTTTGCTTTAACCTGGAAAATAGACAGATAAAGCAGAATGCACACTGAAATATTAGCACAGTGATTTTGGCACATTTATTTAGGAGAAGACCAGTGTTTCCTCTAGGATTTTTGTGTGTGTGTGTGTGTGTGAGCGCCAATAACGGCGAAAGAGCGCTATGTGGAGATGAATGAACGGAACGATATTGCTGTTTCAGGTGCTCGTTCATCGGTGCTGCTGTGGTACGCCATTTCTGTTTTTCTGCTGCACGTGTTCACAACCCAACGGTGTGTGGTATGTGTTGGCGTATTTACGTCATCGACGTAATCGATTAGGTCGATTAATCGGGACAGCCCTATACTCAGTGCATCATGCCACCCACTCATACTGGACATCACTACATTTTATATTATTTGTTTTAGTTTCTATAAAACCAGTGACATTTCCATCAATTCTGGCTATACTGTGCTTTACACACTAAACTGTCAACGATGTTGTCATTGTGTGCATGCTATGAGCATTTAGCTTATGTAGCAGTGCAATATGTACAGTACATGTCTCTCTCTCCGGCTGTGTGTGTGTGTTGTCATACACAATTACAGTCATATCATTGATATATGTGCCCTTCACATTAAAATGAAGTGTAAAAATAATCTGCTGATCTGACCCAAGATTATGATGCCTAGTCAATAGGAATCAGTAATAAAATTGATCATTTCTGTTGCCCAAAAACTAGAATTTGTTTCACATGACTTCTGTTACTTTTATCATTGGTTTACAATGAACTATCTTTTTGCATTTCCACACAGGGATTCTGTTCAAATCAAATTATCTTAAAAGCAATAAGACATGTTATTAAATCATTGTTTAAAATGATAAAAAAAAAGTGAGCTAAATCCTTTAATACAGCCAAAAGGAAAAGAAGTCTGTTGTTAGGATTGGTTGAGGTTGGCACTGTGCTGTGAGGAGGATGGCCTTTGTCACGGTCTTCCTGTTTGTAACATCCATAGATAGGATATCAAGGCTGTGCAGGGCTGGATAGTATCCAGCTCAATAACAATAGGGTGGCATCTCTGTTGTTTATAGAGGATGGTTTTATCAAACCATGGACAGAATCAAAGAGAAGACTGATGGCTCACTGTAGGAGTAATTTTAAAAAAAGTTTAGTTCAGTAAGAGTGACACCTGAGTGCATCCTTTGTAGATACAAAACTCAACAGGCATCACTTTTGACCTCGCTGGAACGGAGAGCCAGAGGGACTTAATTTCTCTTTGCACTGCAGAGGACCATTTAGAGGAAGTCGCTGGCAGTAATACACCTTTGCCACTCTGTATATTGAATTGAAGATACAGTGTTACTCTGCCACAAAGCCTCAGACTCATGTGCTTTGAGGGTGGAGCAAACCCGCTGTAATGAACTGACTGAATGGAAAAGGCCACATACAGCAAGTACTTGTCCTTTTGTGTCCGCAGGCTACATGTTAGTAAGGAACACTAACGAAGAGAAATGATCCTTTTAGCTTCGAGAGCGCAGTATGGGCTACACAAAGACACACACACTTGACACGTAGCTCGTCAGTGTGTGAATAGCCAGTCAGTGACATTTTCAGTCTTTCACTGTCAAAGACATTAGAGACTTGGACACTAATCACTGTGGCGGTGCTGCCACACGGCACAATAGGCTGCAGTGTGTGCATGTGTGTGTGCAGTGGTGGTCTGGCAATTCTTTCTTGGCTTAATGAGGTAAGCAACAACATGCCCGAGGCAACGCTGGAGACAGGACACACACACAGAGTCAGAGGAGCTGAGCTAAAGATAGTTGCTTTTTTGGTTGTCAAACTCAAAGTGGAGTGAATCATAGGGTCAAATAGAGTTAACCCCACTGGCTCAGGGTGGCGAGCCACTGGCTGTCAGTGATATTGTCTGCCATATTCATCACCACTCTTTCATTGTTGTATATAATACCTGATGATATTTACACATCCAGTAAACTTAATTTACTCACTGCCTTTGTATATTTAGTCTGTGGAGAACTGATGGGAATCGGTCAGACAGTGGATGATCTTCATTGGCAAAGGTGTATTTTATTATGTGCACGGTATTGGAGAAGAATTCAGTTATTCAAGTAGCCTTACATAAAAATACATGAAACTAACATATACATTATGGCAAAGCTACCTGTGGTATTTTTTATTTATTTATTTTTTACTTGTAAATGAATAATCATTCAGAGTAAGTGACTCTCTGCTACTCACTCAGCACAGCAGACCCAGAGAGAGGGGTTTGCCCGAAGAGTCACTAGATCACTAAATTATGTGAAAAAAAAAAAAACTGAAGAAGTTTAAAAAATCACTAAATATAGTGTCAAAGTACTTTGACACTATATAGTATAGTAATATATACTATATAGTATAGTAATATAGTGTCAAAGTACTTTGACACTATATTTAGTGGGAAACTATGTTTAGTAGTGTCAAAGCAGTGGAAGATCATCTCACCACTATGTCGCAAACAATATGGCAATGGAGGCAGGAGCATGTACTGAATGAACAAAACAGACACAGATACAAATAGATAAATACAGAAATTTAGAAATAAATAAATGATTACTGCAATTGATTGAATGGATAGTTCACCCAAAATTCAAATTTCACTCATTATCTACTCACCCTCATGTCGACTAAGAGCTGTGAGAAGTTTCAGAGTCCTCCGTGCCTTCTCTGAGTTACGGGGGGGTCCGTGCAGCAGTATTTGTCCATATAATGGTTGTGAATGGTGCTCACTTTTCTTCATCCAAAATGACACACCAAAAAACATCCAAATACCTCCATACTGCTCGTCTGTAATGTCCCTCTTGTATTGAAGCCCCGACATGAGAAATTGTTCCGAAAAAAATTAAATAAGTCTATATTTTAAGCTTGTTTGTAGCGGAAGCTCCCAGTGTCTCAGTTCACTGCTCTTCCTGTGTCACCGGCGGAACAATTTCCCATGTTGGGGCTTCAATACAAGAGGGACATTACAGACGAGCAGTATGGAGGTATTTGGATGTTTTTTGGTGTGTCTTTTTGGACGAAGAAAAGTGAGCCTCATTATATGGACAAATACTGCTGTGCGGACCCCCCCGTAACTCGCACGGAGGACTCAGAAAATTCTCCCAGCCCTTAGTCGACATGAGGGTGAGTAGATAATGAGTGAAATTTGAATTTTGGGTGAACTATCCCTTTAATAAATGCTACATGTAAAAATGCACAATAATTAATAAGAATGATAGAATTATTAATAGATTATAAATTAATACAGATTATTTTATTTATTACTAAAATGTATTGTTTTGCATTTCATTCATTCATTCATTCATTCATTCATTCATTCATTCATTCATTCATTCATTCATTCGATTGTACCTTTCTTCTTGTGAATACAAAACCAGGACCATCTGGGGCTGCTCAGTATTTTTAAACATACCACAGACAGAGCATGCCTGGATGTTACAGTAATTGCGTAATTCCACCATGCAGGGTGTTCCAATACTGTGGAAGCATCTGCATTTGTTTCTCCACTCATTTATTCAGTTTTTTTCCCTTTCATTTGTAGTAGCTCTAGAAAGGATTTGAGGTCACTTCTCCAACGCAGGCTGGAGTTAGTTTAGTTTGTTGATTGAACAGATAGACTTATGGGATAGTGACAAAACTGTATGCCAGCTTTTACAAACTACAACTTCGGCAAGAGTGATAAAATACAATTTGTATGAAAGATGAAATCATTTTGTCAGATGAATGGTGTCAGGCATGTAAGGATATCATGGTTGAGGAGTTGAGTGCCAGTCTAATTGAAAGACCTTGTCTGGATTGTTGTCCACTGAAATTAACAGTATGTAATTAACAAAAGGCTGTTCTGGCCCATGGGTTCATTTTAGTGTCCATAGAAACAACCAAACTAAAGCTCCTGAAGGCGTGGGTTTGATAAACACAATGCCCCTTCCTGAAATATCTTGTGAAACTGACCTTAAATTAAACATGGAAGTGTATGTGGACCCTGTTGAGACTATTAGTCACTCAGGACTTTGTTTTAGTCACTGGTGAGCAAAAACACCAAGTCACAGTGACCATCCTCAGAGATATAGGTGTTTAGTGTGTTACCATTGTCAGATGAGACATATTCCAACTTTAATCCTCAATCAAATCAATGCTTATAATGTGTTTGCATTTTCTCCTCGTGACAGACTCTGTTAAAAGTCATCAATGTTCTGGTGCTTAGCTCCACTCTTCTTGCCAGATGTGTTTCCTGTAAGCAGAATCACAATGAACAGGTGTGGAAGCTGACTTGGTTGATTTGTTTGGGTCAGTTATGGCTGCCTGGATTCTTCTTCTAACCATATCCCTTCCTACAGAACATCTCCAATACCACTTTTAACTGGAAACCTATTTAAGACAATTTATTTTGCCTTCTTTTGCTGATTTCTTTTTCAATGTTCCTCCTTCCTCGGTTTTATTCTGTGTCTGACTCTTCACAGTAAGATGTTAAACACTTCCTATATTTCTTCTCATCATTGTCTTCCACTGGATATCAAGGCTCCTCTCAGCAGCGCAGTATGCTAACAGCAAACCCATTCTGATCAAGGCCTCACTGGTCAGACTGCACACACATACATGGAGCTGTGAGGTCACTGGAGGTCACTAGTATCGCTGGCGCTGTCCTGTGCCATGAGGTCAGACTGCTAATTACATTGGCCTTAATTTGAGACAGAACAAGACACACACTGGCTCCATACAGTAGCCCTATACAGCAGGATAGAATGGGTAATGTGATTGTGATAATGGCTGGACATCAAACGTGAAACATGACTCAAAAGATGGGACCACCAAGGGAGAGACACAGAAAGTCAAAGAAGAAAGAAAGACAGAAAGAAAGAAAAAGAAAGAAAGAAAATCTCACAGACACGCAGAACAGTGACTAGAGAGTGCACGCAGACATACTGTAATCCATACACATATTTACTGGAAGAATATGTTTGTGTTTTTCCAGACACTTTTGGTCTGTTTCGAGTTTTGGTCCTTTGGCAGACACACCGACATGTCACCTGTCCAGCACTGTGCCATTAAACTGCACTCAGGATTAAAAGAGTGAGCTGCAGTCCTGAAAAAAGTTTAAAAAACACCCAATCACCACCACTGTAGTGCCTCACATGCAGACTTTTTTCTTTTTTTTTTTTTTTTTTACAATACAGTACATCTGTTTTACCATTTATATCTGTTTTTACGGCCAGCGCAGGAGGAAACATCAGCAAATTTGTCAACCATTTTGTGGCGACTGTACAGACTTATCCTAACCAGTAGCTGTGGGTTAATAGAGAGGTCTGCCAGGTGCTCTAAACGTACATCATTATCTGCCTGATAATCTGTCACCTGGCACATGTGGAGGATCATTGTGGATTCTTGAAAACGTTCTTGAAGTAGCTTTGGGTGGCTGAATCAGCACACTTCACTGTATTAGAGCCTATGTGATGATTCTGCCTGATGTCTTCACACTCAAACACATGTATGAATACAGAGAGCCAAATATCAAATAGTGCCCTGATTGCTGTATTGCAAATTTCACACAGCATATTCTGAATGCCATATTTGTATCTGTTCAAATATCCAGCAAAATTGCTTCTCACTAAATTAAATTAATGTCAAGTTACTTTTGAAATATTTGCAAAATCAGGTTTAGAGAACACAATTTTCACGGTCCTTCAATATGAGAATTTATAAAACCAAAGCTGCAGTTGTGTGCATGAGCTGCAGAATTAGTGCTACCCAAAGATAGAGTGGAAGAAGAGAGAAGAGCAATGTTAACTAACTGTGGTGGACTGCAGCAATAAATCAGAGTGTCAGGCTGTTTATTGAAAAGACTGCTGCTGGAACGAGAATTATAAACAGTGTCTTTACTGTGTGTTAACCACAAGGAAATCAATCTATTCTATTCTGCTCTATTCTCTACTTCTCCATAGGCAGGGAATATAAGCGGTATGATTTTACAATAAACAAACATTTGACAGGAAAGGTTGAACCCTCGTTTTCTGGCATTAAGCCCAAATAAAGACATGGCCCAGTACTAAATAAAATTGTGTCCTTTTCTTAGCCTCTCATTCACATCTTCACTAGTTCACCAAACTTTTTTTTTCTAGAGCAAGGTTTTTCCTAAGAGAAAAGACTAAAGTTATGTAGCTGTAGATGTTCTTACAGTTAGATTCAAACAGAACAATTTCCACAGAGTTTTACTTGCATGTTTTTTTTTCAGATTTAGGGTTATTTCTAGAGGAGATAATAGGCTTATGACAGTTATTAAATGAAGCTAAAAGTTAAAGATTATTGATCTTTTGCAGGAAATTATATTGTTACAGTAGCATCACAGACACACAAACACATATTGCATACCTCTTAAAAGAGCAGAATATGAAAGATAAATATAGTAAAGTTAAAGCAGAAGTAAGTGGTCCGGTCGTTTTCGCTAATGCTGCGTTCCAGACAGGCTTTTGAAATCGTAAATTACAGCTTCAAGTCACAACTTACGACTTTGTAGCGTTTCAGGCAACCCACTCGTGTTTTTCCGACCTGTTTTACCAGTGAAAGTCACTATAACGGCCACTCGTAACTTCCGACCGGTGAACTCGTACCAGATCGAACTGATACAACTTCACAGGTCGGAAAAATACGAGTTTCCTTGAACGCACCATAACAGTCCTCGTCCCTACGTCGTCACATTCACGGCGTTCCTTGGCTGTACACACAGCCCTGCATGCCGTTCTCTCTCCTCATTGGATAAAAACTGTAGGATACGATAAATGTTTTCTCTTCGGCTCAGAGCAGAGCAGAGTGACTGAGAGACCCGTGTTTCGGTCCAAACACTCTATGTAAGTGATTGCTGTCGGAAGATATAACTATTTAAGACTTAAATTAACACAAATATATCACTTACTTCTGCTTTAAAATAAGTACTGGTTGGTGTTGGTGTTACTGTGCACACAGCAGATCTGCTGTGTTTCAGCTGTTACATAGCAAGTCAAACTGTGTATTAGTATTCTGTATTTATTTTCCCGTCTTTTGTCATTTGCTCCTTGAACATAGGATCTGATCTTTTTCTTTTCACAGTCAGTGCAGACACAAAAACACACAAAATGCTTTAAGGATATTATGCTGAGTTTGCATTTTACCGTGCTGTTCAGTATGTGACTGACTTGAGTCTCTGTAAGTGTTTATTTCTTTCGTTCTTTAAAAATTCTTGACAGTGAGTTAAATTATTCTGGTCCTGATCTAAAAGTATCAAACCTAAATCTAAATCTGCTTATAGCTCACATAGAGCTCTACTATTCAAATGCACCACGTCTTCACCCAGTTCCAACAACCCCAACCGCTGATCTGAAGAGTCACCATGCTCTTCTTAGAACAGTTTCTACATGTAAATGTCCAATAAATGTACAGTAGAATAAACTCTTTTTTTTATTTTCAAATTCTCTCCATTTCCGCTTCCTTCAGACACATTTACTACCAAACTACCCCCCACCCCCCATTGTCCCTCCCCTCCTAGCAACCACTCTTAGCAGAGGGATGAGGTTTCCATTTTTTAAAAACTTTGTTTATGGTGAACAGGCCCACTGCCAGAATGTCTAACAATCACTCACCCACCTACCCACACATATACACATGCTTCTCTATCTGTGGCACTGCTTTAAAAATGGCTTCCTATGGTTTGAGGAGAATGTAAACACAGGGGCAGGGGAGGGCTCATAATGTAGTGAGACTGAGTTTTCAATATATGACTCATTCAGTCTATAATCAATTGATCCTGTCTTTCACTTTGGATTATATACTGTATAACTATTCTGTCATTGAATTAAAAGTGTGTATCATTAAAATCGAAGCATCAGAAGTGGTGGTAATAAATTTTGATTTAAACAAACTGTCAAATAATCCCAAACAGTTTGCAGTGATGAATTATTATAAATTGATTAGGTTGTACACTGTATAATGTGTAAAGCATCTTGAATGAAATAGTGTCTCTAGCACTTTTCATGGTGCTATAACTTTCATGTCTTGGTTAGGTTTAGGCACTAAAGCCATTTGGTTATGTTTTGGAAAAGATTGGGATTTACTTGACAGTACTACTAGGATTAGACGATAACAGAAATACTACTAATACTACTAATACTAGAAACGACTACTATGAATGAATGAATGTTTATTTTGCAATTATTATAATATAAACATGCAAAATAACAAACAAAACAAAAAAAGAATTGTTCAAATAGGAGTAGAATGAAGCACATGCTTATCTACCTGTATTCAGCCAGTCCTACCCCTTTTCTACTTTCACATGGGAATCGAACACTGCTCCCCCGTGTCATATTCCTGTGTTTGTTGATCTGTCTATCCACCACCTCCTCCTAGCTCAGACCTTGTCTTACTTTGAAATACATTTCTGCCATTTTCCCTTTGTCATAATCACTACGACCACCAGATATCACATGACAACAAAATGTAACCACGGGTTACTAAGGTATATTCAGGTTCAACGCAGGTGCAGTGTTTGGATGGTGATCCACTTTCTGCCGGGGTAAATCACTGTGGTAACGTACAATAAACTCCTAACCTGGTCCACAGCAGTGTTTTGACGAATATGTCATATGACATAACAAAATATGTCAATGGCCAAGACTACTGACCAATCAGATCCCTGGAAAATACAGTGCCATAATTTCTACGGGAAATAGACAAGAACAGGGAGCAAAACAGCTATTGACACTTAAGTTTAAGTGATTTCACATGAGAGCAGCGCAGCAGGAAATGTAACACAGAGGAGGGAAGACCATGACAGAAAAAGTATATAAATCATCAATATAAGCCTGTTCTTTACTGTCTGTGGACATAGTGTCATTCCTCCTCAGTGCCAGGACAGAAGGCTCTTTGTCACCGGCTCTTCCAGTTCTTGATGCCGACTTGTGGACATAATTTATGAAGTAGTACCGAGGGTCACAGCCTTGTTGGGGAATTGTCTCCAGGAACTGTAGACGGCAGCCCAATCAGTGGTTGACCATGTAACCCATCACCAGACAAAAACGCTGTGGGACACCCTGTGGTTAAGGTTAGGGAACGGTCATTGGTTGAAAACATGGTTTAGGTATGATTAGGGTAAACGGATCATAAACTAAAAACCAAAGTCAGACATACAGTCAGACACAAAAGAACTTATTAACTTTCTGCCTCAGCTCTCAATGTGGCAACTGGACATTTTCAGAATCATAATCAGCATATTTCCTATGGTTTATCTCAGAAATTGCAGACATACATTACTAAATTATTTTCTCAGTCACACAGTGGGGACAAAACGTGGAAGATTAATGTGAACAGTTGACGCTTTTGTGAATGAACATTTATAATTCCAGATGTTAGGACACTAATAATCGTCTTGTGGAAGTATTTTACTGTTCTGGGAAGTTACCAAGACAGCAATCGCCTCATTTGTCATTGCTTGCACAGTTGCAAGTCAATGCAGCAGTTTACCGAATGACATTGTATTGGTGGAGTGTTTTTGCTGGATGACCCTGCATTTCTATTGCCAGATCCCTTTGTGTTGGCACCAAAGCTGCATCAATGGAGTGTTTACAGAGGGTCTCTGCCCCTCTCTTTGGAAAATCTACAGTGAAATGTAAACACATTGAAGTGTTTTAAATAGAGCTTTAGGTCAAACAGAAGCACATTCGCAAAGAAAATGGGAAACATCAAATAACCAGAGTTTATTTTATTCTGTGCTGGAATATAGACAATTTACAAAGCTTAGAAATAATTAGTGATGCTGTGGGACAGTCAGTAATATTACTCACTGTATTTCCCTTTGCTAACTCAATTAGTCAGTATACATTTATAAACCACTGTAGATTAGTAGATTGCAATATAAATTATTATTATTATACTCAAATCTGATTGGATGGAGGAAGTGCATTTTTTTCAAATGGCTCTTGGATTACTCTAAAAAATGAATGTGGATGCATAAGTGATGGAATGACAAGGTTGAAAATATCGAGAATTGAAGAAAAAAAAAGGGAAATTTCAACTGAATTTCTATTTTCCTAAAATGAATGTTTTGCCAGAACCAAAACAATGAGACAACAGACACTAAAAGAGCCGAGGAGAGCTGCAAACCTGGGTCATACAGTAGTAACAGTTTAATTTTTGGTGAGTTATGACCACAAGCGACACCTTTCACGTAGTCTGAGTAGTATGACTGCCAAATGTACCTTAAATATTTGTGGTGAGGCAGACGCTTGTAGCAATAGTTGGTCAAAACCAGTAACACTCCACGATCAAAATCAGAAGCACTTTGTCAACTAAAGGTTCATCTTTTAAAGGGATATTCTGGCATAAATGTAACCCATCGTCTGATGCACCTTGAGACCGAGTAGAACACCCCCCCAAGAGATCAAGTTTGCCGACCGCAAACTTCTCTATTTGTAGCAACTTCAGCACAGACAGCCAAATAGCAAAATACTGCTGTCTTTGTAGCCAAGAGCTAACCGCGATCAAATATCCAAAAAATCAAAAGAGGCACTCCTAGCCACAAATAATGCTCAGAACAGCACCATACTTCCTCAACAGTACAAATAGGATCCCAGCACATAATACGAGGCATCAAACACCTGCTGGCTTTGCCTGACGAAAACAATACTCACACGCTCTCCTCGGCTATGAGTGGCTTTTTTGATCGCAGTTGGCTCTTGGCAACAAAGACAGCAGTATTTTGCTATCTGGCTGTATGTGCTGAAGTTGCTACAACTAGAGAAGTTTGTGGCCAGCAAACTTGATGTCTCAGGGGGGTGTTGTACTCGGTCTCATGGTGCGTTAGACCATGGGTTACACTAACGCCGGAATATCCCTTTAATCATCAGCGTGCCAACCCACCATGTTGGCCAGTACTTATTTTATTTTATTTATTTTTTTATTCTGGGCTTTTACAGGTGCTTGGATGCACAATTTAGGATGTGTGTTAAGCAGCTGAATGGAAATGTACTAGCTGTCTCTTCCTCTGTCTTTCTCAGATTAGAGTGGAAACTATGTAAGAGATTTGCCATCAGGACAGATGACCACGGAGGATGTTAGGAGCACACTGTCAAATACTGGGTGTGCAATTTTCCTGTGCTGCTGCCAAATACCCACTAAAGCCTGGCCATCAATTTCACCTTGTAAAACAGATAGAACGTCAGATCAGAGATGAGATTCAGAATGAACTGGCCTCCAGCACAAACCCAGTGTACAGAGTGTAGGATTGGCCTTTGTAAGATGATTTACTCACTTTAGAGGGTAAAAATCCTGCTCATGAACTACAGCCAACAACATACAATTTTAAAATTAATTTATGTGAGTGTGTGCATATGTGTTTTAAACTCCCATATACCCACAGAATATTTCTCAATGAATCTTATATCTAATAGATGCCTCTTTTACTCAGTTCATCCATCCACCTGCTTCATCAGCGAGTTTTTACATGCAGTTTAATCACTGGATTAGCTTTTTGGCAGTGAAAACATTTTCGCGGTTGAGAAACCTGTACAACAGAGCTGATAAATGTGACCTCATGGTGGTAGCACTGTATCTGGAAAGGGAAACAGTAACACTTAATTTGTAATTTGTATCCAAAATAATTGACCGCAATTTCATGATTAAATTGTAAAAAATAAAAAGCATGAATCTGTGGTATTTTCTGTTCTATTCTATCTGTGGTATAATTGTGCAGATAAAAACCACAAACCCTGTTACTCAGTGACACTAAAAGGCCTTTGTTTTTGTTCAGCGGAAACAGGAAATTCATTGGTACCCAAAATAGAGAGAACATTGTAATTAAATAAATGTTTCTCTCGAAAAAAAAAAATATACAGAGCAATAACGATCATGTTAAGGTATGGGCAAAGACATGGCACTCACTGTATCCATAGTAAACTTGTGATAGCAAAATTAGTAATTGAATATATACAATGCTAATCTGGGTAGATTTGTTTTTTGTTGAGCTGTTCTCATTTGCATCTTAATCTGATTAGTTCTAATTGGGAAAAACAACAGGACAACAGTGTGTGCATTCAAAAATGCAATGTAGCCTCTGATTTTGACTTGTTTGCATGAAAATAGTTAAACAACTGTCTGAGTTAAAGCGACTTCTAACTTTTCCTTTAGAGAAAAACACAACTCGATTGATGAAATGTGGTATTTCTCCCATCCTGGACTTAAAAGCGGTGCTGCACTTCTGTGGGAGTGTGGTTAGTAAGTTTGCATTGATGCGGACTTGGTGTTGGAGGGCTTTATAACCCACTCCCACTTAAAAGTAATTGGACTTAAATGACACTTAATGTGGCTGAGTATGTAGGGGGGTAGGGTGTAAGGGTCGGATTGGAATTGGGCCATTGACTTTTAAGGTTGTGGTGTTGTGGTGTTGGGGACAGGCTGGAGTCTCCTCTCCGTCTACTGGTCATTTTCAACACCCACAGTAGCCTAAATACTGAGCTTCAAAACTTTTTGGTTGAGAAATGTCAGGTTTGCTGTTTATCCGCAGCTCCTCAATGTTGATGTGGTTCGGTCCTCGCCGGAGACTACGGGTGTTGAGAGTGATCAATCAAAGGAGGGGAGACATCGGCTACTGTTCCCGCCTCCAAAGTCTCAAAAGCCAACCTGCTCTCGCCGCAGCCTCTTGCTCACACAACGGCCATTGTTCATGTGGAGCAAAATGTCTCCCTCACTGGGATGATTTTCCACCCATGAAGACTGTTCTGCGCGCTCATGTCGTGTGCACGAGTGGTTTTTAGGTGCTTGGGTTTTGAGGCTAATTAAATGCCATATTAATCTTCTTGAACCAGCTGAACCATTAAAACTGCGGCTTGCACACATGCACATGCACACACGCACAAACCCTATTTCTAACACACAGATTTATATATGTAATACTGTGTCAGCCAATTAATGATGTCAAGATGGCATGCATGAACAAACAAACTTAAATCTGTTCAGGTGTGCACAAGAGCAACTGCACTGCGGATTTGTTGTTTTAAAGTAAAGGTAGAAAAAAAAACGTGTGTGCATGTTTGTGTGTGTATGTGTGTTCTTAAACTCTGGTAGTAGAGGAGGAAACAGACCAGCTTATGGAAACTTAAAGCTTAGTTTGGACTACCTCTTAATGAGCACCTAATTACCTACACACACAGCTGATGTGATCCATTAATCATGATGTTGTTGAGGTTTTTTTCTTAATGACAGCTGATTTCTAGCTGTGGGGATTTCAGTGTTTCACTGTGCCTGTTATTGTTGGGACACCCCAATAATATTCCATTATAGGAACAATAATAAATGGAATAGCCAGAATCGTCTAAGGTTTATGACTGAGACGTTGTTTCATACATCCCATTAACCTGCAATCACATGTTTGAGTGCCATCTTTACGCAAACCACTCAACCGGAAGCTCAATTAGCAATTAGGCAGCCTGTGCTGTAATGGAGAAGTTCTGTTCTCCCGGGTCCTGATGATGGTCTACATGGTCTGCCTGCCAAATCATTTCTCAGGTGATTGAACCGAGGTCTCACCCTTGGGTGGTGAGTGAGTGCTTTTAACATGGCTGCCTCATTATGAAGCAGTCCATTTTGAAACACTATTACCCACTGCTTAACACGCAAAGGTCCAGGCTTATGGTGACGTAGTCCAACTTCTCTCTTTCGACAAAGACATTTGAAAGGACAATGTAAACTCTTGATATTTCTACAATTGATTCAAGCAAATGAAAATTATAATATAAAAGACAGCTTGTAGCTTAGCAAATGTTGCTCAGTCATGAATAAGTAGTGCATCTGTTGAGGTCTAAAATCAGCTCTAGATGAATCCACACTTGCCATGTGATTTTTTTGCCAGTAATAAAAAAAAAACTATCCCAGACTGTAACGTGTTTAACTGCTGGTCATTCGTTCTCGTTACTTCATAACGCTTAATGCGGCATGCTTCTGATGGAACCAATTCATTCACAGTAGTTGTACATTGTTTAGAACTGCACAGACGCTGTCATGATTGATGATGCAGATAAATAAAAGTTGAGCTTTATTAATAGCAAAGACACAGAGCCACTCAACAGTCCACTGCGATAGGAAGACTGCATATGATACTTTTGTTGGCAGCCGTTGGTAGTCAGACTGGACCTTCACTGTAATGGTAACAATGATTAATATGATAAGATTGTGATTGTGGGTTTGGTTTAAATGTCTAATTCCTGAGGAGCATCACTGTCAGTCTGGTTGGTTGTAATAAACAAGGGTTGTGAAATGGTTTCACAGGAAGACTTTGCTGATGAGTAAACTGCCACCTGACTTCCTTTCTTTGCTCTCATCCTTATTATTATAGCTGTAACTATGGGTAATGATGACCTCATCCCTTATAAAATGCTCCACTGCAATAGTAGAGGAAAAAGAAGATAATTGGTCAAGTCCAAATTGAAATTGTGTCGGTTGTAGCTAAAGTGAACAGCCAGTAATAATCAACATGCACATGTTGTACAGGAAAACTGTACCAAAGGCTGAATATTTAAAATACGCTGCTGCCAAGGAGAGTCTAATGAAAGATGAAGGTTGTACTGTCATCTGTTGTCTTATCAATTTTATTACTATACTTTATATGGTGTCAGACAATTTAACATTTCTTCTCTGAATAAACCACTGTGTAACACACAAAACAAAATAAGATAATAATAAAATAGTGAGAATACAATTTTAAAATTCCCTCAAAAAAAGGAGCGTTATGACCTCAGTTAATCAAAATGTCATTGAAGAATATTGCCAACCCATCAGCCACCATGTGAGCACGCTGACACTTGCTCTCTGTCCATTCCCTCAGACCACAACAGGGGAATTTCCCCTGAAAGAATCTGCAGTGATGTTATATGAGCAGTGGACAGAGGGAGAAAATAGAGTTTGGGGATTGAGGCGTGGAGTTTTGGATCTCTATTGTCTCATCTGATCACCTCCAGATACTGTTCCTTTAAATCACCTTCAACTAATCCACAATTAATGAATAAAAATGTTATTCTACTGTGGCCTGATTAAAAGACTGAATCAGGACAGTTGACAGTTTAAAGACAAACACACTGAGACAAAGGTAACACACACAGACACAGGGTTTGCCTCTAAGGCCTGTTAAGCCACTTATGAAACAAAACTGTGTGAAGTGTGTGTTTTGGCCGTGTGGGACAATGTCTTACCTGTGTAGGTATCTAAATTGACCTGTTTTCTCACACGGTATGAGTTTCCCTTCTCCACTTTCCCATCTCTGAGGTTTCACTAAGAGTCCTTCTCAATATTTCAGACTGAGCTCTCAGTTTTACAAAGACACTAATCCATCAGATTAACTGAGCCTTTGGTCTCTAGGAAGGATCACGCTGACCATATGGAGAGGACCTGGGGAAAACAGTCTGAGTCACTTTTCTGGTTGAAATATGATCCTGCACTGACATGGGAATAGCCATCCAGACAACATGATCTCATCAAACCCAACTAATTTTTATAAACTTAACGTATGTTAAACACCTGCAACACATACGGTACACTGACAAAACTCAGGTGTTTGTATAGCAGTGACATTGGGAGGAAAGGGGCAACACTTATTTTGTTTGATGAGGGTTAGTACGAAATAATACAGGAAACACATTCACTAATGACCCAATACGTAACTGTCTACCACTGCACGCCATTTACCTGGTTCACATAATGAACAACGGCCAAACGAGGGGATCCAGTCCAGGGGATGCTGACCAGCAGAGAGACGGACTCACCATCATCTTTTCTTGTCACAGTTCTCTTCAAATGTTCATCAAATGAAAGACATTAAGCTCAAATCTTAGAACAGATAATTAGTTTTTTAAAACAGATCAGCACGACTCATTGGTTGCATTGTTTTGGGACATGGATGCAAAAAAAAAACTTAATACAAAAATCCCTTGAATATACTACAGATCAAAACTGATTAGATGATTCTCAGTGAAATTGTCAAACTTTTCACAGCTTATAAACAATTTTTCATCATTTGAGCGTCACATGTAAAATGATCCATTCAAGTTATCAAAATCTGTCTTACATACATGTACGTATATGGTTTTTGTTTTGTTTTTATTTTTATTTTTTACCACACTGTTACAGTTCTTTTTATTGTTTATTGTTTTCACAGTGATGTAATTTGTGACCATCACGTTGAAAAAGTATCTACATTTTAACCAGTATGGCTCAAACTATTCTCATTTAGGTGCCACTGGCCAATTAACTGTCTCAGTTTTTTCACTGGTTTAGATTAGACTTTCAATCTGACAGATAATCCTTCATATGGTTAAGTAATTTTTTAACATGACAAAGCTTTCATTTTACAAACCCAAGAAGTGGTGTTACTTGTCCCCTTGTTTATTTTAAAGAATTAAATTGAACTGCCGTCACTAATTGTTACACATCATACAAATATATGCAGTACAAAGATGAAAGTAATAGAACAAAGAAAGTTTTCCTGAAAGTATTGCGTCGTTTGTCTTGCGATGATCAACATCAGGAGGTCATGCGTTACGTTACCATTCTTTTCCATACCAATCACTGATTACAAATGAAAGTGCAGCCGAATATAATATAATGTTTGCAACCCGTAAAGTCGGTTGAGCTCAGCACATGATGGCTGTATAGGGTTGCACTATAGTTGTAATTGAGTCCAGGCAGCAACAACAGCACTTCACTCTGAAAAGAAACTTCCGCTGCTCTGGAATGTACCTGCACGTCATCACACAGCCTGACACACACACACACACACACACACACACACACACACACACACACACACACACGGAGCATTACTTTCTCTCTCTTGCTCTCTCTCTCTCTCTCTCTTCCATGCACACACACATGCACATATATATATGGCCCTGCTACTCTGTCAGGTTTATTTATACAGAGGAGGAATGGCTGAGATCAGAAGAGAGGGCACATGGGGAGAAAGGTTTGTGTGTGTGTGTGCGTGTGTGTGTGCGAGTGAAAGAGAGAGAGAGAGAGAGAGAGAGAGAGAGCGAGAGAAAAGAGGAGAGATCAGGAGTCTGACCGACTGACCTACAGTCTAATTATGTATCATTATCAGGAGACACAAACCGATCTAAATTACTGCAACAGCTCCCATTCACATAGATGGATTACATAGAGCAGGCTGACACACGCACATGCTCACGCACAGACACACACACACAGATTGCAGCCCCCCATTCAACACTTAAACAAATATAAATCATATGCCTTCCTCACAGAGAATTCCTCCACACATTCTACAACCCCCAACCCCACCCCCCATTCTTTCTTCACGTCTGTCTCCCACACAACTCAAGAGAAATACAACCAGTACTCAAAACATTAACTTAAAAAAAGAAATCTATAACAATCTTTTATATATATATAAAAATTGTATATTTATATAATCATTTACAACCAATTAGAGCATGCAGACATTGTGTGGAACCATGTTTAGTCTGTAGCTACCACTCTGCGGTTAAAGCCTTTAACCATCAGTTTGAACAACTTCTGACCTTTTTGACCTTGATAAAACTAAACTGAATTTTCCTGTTGTCATCACCATTAGGATTTAAACTCATAACATCTATTTCTAAACCAACATCTCATTCAGCACACTACAGCTTTACACTACAGCTCAAAGATGATGTCTATCTGTTAAGTTACGTTGACCCTATACGGATACAATACAGATTACTTTATTAATCCCCCCAAACTCATTTCTCTTGCAGCTCATCTACTGTTTGCAGAAGAATTCAAATGCCTGGCGGCTGTAGGTAGAAAGGATCTTCTATATCTTTCTGTCTGACTACATGTGTTTTGCTGGTAACAATGGCTACAGCATACATCAAAATGTTTCTTTTCCAGATTTATGAACGAGTACACAGTGCAGTTGTCTGCTGCTGGCTCCTGCCCTACATCAAGAACCTGTATTTATGTAGCCATTATTTTCCACATAATTGTCCACTGGTATTGCTTGAATGTCCTTGTTTCTCAGTGACATGGAGTAATACTAGTCTGCAGTCCTTATGCAGGTCCTCTTCTTTCTATAATATTCTTGCACCAGGCACAAGTCAGTGATGAAAAACTGAACCTTCCACTTAAAATAATCAATTGCATGAGTTTCATACATAGCATTAGTCCGTGGAACAAGCTAAAACAGCATAAACATCTGTGACACAGCAAAGCTGATGCAAAAAAACCAACAAAAACCAACAAAAAAACAAAACAAACCCGACACATTTGGGCCTCTTTCCCTAAAGCACCGTGTGTTCACTGCCGAGCCATCATATCTTTACACCTGTCAGTTTGGTGAGCGTTGATTACAGTGCTGGCTTTTCTGCCAACCAACCATCTCTGCCCTCTGTAATTCTCCTAGGCTCTGCACAGCATTTTAGCATGTTGCAGCTAACTGTTTTGTTTCACAGCTCACACTGTTATAGTTCGGCCCTGCCACTCTCATCAGCCCCAGCAGGCAGCTGTTTTAAGCACCACACTACAGATATGTAGGGTCAGATAGATAGATAGATAGATAGATAGATAGATAGATAGATAGATAGATAGACAGACAGACAGACAGACAGACAGACAGACAGACAGACAGACAGACAGACAGACAGACAGACAGACAGACAGACAGACAGAACTATTTTCAACAACAGACAGATGACTTTAATGAGCCCATCATGACAGGATCAGTCAAATCACTGCATCACCTGAGCCCACTTACTGTCTGCAAGCAAAGACTTGCATGTTCTAACTCATATTGGTTCGGCCCCGGTGCTAAATCTCCCCCTGCCCAAAGCTTTATGTCTATTGTCGACATTTTTAGAGGTCATAAGTGGGAGTTGACACCAGAATGGGAAGTCCTTCTCTGGATCGAAAATCCCCGAGACAACATACGGCTTACAGTGACTATAGACTATGTTTCTTTTTTCTTTTTTTTCTCAGTGGGAAGGATGCCCGTTGTACTAATGGCCTTGCTTCAGTTTCACATTTACAACAGTAAAAATAGCAACTGTCTCAAAACCAATTCCAACATCTACTCTGAATAACTAAACAGTGGTGTTGTGGGGCTGCAGAGGTGTTTGTGAGAAGGCTCAGTGTGATGCAAGGCATGAAATAGTCACCCCAGCCGTTCAGGCTCAGGAGTTCTTCTGGGTTTTCAATTTCCAGGGCACCTGGTATCTCAGTCAGGATGCTTAAAATGAGCTTCCAGGGGTCTTTGAAAGATTTTGGGAGATCCTTGAATGGTCTTCAGTGGCCACTAAAGCGTCAGCAGAGGTGCAGCAAAATTTTCCAGGTGTCCTAACCAAATTCCTATAAGCAAAGAGACATTTGTTTTTGCAAAGAAATTAGCATAATAAAAGAAATTGCACATTAAGCCAGGCTGATTGTGTGTTCTATCTATCTATCTATCTATCTATCTATCTATCTATCTATCTATCTATCTATCTATCTATCTATCTATCTATCTATCTATCTATCTATCTATCTATCTATCTATCATCAGCAAAGGGACATGGTATCTTATATTAATACATCTCTGAGAAAAGCTTATTTATTAGTTTATTTATTTTAAACATCAACAATATGCATCAAAATTCAGAATTGATATGCATCTCTCTCATATTCTCATATTCTGTTTTTTAAACCCTGTTTGAATACGTTGAATTTGACAACTGGTGGGAGTGAAGAATGTAGCCTTGTCCGTTTATATGGGAACACAACGAGGCAAAATGTCACGGCTGCTGAACTGGGTTCAGAGCGGCTGAGCCGAGTCTTTACAGTAAAACCCTGACACTGCGGACTGCAGACTCCTCGTCCTGAGCCACGAGCAGCGGTCATGAGGTCGGTCACAGAGTCAGCCCGGGAGCCTCGGGCTCTGACTTTTTTTTTCTTTTCCCCCCGTCGCTACTTCGGCCACATTAAACTCAGATTTCAAGCTTCCTGATCAACGCTAAGCCAGGATGAGAGCAGCCGTGTCACAGCTGTCTGGACTGTCACCGAGCAGCGGCCTGGACCACGGGGCTGATTTACAGCTGAAAACATGTCGTAACGATTAACGTACGATAACAATGATAATGGTAATAAAAAATAATAATTTAGACCTATCTTTTTGTAACTGAATGTGTTTATTTTTTTTTAAATTATTGTATATTATTTATATCTAAATTCACCTTCATCTCGGGTTGTCCTTCTGTGGTCGCAGTCTAGTTCATTCCTATACGACAAAGAGACTCTTCTTGCCTAATTTATATTATTCAAAGTTCAAAACAAAGTCTTTAGGTTGTGGATTCCTCTTCACCCTAAAGATGTTTTTATTATTTGCAATTGTAATAATTTACTTAAATTCTGCATGCGCAAAGAATGGAAATACATTTGGTAAATACCCTATACTTAATTAATTACATTTCATATGTAGCCTACAAAATAGGCTGTACAGCAATAGGATTATACACGCAAACATACAGAAGTAACAAATAAATGATAAACTAATGAGATGAAATAAATCATTGTATATTTCTCATCGTCGTAGCAGCAAACCGAAGTTGGGATATGTCTATAACATTTGTGACATTTTTATATGATTAGTGTCAATGAAGATTTGACATAAGAGCCGGCCTCTGGTTACAGTATTTTATGCTGTCATATCTGTCTTGCGGAGTATCTGAGTGTGTGTAGCCTATGTGTGTGTGTGTGTGGTAAGAGGGAGAGGAGGGGGGGAGCGAGAGTCGCTAGCAACCAAGTGATATTTGGAGCTATTAAATAAACGTAGGCTATTGATTTAAGTCCAGTAAACTGACGTGCAATGACCGCGGTGTCTGGGCTGGCCTGTGTCTGCCTCATGACCTTCACATTGTGACTCTTTGACATCATTTCCACTTAAAACACTTGGATCAGTATTTTACAGCAACAGATGCAGAGCAGAAATACTTCAAAATCAGCCCCGGAGTTTTGGACTCGAATTGGTCCAATAACACTCACCTGTGGAGACACTTTAGGAATGCACTAGACTGAAAAATATGTTAAACAGAAATATTATTCTTATACTTGTGTTTTCATCACTGTAGTGAGTGACGAGAACACGTTTCTTAATTTCACGCTTTTCACTTTTCCACAACAGCGAGGTGACAATATGCTCTAAAAATGACCACAGAGCTGAGTCAACACACAAACAACACAAAATGAACATGAATACATGATATTTCACTACTGCTGTAAACGTAGACACTAACGCAGAGAAGCACTCAGGAGGGCGATGTTATTATTAACCCTAACCCTATGGAAATTATTTTTTATTTTATTTATTATGTTCGATATTATTGTTGTTGGTGTTGTTATCATTATTATGCGTTTATTACATTTAAGATATTTTGGTGTTTACGGATTTGAACTGAAACGTCACATTAATAACCTGCTAATAGACTAAGAGGTTTTATGGTGTATTATAGGAAGTGGGAGCAGCGGTAGATTATTGAAGAGGAACAGCTATAAGCTCAGTTCAAACGCAGGGTTTGTACAGAAAACACTGCAGCCTATCATGTTGCATATTACTGTCCACAACCATGACAACAAAACCTCTATAGTACAGTCTATAAGTCACCATAACCTACACGTGAACAGTTATTTATAAATCAAAACTGAACATTTACTGGGTTGTGTTTTTTTTTCTACTTCCAATTCGTTGTAATTTGCAAGATGGTAGTTTAGAGTGAGGAAAATAACATACACCACGAGACGGAGGGCTTTTTTTTCCTTTTCTTTAATTTTAGTCCCTTTTCTTCCTTCAGTGAAAAACGAATCTCCAATCTCCCTGTTGTCTTCTGCCTGTCGTTTGTGCTGTAGAACTGGACTGGCCTCACTGGGAGCTGTGGTCCTCCTCTGCTCTCTGCACTCAGCTGCTGCCACATCCACAACCAGGCCTGTATCCATATAGCCCTGCGCCCATGGGCTGCATGCATTCACCTTTACGATATGCTATTAATGTTGAAACGAGTCGGCGACCTGTCCACTGCAGGCTGCCTCCGTGTTTACACGATGCTAAAAATATGAAAGCACAAACTATAAACGTGTGGGCGGAGCTGCGAGACCCAACAGAACCCGAACAGCGAGCCGAGCAGGGGAGACAGATGGGACAGGGGGGTGATGATGGTGGTGGCCACAGGGACCCACGGAGGGCCGCGCAGCCTGCTCCTGCTGAGCCGATCACCACGATCGATCCCCATCTAGACCCTGTTTCTCTCTCATACACTCTTTCTTTCTCCTCTGTTTTTGTTTTTGGACATTAAGCCCATGCATGCACGGGGCCCCAAACGGGAAATGTCCCGGTTCTCCCGATGGTCAGTCCACCACCGTTGTCCCCCAAGGTCCCCAGCAAATGTTTGCTGCATCTAGAGAGAAATTTAAAATTATGTGAGGAGATAGAGAAAAAAAACAGCTTTAACAGATCTGCTATATGAATGAGAACATCTGAAGTTGCAAAATAGCGCACCAGTATATTGATGAAATGATCAGCCCATCAAATATTCTGCGCTCTTCAGATACACGCGTAAAGACACCAAACAGGCCCAGTCTACAGTCTATAATAATATTAGCACGTTCGCAATTACGACTGGAAAGCATTGGAACTTATCGTAATGTAGCAAATAACACTGGAGACTGTATTAAATGAATTTTTTTTTTTAAAAAATGCATAAATAGGCCATTTAAAAGAGAGAGGAAAAATCGAGACTGACAATTGCATCATAATCTTAAACGCAATAAACAGTAGGATCATCTCACTTTATTCTTGACCTTGTAATAGGTGCTGTACAGGCGTGAGCTTGGCCCGCGTGCGGCGTGTGTGTGTGCGCACGCGTGCGCCAGCAGGTCTATTTAGCAGGCCCATTGACAAGCAAACAGAGCCAGCAGCCGGGGCCAGAGAAGGGAGCTGAGAGCCGCCATTGGTGGATGGAGGCTGTGAGGTCACTTTCTCCTCCCCGGTAGTAAAGATGACGTAGTAAATCAGACACCCTCTCTCTCCTTCTCTCTCTCTCCCTCCCTCTCTCACACACTCACATACAGACAAGTTGGCTTTACAATAGCTCAGTATCTACTTGCCAGTAGTGACCCAGTGACTGCCCAGACTGGTCCTGCCTTGCCAAACGGCTTCAAGGCTGACAGCTGCTCAGTGACTCACAGACAGAGAGAAAATGAAGTAAACCACAGGAGGAAGGACAGGGAGGACCACGCAGGGACAGAGGGAAGAGAGGAGGAGAAGAAGAGAGAGTGATAAGCGCTGCTGTGACTTTCTAACAAGAGGTAGGGAGAGGAACAATGTCCTAGAGGAGAAGGAGGAGGAGTTGTTTGGACAGACTTGAACGGCCTATACAGGGGCCAGCAGCACCACTGACAGGACTAGCCCGGGTCTAGCCTACACTGGTGCAACGGCCGTGACCGAGGCTGTTCCAGCTGTTTCTGTCGGAAACCTCTGGGGAGATTTAGTCGGGATGCAAACAAGAGCTCTGGATAACCGGTAACCGTTAAACGGTGAGGGCAAAGCCTACAGCTGCAGCATCCGAGAAGAACCCCTCCGTGTGTGCGTGTGTCTCTGTGTGTGTCTGTGTGTGCGTGAGTGTGCGTGCATGCAAGAGAAAGAGTGTGTGTGCGTTTGCGTGTGTGTGCGGGAGTGCGCGTTTGGTGTGTCACCATGAGTCTGGTCTCGGGCTTTCCTCACCACACGGTCATGCATCACCACGACAGCCATCACTACTCCCTGCACGCAGCGACGGCCGCTCGGTGTCACGAGGAGACCGGCGCTCCTCCTTACTTCACGAGCTGGCTGATAAGCCACGCGGATATGTCTCCCACCGAGTACAGCCTCGCGCCCGGCTACAGCCCAGAGTACCATGGCAACAGCGGCGGCGGATCCACGGGCGGCCTGGACCCCCACCATCACCACCACCACCACCACTACGGCCCCGGCGGCCTGGTCCCGGGGGCCGGCGCCATCTCGGTGAACGGAGCGACGGTCGGCATGCACCACCACCACACACACCCCCGGACGGTGAAGCGGAGACCCACGGCCAACCGCAAGGAGAGGCGGCGGACCCAGAGCATTAACTCGGCCTTTGCGGAACTGAGGGAGTGTATCCCCAACGTCCCGGCCGACACTAAGCTGTCCAAGATCAAGACACTGCGGCTGGCAACCAGCTACATCTCCTACCTGATGGACATCCTGGACAAGGACGGACAGCACGGAGACACACAGGCTTTCAAGGCCGAGCTGAAAAAGACTGAGGCTCGGGAGGAGCGGAGGAAGAGAGAGGCGGTAAGAGCACGGTTTTTTTTTCTTCACAACCTAGGCAAGAGAGAGGCTATTTGTCCGGAAGGAGCTTTAATAATATCGCCCGGGTAGAATAAACAACTTCATCATATGTCAGCCACGAGCATAGTTTACTCTTTAACCTTATAAGCCCAAAACAGCCGAGGCTGCAGGCTCGACCCAGTCTGGACCTATAGAGTCCACACACAAAAAGTCATCGCTGACATTACCCACAATTTTCTCCACGGCTCTATAGCTGGATTATACCTACTTAATAAACCAACACTGCTATAGCATAAAGTACCTGACCGTCCTGTAAACACACTCTGTTCACTAAGGTCAACATATGCGTAAAGGCAGCACAAGAGGAAATAGCCCACAAGAGCAGGCTAATAGAAAAACATATGGACTCAGAAATAGGCCTTATTTATTTCCCTCACTGTTTTAACGACACTAGCTAAATCAGACATTACCATTCTGAGTCCAAAAATCAATATAAATGATGGTGTCAAATCTGAATGCATATCTGAAATTAACAATTAATATATGCACCAACGTAGCTTGGAAAAAAAAACATTAGGCTACAAAAAAACAACAAAAAAAAACATTAGGCTACAAATCTGCTTCCCATAGCCTAACAATAACCAATTATAACTTTAACCAAATTTAAATTCAAATTCCACTGTGGCTTTTCTGTGTAGGATATAAAGTGTATTGCAAATTGTTAAAAACCATGAAATCAGGAAAATATAATGCTCTTTCGTGTAGGCTGTCGTCAACGAAATTTTATGTAGGATCCACGGCTGTTTTAAGGAAATTGGCCATCATGGGGTTTTGACGATTGCGAGGTCACCCGTTACGTTTCTTTTCCGTCTTCTACTTATATGATCTATTAATTATGTCTGCACCATGACAAAAAAAATGCCACAAAAAATAGAGTTTAGAGCAGCAGTAGCAGGCACGAGTATGCAGGCCACTATGATTTGACCGAGATTCAACCACAAGCCAGGAATATTTACTGCACCTAATCTACTGGCCTTCAGCACAGGGCATTTTACACTTGGTGACACGATTAATGAGAAATACAACAATCAGGAAACAGTTGTTTTTAGAGGATTTAAAATTATTTCCTCATTCTTATTTTATAATCCAGTAAAATGTAAGCACCCTACCTGCACTGGGACTCCTGCCACCACACACTATCACGTTGCAGACCCACCAAACATCATTATGACCTCTGAAATTAACTTATATCTCATTTCATACAAGGTTTAAGTGTGTGAGGGAGGCTAGAGAGCTAATATAAACTCGGCTAAAAACAACCAGGGTACACATAGGAGAGAAAAAGGTAAACTACACATCCTTCTTTTTTTTCTTGTGAAGGAATTACACATATATTCACATTTAATGGGAGGAAATCTTATAGCACCATTTATTTTTGGGGGGAGAAGAAATTTAAAAATCCCATCAAGCACACAAGTGTCTGCTAACGAGAGTAAACAGTAAAATGTAAAGTGTTTACTCATAGCTGTAATGGATAGCTACTTGACTACTCATGGATCACAGAAGGGACCGAAACACTAATTTCTTCCCCATACAGTTCAAGCATATAAACAGTCTAATGGTGGGTCTATATGGTCCCAATGATCCTCAGGCCAGGAGGGCCAGGCTCACCACCATTATTCACAATGCCTTGCTCCTTCCAGCCTGCTACACTATCCACATCGTTTTGACCCCAGCTTTGCCTTATGCTGCCCCTGAGTGTATGGATATACTGCTTTACAAGGCCCTGCAGTTGCCAAGGATTTAATGTTTGGCACATTCAAGAGATTTAGACCTTTTTAACTTCTCAGATGATTCACACACACTGGCATAAATCTGCATGTGTGTCCTTTCAACACAACACAGAAGCCACACACTGCTTGCTATTTTATTTATATTTGAGTTATTATCCGCTTTATGATCACTGGATAGAGGTCATAATTTACGATCTTTTTATTTACTACGGTACCCTAACACCATAGTGTAAGCGTCACGCCACTCATTCTGCATGCTGCCTCTTGTTTTGACACACATTTATCTCATGATGGATGACTACATCTTCACCACCACATCTTATCTCATTTAAAGCGAACATTTAGCTCGAGTGGAACGAGGAATATTATATGTGGAAACAAACATACAGAGCAGGTTAGAAGAAGAGAACAGAATAATTATTTCCTGTCTGCAGTCTTAACACACTGCCCATAGGAAGTGTTGTGCATAATGGGAGCCAGAAAGCATTTTTTCCTCACATTTCAAACTGCAATCACTCGGATGTAGTCCTATTAATAACTCATGTTAAGGCTTTCTTCAAAACCTCCTGGACTCTCATACACGCCTGCTGCAACTCAGACACTGTGTCTGAAGAAGAAATAGATTAACTTTACCTGTTGTGAAAAAAACAAACAACATATTTATATATTTATAAGATGAAACACTGATCAGAGAACTAACTGTGAGTGAGTTTGGTCCTCAATGTTGCTAAGGTAAGCACTTTCAGTCATGCTCCTCAGTCTGCTCTCGCATTAATGATTAAGCGGTTAACCCATAAGTGAATTTAAAGTACACCTAAAAGAACGGTCCTTTCATGAGGTTTGAATCCCAGTCATTTCAGGAGCTCTGACTTTATGTCACCCGCTGTGCACTAGGGTGAATTAAGATGCAGATATTTTTTATTTCTTTATTTATTTTTTAAAAGGTGTTTTGTTACTGATCACAGCTCTTTCTCAATCCAGGCTTGTTTCATATTGTTTGTTTGGTTTGTTGCACTATAGTGCAATGATCTATAGGGACAGATCAGTTGACTTATTTTAGGCTATACCCTGTCTGTGCACATTTTTATTATTTGTGCAGATTTTTTTTGTATTTAATATTAACTCAATAAATGTAATCACAGTGCAGCAGCAGATTATGAATACAAATTTATCAAGATGATAATAATAATATATATATATTTTTTAAATCATTACGATTTAAACTTGGTGTCCCACCCCTGGATTATAGGCTGAAATAACTACTAGTATTAAATTGCACTATTTGAATTTTCAAAAAAATATTATAAGATATAAATATCTTTTGTTGCCATTTCTATATGTCACTCCAGATGTGCTCACAGCCCGGCTGAAAAGACACTGACAATCAGATTGAGTGTCTCTTAAGTGATGTATATTTACAACTTATACCTAGAACAGTGAATATGTTTTGTAGGAAACACAGTGTGACATGTACCTGCAGACTGTAATCGTGTCTCAACCACTCTCTTGACAGATGAGTGAGGAACATTTCAAAAAGAATTGAAGTGTGCACTAATAATAATACACTGAACAAACCCCCTTTAGATTCCTATAAATTTAGCTCAACTTGCTGTTTGACTGTTAGAATATTTAGTAGGCCTATTTGCTTTAGTTGAAGGGAGCAGTAACTATTAGACTGAGCACATTGTGAGGAGGCAACATGTTATTTAGGCCAAATCATTGTTTTCGAAAATCTCAGAAAAATCATTGTAGCCCGCAGGCTGCAGAAGTGTGTGGTTAAGAAGTGGTTATGACTCATTCGGTTGGATTAACATTTCAGATGCGAGGTAAATCATTATGTGACACAACGAGATCTGTTATAATGACTTCATAATCAGTTTGTAATTTCGTAACGGTGACGTATCCGGACGGAGTAATAACATAAAGTAGTGGACGCTGACGATAAAGCGCGTGCTCGTCTAAATGAAGAAAAATAAATTGTTATTTACACATTCCAGTTTTATCCAAATTCGTCTTTTTTCGTATTATCTTTTTGTTAATTTGTATATATATAAGATATTCCTCATGAGGCTTTCGGTGCCTGTGCAGTTCAGGGATTATTTTTGCATTCATTCCGCATACTTGATGCAGCGCTTGGACCGTATTGTTTTATAAACGCTCCTGGCCAGAAATAGTTTATCTGTCAGTTTGATTTTTAGCTTTTTATACTGGACCCAATACGTCAACGTTTTTACTTTTTCACACACACACACACACACACACACACACACACACACACACACACACACACACACACACACACACACACACACACACACACACACACACACACACACACACACACACACACACACACACACACAGAGAGAGAAAGAAAGAGTCACTCTGACTTCAAAGATCTGGCACTTTTCATTCAAACTGTCTGATCTTTTATTAGCAGCCCACTACACGCACATTTCTGGAAGAGCACCAACGTTTAGAAGCGCCGAGCCTCTCCTTTATTAAACTCCTATCTGTCCTCTTTGTTTTTCTGTAATTGTTAATTATGCAGACTATTGCTGTTAAAGGAACCACTTAAAAGCTGGATTTACAACATATTGACGAATAAAACTAAAATTGCATTACTCTGGGTATTAGCCCAGCCCAGACGCAAAGAAAACGACATATTAAAAAAAACAAAAAACAAATTTAAACGTAGCCTATCAATAATATGAAGTCGAAGCACCCAGAGTAACACAATTAGGATCATTTACGACGTTTGGAATGAGCGTGGCTTTAATCCTCAGCTTTATGCGGATGGTCTGTCCGGTCGCTTCTCTAGGCCTACTTTAACTTTACCGCGTGTCTGATACATTGGACCTCCCTCTGCAAAATAGAAAAGGCCAAGGTCAAATGAAAGCGTTGTAGTTGTAGCTTTGCCTCTGCTGCTATGGATGGATGGTTTCTGGTGGATTGTCCTGTGTTTACCGAGCTGAAGAGTGGTTTACCGCCATACAGCTGAAAGCAATGTAAGGCGACAGTAGGCCTATAGCCTACGTCGTCATGTTTTTAAAAAAAAATTTCATGATGTTTGAAATCCGGGGGGAAATAATGAGCCGGGACAGGTATAAATCCTGGAGATCCTCTTTGGACGTGAACAAATGAGCTGAAACGTGGATGACACGGGCCCACGTTCAACAGTAGAAGCAGAGCTGGTTGGTTTCACTGTGTCATTAGACAACACTCAGACTGACGCCACAAAGCCACTGATCCTAATCATTTTCACTAAATGCGTCTCCAGGCATTAAGACTGCTCATCGTCAAGACAACAACTCGCCGCAACATGAATCCATTTATATCAATTTATAACCTGAGCGGAAAAAATATTTATATCCATAGTTATATTTTTCCAGGATGACCTGTGGTTCTGCGGCTGAAGTTATCCCCGCCCAGAGCGCCTTTTAACCAGAAGATGATGATAATAATAATAATAATAATAATAATAATAATAATAATAATAATAATAATAAATGGGGAAAACATTAAACTCGCTGGATAGAGGGATTTCGTCAGTAATCCAAATAATCATTCATCCTTTATCCATAAGATACACATAGCCCACAGTCTGCGCACAATTATATTTGTGGAAGGAAGGAAATCTGCATGAATTGTAAATAGTATCATTATTTTGTTAAATAAATTATATAGATTTTTTTAATAGGCTACTATGTTTGTGGATCAGTTGTTGTCTAATTGAAAGAGTGGACATTTTGAACAAGTAAATATGCAGGGCTAAAATAGAGTAAATACACTGACATGATGATAATAATACCAATGCTACTATTGTTATTATTATTTTTATTAATAACAATAATACTAATAATACATGTGAGGTTGTGGTAGCATTACTAGCAAATATTAAAGCTATTTCTCTTAATTTAATTATGTTCTTTGCACAATTAAAGTATTTGACCTGTTATGGAAAATATTCACAGAATATACCTGAACACTTGTGAGGGGGAAAAAAGTTAGCCAGGTGAGCGTGGAGATTGTAAACTTTGGTTATTCCTTGATTTTAAGTTGAATATTGTGATATTAAGTCTTGTGTGTGTTTATAGAAATATGACTGGTGTGTGTAAACAGCACGGTACGTCATGTATCCACCAAATTATAAAGGAAGGAAAAGTGATGCCCCTGTGTGACACTAGATCTACCAAACCGGACAGCGGCCTGTTCACCACCCGTGGGTGTTTCACTCATGTCTGATGTGTCACGCTGCATTGAAACATCCAACACACTACTGGATGTACTCTGTCTTATGGATATGACTAGCATAGAGCAACTTTCTTTTCTTTTTTTCTCCTTCTTTGTTACCAAAACAAGCGGTTGGTTTGTTCTGCCACACCATGTAATTATTTTTCATTTTCGTTGTCGTACAACAATACATATCCGTATAGGATTTCATCAGTACATCACACATACAAAAACTATGGACTTGTGCTACAGAGTGGGACATGAAAACCAAGTGGTGCATTCATGCACAGTAACTGAATAATTTGGAGTAGAACGATTTCAGCATCTGTATTTGAAATGTTGCAAAAGTGGGAATTTTTTATGTAGTGAAAAAATATAAAGACAATATGCAATGTGACAGAGGTCACTGTCAGACGCCTCTATAGCTCTATTTCTTATCTTATTAAAAAATATAACATGAATACAATTAGAAAGTTATTATGGTTTATACTTGGTTCATTCACGTGATGAATAAAAATAAGTGTGTACATGTGTCTGCAGGTGGAGGTCCCAAAGACGTCTTCGTCATCGTCAACGTCAACGTCATTCACATCGTTGTCCTCCTCATCAGCAGGCGACAGGAAGAGTAAAGGACGGACAGGGTGGCCTCAACATGTCTGGGCACTGGAACTCAAACAGTAGCGCCTCCCTCCCTCCCTGCAAGTCAACAGCACTCCCTTTCTCCTCCAACTTGTCCTGCAAAAAAAAGAAAAAAGAAAAAAAAAGAGAGATGGGACAGTGCTGACCTGCTCTGATGAACTGTAATGGCTGCCATCATCGTATCTCTGGACCTTGAGGCTGTCACCTCCTTCCCAGAGAACAGTGGACGCTGTATAAACTTTTATAGCTGTGCTCACTTTTTTTTTTTTTTGGAGAAGACTTATGACTCCCCCATCTTTCATCAGCAGAGACGCTTTCTGTGGTTTTGTGCTGTGTAAGGGTTTGACCTTGAACCCTGATTTCCTCCTTAAATTTTACCTTGAGAAAGAAAAACCCTCACTAACCACATATTCCATGATCTTTTGTTTTTGATTGAAAAAAAAATTCAACAAATTATATTTACAGTTTCAAGAAAATCCCAATCAAACCCCTAATATTTCACAAAAAAGGCGGAAGGTTAATTTATCATACAGTAACTGTCTGGGGACTTGAACTATATGTATCTACGTTAGTGAGAGACCAGCTGGGTGGGGTCAGTGGGGTTAAAATAATATATTATCTATAACATTTGACCTCGTGAATCAATAGGATCCACTGTTACATTCATCATGAAACCAACCTAATCAGCTTGGCTGAAGTTATTCTCTCTGCCTCCCCCTCTCTCCTGATTCTCCCCAAAGAGCTGACAGTCCACTGAACTAGGTGCCATTCAGAAGATGGGATGTCTGCTGATCTCAGAGTGGTTCATGAGCGCTCAGGTTATGTTCTACCACACGTGTACGCTGCCTCTGAGCAAAGTAGTGCACACCACTGCTACAGTGTGGACGGAGTACGACGTAGTCCCTCTGCCTGTTGAGGGAAAACAGACGTGTTGGGCACATTCAAAACCATTTCTCTCTCTCTTTCTTGTGCTCTCGCTCTCACTCTGTCTCTCTCTCTCATGCTCTCTTACTGCCTCGCTCTACTCAAAACAACCCAACCCCACAACCCCCACACATACTTACACACACACACACACACACACACACACACACACACACAGGGTGTTAACATGCTCTCTGATTTATTTAATGGAATATAAATATATTATGTGCAATGTGGCCAAGGACCAAAACTGCAACTCTGCTGTCTGACAACAGACATTTACTGAGTAGGATATCTTCTTTTTCATTAAACAACAAGGTGTATGGGAAGTCCACTCCCTCTCTCTCTCTCTGCTTCTCTCTCTCTCTTTCTCTCTCTCTCTCTCTCTCTCCCCTCCCTTACTGTGTCTGTCTTTTTTCTTGCAACTTTGAATTGTAAATGTAGTGATGTCGCAGTGATGATGAAGTGTCCATGTTGTGGTGTGGAAAATATAGTGGGAGTCTAAATAATACTTAATGTGGGATGTAAACATTGAATTTAATAAACCACCACCTGGTTACTGGTAGCTGATGCAAACTGGGCTGATTTCTTACTTTATGTAGCTTGTGTATCGCTCACTGAGAGTGATTTTCAGATAGACTGCATAATAGAATCATAATTATTTTAAGTCGCAATATATTTCAAGTTGTAAAAAAACACAGGAAAAAACCTGTTTTTATTTTCTCCTTGTGATTTCTCCACAATTATTTAAAAGAAAAACTTTTCAGAAACGTATTTGCAAATTGAATTCACGAGTTTGACTCAGTGGCAAAAAAATATTTCTTCTCTAATGTAATAAGCTGATAGAAAGTGGAAATAACTGATGATTTTACAACTCTGATAGTTGTAATACACAGATCCAAGATGATTTATTATAAATTCAATGTTGGATGATGTCATTCTGTGAGCACTGTTTGTTGTATTTGTGCAATTCCTAAATTTTAATGACTTGAATGAACAGCACATGGATTTGTTGCTGCTTTTTTCTGCCTGTAGCGATGCACTTCTGTGATTTTTGACACCAACAGAAAATATTCTCTCTTGGAAATACCCATCAGGAGAGCAGTGTGACAGGGTCTTTGAAGTAGTCAGGTGACGATTGCATGGAGAAATTCATAAAGGGATTTTTAGTTTTATTGGTTTGCGTCAAAATATCTGACATACGGTATGACACATGTTGAGCTCTCCTCACTCACTTCCCTCTATCTAAATGATGGTTGACATGAAAGCCTTTTATTTCACAAACAATAGGTTGAGATCCCTGTCACTCTTGTAAAGGCATAATCATGTTTCTGTGGCAAATGTCTGTGGTGCCTTTGCTGTGGCATAGCAGGCATCCCACTGTGGCTCATGTGCACCTCCTCAAAAATGTAAACTGTCATGTGGTTGATCTTGATGATCGAACCCAGCTTCTTTATTTGCTCCGCTACATTTCTCTGCTGCTGTCACTGATTGGTGTTATGACGGTTGTTTCGACTGGCTGCAAAACACATAGTTATATCCAGTATATTGTTACTGAAGCTATACTGTATAGGGAATGATCAAAATTATTTTAATAACACCATTTTGCTACTGATATAAAATGGTATACTGTAGCTGCACAACATAAACAACAAACAAGTTGTGTATTTGACACAGTTAATGAAACCAATATGAGTGTCTTGAAAAAATTAAAATTCTGCATTTCGAAACAAATAAAGAATCCAATACTGAAGCCATCCAAATACAAAATCAAGTAACTTCCCAGCTATAATATTGCCTAATGCACATTTAACCAACCCCATAAAACAGTTATTGACGTGCTTCTCGGTCTTTACATGGCCAGGGTATCTGATGGAGCTGTCAGTCAGCTGTCCATTGATCAGGCCTTATCTGGCATCCCAGTCGGTATGCTGATAGGAGACGGGGGGAAAAGCGCTTGAGAGGATTTTTCTCGTTCTGACAAAGACTAACGTGAGATGTAATGGCCTGAGTCTGGCCTCGGGTGAAGACAAGAGAGCAGATAATTAGTGAGAGAGCTGGCGTCAGACAGAGATGACCTCACAGTGACCGGGACACAAACACACACAGGCACGCACGTACACACGCACCAAAAAAAAGTGGAATGGGAATAAAATAAGCCTGGGACTCTTGACTCGGGCCATCAAAACCCGTACAGCCCATGTCATAAACAAAGGTTAAATGAATCATGCAGACTTGTATAACAATTCATAAAATAGAAACACTGGCACACGATTATAATCATATAATTTTGTAATGTTGTAACAAAACATTACGTGCTGTTATGATAATGATTATATGGGAATTATATTGCGATAAAATGGGAAGAAAAATTGTCATATATTTCATAATACAGTCCACAGCTACAGCCACAGTGTGAAGAATGATCATATTACTGGCTCAACATTTGACCTGATCTCCCTGGAATGAAATTATGTATCACATACTTTATCAGAATTTTAGATGAAACAAAAAAACACCACCACCACAAATACAAAGTAAACTCAGACGAGCTTCTGGTTGTCTTCTTGTACTGTCAAATTTGACTTGTGTTTGTACTGGACTCACTGGGAGCTGTGGTCCTGAAGCTGCTCCATGTAATTACTATAAAGGAATATATCTCCCCTTGCTCTTTCTTGATCTCCATCCCTCACAACTTCTCTCTCTCGGATGTTTTATTTTTTTTGGACATTAACATCACCGTCCACACACTCTTCACTTGACCTCCATAACCTCACGTCTCGTGGCCAGAGATAACATCTCTTTAGCAGACACAAACTGAGATCTCAGATCAGCTGAGTCTTGTTTTTCAGCCTCTGGTAGACGCTTCACTGTGACATAACTAGTGTCATCTGCGTCATGGATGTCCATGAAACTGTAGCACGTGCATACAGACTGTAACAATTCATATCACAGTTAATGAGGCTCAAGGTAGCTTTCACCTGTTATTTTATTTTTTACCTTAAAATACATGTGCATGTTTTTAACAACCACCGAACCACTCTGAACCACTTGCAAGAAGTAACTGCTGCAGATGCGTGACATTTAGCGCTGATGTTTACAGCGTGCTGACTGGGAAAAGGTGCAAATGCAAAGATCAATCTTGAGATTTGTATCTGACAAGGAATTAACAAATAAATAAACAAACTAAATGTACACATAATGTGAGAAATATTGTGAGTCAACTCTCAACATCTCAAGCACAAGGAATGTTAAAACAAACAGATGCTGACTGGAGATAACATGCCTCAGTGGAGCCGCAAAAGGAAAATGAAACTTCAACTGAAAGAGGATGTGACCAAGCCTCATTTATGATGCTGTTTTTGTTGTTGTTGTTTTGTTCATTTTTGCCAGCCTATTTTGACATTCTGCCTGTGGAAATTATGAATAATGAAACCTGAAGTTGTTGGGGTGTTGTCAAACTCTTCCAGGCAACCTAGTTGATGACATTTGATAATAAGATGCTGAGCCCACTGTAGATAGGCTCAGGGCCGTTGTATAGGGGAGAAGGTGATGATAATTCTAGGGGCCCAGCGCCCAGTAGCGCCCACAAAAAAACCCCAGTAGTCTGATCTTTGTATGACTGATTTACTCTGCATAAGGCCCTGACTAATGACTCATAGTAATGCTGCATTAGCATCAAAACAAAGTAGGCTAAATAAAAAATGATAATATGTAGTCTAAGAAAAAAAGTGGAAATGTCAGGGGCCCACTTTAGTCTTTCAGGGAGCCCAGAATTCCTAACAACGGCCCTGGGTGTTGTCAAACTCTTCCAGGCAACCTATTTGATGACATTTGATAATAAGATCCCAGAATCCCTAGCAACAGCCCTGGATAGGCTTCCAAACCCTTGGCAAATATCCCTTATAAGAAAGTACTGAATTGTAAGCACTCTTCTCTTATAGTGATAATACTCAATCAATGAATCGACATATTTTGGGGATGGGACAGAGAGATGAGGGTGACACTTGTTCTAGGTGTTGGTGATCTTTGCTCTCCAACCTGCAGCTCCTTAGTTCCACAGCGATCTTAAACCCTTTGCTGACAAAGTGCTGTCAGTGGATTATCCACCAAGCCTTGCAGTCAAAAGGAAAAAAAAGAAGAGGAAATCAAATATTGCCACCACCAGACATATGATGCAGTATGGTTTGCTGTCTTGCACCCATTATGGTCACTTGCCTTGTTGCTTCATCTACGTTCTTTCCTTTAAAATGGCTGCTCTCACCTTCCTCATCTGTTCTTGCCTTGATCACCACCTTCATTTCAGCATTGTACCCTCATGCATTGGCTTGTTTCTTGTTCATGTGGTGGCTGAGCTCAGAAATACCTTTGAAGGGACCCAACAGCAGTGTTCAAGCTCCTCAGGTTGCTGGTGAAACACGTGATAGTGACAGGATACCACACACGTACAGAGGAATGTTCAACAGTGAAATTGACCACCAATTTAAGGCAGCATTGCAAATCCTTACATCCTGTTTGGTCCAATCAATGACAGTGATAAGATTTGAATAACTGATTGTATAGTGCCAAATATTGAGTGACAGGTCGGGCCATGTAGATAGCTGCTTGGTGCTGGTCTGAGTTTTTGAAAAAAGAAGTTATTCAAAATCTCCAGAAATTGCAGAGACTTAAAATGAATCTAAATGACTAGTCATTGGTTGGATGGGTTGGGGGGTGGGGGGATGGGGGGCACTTTAAAGACCTCTTGGACCTTGACACCAGAGCACACTGGGCCTCTAATGGAGAACCACAGTTATAATCCAAACCCGCCAAACCTTTCAGTATTTCATATTTTGATATCAGACCAGCTGTTTCTAAACTTAACCGCACGCTGTATGTGCCAAAATAATAAAAATAAAACATAAAAAGTTTGATGATGCACTAGTCACTACAAGTGTTCTCCTGCAGGATATTTTCCTTTTTCCAATTGTGCACATTTTAAGCATCAATGTATTTGCAATGTGCCAAACATCTAATTTAACCTCACAACCTAATTATGCACGTAGGAAGTGTAAACCCAATCCCTGCAACATTTTCATAGCACAGTGAGACATTATATAAAGTAGTCAGTAGTATCTGGGTTTATAACAACCTCCCCCCCCAACCCCCTCCCAACACACGCATACACACTTACACGCACACACACGTGCACGTCACAGACACCCCCACACACACTTATCTCCCTTCATGTCTCCTTTCTGTCTGTCTGGAGGCCTCTAAGTGCAGTCGACTGGCGAACATGATAGATGACTACGGCTGGAATACAATTTTTCCCTGCGATAATACCAAAACATCTGGCAGCCATTACTTCATGCAGACCCCTCCCTTTTCTCCCTTCCTCCTTCTCCTTCTCCTCCTCCTCTTTCCCCTTCCCACTTCCCGACCATTATGTGCGGTAATGTTTCCCTTCCACCAGGGGGCCCCATTTTTTTTTCTTCGTGGGTCCACTTTGCCTTTTGAAATAACAAAGATAAGGATGATGCTTCGCAGCTACTGATGCTGAAACGACGACAACAACTGTGACTCACTAACATCAGTGCATGAGGGGGTGTATTTGTGCCTACAGATGATGTGTTTCTGACTACATTAGTGACTATAAACTACTGTGTAGTCAGTGTAGAGGAGGAAACTTCCTCTGGACCTGAAGAAGCCACTGATTTCTGGTTGCTACAGCAGTGCATCACGAGCCGCAGCAGTGAACACGGTGGGGAATGCTGTGAATTATGAGCACATACAACAATTAGAAATGTGTGTGATGGGGTTAGTAACTTGAAAAAGTATTACATGTAGGGGCAGAATGGAAAAAAAAGTGGTTGAGAGGGAGAAGAAAAGAGAGGTGGAGGAAAGAGGAAAGCAGAGAAGAGGGTGGACCCTTTGGCAGCCTTTGAAACAACCCACCAGGTCACTCTATTCACCCCATAACCACTATGCTGCTACAGTATGACACAATACTTTAAACACACACACACACACACACACAAAGAGAGAGAGAGGGAGAGATAGGGTTTTCCATCAAAAGACTATGACAAAATGTTTTTTCTTCTTCTAATCAGCCCTTGCCATGAGGGGGAAGTATTGGATTCATTATCAGCCAAACCAAAGACAGCAAGCCCATTGTTCTCTTTTTATAGATGTTGGGGGGGAAAAAGAGAAAAGAGAAAAAGAAAGAAGCAGGAAATAGAGAAAAAAAATGATCTGGAGAATTTATGGCTTTTTACCATATGGAGCCTTCTTTCAATTAAGCCTGTGGAGAGCAATCAACAGCACAGCATGTCTTCAGCCCATGGTTTGGGACACAACATAGGTCACGCCGCTTTTCCAGCTCAGTGCCCGCACAATGAAAACAAAGTAATAGAGTCCTTTGCTCTTTTTTCTCTGTGATTCCTTCCTTTATTGCTCTAAATTCTGTTCTTCATTGCAAGTTTAGGATAAATCTTGACGAGACCTCAAACACTGAGCTAAGCTCCCACAGGCCACTCTGACATTTCTTTGGTTAGTTCCATTCACATGCAAACAAACAGCCTGTTTTTTTGTTTGTTTTTTTTTTTTTTTATATTGCCAGGATCTATTAATGAATAAATGAAGGGTAAGTTAATCCACAGCAATTTACAGTGGACCACTTTGTTAGTTGTTTCATGTATTTATGTATTCAGAAAAAACTAACAAACATTCACTGATTCCAGGATCCAGTGCTTTGCACAGGTTTTATGTCATGGTCCTTCGAATGTCTTTACATGGCTGGTTGGACAAAACAAGTTATTTAAAGACGCCATCTTTGGCTTGTAGAAAAAATGTAGCCTACTTTGAACCCATTTGACTTTTTTGTAACATTTGAGCAATAGATATTGAAAATCACAATTTGTAACTTGCAGCCTTATTTCATAACTAATCAACAAAGGTACGAATGCTGTATCTATAGTGTTTGTCTCTATTCAAAAGTCTAGTTTCTGTATAGATCATGTGAAACCACAGTAGTACGATGTATCATCAGTCCGTGCACAACCAGCAGAGAGCAAACAATACAAGCTAACCTGTCATATAAATCAGCTCAGTGGCGGTAAAGTGCGCCTGCAGTCTGAGGCAAAGACCTTTGATTGTGAGTTTGTGAGTTACAAATCTCTGTCGGGCCTGAAGACAACACTGACAAGTCGTCTGAGGTCTGACTTATTTCCTTATTCTGACATTTGTTGGCTATTTTAATTTTTATTTCCTTATTATTACTTTGGTTTAACTCTTTATCATATCAAACTAATTCAGCCCTGGGTATAATTAACAAGAGACCAGTAAAAAAAACAAACACGCATCTTCCGTTATAAAACTGAGAGGAAGATCATCTGTAAGGACATTATACTTATAAATAATGTAAACAGCCAACTCGAATGTGTTTAATATCTGTTTTTGTCGCTCTCAGTAAAACTGTCAATAAGGGACTGTTTTCTTTATCATAAAGTAGCAAATTGCCAGATCTCAACTGGGCACAACTGAGCCCTTTTATATGTTATCATCAGCCCACAGATCTTCTCTTAAAGGTCTCACCAAACTCAGTTACATCAGTGTTTACTCAATGAAAATATACAAATATATGAATAGACAAAAGGAAGCTGCTGAGCGTACTTCAGACACACTCACACAGAGGCAATGGATGGAGTTGAAATGCTTTTCCTGAAATCTGTTTTTTCATTAAGACCTGGATCCTGGATGTTCTTCTTTGTATTTTAACATTTTCATCAACATTATTTCTTGTCAGCATGCCTTTTTCCGTAACTAATTCTATAACTGTGATGCACAAATATCTGAATATGCTCCAGCGGTTTTGACTGTTTTTTTCATTTATGAGCATTGCTAATGTCACTGGTGTCCTCTTTTAACATTATTGAACTCCAGTTAACAGTGAAGCAGAGATTTACAACATATTTTCATTCTTTAAATTGTGACCCGTTGTCTGATCATGCAATATACAGTATAGTTTGTATTTGTGTGACATGAGCACTTTCTATGTGTTAATGAACCCGGCTGCGACAGAGAGGAATTGAACTAAAACAACTAAAACAGACCAGTTTGAAATCTTTGCAACGTAACACATTTTTCTCATGTTTATTCTCTGCATCAGCTGCACAGCAGGGGCAGATAGTTGTGTGATGGCCGATGTGTCTCTCTCCAAACAATACACACAACAGGTAACCCTGCTACTGCTCTCACTTTACTGCAGGACATTTTTTTAATGTGGATCTCTAAATTGAAAGAGATATAGAGGCAAGACATGTAATGAATATTACAAATATTTTAGAACCACAGAATCATATTAAATTGAATCATATAAAACAGCCTTGTGTCTGTAATGCTTTCATTTTTATGCATTTTTATTTGGATTAACCTTTAACAGATTTAGGTATTAGTAAATTAGCTTTGTAGTCACATCATAGATGCCGAGATACAGTGATTAACTGTGAAAAACCTTTTACAAATTTTACATTTTGTATGATTGTGAGTATTTGAGCAAAATGCATTATGGCTCTGCCTCTATATTGTTAAAAAAAAAGGAAGAAAAATAAAACATTTGAAAAAATACTTGAATAAAATCTGAACCATGTTCAATCAGTCAATGATTGTACAATGAATGAAGCACTGATAAAGATTTCCAATCCTTAGTTAAGTATATTGACTCTTAACTGTCATTTCATGGTCATCTGAAAAGAGCACAGTGTTGTTTAATTCAGGTAAATTGCTAAAATCACAAGCTAATCAAGTGGAAATAAAAATTCAATGAAATGAAATTCAATCTTATTCAAGTAGTGCCGAGTCTTCTCGAGTGTTCTTGGGGCACTTAACAGAGTGAGGTCAAGACCTTATTTCATTACAGAGAGAAACCCGACGGTTCCCACAGACAGACAGCAGAGAGGAAGAAGTCTCTTTAACAGGAGGACAAGTCCAACTGAACTGGGCACAGGTACAATTAAACCACGGAAAAAGTCCTAAAAGACTCTTCATGTGCTGACGTCCATCTTCAGTGGCTCCATCTGACTTTTAACTTGATCTGGAAATCCTCCTACATTCCCTGTAACATTTGGCCGTTATAGCTGAAAACTTTTACATGAAAGCATCCAACGTTACTTACTAGAACAGGGACTGACTTTTAAACGAGACAGATTTCACTGTCTTGATTCTACGACGGGATGTTTCAAGTCTCAGCTAATTCTCTGTCATTTTACTGTTTCATTCATCCTGATGTATTCATTCAAATGTAATTTAATTTTCTTTTAGCTGAAAATATCATATTTTTCCATTTCTCCTTTTGTTTCTAATTATACTCTCTTGATTAACAAAAGTTTTCCTTACTTGCGTGTGGTTTTCCTCTTTGCTGTTTTCTTGTTTGCTGTTTCATTGTGGTCTAATTCAGATTTTAATTTGTTGAGTTTTGGTTGTAAATCCAGTTTTCCACCTTGTTTGATAAGGTGTGAAATAAATTAGGTTATTGAATCAGGTCCAGTTGGGATGTGTTGACTAAGTGATGGTGTGTTTATGTGCTAGTAGGAATGTCTGATATCCCAGACTTCCAAGTCAGTGAACTAAATTGCATTCATGCGTCACTGTTGTCGGTAATCCAAATAAACCCAGCATCAATGTGAAGCAGAATCACACTTTAGGTTTTCTGCTCTGTGGTAAAACAAAATTGCACTGCTGATTATCTAGTTGCACATTTTAGATTTTGAATTGTTATTTCGTCTCAGATATTTAGCAAAGATGAAAAGCATCCTCTGCACTGAACTTTTGTTCAGGCCTCAAATCTCAGAAAGTTTCAATGTCAGTTTTGGAAGATACTTTGGTGAGGCAAACACCTCAAATATTGTTTTCTTTACCATTATAACCATAATTTACACCTACAATAACACTTGTGCTGTTAACAGCAGCAGGAGTATCCATGTCAACCTGAATGTATGATATCATTTGACACTTGATATTATGGATTTTTAACAAGTGACAATTTTTTACAACACACAAGGATTAAAAGACAGGATTTAATCCATTGTAACTCATATGTTTTTTTTGTTTTGTTTTTTATTTTATTTCTAGGACTGTTAAACATTAAGATATTTATCAAGTAACTCAATACTGTTACACTGTGCCTGTAAATTTAACTAAAACCAATGCCTTGCCTTTTACCTTGTTTTTTCCCCCCATTCTTCTAATTATTAATTTCTCTTTTGATCTTTCCAGCTTTGACTCAATGTTTATATTATGTTATTCCTCTGTCTTTTTAATGTGTGCTCTTTTGCCTCCTTTTTTGTGGTTGTAGTAATGTAGCTTGTATACTGGCTATCAAACATGTTGTTGTACAGGTACATTATATCATATTGACATGATGCTAACCCTTACGTTTATGTGAAGGTCAACAAATGTAATGCTTTCCTGTACAACACCATCAAACTGTATGGCCTCAATAACATCTAGATGAACTGAATAATCTTCTTTCTGACAGTGTCAACAAAAAGTGGAAGTTTCTCGGGCCCCGTGAAAAACAGCATTAATGGGAGAGCACAGTTGTTCTGAAAACAATGGCCAGTGAAAGATGTTTAAAAAGAAGCGACATGCACTATTTTAAGTTATCGTCATTAAATTTGATGTTTGTCTGGGAGTTTTCTCAGTCACCATCTTGATATCTTAGCACTAATATTAGACGCTTAGGTTTCGACTCTTTGACTTTATATAAATACAATGACTTATGTTAATTTCCTGGAGTTTTACTCGACCTATAACTACGACGTGCCTGACCCTAACCTTTGCTAAACCCAACTTCAACTCAACCTTAAAGCACACTGTGACTACGTGGACAGATTTAATAAGACCCCACAGCCTGAGGAACACTGGCACACAAATGCAAAGACACATTTTTTTTTAACATAAAGAATAGATAACTGAAGAAAAAATACAATGTAATGCCAAAAAAAAAGAGTAACCAAGTTTTAATCTAAGAATAAAGAAGAAGCATCAAAATAATCTAATCTTTTGAAAATAATACCATGAATCCTATCTACTTCTCTTTCTCTCCTCTGCGTCTCTTGTTTATTCTCTGATTTATTGCGGTGCGAGCGGGTCAGTCACACAGCCATTTTATTGGTCATTAGTTGCAATGTTGGCAGGTCTCACACCTCTTAATCCTGGGTGGCCTTCTCCTTACCTTAGCCCCAATCAAAATCAAACCCAGGAGTTTGACCGAGCAGAAAACACATCTTAACTGTTCTAGTTCAACCGTATCAAACTTGTTTTTTAGAAAGAAAAAAACTTTTAATCTCTGTTCTTAGTGTGCAGACAAAAATAGCTGTTTTTAGTGCTGTGTTCATTTACAATATTTTTCCTAAATAAAGAAAGCATTATTTTTTCCCACACTATAAATAACGGACGTCTTCAAATTACAGTAATACAATTGTAACCCCACTTGTGTGCGTAGAATGCGCAGCAGCTGCCATAATCTGTTTCTGTACATTAAATTGCAATGTGTCCTCCCTCAATTTAAGGACTAAATCAAGTTCCTAAGCGCAATGGAAAATGCCTTTCACTTCCTTTAGTTTGATGTTTTTTCTCTCTCTCTTTTTAATCTTATGAAACCATCTTAATTGCATAAAAGTCAAACAAAATTAAAATTAGAATTGACATTACAAACAGTAGTTTTACCCATGGAAAGTTCTACTCATAGCACAATGAGACTCTTGGGTTTCAGGCTATTAACTCAGAAAATTATTTTTTAACTTTGTAATGGTCTATAACTAATTTTAATGCACAAATTGAGAGAATAAAAACACAAGGACTTTTTTCCAGAGCCTGATGGTGGCAAAACAGCACAAACTTCAGCCACCCGAAGCATTAATCCTGGATTTGAGAACAGCGGGTTTCTGTCTAGTTGCTGTTGGTACAGATTATGTAAAGTTAAATGAATATTACTCTATATAGCAGCAATCAACATGCCACAAGCAAATGATGCTGAACTTTGTGTCACTGAACACCCATCCTGTTGATTCACTTATTGTCCTGCTTCTTCTTATAACACTGTCAGGTCTGTGACACCCATTTAACACAGTTTACCTGGAAATGAGATTGTTGTAAAGAGATACAAATTATCCAGCAACAGCAATAACTAACATCCTCCAGAACACACACACACACACACACACACACACACACACACACACACACACACACTCACTCCAAGCTTGCTGTAAATCCTGAGACCACCCGGGTCTGAGCAGACCACCAGGCCAACCAGTCTACTGCTGCATGTTTTTGATCACCAGGTCTGGGAACAGGCATAAAAACCTGGTAAAAGGTGAACTCACACACACACACGCACACACACATACACATACACATGCATGGTCATAACACTGTCACACGCAGCTACACACAGGCACACACATGGACAATAATGTAGCCCTGGGTTTTATGTCTGGCTGTGAGTGCATTTGTATGTGTGCATGTGTGTGTGTCCAACACCATTAAGGCTGTGTGTGACATGATGAGAACTAATGGGCTGACTGATAGAGGCACACACAGTGGGAGAGTGAGTGTGTGGATGGGGATTAACATGGGGGACACCCGAAACACATCCCAGGCTAATTAGAGTTCACTTGGTACAGGATGCGAGCCAGTGTTGAGATTTTTGTGTTCAAGCTGCTACTGAAAATGTCATTCATGTGGCTTAGCTATATCTGGACTAGCGCAATTAGAGCAAAAAGCAGTGTCTCTGAAGATGAAAAGATTGAAATAGGGAATGAGCAAGAAAAAAAGAGAAAGGAAAAAGTAGGTAGTGAGGGCAGTAAAAGTAGGGCAGAGGAAAAGAAAGGAAATGAAAGAATTCAAATAACCAGGAAAAATAACAGATCAAAAGAAGTAGGCAAAGGAAGGAAGTACACAATCATTTCAAGTGACAAGTAAAAGAAGGTAGGAAAATAATAAATCAAGGAAGGGGAATGAAAGTACAAAGAAAAAGAAAATAAATATAGGAAAGTGATAAACATCAATACATCAATACATAAAAGGCATGGGTTTGACTAATTTCTGCAGTTGTAAAGACTTATCTTTTTTTTAAATTAATATTATTAGTTGTAGCCTAGTAGTAGTAGTATCATTATTACTGTTGATAAGCATTAGTATTAGAGGTTGAATTCCAAGTAAATGGAATAAGAGGATAAAGAAGGGAAGCAATGAAGGAAAGGCAGATAAGGAAATCTTTGAGCAACATATCCTGTTAGATAGTCTCATATAAAAATTATAGCTGCTCTAGGCTAGAAATATGGGCAACTGCACTATTCAGCCTTAAAAGAAATAACCCACTAATAAATCTACCTATCCCTATAGAGATGCTGAAGGATGTGGGGCCCGAGCGACTGAGCTGGCCTGTTGCTTGCTCTCACAGGCTGATTCAGTAGCTTCATACAACTTCATACATTACATCTGTTCAACCCAACCAGGACCTCACCACCTCCCTGATGGATTTTGCCACATGGCTCCAGGGACAAGTCCGACACCTGACCCCACCCCCAACTCCAGACAAACCTGAAGACCAGTGACAAGGTCGGCCCCTCGAAAGCCACCATGCTACATGGAAGTAGCGCCGACTCCCAGCCAGCTCCCCCATTTTGGAAAACTATAGGGATCAGGCCCAGAGCTTACCAATATTAGAGTTCATGTGGTCATTCAGTCATCAAATGCTAAGAGATAAAAGAATCTGACCACAGAGGATGTAACGGCCTGAATTAGAAAAGAGATATGCTCAAAGGTCAAGCTATGTCATTTTAGATGATGGCTCTCAGCAAACCACAATCTGCCGCCAAACCCACAGAAAACATTTTTCATGCAAAATGAGCTATCACTTGAAGAGTTATTTGGTAGATAATTTCCAAAATGATTCAGTAGATAAGCTCCAAAAGCTCTTCTGCCACTTAAAAGATCTTCCCTCAAGGACCAACCTTTCTCCAGGAACATTAAAGACGCTACTCAAGTTCTCGTCACCTCAGCTGAGAATGACTTCTGCTGCATTCCCCATCACCAGCACATCAGCACAACGTTGCTGAGTCTTGAATAGTCCATTCACCCTGCAACCCAGTTTCCTACAACACAAAGTAATAACAATTAGAGAAATAAATCAGCGATCTATCAAATAAGACCTCTACCAGAATACACAGAGTAAAGATTTCTGTGGCATGGAGAAGGAGAAAATATAGATGAGTACTACAGTAAGTACGTTTTTGACAACACAGTAAAGATGTCACACCGTTTCCTTCTGTGTCCATTACAGGGCAAAGACCTCCACAACTCACTGTAGTGAACAAGCAGGGGCACTGACAGCTTGCTAATGGCCCTGCAACATTTCACAGCATGCCAGGTCAGTCCTTTGAACTCCTAACAGACCGTAGTGGGACAAACTTTGAAGGAGTGTGAAGCCTTGACTGTTTTGAATCCAGCGCTAGAAAATCAATGTGGAAGAAGGAAGATCTAGTTAAAATTTAATGCTCCCTATATTTTGCAGGAATGTTGGAAATGGAGAGGAGATCAATTAAAACAGTGACACTGGGAGCACAGAGGCAATGCTCAATTCAAACACAAACTTTAGATATGTGTCACCAGACACAGCAGATCTTGACCCTGTGACCCCAAATCTGCGTTTTATGGGGCAATGGGATGTTTCCCGTCCCCGGACTTCAAACCTGCCAGGGACACTGTCTGCTGCTGTAACTGCTTCCCCAACCAGTCAGAGTGTTGTGGAGAGGTAGGTTAGTGTTGTCTAAGATGCCCTGAATGTTAAATTGAATGTGTCTCTCAACAACCATCCAAGCTTTTTAACCAGTTTGTGCAGTGTCCTTGTGTTTAGATCGTGCGGCCGGTCCAGCAGACTGCAGCATAAAACATACACTGCTAACAAGTGACTGATGGTCAGCAGTTCACTGTTAACGTCATTCTGCCCCTTCTGGTAGATGGCAATCATGTTTAGGAACCAATCCAATTTACTTTCCAGGTGCACCTTCATAGTATTTTTAATTTTGTACTGCCTCAGTAGACTATACTTCCCTTGTAGCTGTGTTGAATGACTGAGGGGTGGGCATAGACCTCCAAAAGTAAGTGCTAAGCTCCTTGGCCTTGGAGGTGTTTAGAAGCAGACTGTTCATGTGGCCTATGTGCACTTGTTGTGTTTGGAGTTGACGACTGAAGAGCTGTGTGCAATAGTGCATAGAGTCTAGTACGGAAAGCTAGACCTGGCTCCTCTGAGATGTGACATTGGTCTACCTAAGGGGGTTCTACCTAGTTTCTAGTCAGTGTTTTTGTTGTTGTTTTGTTTTGTTTTTATTTTTAAATGATGGCTACAGCAGCCTGGCTTCCCATGCTCTACTTGTTGGGCCAGACATTTACATTAACAGATCAGAATGGGTTTGCAATATACATAGAGAGTGCTGAGTTTTGAGGGTGTGTGGTATATTGTTAAAATGAATAATAACACTTTGTTTAAAAATGACATATTATATCCTCTACATGGGAATGATGGCTTGTGTGACAAATGTATGTTTATGTGTAGATAATAATCAAATCAAAGGAGCTTTAAGGGCAGGAGCGACTCAGTATTCATATTTTGACACTTGAAGACATCTCTCTTGAGCGACTGGAAAATAATCATTTGGCAACTAACCCTGTTCGCACCTAAAAATCACTTTTTCTGGAGCGTCACCTTGACACAGAGGGGAATTTATATGCAGTCCTGCAGCGCCACCATGTGGCTTCCCACCAGCATCCCAGCATCCCCTGAATAAATTCAGTGCAGAGACGTAAGCTGTGGCTCGCGGGTGATCAGTGGTTCGATCCCTGGCTCTCCAGTTTACACGTCAATGTGTCCATGTACTTGGGCAAGATACAATTGCCACTGGAGTGAGTTGCACCACCACACTATAACTTGTCCTATATATCCTATTCGTATACGTTTAATTTCATTGGAGGGCTGCGGTTAGTGAAGTTAACAACATATCATTAAATCGAAACAGGATTTAAATTACTTGTATCAAAATATGGCTGATAAATTGTAGATTCACATGTGAACGATTACACAAAAAGAAAAAGATGTGCAGGCCCCAGCGAGATTTGAACTCGCGACCCCTGGTTTACAAGACCAGTGCTCTAACCCCTGAGCTATGGAGCCATGGATGCGCAATAAGACGTGCCCGTGTCTCTAAATACACACAATCGTTTTGCTAACGAAATGACGTTTTCTTTCGTACTTACCACATTTTAAAACGGTCACACAAAAAACAAAACAAAACAAAAAACAGTCACATCCTGCCGCGTGGTAGACGCTTTAAGACCAGCCCCCGGAGAAACCGACCAACACCAACGTAGAGAAGCGTTTTAAACCCGGTTAGAGACGGTAAGAAACCTCTCCTAACAAGTTACAAGACATAACTCATTATACTCTAACTACCCTAACGTTATGCCCTCCATGATGCCCTCCCTAAAAAAAACAACTTGATCGGCCCTGAACCTCCATGATGTCTCGATTATAACAAGTCCAATTGAATTGAGGTGATTCCCCATTTATCCACCAGGTGGCAGGATGCAACCACCCTCAGAGACAGCGTCTACAGAACCGGTGCAGTCCCAACACAAACCCTGACTGTGAGTCGATTTAGAAATAGCTATCATACCCTCAGTACAACCTAAGTATAATTAATGGCATTAATTGCCTTTCACTTTGGTTTAAAAAGTGTGATTGTTTTATTGCAGTTCAAATTTGAAAGACACAATCTAATAAAATAAATAAAAAAAATAGGCCAAATCAAGATGGTGTTGCCCTGTGCTTGATAAACATGGGGGGTGTTTTTGGGGCGACTCTTTGTTTTGGTTGTTGGCCCTCGGTCACTGTGTGGGGGTTTTCTGGGCGTGGTGAGGGAGGAGACGGGGGGAGCCGCTGTCCTCCCCCGCAGTCAGTCACTAACCAAGTTGTCCCAGTACCTACATGGTCGAGATGGATCATGCGAAAGGAGGATAACGTTATTATCAACGTGGTGGAGTTTATTCCAACTCATCATGGATGAGCCATCTTCTTACCCTTAAGAGGAAACCTCACCTCTGTTTGGATTTTACTTTTTTAAATTCATTTATTTTAAACAGAGTGAAGGGATTTCGCCATGTGCGACCACCGGGAGTGAAGGCAGCTAGAGGAGACAAGATGGTGAAGCCGAAAGGATAGCTAGATTTAATCCATACAGAGGTCTGTGACTGTCCAGGATTTTGCCACAAGAGTCTTGGACCAGGAAACTGGACCCAGAAGTTCATAATAACAGGTGCGTGGTCCTGTCCCTTTGTGCAGTGCTTGAATAGTAGATCTCTTATCTGTGCAAACTACTCCAGTCTAGACTGCTGCACCATTAGGCAAACCAATAACAACTAACAGTAAAAAACTTCCCAAGTGTCAACAAATGTTATTAACAACAAGAAGAAGACCTAAAAGCTTTATTCTGGGTGTAAACGTGCACTGCATAGCTTATGTGTCATGTAAATAAACATCCTGCGTGTTCAATTTTCCCGGGATCAGACCAGTTGAACCTGTTCTGGTCTCTCCAGGGTTGGTCGTCAGCTCCTACCACCGAGGTTGCGCTGTTGGAACAACTCACTATACTTTCTCAACATTTCGGTACACTAGGCCCCAAACTGTGGAGAGAGGGGTAGGGGGGGATAAATAGCACACACTACTAGCTGTTAACTACACCCTGTTGTGGTGGACCGATTCTGTTGTGATTTTTTTTTTCTTTTTGCTGGCGGACAGACGCGAGCAGCTCCCTCCCGCTCCCACAAAGACTAAAAAGCACCGCCGAGCTCGTGTTTGAAGGTATTTTCTCCTCCACACCGGAGAGATTTCCTCCTCCACAGTCCCAGAAACACGAGAGGCCGTCAGCTGCTGGAGACACACAACGAGTCGCCGGAGATTGAAGCTTTATCCGTGGGTCGTTTTTTTTTTTTTTTTTTTTTTTTCCTAAGGTCGCTTGATTTTTGCTTTTCTCTGTGGAGGTAGCGGGTGTTACGGCTTCGTTTTTTTAATGCTGTAAACAAAAGACTATCGAGCGAAGACCCGTGATTTCCTTCTCCCATAAACCATGCGAGGAGTTCGGATCTTCGGTGAAGAATGTGTCGCTGTCTCCCGGCGTTAGCTCAGCCGCGGCTCCATGTAAGACAACCTGGTTTTGTTATAGCTTCTGTGTAATGTCGCCTTTAAAAAAAACCCTAGTGTCTATTTATCCCGACGATAAAAGCTCACGCTCAGAGAGCACTGGATTAAAGTGGAGATTGACATACTAATGTGTGTAAATGGCACCTTGTTTGCTCTCTGCTCGGCCTCTGCCTCCAGCAGACAGCAGGCTGGATTTTTTTTTTTTTTTTTTTTTTTTTGGAGGGGGGGCAAATCCCTCATCTTTCTGCAGCTTAGCTCTACTTCTAGCAAACAACGGTGAGTGCTTTTGCTGCTATTTTTCATCTTTAATTTCCTCTCCAGGGCCAGCAGTAACAACATGCTCCTGGCCTCTGCCGTGGTGGTGTGGGAATGGCTGAACGAACACGGCCGGTGGCGGCCCTACAGCCCCACCGTCTCCCACCAGATAGAGGCTGCCATCCGGAGCAGCGACCCCCGCGGAGGGAGCGTGGTCCTCGGCCAGGTGGACAGCCGGCTCTCGCCGTACATCATAGACCTCCAGTCCATGCACCAGTTCAGACAGGACACAGGTGAGACAAGGAGAGGAGAAGGGACAGAGGATGTGCTGTGGAAAGATGCCATGGTTGGACTTATTATCCAGGATGATTGGGGGGTGTGGGGGGCTTTTAAGTTCCCTTGAACTACAGGAGAGTGCATCAGCTGGTTATGAATTGTGCTATAACACCATCAGGTGTTGTCCACCATTGGACAATTTGTGTATTTTCTGTTTACATGTTGCCCGTGGCTACAACAACCTTCATGTCTCCCATAAGAAATAAGACTTTTATTATGTTTCAGTTGGCCTGACCACTTGCCAGTAGTTGCAGGTCCTACATTTAGTCTTTTCAATGGGATGTAGACTGCAATGCACCATGTTTTGATTAGTCCACCAATCTACATGATGGTCATTAGGAGGGCTGTTTCTGAAGACAGCTGTGGTGAGTTTTGGCAAAACAGTGGTCGGGAAGAATGAGACAGTAAAACCCAGTTTCAGTTTCCATGCCGATCCAGTGACCCGTGTGAATGCAACTCAAAGAAGAGTCACGGATGATAAAAGCGATTGAAACATTAGTCAGTGAAGAGCCACCAGTATACAGTAGGCGACTGTTAACGATCAAATCCATAACTGTCATCATGAAGTCTAATTGAGCCACAATGACATGCAGAACTGATAAATTGCACATATTAGGCACAATGGCAGTCCTCCACTGGTGTAAACAAAGTTGTATCATCACCATAAAACATTCATAGCTGAGTTGTTTCTCGTCTGTGCGTCAGTGATCCAGTTCGCTTTTAACTTTTCGTGATAGGACAACTTTTTATGCTCAGTTTGAATCCATGCATACAGGCTTTAAGTATATTTAAGTGTAGATAGACAGAGGTAAACACAGAATTGTGGGATAGTTTTCAATTGGAAAGAAAATGATGCTTTGGCAGGGTCAATAGGCTCACAAATCTTTCTTATGAAACATATTTCATGTGTTGTGTATAATAGGTCAGAAACCTCGATCTGCCTGGAAATCACATCAATGCTACCTTATGGGAATTCAGTCACACAGGGGGAGAGGGAGTATCAGTTTGTTTTGTGGTTTAGACCCAACGACATGATGATCTGGGGCAGCTGTAAATGACGACTGCACCACCGCGTTAGCAGCATTCTTTAGCCCTTATCCCACAAGCTACACACACACACACACACACACTTGCACACACAGGCGCTTAGCAGCTGCACACTCTTCACATGAGAAGTGAAACAGAGTGCCCTTGATTCTGTGGAAAAAAAATATTCAAGGCCTAATGAGCAGAGAGTTCACGTTAGTTGTCCTCTGCCTCTCTCCCCCCCCCCCCCCCCCCCTCCCTCTCTGCCTGGGGTCTCTCACCCTTTCTGTGCATTTCTTTCTCACTGTTGTTAAGTTTCCCCTGTCTGTTGTGCAAGTGTTTCATTTGATCAAAAAGCAGAAGTCCCAGTGGTCTTATAGTTTTATAGTGTATTGTAAAGGAGGAGGGGGGTGTTTGATAGTCTCTGTTTCACCCCTCTCCTTCTCGCGCTCTTGTCTTTTGCCCCCTCCACCATTGTTGGATTTTGTGGAACAGATGTGAGTTACTCCATTGTGGCCATGAGACACACACACACACACACGAGGTGAATGTCTGAGGGTTTTGGGGAGCAGATCTCTGAGACAGAGGGGAGGCGCTGTTATGTTTGGGGGCAACAGTTGTTACAAGTTCACTAAAGCGGAAGAAGAAGGGATGACGGCCAAAAAACAGGGAGCAGTCAGAGATGAAGTTGGATACTGAGAACCCTTTCCACATGAGATCCAGTTTGAGATCAGCAAAACACCAGGATTTACTCCGATGCTCATTGTATAGTTTCTACTAGAGCCCTTAAGTTCTCAAGAAACAACATAAAAACCTCCACCTGACACGGTTCTTCTTCTTTTTTTGTCATTTAAACTTTTATTGGCAGCCAGAGAGTCACAGATGTTACAGGCCTGATACGACAAAATCAAGTTAGTTATATAGTTACAAAGACTGTTTAGTAAGGTAGACACAAAAAATTAATTTGTGGTTGGACGACGTGGAGAAGCTAAAGCATCTTTTTCAGTTCGATATATTTGCATTTCTTCGTATCTCGAAAAGGCCTGAAGAGCTGAATGTTGTTAGTAGTCTTAAGTTGTTTACATATGGGTCGCATGTACATTTGTGTGGTGGGTAATGCCAACAGGAAGGATGGTCTAGTTTTTAGTAAATGTGTCTTGTAATCCCATATGGGATGGGCCACAATAGTGGCATGACACGGAAATAAAATATTAATTCATTCATACAAATGCAATCTTCCATTTTCATAACAAAGAAAGACAAATTGACACGGTTCCTATTTTATCAAGCATTGTCAAGGCTGATACAGGCCTTTTGTGTGTCATGTATCTGTGTGGCATAGAAGAAACAGGATGTATGTCAGAGCTGTATATCATGAGACCGAGACACAAGACTGTGTTTGGTGTGAAGCTAATCATTTGGCTGGGCAGCAGGGTACTCAGCGACATTTCCTCCTCCGGTTCAATCTGGTCACCAACTGAAAATGTGTTTGAATTTGTGCCAAATATACAGATACAGCTCTCATTTTGGCTGTACAATGCCAGAGGGATTCATAGTGATGGTTGAGGTATCCCCAGAATGTGCTTGTGCAACAATTGGTCAGAGCCTCTTTTTTTCCCCAGCCCCCTGGAAATGAACTGTCAGGCTGTGCAGTGTGAGACCCCAGTAATTGTAGCACATCCTTCAATCCCGCTTTCGACACACCAGAAGTTCTGTCCTTGGCCTCCACATGTTTGTGTCATGTGAGAGCAACCAACTGGATTTTAATGTGGATGAAAACAGAGATGAGAATCTGACCAGTATACTAACTTCTTTATTATATTTTACAGAATTAGAGATTCACTTTTACTCTACAACTGCTCAGCGGGGAAATTATTACTAAAACCTATGTATCTTTATAAAAAATTGTTTAAAAAAAATGATCTTGTCATGTTTCACTGACTGATTGTAATCCAAATTAATAATTATAGAACGAGTTGGCTTTGAGGTTGAATTAAAAAAATTAATCCCACATCATCAGCAAATGTCTATATTTTAAACCACTGGGACTTCACCAAGTAAATTGTAAATTTTTAAATCAAAATAAGCTTAAGTAAAAGCGTTTGTTGACGTGCTGATAAGATGAAGTATTTTTTGTTTGTACTTTGAAGCCAAAATTTAGGGACCTTTTTCAGAGGGCAAGGGCATCTTTTCGCCGTGCTTCCGCAGCGTGTACCTCCCCTCGTTTCAGCTGCTCCTGCTGAAGGAGACACATTCCCAGACCCCCACAACACCCTGGGGTGTTAGGGTCACGGTGGAAGGGGGGGAGGTTTTAGATGAGGGACTCCCCAGAGACGAAGGAGAGGGGGTTGGATTGTGAAGACAAAAAAAAAAGGCGAATCAAACACTAACCCTGACTACGTTACCATGCGCAACAACCCAGGTTGGTGAGACAAAGCAGGTTATGACAGAAGGTTTAGAAGTTTACATGCACTGACTTCGGTGGTGTAAAATCCAAACTTACATGATAGTGTTTTAGATACTTCCTTCAGGTTCAGGGCGACAGTTCCTCAAGGTTTTTGACTGCTACTGCAGTGGATGGGCCGCCTCTACTTAAAGAGCACATTATGTTTTCCAAACCTGAATCCTAGCAGCTGGTGCTAATACTCATTTTCACTTTCAACTTGAATTGTTTTGGCAACAAAAGAAGCACAACTGCTAATTGGGTTTGCATTTTGCATTGGTACTAACCAATCATATTGTAATCGTATCCATCCTCTACACATTCTTTTGCACTGGATGTGTCCATACATATGTTCGTCATAATTTACTATGGGTTTACCAGTTAGTGGCTGCTTTGACATTACACATTGTCAGCATCAGTTATGTAAAGTTTAAGTACCCAACTCTTATTTAGTCTTGTGCAGAGCTGTGAAAATGTATTTGCCCTCTTAATGATTTCTTACGTTTTTGTTATATTTAAATACTTAAATGTTTCAGATCATTGAAAAAATGTTAATATTAGACAAAGATAACCTAAGTAAATTAAGTTTATTAAGGAAAAGAACTATCCAAACCTCCCTGGCCCTATGTGAAAAAGTAATTTTTCCTCCCTTGTTCAACCATGCACTAACTTTGATAAACCAAATTTTTGGGAAAACTGAGTTCACATTTACTATCCACACCCTGCCCTGATCACTGCCAGACCTGTTGAGTCTGACAAAGTGAAGTAGGCTAAAAGATCCCAGAATGCAACACATCATTCTGCGATGGAAAAAGATATTCAAGAACAGATGAAAAACAAGATCATTGACATCATCTGTCTGGAAAGCGTTACAAAGCCATTTTAGGAGCAGGCTTTCTGAGATCTTTTAGCCTGCTAAACTTTGTCAGACTGGTTCTATTAAAATGATTTCTGAGGTCTGGCAGTGAGGGCTTGGATAGTGAAAATGAATCATCATTTAAAAACTGCATTTCATATTTACTTGGGTTATCTTTGTCTAATATTGATGATCTTAAACATTTAAGTGTGACAAACGTGCAAAAAATACAAATACTTTTTCCAGCATTGTATATATGCACTGTTATCCATTTGAAAATCGTTTTTGTTTAATTGGTGAAATGTAGCTGCACTGGGTCCACTCCTTTTTGAAAGCTGTGTCTTGTTCACATGATGTTGAAGTAATCGGCTTACAGGGAGGAGGAGGAGACATCAGCCTGGTTACTGAGGTGCATGGAAATGTGATGAGTGCAGGAATGCTTCCTGACATATAAGTCACCACAGAATTTGGCAAACATATTTCTCTCTCACTGTTGTTTTGGGTCGTCCACCCGTCTATCACATTCTTGTGAATTTTGAAAGAAATACTTTCAATTTCACCGATTTAGATTTTGGTGGTCGGAGGTCAAGATGTGACATTCTTGTGAATGTTATAACAGGAACCCTCACTAGATCTGGTCCATGCACATGTAATAAACTGGGTTGACCTAACGAAACACATTTTCACAAACTCAAGAATTATGAATTACGACAAAATCTAATACTGATAGTACACATATGTCACTTGACTTAAGCTCATTGCTCCTCTTGGGTGCATAGGCCGTCAATGAATGTCTTTCACACATACAGTATATGTCAACAGTGACATAATTCTCTGCAAAAACACATCTGGCCATAGCCCTGTCACCCAGGAAGGGGAGATTGTGATCATATTTCCTCTTACTTGTGACCATATTTCCTTTAACTTGACTGATCTGGTTGAGGCATACAACATTATGCAGTAAACTCCCTATGAATTCTTTTAGCCATCCTTTAGTTGCTGAAGCACTAAATTATGGTAAAGCTGTTTTTGAGTCTGAGCTGGGCAGGTAACAGGTGTTTCTACAGCGTCCGTGCTACAGTCCTTTAGACATTGGAGCAGGAAGAGGGGTGAAAATTGGAGGGTTCATTTGTGCGTTGTGTTTACAACATTGCCGATTGGTGCCACAGCCAATAAATACCCTTGCCTTCTGCAGAGCTCCCATATAATCAATTATTTTACATTGTGGTATTGCTACCAGTTTTAAATATGCGAAACACTGACATCTGGAGAAGTTGTTTACCAAGTTATAACCTTTTACAGTTTTTGTCAGATTCATCATGTTTGTTGACATCATACTGATTCTCAATAGAAAGAAAAATCAAAATGAAATTTCACAAATTTCCACATCAAAAGAAAGAGTTGTTATTTTTCTAGCTTCAAGCCTGTAGGACTAGTGACGCTGACGCATATGTGAGAAAATTGAAGTATAATAAAGGTTTGACTGTTTAAAGTAATTGCACAATAAAAGCAGAGCATCTCAGTGTTAGCACACTGGATCTTGTGTGTTTTGCCTGATTTTTAGGCGGACACGTCATAAATCAAAAAGTGGGAAGGGAACCCAGAGACGGCGGGATGAAAGAGACGGAGGAGTCAAAGCTCTGAGTTGTTGTTGTGAAACTCTGCGTGTCGGGTTACTGTTACTTTGAGGCCTCTGGGGTGACATCACTCAATGTCCACAATACACACAGCACAAGTACTGTATGTGAAGAAATACATTAATATTTATTTCACTGGAGCACTATCATGGGTCCCACTGCAGTCATGACGAACAACGATTCCCTCTGAGATTCATAGCCAGGATTTCTTGATTGTAAACATGTCAAAACTAAAACGAGACGCATATCTATGACCTTACCATTAGCTGTAACCTCACACTAAAACCACACACACACACACACACCTATATATCTCACATGATCGGGCTTAGCTGGCCTCACAGGGAGGCAAGTTTAATTTTCTCTTTTTACTAACCAATGCACTGTAGTAACACTAGTAGTGTGACTTCAGAGAGCACTTTCTACAGTTAAACAATTTGAGACTTAAAAGTTAAAGCAGAAGTAAGCAGAAACTTTGTGTTAATATAAATCTTAAATAGTTATATCTTCCGACAGCAATCACCGGATCGCTTACTTCTGCTTTAAGAAAACTGCTAATCTGTGTTACAGCTGGTTTGTAGGCATTCATCATGTTCTTAATTTCGGCCATTGATTTAGTTTTCTCTTTTATTGTAGCCTAATGCTGATGTCTGTGTCTTGAAGTTGACTTGCATCAACTGCTTCTATCCCACCTATGCTTCATGTCATTTTATCACTTCTTATACTGTATGTTGCTAAGTAACTATGCTGGTGTTGTTCCCATTGGGGCTGTAACTTTTTATTTGACACTCAAATTTTCACTTTTGAGGGAGAAAAAACAAAAATGATTGAAACCGTAATTGGTTCATTTCTTAGAAATAAGTGGGATTATTCCTAAAGGACAATATACTGACAACCACTGTCATTTAACGGTCTCTGATTTTATAGCTTTTTGTATCAATTTCCAGGAAAGCTTGTAAAAACTAAATAGTATCAAACGTTATATCATTTTTATAACATTGGTAATAGAAATGAACTTTGAAATGCTTTTTAACAGGAATGCAATGTTGTGGAAAGTCTCTCACCCAGTAATGTCAAACTCGACACTGGTGTTAGACTGAACATTTGACAGAATCTGTACAGTTCCCTCCAGATGTTGCCACCAGAAAAAGAAAATTCAGGCCAGTAGGCAGCTTATGCAGTCAATAGTGTTCCTGAAGGCCGCATGTCACTGTGTAACACACCAGTAAGACTCACTGCTGCAGAAACCCAAGTATTTATGCACCTTCTTTTGTCTAGAGTTGGTCTTGACATTTGGCTGGAAAATCAGGTTTTGAGGTTTCCACAGTCATGTTCGGGTAGATGCATGATAAGAAATGGGTGCAGCAAGCAAAGAGACAAAAATGTGTAAATATACTCTTGCGAGTGATAATGAAGGGCAAAGGGAGAAGTGATGGCATAAGACAGCAGGACGGAGACCAAGATAAACAAATCAAAAGATGAAGTGTGTGAAGGAGGTTTTATCTCGGTCCCTCCAGGTCAGCTCGACCTTCTGTATAATTTGATCTTCTACTTTATCTTTGGATTCTCTCTTCCTCCTCACTTACACCCTCTGTTTAACATTGAGAAAACAATTCCTCATGTACAGTTGTTACTGTCTTTCTATTCTCTATTTCAGTCTTTTTCTACCTCTGTAAATTCCTCATTTCACTGCTGATGTGACTGACAGCAACAGAAAGATGAGCCTCTCAGGGGTGGCAGTTTGATATTAGATTTCCAACCTTGACGTACTAAATATCATATTTGCCATTTCTTTAACCAAAAAAGACAGTTGGGCATTTTATATAATCAATTATACCCCGAATACTGAACCACAGTGTAATTCCATTTAGACCAATCTTTTTTTAATGCATCTTTTTTGACAAAACTTGGTCCTGACAGCTGGATGGAAAGTTTTGGGCAGAAGGGGAGTATGAACAAGCTCCTGTCCGCCAAAAAACAAACCTTTTTGTGCTACTAATTCAGAGGGTATACTTCCCTGGATGCAGCCAGCCTTGAAATGCAAACAGCTATGCTAAATTACCGTTTTTCTCTGTCGCTTTGGTGCTTTTCTCAGATCAGAATGAAAATTCTCATAACTATTAGTTCAACCTCCAAAACATTTAGTCATTTGTGCACATTATAGTAGCAATTTCTAATTCCTCTGAACAAATTGGAAATGCTTTTGGACATGTATCAGTTGCTTTCATACATTTCTCTGCTGTTTTATGACATTATCATTTGCTTATGTCATGTCAGTCAAAATGATCTATTCTATACTTATGAATGCTGAATAGTCGTTCCCTATAAAACTAATAGTCCTCATTTCATTGCTTGAGTCATTACATACTAAATTGTTGAACTAGTTGTCAAAATCTGTCAAACTAATTTTGAATGTTGGCAAAACCACTGTAAATTCAATTATTCAAACATTTAGGGAGGGTAGGGAGAACAGGTTTGGACAGTACTTCAGCACTAAACAATCTGCATTGCACTACTGTCATTGTGTCAGGCATTAAGCTGATATTGGAGAGAGAACATTTTACTTTTAGACTTACAGCTTTACTACAGTACAGATTTACTGTAATGCAGTGTATTACAGCAACGCAAACTGTTGTGCAAATGTTAATAGTGATGTGAGAAAAGCACCAAAGAGACTGAGAAAAACTGTAAGATCATGCTACATCAATCTAAACTATTGCTGTTGTACCAGCTTGTGTGTGTTTAGACCTACAGGGGGAAAGACCAGCCAGTCTACCTGTGTGAGACCAATAAGCAAAGTCCATGCTCAGTGCAGCTATGTGTTTTCAGTCCATTCCTTTTGTATAGATAGATAGATAGATAGATAGATAGATAGATAGAACACAATTAATCTAGGGTCAATGTAAAAAGCATCATTAATTCGAAGGCAAATAAATCTTGCTAACCTCCAACCATTGTAGCAATAGTCACCTCACATGTTGAGCCCCCATACAGTATCTGTGAGGATGTGCGACCAGTCGGCAGCTCACTAAGCTGATTGGCATCCAACTTTTGTGGTCTAGAGCAGCGTTATCGCTCACTTCAACAATACCTGCAGTACCTTCCTGGTTGCTCCAGAATGCAGCTGCATGTCTGGTCTTCCATCAGCCTCAGAGGCCACATCACTCCACTGCTTTCTAATCTCCACTGGCTGCCCCTGACTGTCTGAATCAACTTCAAACCACTTGCTTGCCTTCAGAGTGACTTCTCGGCCATCACCCTACCTACTTGTACTCGGCCTCCTCAGCCACGGCACTCCTCTGACCAACTGCACACAAGGCGATCGCTGTTTGTGGTTCTCAATGTTTCAATGTCCCTCTCTATCTTCAAGAACCTCTTGAAGATTCAACACCTCTTCTCACACACCTTAACACTCATACTGTACGTGCCTAGGTATCACTTATATCACTTATTTGGTGCACTTCTTTACATCATCCTGTTGCACTTTCCCTTATTGAATGTTCATACGTGCCCCTCACATACAGTGTCAGATAAGATAAAAGTGATAAGTAATAATTCACAGAGGATGAAGGTGAGGAATAAGTGGAAATGTACTAGAGAGCATTCAGGGTTTTTTGAGGACGCCAACTGTGGAGAAGTGCTGTAAGTAATTGTTACAAAAATAACAGCAATTTTAGCTCACATGCCTTGACTGAGGTTCACTTGAAGTTCAACGGGATGGAGATGAAGAGAAATATGACAGTGTGGAAAAAATGTTGCGACTCCTCTGATGGGGCGGATACAAAGTCACAAACACGAGGACACTAAGTTTTGTTTTGCATTTGAGGGAGCTTTGAGAGTCAGGTATGACTGTGTGTGTGTGTGTGTGTGTGTGTGTGTGTGTGTCTTTCTTGCGCTCTTTTTGGGTGAGGGTGGGGGGTGGGGGGTCCCGTGGCAGAGAGAACAATAAAGACCAGATGGCCTGTCTTTTTCTCCACCTGCCTCAGGCCTCTTTGTCCTCTCTCACTTTCTCATGCACTTCACACACTTTAATTTCCCCGACTGCTACCTGCACTCCCCATGTTTACTTCTGCCTTCTGTGGGTCTTTAACTGAAGACAATTGTTTCATTTTTATCTTTTTATTTAGGAACTTCTTTTTCTTAATCTAAGAGCTGTTATTTTATATGGATACAGCATTGACCATTGGTTAATATTTTTTTTATCACTTGCACTTACACAACCATACAGTCTGATCAGAGCATTAACCCAGAGTGGCCATAGCCAGATACGCAGCACTTGTTTCTGAGTGACCCAGCCCTGAATAAACTCCTATTTATAACTTCTTCTCTACCAAGTAACAATCTTGATATTTCATCGCATGGTATCTTTGCATCCTGTATCTGAACTGATACCACAAACCCTCCACTTTGTTTTAAAAGACCTTATTGTATGAAACTCATGATTATTAACATGGCTGGACTTTTCTTTGCTACAATAATTGTTTGCTGTTGATTACTTCATGAATGCAATTTTATGTTTTTAGTCCACCAGAATGGCAGGTTTAACTAGAAGACAGGAATTTTGGGAAACCTTGTGGAAAATGTTAATTCATGTTATAGGTTTTGTAAAAAAAAAAAAATATTATAAAATAAGGTAATATGTATTAGTGTTGTGATGGCATGGATTTCTTCTTACGGTGAAAGTATCCCTTGCTTTATCGCCATTTCCAGACCTTTTTGTGTGCCTTTGCGTATAGCTCTATCTATTGTCACTAAGAGCATTTTCTCTATGTTGGGGTGTGTGTTGACAAAAAAAAAAAAAAATTGATTGCATAGCTCAGCCACGTGTGTGGAGCTGCCATAGTCCTTTCTCACACAATGGAATTTGAGGGCAGAATTACAATATACATAGTAAACAGGGGGGTGGAGGGCTCCATGCTGTGCTGGATTCATTCATCAGATTTAGAGTAGAGGAAGGGACTTATACTTTCAACAAGCACTAAAAATCGTTTCCTCACTATATCATTTCTGCATATCTGTCTGTCTTCAGATGTAATCTGTGCAGTGCCCTTCAAAGTGCTCGGCCGTCATCAGGGATGACTTTTTAGATGTTACTGCAGTATATGAATGATTGTACAACTACAGAAACAATGAAGTGGTGATGTCTCAGTTTGATTATTCCCTTTTCTCTCTATCTCCACCAAACAAATACAACTCCGTAACCACTGAGCCCCGTCTTTTAGTGTGCCCATGCCCCACCCCTAAACACATGCACACACACACACACACACACACACACACACACCCACACCTCCCTCTCCTTGTCCTGGCATTGCCTGAATAGCCCGTTACCCCTGGAGACAGAGGTAGTTTCTGGTTGGCTTGTTTAGGGACCCTCCCCCCAGCCCTCTGTCCCACTAGAATACAGAGAGACATTGTTGTGTGCTGGTTAGTTACTTGTGTTATTGAATATTTATTCAGTTGAGTTTGGGTTTTGTTTTATTTTCCAGCAGTCCTATGGCAGTGATGCACTGGAACAAAAGTGAAAACAGAAACGTAAGACTATACGAATGTGAAGTAAAGAGCGAAGTAGATCGAGTATTCTTCAACTATTTCACTCACCACTCTGCAGGGCTCAGGATCACATGACTGACAACCCCCTTCCCTCCGTGACTCTATTTAAATGGATATGTTTACCCAGTCACCCAAGTATTTTAATGAAAATCATGCATCTAGTTAGAGGGGGCTCGGTTGTTGTTGCAGTTCTTGCATGAGCATATTTTCAAGGGCCTTTTTCAGAGTCCTTCCCTGTCTCTGTTGTTCCTGCAGGCGGTCTAGGTGTTTGAAAGCTCAGCTAACTCATATTTTCGCTGCATGATAAATCAGGACTGTACGGAAAGTTTGGAAACAAAGTCTGTCGATATAGGCTAGATGTGTTGCTCAACATCTTTTTAGGTATTGGGATCCATGTCAAGTTATTGGTTTCCATTACAGCACAATGCATCACAATAGGACTACAGGCAGAGAAGACAAGGCATTGTGTGTCGGCCTTCCTAAGGGGAGACTTTGATCTGGAAGTAGTGTAACATAATGAAATGATTTGTAGCTTACACAACACAAATCACACTACAGAACCAACTTTTCAAATAGGTTCTTAGGCTTTCAGTCATTTAAAAGAAACACACAATGTATGCTACAATACTGGCAGGGCTTAGTATCGCTGCTGGTTTCCAAAATCTAGTCCAGGACTATTAGCATTACAACACTGTCAGGGTCTCGAGTTGATGCTCATTTCAAAGGCCTCACCAATTTTAGTTGGATATAAGTGATGAACCACCAACTTGGTGCCTGATTAAAACTATTCATGTTCACATTAAGAATGGACCAACAGGTGAAAATGTTTTTTTCTTGCACATGTTGCACCAGCTCCTCTTGATCTCTATAGTTTTTATATCTGAAATGCAACCATATATTTCCCTTTTTAGACTTACTGGTGCCTATGGTGAAGCCAATATTGAATTATTCAGATTTAGATTGTATTGAATTAGAAGATCTTTCCTTTTTCCAGCACTAATCTAAGACCACTCCGTTCCTCTTTTTCTTTTAGAGAGAGAGAGATTTTAATCCTTTTTCTTTTGGCTCGGCACATGTTTTTTTGGGCATTAATATGTTAATTACTGGCTCACCTCCCAACTGCTTCACAATGTACCTTCTATCCAGCAAAGGTACTTATAGTTTACCATTGTAGAACTGTGGTGAAGAAGTAGTAGTGAGAAATGAACAAAGGCACGTTTTTATTTTTTCTTATTTCTTTCTCAGGAACCATCCGTCCGGTGCGGAGGAGTTTCTATGACCCAGCCTCAGCTCCAGCTCAGGGCTGGCAGTGGGAGTGGGAAAACGATGCGGGTACATGGACACCTTACGACATGGAGGTGACCATAGCCATCGAGAGTGCCCACAGCCGCCAGCAGCAATGCCATGACCTGACACCGCTCGGCTTCTGCTACTTCATTGATTTCCAGAACATGACACAGGTTTGTTTGACGGAATCAATCATGATAAATAAGTCATACATGGGTTCAGGCTGCACCTTGAAAACATTTTAAGCATGTTTCTCTGTGTGCTCCTGCAGGTGAACAGACAGAGCCAGAGGTGTCGGAGGATCCAGAGGCGTTCTGACCTGGCCTACCCTTTAGTGTCCGGTCCTCTCCCTGTTCCTAAAGGTGTAGGGGCAAGTGGAGGGTTAACAGGAGCCCTGCTGGGTGTTGGAGTGTCTGGGGCCACCATTGGGATTGGAAGTTCAGGCTATCCTAATGGAGGTTTAGTAGCTTCTGGGTTGGGCCAGCCTTGTTCCTGCCAGCAGTGCATGCTGGTCCTTAGTGTGAAGACCAATACAGGAAGAGCAGGGGCAGGAGCTGCAGGGATACAGACTCTAGGTAGACGCTCACAAACCATGCAGCGGCCTAAGAACTCAGTCTCCAAACCTCTAAGTCCATCTAAATCAGCCACTCTGGGACGAGGACAGCTGCAGAACTCCAACTCCAACTACTGTCTGACGCTGCCGCATGGCCTCGCTATCTCCAAAAACACTGCCTCCTCAAGAGTGAACGCCCAGCTCTTCGCTCAGTCCCTGGCTGCCCTCACCACTTGCACGTCCTCTCTGGGTATCTCCTCGTCTTCCACCAGGCCGCCCCCGCCATCCCTCCCACCCCCTCAGCCTCCGTCATCCAATCAGAATCATAACCCTCCGTCCGTTCCCCCCAAGCACTCCTCATCTTCAGCCAGTGACTCGGTGCCCACTGGCACATTGATTACCCCTGCCAGCAATGTGACCACACCCCCTTCACCAGTGCCATCTCCTACGCCAGCGGTGATGAAGCCGCAACGCATGCCGTCGTCAGCGGCAACAGTGTGCCATGCCCCGTTGCCACAGAGATCCAGCTTAGCTGGGCTGAGCAGACCAGCATTACAGAGGATTGCAATGGCCCAGTCCAGAGCACTCATAGCATCGGGGTAAGTGAATGACACATACACAAATCAGTCAATCAATCAAATATATTTTGTTATTGACCGTTCAGAACAAGATGCAAATCATAGCACACTGTATTGACTGAATGGTATTACTGTTATTCGTGTATTTTCACGCCTGTGCTGTTGTAGTCATATTGATTCTGTACAGACCTGCAGAGAAAAATGCTCTTGACAAATGCACAACATCAAAATGGTGTTTGTTGCTGCCCATGTACATGTACGTGTATAAGCATGTTCATGCAGAATTAATACCAACATGCATACATACAGCCATCATATTTACTTTGACAGGTGATCGGTAGCTAAGAAATTAGTTGTTCTTGTTGCTCTGCACTGACTGTGAGTGATGCGGGTTCAGAGATGCGACTCTTCAGATTTACGTCCATCCTTGTTGGAATTTTCTGTAGCCGATCAGGTGTATCACGGAGTATTAGAACTGTTTTATAAGGAAATTGTAAATCAACAGTGGGTGTGCTCAGCAAAATGCTCTTAAAAGGGGTGAAGGTGATGTTGTTAATTTAAAGATGACAGATTAACTGACCGTAAACACTGAGGCCAGTGAGATTCAGTAACGCCTATCCTCCATTTATGTGTGTTGTGAACTGCCAGACAGTGGGTTCTTCTGATGGCCATAAAACTGAAGCGATAGTAAGTGTGTGGCTTAACGAGAACGCAAAAAATCTAAAAATAAAAACTGAAGCGAGGCCAAACCGAACTTTAAAAATGGTTAATTGACCTTGTAACTGTTTAGCCAGATTCCTGTGAAGTGTGTGTGTGTGTGTGTGTGTGTGTTTATGTACATTCCATTGGTGCAAGTGTGAAGGCCATAGCCCAGCAACACCTCCCTCTCTCTAAAACTATTTTATGCATACAGTCAGTGGTATGCACAGTGCAAAGAGAAGAGAGCAGCTCAGTGAAGCGTCCACTCTGATTACTACAGAACTATTTCAACCCCACCCCCCAAACAAAACAAGATGGGACCCTTTGGTGGATTTCTCAGGAAGTCATTTATTAATCTCAGATGATGAACATGGTAAACTTCCTTTACTGTGTTAGCATGCTGTCTGCTGACACCTGTGTTTTAGTGCAACTCTCCAGAGCCGCTAACGTGGCCTGAAACTCTTGTTAACTCCTTAGTTTAACCCAGGAAGTGCTGACTTACTGCACTGCTGGGAGGAACGTGTTGCTCATTTACCCACAGAGGCAGATTTGAATCACCTACCTTCCAGCAACCAGTCGACTTCTTCAGATAGATTCTTCTAAGTGTACTGCAATAACTGGAAAGAACAAACCCAGGTTTCATTGTGACATTTTCCGACTTTCCATGATCTCATGCAACAGTGAATAAAGACATTTCATGAAAGCTCTCTCCCATGTGGTGGTTTAAACAGTCACTGTTTGTTTCATTTCCCTGTGAAAAAAGCCTCTTGCTGCAACAGGAAGTGATGCACTTTCAGTTTTAATTTACCACCGCAGGCCAAAACACGGGATTCTTACAGATAATCACCTTCGAGCCGAAAACAAGGTCAGATGGAGATGGTGTAGATTTCTTGGTAGTCCGACCCACCCCCACCCGGCCTGCGCCCCATGTCGGTCGTTCCCTGCCCCCCTCCACATCCTTCCCTGGCTCCTCTCCTTTCTTCTCCTCTGTCATGGCTCAGCAGTCTGGGCCCCTCAGAGCTCCATTGTTTCGTCTCCACAGTAACTTTGTTGAATTACCCAAGTTTGGGCCGTATGAAGACAGGCTTCGACTGCAGCCATTTTTGGACCTTAACCTTGATTCAACTCCTGACAGTCGGAGGAGCGATGTGGTCCTAGACCTTGTTCTTAGACTTCAGGTTAACTTGAGCAGCGTACCACGTCTACATCTGTTTCCCCATGAGATCACACGCCATGAGATCAATTCTCTATTGAGTGATGTTCAGTTATTTTCAAATCTTGTCCTGTTTTTAAGATTAGACAGAATAACATCAGTGAGGTTTCTCCCTATGTGGATGATGCTGCCAGATGTCAAACACAGGATTTTTTTAAAACTCCTATCGTCGCAATGTTAAGATGGCTGGACTGCAACAGCATGTGGTTAAAAAGAGTTTAAACGGAAGAAGAGGAGAATCACTTGTTGAGTGATGCAGACAGAGGAATGTGCCTCTGGACGGGTCACTCAGCAGCAGAAACAGAGCAAGACCAGGTGAAAGCCCAGTGTATGTACAGCTGGATTGGTCGATGTTTGAGTAAAGCTATTTAATCCATCCCAGTTAATAAACATGCATTACTGCTGTAGGTTATGAATATTTATTATGCCATGTGCTGAAGAACCCCATCATATAGATCGCCCTGCTGATCTAACAGCATATTAATGATGTGAATATTTTTTTTTAGGTGGGGGAGAGTAGACAATGGTGCTGGTCCAGTCAGTATTGTTGCTACCCCCAGACACACACACACACACACACACACACACACACACACACACACACACACACATACACCTCCCTCCACTGGATTGTGTGTGTGTGTGTGTGTGGAGAGAGCCTCAGACTCAGACACTGCCTGAGATGAGGGCTGATGGGAATGAGGCGAGGGGGCAGGGGGGGCGTACAAGACAAAGAAACGAGTCAGCAAACTGTCGTGGATAGATCACACAGTGGTGCAAGCAATCAGGGCAACAAACACACACAGACACACAAGCACACATTGTCCTTCTCTCTCACATGTAAAAAAAAAAAGTAAATATTGACCATCTTAATGGGAGCTGCGTAGAAGAATGTGTCTTCGCTCTCTCCACAGTGGGGTGGGGGTGGGGGTTATGGAAAAGGAAATGAGTGAGTGGAGGTTAAAGGGGAGGTGGGCTGCGCCGTCTGACTTTATTAGGAAAGAGGAGCAGAAATGTGCAGTGAGAATGTGTTGCCACCTGTTCAGCTCACCAACAGGTTGCAGACTGCAGCTTCATTGTAATTGTGTGTGGTGGTGCGCGGCAGACGGGGTTAAACCTTCTCTGTTGCTTCTTCACATAATGGGAAACGTTGCAGAATGGAGCCTTGGATGTTGTTGAATATTTGATTTGTGATTATTAGAAGAACGTGACTGGACAAAGATCACAGATAAGAGTCGTGAGTAGGGCTGTCACAATCATGAAATTTTAGTTGAAGATTAATTTGCCATACAAATAATTGCGATTAACGACTTCATTGTCTTTCTCTGGTGCCACTATAATAGTGTAAGCCCCAAATATACTTTAATAATCAACATACACCTTATGAAGAAGGAGTGCCAATTATGGGCATTCAAATTTGGAACATATAAATAAAAACTGCATTTCTGTTTTGTCAAATGTCAATGACAAGGAAATAGTGATGGAAATGCGACATTTCTGTTAGTTTCATCCAGCTGTTTTTATACAGATGAATGGAAATGCTGATGCAAAATAATTGCGGTCAGTTCAAATGAATGCGATCATGCAATTGTTGAGTAGTATTTAGTCTCATCAATGAAGTCACCACAAACATGATCATTTTCCTTTGTCTTAGTGGGCTTGTGTTGTTGTTCATTCTCTTAAACTCTTAGCGCAAATAACATAACAATAACAGAAAGTGAAGGATGGAGAAAACAAACATTGAGTGAACCTCAGGGGGAAGTGACAGAAACCCAGCAGACAGCCAGACCAAACAGTCGCCTGTGTCATCTGGTGTCTGAGGAGGCTGACTGCTGGTCTGTCTGTGTGTTTGCCTGCCTGCTTCAAGAAACCACAACCAGGACCATTGTTTCTTCCATCCTAAAAATATGTTTTTAAAAGTCTGCTCAAGTTTCACCCAGGTCTAGTATGATTATGAAATGTTACATCAGCTTAATGTAAGCCGTCCTTATTTCTTCAAACCGATGCACACCAGTCTTGGGGCTTGCATTTTAAATTTTGCAATAATTTTTATTAAGCGTCACACAATCCACAACCTGTTCACCACTTTGTGGCCTGAAATAATTTTTCACAAAAGCAGAGGAAATCTGCTTGAAGTTGTCTTTGAAAAACTCTGTGTGCGTGCGTGTGCATGTGTGGGAGGCTTTATGTGTTTGTGACAATATGTGTGTGAGAATGTGTGGGAGTGTGTAATTGTCTGGTGTCTAAATCAGTCCAGCTGATGTCCATCTTTGCCCCGGGGGAATAGGAGGAGCAGAGGGACGAGGGGTGGAGGGAGTGTGTGAGACAAAGCTGGGGGAGTGTGTGATCTGGTGGGAAGCAGGCGGAGGGTAGGAGGGTGGGTTTAAGGTCACACGAGGTCAAAAGACTGGAGTCCCATTCAGGCCGTTCCCCCCAGGCAGGGCCGGGATCTTCCTTTTTTTAAAGCTCTCGGGCTTTTTCTTCTCCTTGGTCCCTGGTTTCCTGCTCCTCCCCTGTTGCTTCTCCCTTATGAGTTGTGTTTTACAAATAAATGTACACTGACATGCTTATGTACCTGAGGAAACTTGTAAATAATTAGTTTAAGTAAGCTTTTAAACAATTTTTAGTTTCTGTTGTTTTATGCACCAATGCAATACTTTAAATTTTGATACTGATACTAAAGTAGTAGGCCTACATTTTCAGTACCTTAAGAATTCAGTATATTATCCCTGTAGAACCTGTTTATTACAAAACATTTTTTAATTCAACAAAACTTAAGTGTTGATTATAATAATCATCATAACCATCTGAAGAAAAAAATATTGAAGGTATCGTCAGTTATGGCATTAGAAATAAATCCTAACACTATGCTGAAAAATCCTACATATCCAAAACAACTCCTCCGACTTTGCACATACTACATCTATGCACACTGATACTAACACCATATGCTATATAATACAGTACAGTATGTGGGTGCACACTGGTATGGGACAGTATAAGACCTGTAAGATATGCAGAAAATATGCCATGTGCGATAACACTGTTTAATATTGCAATGTTATATGACTTGGAAGTAAACAAACGTTAAAGTGTGCTCATTCGCATCCTGTGTCTCCTACTATCACCTTGCTACTAATCTCACAGTCCCCACCAAGCTGACACCTGCTTCCAGGCTCCATCTGACAAGTCAAATGTTGACATGCTGAGTGTGACTGCAGGCTTTCCCACAGTCTTTGTGTGACGCTGAGGCTGCAGCAGTGACACTCTGTGGGGGTTTTCTCATCGGGCGCTCGGCTATTTAATGTTATGTTTGTCTCATCTCATCAAGGCAGAACATCTGATTCTTTATTGACACTCATAATGACTCTTCATAAGTAAATAGAGATAAGAAAATACAACATTTTGTTTCTTTAGCAGCCCCAATAATGTCCGCAGCACTACAAGCAACCATAAATCTCTCAGTAATATCTCTCTGAGAAATAATGTAAAATGTCAATATACTGAATGATATTTCTGGCCTGAAAACATTGCGTGAAGCTGAATGAAAAAGACAGACTAAGGTCAGTCATTTCCTCTATCCTCCTCCCTCTGCTGCTGCTGTCTGTAGCTGTAAGTTTACAAAAGTTTGTGGCTAATGGAGCTGGAGTCTACACATGGAAAACTTTCCTTTTAGCTTGTTCATGGCAATTCACTTTTAGCTTAACATTAGCATGCTACGCTTGGGTGAAACATTGGCGATGGAAAGGTGGTTTTATGTGTTGAAATGTTATACAACAGGCCAATTACCTTTTTAGCCTCAGTGGTTGTGATGACAGAGTTACAACTAGCTGTCGCCACCACCAGTTTGTTTTTCATGGCCTTTTGCAGTGTGTTTCGTGCACATACGTTCATATTACAATAATGATGAAAATAGGATTAATCAGTGGGCACTAGTGGGCATTTGAGATTGAAATAATTGTGTGACAGCTGATACATTTAGTGGGTCAGCCGTATTAGCCAGGCTGTGTGAGATGACGGCAAGCTGTGTGTTTATTTGTGTCACCAGCATCAGTGGAGCAGCTGGAAAGTCAAGTGCATCAAGCTTATACGTGATCAGACGTGGCTCAACGCTTCCCTCCCTCATACCTAAAGACTTCCCTGCTAACACAGCAGCCTATTAATTATTAATACACCCCAGTTATTTGCAACAGGTGATTAGTGTGTGTGTGTGTGTGTGGGATCACCGTCACTCATTGACTCGCTCCGGCAACAGTTCTAATATAAGCGTTTCTCATCTATCATCACAGGCAGCCTATTTATAACAGGGGGATGTGTCCATCCGTCAGTGGTTGTCATAAATAAATCTCTATGACATGTTTAAGATCTTAAACTACTTTGACTGCATACGACAGCAGAGCTGCTCTACTACAGAGCAAGGTTTGAGGACTAATCTGATGAACGTAGATGGAAATTTGATATGATTAAGGTGTGACAACAACAACCACATTTAGCCACCCACTATCACTGTGCAGTTGTTGTGTTGTTGTTTTCCGGTGATTGGTTGTGAGATTGTTATGTCCCATTAGACACGGCAGAGTTATACTTTCTGTATCTATGTATCCCTTTGTTGAATTTTACCCTAGCACCCGCCCCCTCTCTTTTTTCCTCTCTAAAAATCTTGGATCCAAGTAATGGAGCTGTGGACTTTGTCCTCCTCTGCAGGCAGCAGATCACCATCTGCTGCGGTCTATGGTTTTGGTCTCTTTGTGTGTATGTATTGTCGTTCTATCAAAGGGAATAGAATCAGGAGGGCTGACCGAGAGTGACGGTCGACCTTTTTAAAAGCGCCCAACAAAAACAATCCAGGATCATTTTAAAAGTTCACTTCATGTTGAATATTTGTGTTGGTTCTGTTCTAACGCACCAGCAGGCCCACGACCTAGGAATACAGTAGTTCAGTGTAGTGCCAAAGTAAAGTGCTGTTTCATGGGAAGGCCAATCTACCGTCACGCTGCAATGCGATAGAACTTCAGTTAAAGTGTGTTTTGGAAACATTACAGTGGATCAGTATTATCTGGTGACATATCATTAGAGAGTGTGTTTGTTTGTTTGCCCTTCACTCTGTATGTTTACTGTTTTATTACTCACACTTGGCTCTGTTTTTTTCCCTCTCCGGGGCACTGAAGTAGCGCCTTATTTCACACACACTTTTCCTCATTTACTCTCCATCATCCACACTTAACGCAGACTTACACACGCGCACACAGCTCGGTGAGTCATTCACTAGTGTTTTGTCATGTGTCACTGAGTGAGGTTAAGTGAAAGCAGCTTAGCGCACTGACAGAAAGCCTGTTAAAGCTAACCCAACAACAGGAAACAACAGATCATCACCGCTCCCTGCCCTCATGTAAAATCTGCAGTACTTACGATGCCAGTCTGTTAGTGGGAGCGATTGTTTTCTGTACTAAATGGATAGCTGCAAACACTGATACATACTCTTGGACTGTAAGAGTTAGTTATCATGAGCAAATGTGTTCATACCTTTTCTTCAGCAGCTATTTCCTATACAATGGAGTAAGAGCTGGAGTAGTTATTATATCTCCTTAGAATAAAGCTCAACTATCTAAACAGATATGCAGATGACTATGTCGAGGAATCCCAATCCAGTTTTATTAAAAGCCAATGATCTGAGTCGTCTGTATGCATGACGTGTGTATATGTCAGTTAAAGATTATGACGGTGATGATGATGGGCTTTGTGATGAAGCAGGTAATCCCCGAGAAAGCATCTGTGTGACGTACATCTCTTTGAGCTCAGTGAGCAGATGGAAACTCCGTGGATTAGCTCCCATAAACGTACACACACAGACAAGCGCAGCGTAGTCATTCATCTGCGCTCTAGCCGACAAGCAAAGTAGTACAGTGTCAGACGAGGAGCCAGAGAAGAAAAGGAAAGGTAGAAGGACAGATACATAACAGAAGAGAGAACAAAAGGATAACTGAGCTGCTTTTTTTTTTTTTTTTCAACAAACCTTTGAAGTTTTCTTCAGAAAACGGGCACAGACGCACAAAGGATCGTAATCTCTCCTGCTGATATCGTTTGACTGTTGTCTTTTGTTTGTTTGAATCTTTGTTTTCTTAAACGTGACCTCTCGCTTTAAGAATGACAGTCATCAGTTTTTCAAAGTGAGTAACCACGTAGTCGCAAACATTCCCAAACCTTTTTATGTCTGATCAGACAGTCGTATGAGGTCAGGGAGGAAGTGTTGAAACACACTTAACTAAACAGTTTTCTGTCTTCTGTTGCAGTGTGCCCACCGTCCCAGTGAAGAACCTTAGTGGATCCAGTCCCGTTCACCCTGCACTGGCCGGTAAGCACACACTCACCTACCGGGGGCCTGGAAGGACAGAGTTTTACAAGAAACCAGACCGGATTTCTGATTTAAACCCTAAAAATCATTGAATGTTACTCCTCTAAATCATTTTTTTTTTCCTTTTGTGTTGCAGGGATCACAGGAATTTTGATGAGTGCTGCTGCTCTGCCTGTGTGCCTCACTAGGCCTCCCAAACTTGTGCTGCATCCTCCACCTGTCAGTAAGAGTGACATCAAACCAGTGCCAGGCTTAGGACACTGCTGCAGGAAGACCACCAAGAAACAAGCTCGCAAGGGTGAGCATTACATTTCTCTGTCTCTGTCCTTGACTTGCTGTCATCCTGAATGTGATGACAGAGAGACTTCAACAGTTGTTTTCTCAGTTTATTACCTTCCCCTAATGCTCAGCAAGGGAGCAGTTCTATCAATATGAGAATATGGTGTCACACTGGTTAACAGCCCAGACTTACGTTTCATTCATTCATCATTCCTCTTTGTTCTCTCTCCTCTTTGTCTGCAGGTAAAACTCCAGAGGAGGTGGTAAAGAAATACCTGCAGAAAGTAAAAAGTCCACCAGAAGAGGTATGATTGTTTGTGTATGTGTCTATATAAATGAGATGCAGCGCCTGAGACAGACTTTTTTATATATATAATGCGTTTTCTTTTTATTTCCAATTCCTCCTTTTTGCTAGGATTGTACCATTTGTATGGAGCCACTGGGGGGTCCATCTGGATACAAAGGTCCAGGAGTGGGGCCTGTTTCCAGGGCAGATTCAGTTGGGCGACTAGCACAGTGTGGACACCAGTACCATTTCCAGTGTCTGGTGGCCATGTATAATAATGGCAACAAGGATGGCAGGTAGGTTAGAGATATATTAACACCCCTCTTTCAATTGCTTCACACGTTCTATTCAAATAACAACTATAATCAATCTCTTTTATTCAGTCTTCAGTGTCCCACGTGTAAAACCATCTACGGCGTAAAGACGGGCAACCAGCCGGCAGGGAAGATGGAGTACCACGTCATCCCTCATTCTCTGCCAGGGCACTCTGACTGCAAAACAATACGCATCATCTACAACATCCCACCAGGCATTCAGGTACATGAAAAGAACTGGTCTGACAGTAGTATTTGTTTTATTCTATATGTCATTGTTAGTTGGGTCAATCATCACAAATCCATACTGACCCCCACCGCTCTCCTCTCAGGGACCAGAGCATCCAAACCCAGGGAAGCCCTTCACAGCCAGAGGCTTTCCTCGACACTGCTACCTCCCAGACAGCGAGAAAGGACGCAAGGTAAATTTAGTCCACCATCTATTATTATACCCTTTTGTCATCTAAATGATCAGGCATACGCTGTATTTTAAATCACTGTTAAGCCCAAATTGCAAACCAATGGGCAAACTGGTTAAATGGACCCAACCCAGGATCTGTAAAAGTGTCGGAGGCTTCATGTGCGACACTTCATTTGCCAGTAGTGTGCTTATGTAACCTATTTCAGGGCTGTACTCTTTCACTCCAGAGCAATGTTTCTGTTTTCAAAAGCACCATGTCTGTTTCTGAAAGTCACAGCAGACTGAAAAGTGGGGAAAATTAGCAGGTTCCCCTAAGTATTGTGTTTATATCGATGCCAATCGGAGCCAGAGCTACTTTTCCATTGCAGACAAAAGCCTGATGTTAGTTGGTGTCAGTAGGTTTTTTTTTTAACAGACATGCATTATGAACCTTTTCATCCTTGTTGCCAGGTACTGAGACTGCTCCTGGTAGCATGGGACCGCAGATTGATCTTCTCGGTTGGTACGTCAAGCACTACAGGAGAGTCTGACACTGTCATCTGGAACGAGGTACATACTCACTAAGATTAGACTGTAACTTAAGAATGACTTGAGTGTTGCATGTGATACATGCATGTTAAATTTACCGTCAGTGAAACTAAAGACAACTCTTCCCCGTCCCTTGAAGGTCCACCATAAGACAGAGTTTGGCTCCAACCTGACGGGCCACGGCTTCCCCGACCCCGGACACCTTGACAACGTCCTGGAAGAGCTCCGAGCTCAGGGCATCACAGAAGATGATGGACTGATGGAAAAGTGAAAGGATAAATGGCCAGCAGAGAAGAGGAGATATCAGTGAGGGAAGCAGTTAAGGGTGGTTGGGTGAACTAGGAGTAGAGTAAGAGAGGTGGGTCTCACCATGACAATAACAGGAGGAGGAGGAGAAGAGGAGGTCATGGACTGAGAAAGGCTCTCTCTCTGCCAGCACTTAAAATGGGTGCAGGGGGAAATGTCAGGTTATAGAAGACATTGATTATATTTGCAAAAGTAACCACTTTTCAAGGTGTTGATTGAGTCACTGTTGGGTTCACCTGTCAATGCCTATCAAAGTCTGTCCAAAATTCACAGTTTTCAAGCAAGCACATCAACAGAAGTTGGAGTTGGAAGCATCTTCACAGAGAGGAAAAGCAGAAACATAAATAATCGGTAGGAGAATGAGGGCACTCGTGGTTTCAGCTACTCAACAGCTAGGTACTAAATATGTGAGAATGAATCAGTACTAATATATGGGGCAAAATGAGTTTACTTTACTGAGAGAAAGAGTTAAATGAAAGCATGGTAAAACGTTAGAGCAGTTCCGTTAAAAATAATGGGGGAGTGAAAGGACAGAAGAAGAAGTTGGAGCAATGGTTGGGGTTAACTGGAGGGTGGAGAGCTGGAATAATGTAGCAGGAATGGTGCAAGATGGTGAACGGATGTAGCATAGGATAGGAGTAGAGTAAAATTAACTTGTATGGTACAATTCAGGTACTGACGCTAATAATGAAAACACAGAAACCAAGAGTGATGACAGAGCAGCAAATGGTCTGCCTCCTGCCTGTTTGTGGTTGAGATTTAGTGCTGTTGCTCCCTCGTGTGGTTTTTCTGATTAACTACACCTCTGCCTGTAAGCTAGTGGAACAAATCAAATTGTTACTTTGAGTTATCCACCTATGTTACTTTTATATCATTATTATAATCCTCATTTAATGTCATTCCATATGTTACCTCTTACTTTTGACTTGATGGGTTTCTGTTAGCGGCTCTATATCTTTTTGGTTGTTTGTGAAATGCCAAAAGACCAAATTATGGCCTTGTCATGTGGGCCTGTTTCTGTTGAGCCACTGTGGTACAAGTTTGCCCGAGGTACACAAGAACCAGTATTTTACATATCTATCTTTATTGTATTTTTGTCCCTTTTTTGATGGCTCATGTGATTTCGTTGGATGTAGAACCTGATGTATCTTGTCAACAGTTTGACACTAGTGTGATGAAAGACCTGATCGAGGCAAGCATTCTAGTTACAGCATAAAATTAAGCACTGAGAATTAGCTTCAAGGCCTCAGTGTTTAGTTCTTCCAGTTGATTGAACTAGTAAAACCAGGAAAATGAAGGAAGAGTGTTGGGCTGCAGTTACAACCCTTGGATTGAGCAGAGTGTTAGAAAGATCAGGTGGTGGAGAGGACGAGATGTCATGACCTGGTCTGCACAAAAACACAACACACCACTCATTAAACTCATTCAGTTCATTAAAGTAATAATTGCACAGCTCAATTTATTGAAAAAGTTGTGATTAAACACATTTTTAAAGGTCCCATATTTACCTGCATTTAAAACTCTCTTTATGTGTAATCAGAGGTTTTTGATTAACTCATTTTAAGCTTTTAATTGGCATAAAGTCCTTCTTCCGGATGAACCATTAGTGCTAAAGATTAAAAATCGTGCCATAAAATATATGGTAAGAAAAGTTTTAAAGGTCTCATCAACAAGCTTGTACGTAAACATAGACATGTTTAGCAGGAAACGCCTAATCGCTGAGCAAATTCTGTGATGTGAGTGGCACCTCCAGATTCAGACTAACTACAGGAAACATGCCACACCTGAGCTTGCTTCTGATTGGCTATCACTAAAGATGCAACCATAACCTATCCAATCAGGCCAGTGTGAATGACCTGATCAGGAAGACCCCATTTTGGATTTACTTCATCTGACTCAGATGAGCTCCTGTTGTCATCCAGTCACTTTAGGATTATAGATTATTCCCATTTTTTTCAGTCTGAGGCAGATAAATTAAGTGTGTGCAAAAACATCAACCTTTTATAATATGGGGCCTTTAACCTATGATTAATCAATAGGATGACATCATTCGTATTGCAGCAACTTAGATGATAACTCTCTTCTTCTCAGCTCCACATCCACCAACTGATAACACGCTGTCCACTCTGAGTTAGGTCTGTAAATGCCCTCATGTCACAATAGCCCCTTTTACATGGCTTGTACCGTTGTTCTATCTTTAAGTGATAACGTAGTCACAGAGCTGAATCAATGTCTTTTAAAAGGAAGAACCAGCAAGGCGGGACAGATGCTGATGCTGTTTTATTAAACGTTATGCCTCTGACTCTGGAACACCAGCATGCTATCTAAAAATCACACACAGGGGCTGGATTGTGCCGCCATTGTTTGATTCAGTGGAAACAAGCAAAGGTACCAAAACAAAGGGTCTTCTTGAGGAGAATACAGCAGGTTCTCTCCCTAAGAGGGGCTAATGTTACAAGGTGTGTGTGTGTATGTGTGTGTTTTTTGTTACCTCTTTGGGACTCTTTCTGGTATAAACACTGGCCTTGTTGGGACCAGTAGTCCTAATTTGGACCAAAGCCCAGTCCTAACATGGCAAAGTGTCATTTCTGAGGTCCTGGTTAAGGTTTGGGGTAAGCTGTCCACAATGAATGAAAGTCAATGCATCTGTGCGGACTTGTGCATGTTTGTGGGAAAGAGAATCTGTGTACTGTGTATACTACCAACATGCTCCTAGTTTAGGATATTATTTGTTTAGCCCATGGGAATACCTTCATTTATTAACTCTGGTGGTGATGATGGTATTTCTTTTACCATAACCTCTTCAATGCTTTTTAACATGAAACGTAGTTATATTTTTAGCATTTTATTGACACTATTATAGATAAATTTGCCTTTTTTTCACTTTGTACATTTATGTTTTATTTTTTAGTTATTATGCTCATTTCATTTGGTACCATTGGTTTACAAAGACAGTATTGTTAAATACAATGTCTTTTTTAATTCAAATTGTGTACAGAAGTTAAGATGATTTTAAGATGAGTTCATCCTTTCTTTGGAAAAGGAATTTGATGGTAGACTTTTATGAGTGTGGTACATACCGGTAAAGACTTTTACTTGCAAGTCAAACTTTTGTGCACTTGCTCTTCTGTGAGGTAAAGAACAATTTCACTTTTTGCATATCATCTATCCCAGTACTGGTCTGTTACTGATCTAACCCTGGTCTACACCGAGCCTTTCTACCAATTAAAACTCTCAATTTTTGACCTTGGTCTTATGTCCACACCTATTTAATAAGATGAATGGTTCAAGTGCAGAAGACATGATAAAATTATTATTTTAAACTGTAAAGTGTTAGTAAAAATAACTTCCTCTTGTGGTGTCGGAGTTTTGTCACACCGTTGACCCAAAAGACTGCAGTGACTTGGGGAAACACTGATTTTGTATAATCACCAAGTCATTTATTCTGATTTTAATTTGTCTTTGTGCAACTAAAAGAACAGGATTTCTAAATGGTGAACAAAAGACTGAATTAAATGTTGTAACTACTTTCATTTCCCTGGACTTGCTGAATTAAATGAATCAGTTCTGATTTCACCTCGTTCTAGCTATTGTGGGGTTAAAAAGTGTTACAGTCTCTATAGCAGATCTTCATCTCGGTCATCATAAAAATCATTTTGTAGAAGAATATGTCACTTGATTTAAAGGCTTTGATCCATGGTGTGCAGTGTCTTGAGCCATGTATGTGATGTAGTAAAGAGCTATGACCAGTAACTCACCATTTCATTTTTTTCCTTCTTAAAATGTGGATTTCTCTCCCATCACTTTTTCCCATCCCCACTGAAGGCAATATCTCCCAAACATGTGTGGGTAAGGGCCTTTAATTGTACTCATACCAATGAGGGGAGAGCGGGAATGAGATTATTACAGGTGTTCCTGTGGGGAAGAGAGCATCAAAAACCTGTGATATGAAAAGCAAAGTGTAGATACTGCAAACAAATGCTGGAGTATGAATGATTAATACAAGAAAAAAATAAAGAATGAATTGAACTTATATGCTGTAGTGTTTTGATTCTTTATAACCAGTCCTTGTTGATCACGTGCAGTGTAAGATGCAGGACAGTTTTGACAACACTGCCCTCTCTGCAGCATTAGGGCAGGTCAGAGAAGCAGCCACAGCAGCTCATCTCACTGCAGGACTGTTCAGGCCATCCTTCCCCTCACTCTCATCAGTGTAAAAGCCAAGAAAATGACATCATGAAGGGACTCACTGAATTGTCATTGGTATATTATTTATTATGAACTATTGTTATCGTCATTGCTGCACATAAGGTCTCACTGGCCATTATTCCTTTTGTGAGGTGAACACAAGCCAGACTATACATGCCTGTTTAAAGGTATATCACTCATTTAGCCATGCAAGGACTATTTGTCTGTGTCACTACCCCCCTACCTGTGCTGCTTCTGTAAAGTGCAGATGAAACAAAAGCACATGACTCTTCTCCCTTTAGCCTACTCTCTTGTGGAAACATTTTACAAAAGACATGCCAACACATGTTCAATTATCTATGTTGTCATGCACAAGATGTTTTGCTGCAGATTTTGACCATTTATAACAATCAAAACAGCTGAAGAAAGATCCTAGACTTAATCAATTAACTTAACTGGGCTCGTCACCAAGGACACAGCTCCAAAACTGCATGGCCAAAAATAACTTAACAGTAGGCTTAAATCTCGTGCAGATTGTGTTTTGTGTGTGGTACAAGATGACTAATACAAATACTAATTTCTACCATAAAGTCAAACAAAGTTAACACTGAGTTATATAAGCCTCCCCTCAGATTGATCCAGCCTATTCAGTGCCTGATATTTTTTAGAGAGTACAGACTTGGAGCAAGAGGATTCACTCTTCAGCCATTCCTCCTATGGCCTGGAGACGCCTTGACTTTTTTTTTTAATATAGGCCTACTTCTGCTTCAGTACACTTCAGAGGATCACAGTGATAGTTATGAAAGTCAGTCACAAGTGTCTTTCCTGGTGGAGACTGTTAATCATTAAACCAGTGATTTCAAGCTGTTCTGCCTTGTGACTTCTTCATGTGTCTGAGGCCGTTCAAACTGCTCACATGGTGGTTTCATTTGTAGAACTGGTAAAATGATCCCAATTATTCACAAAAGAAAAGATAAGAAATTAAAAAGAAAATGAGTAAAATCTTTCAAATGTAATTCCTGCTTCTGACAGAGTATGCGGAGTGTCATTGGTTTATCCCAAACCAATAGGAAACTGCCGCTGGAGGAGGAGGAGGAGGAGGAGGAGGAGAAAGGAGGGGACGTGAACTATCTAATTAGCCAACCGGTTTTCGGAGCCTGAAGCAGACTTGTAGACAGTAGCGGTTTCAGCCTGAAAAGTAGAGCACAGTAGAAAACTTCCTTCGGTGTGTGAAGCAGAAACAGCCATGGCGTTAGAGTTGTACCTGGACTTGATGTCTCAGCCCTGTCGCTCAGTCTACATCTTCGCCAAAAAGAACAACATCCCCTTTGAGTTCAAGAAGGTGTCTCTGAAGGACGGTGAGTTCACGGCCACACTGACACAGAGGAAAACTCAGAGTCGGTGTGAACTCCTAGTTTACCTGATGTTAACCTGCTCACTCCTTATGACACTGGCGTCTCTCTCTCTCTCTATAGGCGGCACCAGGGTGGGGCTTGGTTAGGCTATAGCCCCATCAAAAATTGTGTTAGCCCTACCATAAAACAACCAAGAAAAAAAAACAAGAAAAGTAGCCTACAGAGTCCAACAGCACCACCGCGGCGCGTCGCGGCTGCGATGACAACTGTCACTCTGTCACTAAGCGTTTTGCCTCCTTGCTGCATATTTAATTTGTTGGAGATGTGTTTAGACTCTTGGCTGTTAACTGTGTCAAAGTGCCTTATGGCCCCTCTGATCTCATATTGGTCTCATCGCCTCTTATCTATGTCTTATTTTCACTCAGATTCACCTGCTGTGCTGTTAACGTAACTTTTAGCGTCTCTCTCTGTGTGTGTGTGTGTGTGTGTGTGTGTGTGTGTGTGTGTGTGTGTGTGTGTGTGTGTGTGTGTGTGTGTGTGTGTGTGTCTAGCTGTGGTGAGCCCCGCCACCATATAGCCCAGTCTATGATATAGCCCCACCGTAGTTGAACCAGAAAAAATACTCTGGCGCCGCCACTGCTGACATCTGAAAGGACTGAGGTCTTTCACAGAATCTTAAGTGCTGCAACTGGAGGGGAAAAAAACATGTCTTGTTGCTGTAACCCAGTTGTACTGTATGAATTGAATTGAATTGAATTTATATTTATGTCGTGCACCAATTAAGGCGCCCAGCCTTTACAAGACACATCATCATCACATCCAGACAAACAAAATAATCAGAGCACAGACAAAACCAAACAAAACCAAAAACAGAAACCACATGGAGTTCACATAAATAATTCACCTCTTCTTTTTGACCAGGCACTTTTCATGAAAGTAGCTATAGTAAAGACTTCTTTTCTGAAGAACCATTCCAACTTTACCTCATCATCAACCCAAAACAACTCCGGTTTCACATTTTGCATTTTCTGAAACAAAAACTGCCTGGCTTCATCATATAACGGACAATGAAACACAAAATGCAGTTCATCCTCAATTACATTTAAATTACATAATGTGCATAGTCTTTCATCCTCAGGTACTGAGTTAAACCTACCAACTTGTATGTTTGTTTCAGGCGAGCATTTTGAAGAGGAGTTTGGGAAAATCAACTTGATAAGAAAAGTGCCTGCTATGCGTGATGGAGACTTCTGCCTGGCTGAGAGGTGAGCACTGCTCCTCGGTTATGTGTCCTGTCTGTGTAAAGTTGTGTGTTCTTGGTGGTGCCCAGTTGTGGTGTCTTTCCCTCTGCAGCATCTCCATCCTGCTCTACCTGGCTGAAAAGTTCAAGACTCCAGACTTCTGGTACCCAGCTGACCTCCAGCAGCGCGCTCGGGTCAATGAGTACCTGTCATGGCAGCACGCGGCCGTCCGTTTTCATGGATCCAGGATTTTCTGGCTCAGGGTATGGTCACTTACATGATGTCTTGTTCTCAAGTGCCAGTGTTTACCAGATTGTATGTCACTGTCTCCAGGTGGTACATGTGCAACAGAAAACAGCATCACAGCTGTGACACTGCTGTGCAAAGAAACACTCTCTGAAGTTGAGATAGTAGTTGTAGAGCCACTCTGCACTGATTTAACTGTGCAGTTTTATGATAAGTTGAGTAAAATAGTTTTATATCATTGGAAAGCCTGATTAGTCACCTTTACGACGAGGTACAACTTGCAAGGATCGGTGGAATGAGCAACACAGCTAAACATGTGGGTAGTGCCCCAAAAAATGTGCCAAAATCCACTGCAATATTCTCCTGTTGGTATTCACTCTTGTTCTGAGTTGTTTGGTGGAATGGATGATTGCACTCTCCCACGGTAATAAGGGAGGGGGGGGGGGGCAGCACATACTGGCCATTTTTACACAGCCACAACAATATAACAACATGCAAAAGTGGGCTCCCCTGGTCAAAATGTGAACAGTGAAGCAAGTGGAAGATTAAATGATGTCCAAAAGACATGAAGTTACAGATGACACATTCCCTTATATTACCATTTTAAACAATATCTCTTTTTTTTTTCATTTTTATCGTTTACGTCTTAAATGACAGAAAAAGGAACAGGGCCTGCAAGGAAATCTATGTGACATTATAAATTATTATTAATAATTTATAAATTTGTTGTCCTCCAGTGCTGAGGTGAAGCGCCATTGTCATGTGTGAGGAAAGAGTTAAGCGTCCTCCCGGCCAGCAGCTAAACACTCAGACTTTTGTTTTCTCTGGGTGTTTCAGGAAGTGAGGGGTGAAATACTGCATTTTTTTTGCTTTCCCTGGGCGTCCCACAGGAGAAACACTTGTAAAATGATATGTTCAGCCTTTTGTATCAATTCATGTCCTTCAAAAAACATCAGTTTGTTTCGAAAACAAAAGATTGTGTGAATAGTAGCAACTGGTTTAAACTTTCTATCAAGATAAATGTGTTTAATCAGCACATAACTAACTTTAATGGCATTGCCTCTTCTTCTAGGTTGTTTACAGCAGCTGCTGTTTGATATCTGACACGGTCTTTTACTGTGTTCTGTGTTGTAAAAGTTTCTGAACTCTCAGAGCTGTGTAGTGTGATCGAGGTCTTTGTGTTTGTGCCGTAGCTTTTGATTCCCAAGATGCTGGGTGTGGACGTCCCGCAGGACAAGCTAGACGCAGCCATGGAGGACCTGAACGCCTCACTAAAGATGATGGAGGAAAAGTTCATCCAGGACCGACCCTTCATTGCCGGAGATCAGATTTCACTGGCCGACCTGGTCGCCATTGTGGAGGTCATGCAGGTAGACGTTGCTGGCAGCCAGATTAGTGAAGAATATGACAATGTGTTGTGCCCCAACTTTTGGAAACAGGGTTGTATTTTTCGGTGCTTCCCATTAAAGGGATAGTTCACCCTAGAATGATATTTCGCTCATTATCTACTCACCCTCATGTTGACTAAGGGCTGGAAGAAGTTTCAGAGTCCACCGTCCCTTCTCTGAGTTACAGGGGGTCTCGGCGTAGCAGTGCATTTCAATGCCACGGTAGCAAAGGGACACCAGAGCTCTTCGTAAAAAAACGCACACAAAAAAACATCCAAATACCTCCATGATGCTCGTATGTAATGTCCGTCTTGTGCTGAAGCCCCAAATTGCGTAATTGTCCCGAAAAAAATTAAATAAGTCCACATTCCAAGCATGTTTGTAGCATTAGCTCCTAGTGTTGTTGTCCGCTCTTCCGCTGCCAGCGCGCATGCGCAAGGTTCGCACTGAGACCGACTCGAGTCTTCAGTAGCAGTGCGACATTACATACGAGCATCATGGAGGTATTTGGATGTTTTTTTGTGTGCGTTTTTTTACGAAGAGCTCTGGTGTCCCTTTGCTACCGTGGCATTGAAATGCACTGCTACGCCAAGACCCCCTGTAACTCAGAGAAGGGACGGTGGACTCTGAAACTTCTTCCAGCCCTTAGTCAACATGAGGGTGAGTAGATAATGAGCGAAATATCATTCTAGGGTGAACTATCCCTTTAAAACAGAGTGGAATTTTGCTGATGGTGAAACACTGAAAATATTCTACATTTAGACAGATTGTTTCAACATCACAGTACTCAAGGTTACAGACAGTTCTCTCTCCCCCACACAGCCTGAACTCATCAGCCCCTCTCTTAGCTCCGCCCTCAACACTTCCTGTGTTAAAGGGATAGTTCACTCAAAATTGAAATTTCTGGGAGAAGTTTCAGAGTCCTCCGTGGCTTCTCTGAGTTACAGCGGGGCTCCGTGCAGCACTGCATGTCCATATGACGGTTGAAAATGGATACCACTTTTCTTTGTAACAAAAAGACACACCAAAAAACATCCAAATACCTTCATAGTGCTCGGGACCAGGAAGAGGAGCTTCCGCTGCAAAAAAGCTTGAAATATAGACTTATTTAATTTTTTCGGAACAATTTCGCATTTCAGGGCTTCAATACACGACGGACATTACATACGAGCAGCATGGAGGTATTTGGATGTTTTTTGGTGTGTCTTTTTGTTACGAAGAAAAGTGGTATCCATTTGCAACCGTTATATGGACATGCACTGCTACGCCGAGACCCCCTGTAACTCAGAGAAGCCACGGACAACTCTGACACTTCTCCCAGCCCTTAGTCGACATGAGGGTGAGTAGATAATGAGTGAAATTTGAATTTTGGGTGACCTATCCTTTTAATGCCTGTTAGACTGTAGTTATGCAATTCCAACCAAATCTAAAGTTTGGTTTTTGAAAAGTTCACACTTGTAACTAGTGACCATCACTTGTAATGAAAAAAATATTACTTTTCACATTAAAATCCCACCTTTCCACCCTCCTCTGTCCCCCTTACAGCCGGTAGGCTCTGGCCTGGACGTGTTTGAGGGGAGACCCAAGCTGAGCGCATGGCGAGACAGAGTCCAGGCCGCCATTGGACAGGAGCTGTTTGACGACGCCCACCAGACCATCATGGGAGCTCAGGAGAATGCGACGCTGATGGACGAGAGCAAGGCGCAGTTCTTCAAACCCAAATTGCTCAGGTTATTCATGTGAAGAGGAGAACATCGATGCTCTCTGTAACACTTTTTAACAGGTCATAATCCAAGCTGTGAATTGCAGTTGTAGGTCAGATGAACACCAGTAAAATACAGTGAAACACGATGGTAGGGGGCAAGACCACAAAATCTGCTTTATTTTTAATAGACCTCTCAGAAAGCAGGCAGCGTCCAGAGAGAGACCCAAGAGAAAAGATGTAAAATTCTTAAACCAGAAATATATCTTAGCAAAACTCAGAAAAGGGTCAAATATGAACTTCAATAACCTTGTGTTGTTAAAGGAGCACAGGGAGATAATAACCACACACAGTATCAATTTGAATTTCCCTCCTAGGGATGAATAAAGTATTCTCTACTCTACTCTACAAACTCAGTTTCAAAGAGTATTTTATTGGAATATTGATTCATATAGACTGTATTGTACTAATACACACACACACCATATATATATATACAGCTCTTTTGTTACTTATACAGTGGATGATGCACTACAACTACAGGAGTTGGTCAGTCGGCCTCATTATATAACGCAGAGGAATGTGAAATCTGAGATACTGGCTCCTCTGAGGGTGACGACGCATCATCAGACCCGTTTCCTTCCCACTTCCCTGCATCGAACGCAGTTCAATCTGCTGAGCTTCATGTGATAAGACGTGGTAATGCTCCGTCAAGTCTCAATAAACATTGTCTTTCACACTCCTTTCTGTGTTTGTCAGCTGTGGTGATTTGTTGTCCATACTGTGACGGTTTTACTTTGTGATTCCTGCGTTGGGATATCATGTGGATAATGTGAAGTGAAGTGTGTTATAAAGAGGTTGGAGGTTGGACATGTGTGTGTCACTCTTTAAATTCAGACAGCAGCTCTCCTTGTAGTCAGCTGGGTCTATACTGGATGATCAGGATCAATGATACTGAAACATTGAGTTGGTCCACTGGTGGAAACTAAGAGTGATGATTTGTTTCAAATCTCTAACACTGACACCATGTGGACAAACAGGTAATTTCATATCACATCATATTTGACCCACAACATATTAGACCTGAACATATTAACACTAAGTTGTTATTGACATGTAATCAGTAGTTTAAACCCAATATATATTTATGAAGAGTATACAAATGACTGAAGTAACATTGATCCCCATTTAACATGAAATTTGCTGTGAATTGACATCATAATATTGTTAATATACAGTCTCTGCCTCTAATTGATAAAACCACGAGAAATGTTATGTTCCTGTAGACCCAGAGGCTGAAGGTCCTAGACCCTGGTTGTGTATTTTCAGAATAACTACCTACATATAAATTGCACAAACATGCAATATGACTAAATAAAACATTATTAATTAGCTAAATAAGATTATTTAGAATGCTGTAGGCTAGTACTTGTTATCCATATTCTTCCACTGTCATGAAAAACTAGGGTCCTAGAAATGTGCTTGAGAAATGTTAATAACCCAGAGTAGTACAGTAGCAACTTAACATGAACTACATGTACAACCTCCGCTCAGCAGAATACCTGCTCTTCCCAGCACTCCTTAAATCCTTGAATCATAAATCTGGGTCTCAACCAGGAAATATTGTCACTGACAATATTAGTTAACTGTTAACTGTTTTACTACTGCCTAGAACTTCTGATTCGCTGAGGATGAAACTGACCATCACTAACGTCAGTGATCAGACTTACCTACATTGTCTAACACAGACTGTTGTCTGAGAAAAGGTTAACTACAGACTGTTAAAATACACTTTCAGCTGCAGGGAAAGGGGTCATAATACTGACAAGATTTTGGCTTCTGTGTTGTACTGTGGAAGCAGTAAAAAAAAAAAAAGTGGGTGACACGCCCCAAAAACGTACAATAGGGTGCTGGATCTAAAAACACTATGAAAAGATCCACACACCACTGAGCTCCCTGTCAGAATATTTATTAAACAGTGAACACAGGAAACAGAACACGTATACATACTCAAAAAAACAGTGTCAATATAGACGGAGCTGCTACAACACGAGCAGAGTGGAGCAGTGGGAAACTCTCAGGAAGGGGGAAAGATGTTATTGTTGGCAGGATCCATGTAGCACTAGTGGTGGGTCCATGGATTCCTGATGGGTGGCAGCCTGCGTGGGGCACAAGGACCTGCTTGTGAAAAGAGGGGGAGAGATGTGACAGTTGACGGTCGGTCCTGTCACTATGCCTCCAATTGATCATGTGTCCTGGCTACTTGGTCACAGCGGTATACCTTTGGTTGAATGGCAAGCGCACATGACTCTTACCCGGGAGACTAGGGTTCAAACCCCACCCGGGCCCTCCTTACCACATTATCATCTATTGGCCCAATTGATCATCTATTCAATCACATGTCAGCCCCCAAAGTTGCCCACAGGACGGGCTGCACAGGCTAACCCATATTGTGGCCCCTGTTGGCTTTCTGTGAGCAAAACCATGCTGTGTTACCTACTGAAAACCCTCAAATCTGCTGTAGGCCCCACATGGGTTAAGACCAGTCTATGGTTAAGACACGTGGGCAAGTGCATTGGGCAGGGTCACATAAGCCAACAAAGGCACACCAAAGTAAAAAAGGGCATGTGTGCCCAGTGTGGGAAGACAGCCTGCCAGGAAATCAGTAAGCTCTTTTCATTGGCAGTAAAAGTGACTTTACTGGTAGCCTTTGGAAGTTCTTGCATATAGTCAACTTGGCATTATTATAAATTGCTGTAAACATTTTAAAAAGGTCAATAAAAGAAGGTGACTTACTTTCTTGACCTAGGCAGTGGTCCAAAATGTATCTCAACGGTTAACAGGAACAATCAACAGGCTTAGAAGTTCCTTACTGCAGTATTGTCCCTCAAATATTGACATAGTGCTCAAATAATACATTTTGTTTGACATTTCTACATGTTCCAATCATCAATCATTTGTCCTGTCATTTTCCAATTTCCTCACTCAGAACAAGCCCCGTCTCACACTAGGCTATTGGCATTTCACCTGCTGCGTATTCACAGTGACCAAACATGGCCCCGACATGTACTAGGTTTAGACCTGGTCTCTTTTATGTGGTTTTGCTGTCTGTGCTCATACTGGAAATCTCAATGTATCACCTCTGTTCATGGTCCCTGTAAATTACCAAACACACACGCATGCATGCACGCACGCACGCGCACACACACACACACACACACACACACACACTGCAAATACATGTGTAGCCTGCTTTCACTTCTTTTAAACCTTTAACCTGCTCTGAAATCACGACAACCAGTAAGTGTCAAGTGATTGTAAAGTGTGTCAATCAGGAAACAGGTCAGAGTTCAGCTTCAGATTTTAATGTGCACAATTACAATCATGTTTTCCCGCACACAGCGTCAATCACAACAGCACACCCACACCCACACATAAACGTGACTCAGAGGTGTTGAGGTGTGTATATAAGAAGAGAGCAGCCTCCTGTCATCACTGCACCATCAGCTGATACCTGAACATCACCACCTCACATCTACCTGACAGGTACGACTGCTGCTGGGTTTCTCTTCATTCTGATGGTTCTGCTCTCTCTCCCTCTCTCTCTCTCTGCAGATTAACCAACATTTTGTTTCTCCACACAGAACAATCGTTGATCTTCAGCATGAAGACTGTCCTGCTCCTCGCTCTTTTCCTCTATGCTGCATCAGCAGGTCAGATTTCACACTCACACTGACACACACATTAGAGTAATTTCTACCACTGGTACTGACAGCACTGTGTTTCTCCCTGCAGCTCCAGCTGAAGACAAACAGGAGGCTCCAGGTCAGTATTACAGGGACTGACTTGAATCCACACAGAGAGTAAGAAGTGTATGTCTCTGACACCAGCATTCATTCATGTGTTTGATCCACAGAAGCAGTAGCAGTAGCCGAGGCTCCAGAGGAACAGGCTGCTGCACGTGGTCAGTGTCCTCTTTAAATCTCATGCAGCATTTTTCTGTTGTGTGGTTTCATGTTTTTGACTGTTTATGTTTGTGCAGCAGGTGTTTCTGAGGAGGAAGCAGTACCTCAATGTAAGAGCCATGTCACCGTTTTTTCTATTTTCTCAATGATCAATCATGAGTGTGATCGCCATGGCAGCAAATTTTGATAAACCTACATGTGTCAGGCCACAACCTTCTAACTGTCTATCAGACACATGACAGATATGCAGAGTTTATTCAGCAGCATGTTGCTGCTGTAGGAGGCTGTAGAGCAGAAGTTTTGTCATATGAAGGACAGTGAGTGTGTTTCAGTTGAAATAACGTTCACTCTGTCTCTTTGCAGCTCGGTTTAACCCCTGCCCAGATGGCTGGTTTCAGCACGGCGCTCGCTGCTTCATGTTTGTCAACACCCCTATGAACTGGTACAATGCTGAGGTACTGCTGCTCTCTGTTGTTACTGTGACCATGCAATCATTAAGCTTGTAAAAACTGTGAACATGGCAGAAGACATATAGCTCATTTTGACTGTGTTATGTCTAACATGGTTTACAACAGCAATGATTGTCTTGGCCTAAAGCCTCTGGATGATGATGGTATATGTATGTTAGTAGTTTAGTTTAGTCTGTCACCATCAGTCAATGAAAAGAGGAACTTTACATTCACTTATGAGAAAAGGACAAGAGTGAAGAAGTGATGTAACACAAGATCTATTTAGTTGTACAATGACAAATATCCATCTGTATTTTCTCTGTCCATCAGGAGCACTGTAACGCCTTCGGGGCGCACCTGGCCTCCGTCACCAACCCCAGAGAGTACAGCTTCCTCCAGCAGATCACGCAGACAGCCGGTCAGTCCATCGCTTGGCTGGGAGGCTTCAGTCTGCAGGTATTATTAAGATCTTCCATGTCAGTCAGTCCAGATCAAACAGCAGTTACAGTGACCAAAGACAACAACACTCATGTTCTTTGTCTCTCAGGGCCGGTGGATGTGGATTGACCGTGAAGGTTTTTATTACACCAAATGGCACGGCCAGTTGTCCTCCACCAGCTACCCCTGCATGTACCTGCGCACAACAAGTAAGTCACATCCTTTCTTACTATAGATTTTGCATAACCAGTGCAAGAACAACTCACAGCTATTTGCTTTGGCTGGATAGATACATCAGTTCATCTGTGTTTTTTGACCAACTTTCTCCATTTAATTATTCATGTGGAATATAACAGAGCAAATGTTTCAGTGCTACCAGGCTATTTTTTTCAGAGAGTGTATTAATTGCAGATTTGGTGTTAATATTATTTTTCTCTCTCTCTTTTTTAATCAAACTTTAGATGGTTGGGGAAACCAACAGTGCACAGTCAGTTCATATCGCTTCATCTGCTCCAAGAACCCATTTGGCTGTTAACATAAATGCTAAACATCTTGGGCCTCAGCTGGGATTTCTTTCTCTTTTTCTTCGGTTGTTCATTGTGTATTCTTTAAGACATTAAAAGATAAATCACTTTTGTATCAAAGCATTTGTGTTTGTGATTGTGGAAGGAAGTTTGTTTTCTCTAATAAAGCAATATACGAATGAGGCAGTGTGTGATCTTCCTTTATTTGAGAGAAAGGTCAAAGGTGGAACGAGCTCCTTAAGTAGATCAGTCAACATCCATGGCTTTGGTTTCTGTGGTAGGATGGTAAATCAGAGAAAATAAAAACCACTTGAAACCACTTTCTAAAAAGAACATTTGGCAAAATACATTTATTATTAAAAATAGAAATTGAAAAAAGAAGGGTGACGTTTTTAAACCTGCTTTGTCACAATAAGCACAAACGTGAGACCATTGCCAAGAGAGACAGAAGATCACCCTCTTTCTCAGCTTTTTTGCCTGTCCATGCCTGGGGTCAGTCTAACGTCATAGTGACCCCTCAAGTTACCGAGGCAACCTCTGAGTTTCAGGCCACAGTGCACAGCTGAGGTCAATTTATGAATCAGGGACTCCTCTAATAATAATATCTCTGCAGTTTATCAACTATTTTCCCGTACATTTATATGAAGTCTCTGTGAAACAAACACACACGCACGCACGCACGCACGCACGCACGCACGCACGCACGCACACACACACACACGCACACACAACTTTATATCATAACAGTTGGGTTAATTAAGTTGTAAACTGAGTGTGAGAGGTTGGCTACTCTCATACTCTCAGTGTGACATGGGGCAAGGAATGAAAATGCTTTGCGGTCAAAACGGGACACCTGGTGTCCCCATTCCTGCCCTCATCCTAGGTTCAAGGTTACTTTATTGGTCTCCTACCTGTAGGCAGATTCAGTTTACATTGGAGTGAGTCGACAAAGGACTTACTGTAACATGATAAAAGTGACCAGCAGTCAACAGCACTGACCCAGCATAAAACATGACAGCCTGCTGGGAGCTCTTTTCATCTGCAGGAAGAGTGACTTTCCCGGCAGCCAGGCCTGGAAATTCTTACGTAAGAGTCGACATAACATCTGAGAAACACACAATAAAAATTATGGTTGTATTAAAAAGGTGACTATTGCTTCCTGGTCTGAGGGTGTCATGCAAAGTCCTATCTGAAGTGTTACAAAATCCACTGATGATTTAGAGTAACAGGAGGCTTCAATAGAAGTTCCTCATTCCACAGTGGCCCCTCAGATGTGGACACAGTGCTCAAATAATGCACATACATGACATAATTTGTTCGTCACATAATTTTGTACTGTGGTATATTTTTATGTTGATGCTGATGAAATGATGACCATTCTGACATGTCTTCTTTGTAGATGGTAAAAAATGGTTTATTACAAAAAAGATACAGTGTCAAAAAGCCGAATCTTCAAGAAGTCTCTGGAGCCAAATATCTTTATTGTCCACAATGTGGAAATTTGTCTTTGGCTTCACCACTTACAGTACGCATAAGACCACATATCCTTAGGCTAACTTAAACATGGGAGAAGCAAACCAAATACAGGTGTCCAGAAAAAATGACCTAACTTAAATATATAGTCTTCAGTCTAAACAAAGCCTTGTTTCATATTATACCAGTCATTTACCTTCAGGCAAGTAAAGGACACACCTGGAGATGAAAGACAATTCTAAAGATAAAAGTAAAGAATTTGAAGTGGATTATATACTAAACACAAAAGTAACTCTCAGGGTAAATTACTTACAAATTAGGAGGTAGAAAATACACTACAGTACTTTAGTTCTGCAATATTACAGTAATATTTGCCCCTTAAAACTTAAAACCCTTACACTCATAATGAGCCCTATATCAATTGGTACACCGGGCTGGCTTTCTGCCGAGGCTACAGAAGAACAAGAACAGCACGTATGTGCTGTTCTTGTTCTTCATCAGCTAGTGGAGGAGAAGTTGTCTGAAGTTGTGAAAATTTTTTCTCTCTACACACTGTTCTCAGCCACAATTTACTCTTTACATGATTTTTTCCACATAGAAGAACTTAACGTTGTTTTTGCCTGTCCATGCCTGGGGTCAGTCTAATATCATAATAATCCCCTCAAGTTACCGAGGCAACCTCTGAGTTTCAGGCCACAGTGCACAGCTGAGGTCAATTTATGAATCAGGGACTCCTCTAATATCTCTGCAGTTATCAACTATTTTCCCGTACATTTACATGAAATCTCTGTGACACACACCACAATTGATAATCTGTTCAATCACATGTCGCCCCCCAAAGTTGCCCACATAACGGGCTGAGTTTGGGTTTCCCAGACTAAGAAGAGTGGGGCTCCCAGTGGGTCCCAAAATAGTCAAGACTGCATGGGTTAACCCATATTGTGGCCCCTGTTGGCTTTCTTTTTAAAAGGACAAATCTGCTGTAGGCCCCACATGGGTTAAGACATGTGGGCAAGGCAAGTGCATTCTCTGGGCAAGTTCACAGTTGGGCTTGCCCACATAAGACAACAAAGGGACATCAAAGTGAAGTGACAGTTTGCCAGGAAACCAGTAAGCTCTTTTCATTGGCAGTAAAAGTGACTTTCTTGGCAGCCTTTGGAAGTTCTTACATATAGTCAACTTGGGATGATTTGATTATAAATTGTCTGTAAACATTTTGTAAAAAGGCAAATAAAAGTTAGGTTTAGGGCCGGTTCTAGGCAGGCATTTATGAGGAGGCAGTCAGAAATGTGAAGAGGGCATCATGTGAACACATTATGCTCCACTTTTTTTTCCCGTGCTTATAGTAACTTCATTGAAGTGGGTTGTTGGCTATGTGTCCAACCCCAACCTGGAGAAGTGGATTGCACTTTGTCACGCCTCTACCTTCAGACCTGTCCAACTAGGGGCCGGGGTGGCCAACCAGGGTCTTAGAGCCCAAATTTTTTACTGTCGTAATGCAAAGAGCCACATTATATGGGGGGTTAGGGGTGCATATACCTGAAGATGCATCGCAAACCCAGAGGGGGTGAAAAAGGTGAGTAGCTAAACCCCTGTAGTGGGGTCTGGGGGCACCCCCCAGAGGGGGGTCAAGATTTACAAAACTGAAAGGTAGTCTTATAAATACTAAAAAAAAGAAAGAAAAAAGAACAGAACATTTTAGAAAAGAACAGTGTCCCTTTTTCGGCGGATTTTTGTGCTACTGCAGATAATTTTGTCAACTTGTAATATACACATTTTTTGAGTATATTAAAATGTGCTTTCTCAACTTCTAAAATTTGGATTTGAGGGGGCAAGACATTTATTTGAGGGGGCGCTGCCCCCCTTGCATAGAGCCGGCCCTGTTTATAAGGTGACTCGCTTCCTTGACCGAGGTGGTCCAAAATGTATCTCAATGGTTAAAGCAGTACTAAAGAACTTTCAGTTTTGGTTGAGTTTGGTGGCGCCAGTGGCCCAAAGCGGTAGTGTTTTGCCTGAAGGAAGACTCCATTCCCCATGAGCACTAGCACGTAGTGCCATAAACATCCTGATCTCCCGGTGCACAGAAGACGTCCAAACTAAGTTTCTGTTACCAGTGGATCATTTCACAGTAAACACACATACACAATCCGACGGAAAGGTGCCGCATTGCCTGCTCCCTCCTCGTCGTGACTCGCAAAAGTGAAAGTGAAACTTAAGTGAGAGCCGGGTTCCTACCATGCTCCTCAAAGTTGCTTAGTGCCAGTGAAGATGATACAGACCCCCTCAGGCCATGACAGAGGTGTCATTCAACCTGTTGTAAATCGATGTACCATCACAAAAGGTATGAAAATATTATATGAAGGTTGAAAAGTTCCTTAGTGTTGGTTTAACAGGGACAATCAACGGGCTTTGTTAGAAGTTCCTTATTGCAGTATTGGCCCTCAAATATTGACATAGTACTCAAATAATACACATACATCTTGTCTGACAACATGTTGCATGTATGCAAGTATGTGTTTGAACCTGCTTTGAAATCACAACAACCAGTAAGTGATTTGTGTGTGTCAATCAGGAAACAGGTCAGAGTTCAGCTTCAGATTTTAATGTGCAAAATTACAATCATGTTTCCCGCACACAGCGTCAATCACAACAGCACACCCACACCCATAAACGTGACTCAGAGGTGTTGAGGTGTGTATATAAGAAGAGAGCAGCCTCCTGTCATCACTGCACCATCAGCTGATACCTGAACATCACCACCTCACATCTACCTGACAGGTACGACTGCTGCTGGGTTTCTCTTCATTCTGATGGTTCTGCTCTCTCTCCCTCTCTCTCTCTCTCTGCAGATTAACCAACATTTTGTTTCTCCACACAGAACAATCGTTGATCTTCAGCATGAAGACTGTCCTGCTCCTCGCTCTTTTCCTCTATGCTGCATCAGCAGGTCAGATTTCACACTCACACTGACACACACAGTAGAGTAATTTCTACCACTGGTACTGACAGCACTGTGTTTCTCCCTGCAGCTCCAGCTGAAGACAAACAGGAGGCTCCAGGTCAGTATTACAGGGACTGACTTGAATCCACACAGAAAGTAAGAAGTGTATGTCTCTGACACCAGCATTCATTCATGTGTTTGATCCACAGAAGCAGTAGCAGTAGCCGAGGCTCCAGAGGAACAGGCTGCTGCACGTGGTCAGTGTCCTCTTTAAATCTCATGCAGCATTTTTCTGTTGTGTGGTTTCATGTTTTAACTGTTTCTCTGTTTGTGCAACAGGTGTTTCTGAGGAGGAAGCAGCACCTCAATGTAAGAGCCATGTCACCATTTTTTCTATTTTCTCTCTCTCTTTATGTGAGAGCAGAAGTATTGTCATATGAAGGACATTGAGTGTGTTTCAGTTGGAATAACGTTCACTCTGTCTCTTTGCAGCTCGGTTTAACTTCTGCCCAGGTGGCTGGTTTCAGCACGGCTCTCGCTGCTTCATGTTTGTCAACACCCCTATGAACTGGTACAATGCTGAGGTACTGCTGCTCCAACTGCTCTCTGTTGTTACTGTGACCATTCAGACAACATAGCTCATATCATATTGACTGTGTTATCTACAAGATCTATTAATTTGTACAACTACAAATATCCATCTGTATTTTCTCTGTCCATCAGGAGCACTGTAATAGCCTGGGGGCCCACCTGGCCTCGGCCACCAACCCCAGAGAGTACAACTTCCTCCAGCAGATCACGCAGACAGCCGGTCAGACCAGCGCATGGCTGGGAGGCTTCAGTCTGCAGGTATTCATTTATTAAGATCTCCAACATCAGTCAGTCCAGATCAAACAGCAGTGAGTCAGTGACCAAAGACAACAACACTCATGTTCTTTGTCTCTCAGAGCCGGTGGATGTGGATTGACCGTCAAGGTTTTTATTATACCAACTGGTACTCCCCCTCCTCCTCCAGCAGCTACCCCTGCATGTACCTGCGCTCCAACAGTAAGTCACACATCCTTACTTTACCTTTAGATTTTGCATAACCAGTTAAAAAAAAACACAGTGGTTTACTTTGGCTGGATAGATACATTAGTCAGCCAGTCTGTTGTTTCCCCGATGCTGTGGTGTATTAATTGCAGATTTGGTATTAATGCTTCTTTTTTTTCTTCTTCTTTTAAATCAAACCTCAGATGGTTGGGGAAACACCCAGTGTACCTCCTCTTCATTTCGCTTCATCTGCTCCAAGAACCCATTTGGCTGTTAGCGTACATGCTAGTCAACTGGGACCTCAGGATGGATCAGCTGGAATTTCTGTTTTGTTAAATGTTAAAAGATGAAGTAGTCAGTAGCCTTTGTACCAAAGCATTTGTGTTTGTGGAAGGAAATTTCTTGTCTCTAATAAAGTCATGTACAAATGGGACAGTGTGTGATCTTCCTTCAATATCACTCCCGGCAGGAATACACGTGCCACAGTTCCTGAGTGACGGATGACTGTATTCACTGTCGAACTGTTCTGACACAAAATGCACACAACTTAAGCCTGTTTTCCATGCACACAGAATGTAAACACACATACACAATATAAGAAAAATAAAAGTCGCTGGTTGCACACCGGAGGGAATGAGTCCATCTTACAAAATAAACTTCTTCCAACTCTTTTTTGAGTGGAGTGCTACAGCCAAATCAGTCCGTCTCACAACGCAGAATACAAATTGTTTCCTCATAATTATATGTTAAGTATAAAGAAATTCTGTATCTATAAAATTAAACTGCATTGAATAAAATAATTAACAAAACATAAAATAAAGACTTAAATTATATGGCAGTTAAACTCACACCAAATCACAGATGTTGTGAGTTCAATTCATACTTTCCTTTTACACCTTTGTTTCAGCTCACATAGTGAAATTAATATGTAAACTATTACACTCATTCTGTTTATAGACCGGTCTTTTGCACAGGTCGGCCAAGATACATGAATACTGGCTTAGTGCATTTTTCCTGTTTGTCTAAGGTTGAATCACTAACTAATAGTTTCACCCTTCTGTCCTCAGGTACAGTATTACTATGTCATTAACCTTTGTATCCCTCTTATCTGTTTGCCAGATTTGTTTTTCCTGAAGACTAACCCACCTGGTCCAGAATTAATTTGACAGAAACTGTGTCTGTCGCCATCTCTTAAGCAAATACAGAGCCTGGCTCACAAATTGACCAGGAGGGGGCAATATTATGCTGGACTTCATCATGAGAATGTGTTAGGGAGTCAAAGGTGCCAGGCTTGTTGGATCATTTAAGTGCTTGATATTCAGAGGTCTGCTGTTTATAATTGTCATCACCTCATACAGGAAGGTCTGAAGCGTAGTGTCAAGTCTTTTAGCAGACTGATCAAGGAACAGAATTGGCATTTGAGCATTTAGACAACCAGCATCAGGACAAATCATCTCCTCCACTGTTCACTGTCCGGGTCGCCTTCACCAATTTGCTTCCCTCATTTCTGCTCAAACACAGATCCACAGAATGCTGAACCAAACTCACTATCTGAATAGCAAAGACAATTACATGTGCTACCATACATGCTCTAGTCTAGACAGATTCACATCCTGTAGCTACTCGTCCCAATATTGGATGGATAAGATGGGACTCTATAGGCTCAAAAGCCTGTTCAGAAGTGAGAAACATAGGCTACTATTTTAAGTCAACCACCCTGTAATTCGCACTATGACACAGACCATTAATAATTCTGATATAATAAGAAAAAAAGAAAAGAAAAGAACGGTAAAATAACATAAAACTACCTCTACTTCTAAAAACGAACAATAAAAGCAGTAGACGAAGAAATATCTTCTTTTTTTCACGCTTCCTTTGTCAGCCCCGTTGCTTGGTGACGTCGAAGGTTAAAGGTCAATCCAGCGACGACAACAACAACAGTCGTGTGTCAGGCTGGAAAGAGGAGCATGACGGGAACCTAAGCACTACTGTGTGTCTGCGTGTGTGGTTGTTGCGGGTTTGACTAGGGGATTGTAACGAGAACAATGACAGCCGCAGCTGTGGATGTATGAGGAACAGCTTTGTGTCGTGTAACTGCCGAAAAACAGATTGAAATACGAAAAACCTGTGTGAGGAAGCAGCGTTACCAGGTACGAAGCTAGTTAGCATTAGCATCTTTAGCAGCTACTTGTCAAACCAGCTGTCAGTCTTAACTTGTCTACGTGATTTGACATAATGACGTTGCCAACCATTTTTAACCAATGTGACAGGTTTTAGGCAGTAGTAGCTCCCCAATAAGCTTGCTGGACAATGATGGGAGTCAGCTGTTTGAAACTCAAACATATGTTGACACGGCCACTCACATGTTGTTTTGGTAGCCTCTTTGACTAACTAGCATGCTAACGTGAGAACTTAAACCATCATTTTAAACCATTTTACTATCATGTCTGTGTGTTTGCTGTAAGCCTTGATTGATAAATATTGAAACGGGTGTCATGGTTTGTTTTAACTTCAAAGGGGTTGCTACACCACATATGATTTTCTTAAACTATTGCTTTGTGGAGGCTAGGCTAACATTTTAAGTGGGCCAAGATAATTGAGTTTTCACTCTCCCCTTTCTGTGGATAATTACACAGGTACAATATATTCTGAGGCCTAGTGACTCCAGTGGTCCCTCTGAAAGACTGAAAATCAGCATTTCCTAATGCAGAGAATACCAATAAACGTTGCCACAGTCACTGCAGTATTGCAATTATTCTCCATATTGAGGGCTGGGAGTAGACATATGAGCTTCTGAAGTGCTCCAGTGATGTTCACTGTTCTGCAGACAAGGCAAGAATAAAATGTTTGTGGAATTATAGGGAAATACTGCAGGAAAATATGTGTCCGTAGATATAAATAAAAGCACAACAGACAGTTGACTGTAATGTTTGTCTTTCAGGATGGCAGGAGTATTTGACATCGACTTGGAGACTGAGGACGTCAGCGATACAGAGGTCTGTATCTCATGATTATTGAGCTTTTGTCACAGAAATAAACAGGGATGAGATGAGAATAGTGTAAATTTCCCCCTACTTTAATTGTGCATCAAACTTGAGCCCTTTATGAATTTTGAATTATGGAGTTAAACCAGATTTTTCTTTGAAATACTCCCTTTAGTGCTATTGTTTAACCCTCGTTTGTTTGCCATTCCTCCTTTGTAGGACGATGTCTGTGACTTCACAGTGCCAGAACCAGAGAAGTATGTTGAATGTAATATTTTTAAATTTTACATCCTTCAATAAACAAATATACAGCAACACCTATATGAAGTCTGAGGCACCCTCAGGAGACTCAGTCTCAGTCTCAGACAGCTTATTTTGTGTCAATCTCACCCTTATCCCAGTGTTCAGACAGAGGAGGTGGAGTTGACCAGTGAGAGTGTCAACAGAGACAGTGAGAGAGTTGGACCAGACTGCTTTGAGCTTCTTACTGTGCTGGGAAAAGGAGCCTATGGAAAGGTGTGTGTGTTGTAATTGACACTTTCTTTTTCTATCCACAGACGTCTGTCTTTTGTTTTTAGTTGTAATATTTAGATGTAACAACACCCCTATCTATTCTGTATTTGTACTTTGTTTATGCAGAACCACAGCCTAGACCTAACACCCATGAAAAGGGAAAACGTCCGTTAAGATGTGCCACTACATATATAACTTCTAGTGCTACACGATATGCAAAAACATTATATTGAGTGATTTTATTTTAATGAAAAAATAAATGTCTTCTTTAAGGTTTTTCAGGTGAGAAAGGTTCAAGGTGCCCAGATGGGGAAGATATTTGCCATGAAGGTCCTGAAAAAGGTACTTGGTTCTCATCTTCCCAGAGACACAGTTCCTGTTCCTCTGTTTCCTCTACGCTCCACTCTCTCAATCTGCCTTCCATTTCCTTCCTTGCTTTTATTTAATTTCTCTCCTTCTCATTTTTCTCTCATGTTTATGTTAAGGCTAAGATTGTGTGCAATGCGAAAGATACAGCCCATACACGAGCAGAGCGGGAGATCCTGGAGACAGTGAGACACCCATTCATCGTGGATCTGCTCTATGCCTTCCAGACTGGGGGAAAGCTCTACCTCATACTTGAGTGTCTAAGCGGTAAGACAGAAGCACTAAGGGCTGGATTGAGGCGTGGGAAGGATAAAAACATAGGAGTTAAGACACATTTTAATGGATAGTGGGGACAACAAGGAGGGAGAAAAATGGATGAATAGAGACATAAGGAAATTCTAGTATTACAGTATTGGAGGGAAAATCTATAATGTCATAACTCTCTAATGTTGGTCATCACCAGGAGGAGAGCTATTCATGCAGCTGGAGAAGGAGGGTATCTTCATGGAGGACACTGCTTGGTAAGGAATGCTTCTTTTCAACACATTGTTTACACACAAACTGTAATTTATTATTTTTATACGCTAGTGATATTGAATTGTTTCAAAGGAAATTATTCTCTGAAAATAACTTCTGTCCATGTGTAGTTTTTATCTAGGAGAGATCACATTGGCCCTGGGTCACCTCCATTCTAATGGGATTATTTACAGAGATCTCAAACCTGAAAACATCATGCTTAATCACCAAGGTAACACACAAACCGGTTTGTCTGGCAATATATGTAAAAAGCTCACCAATCCAAGATCAGATCATAGATCCATCTGAGTGGGGCGTTTCAGATGTTTCAGAATAAATTTCAGCTGTTGACCACAAACGATCCCTATGAATAGTGCTTGATCTTGTAGTATAGTATTTAGCTTAAATTCATGTTTTTCAAGATTTTTTGTGATCTCGAAATTCGATCGAAGTGCTTCAGTTTGACCAAACCTGATCCTAGGTGCCCTAATAAATGTAAACAATGTATGATTTATTTGTGTAATTTTCTGTCCCCTGCTTTGCTTCGCTGTAGTTGAAGACACATATTATTTTCCTTTGTTTTAAAGGACACATCAAGCTAACTGACTTTGGCCTCTGCAAGGAATCAATTCATGATGGAACAGTAACACACACCTTCTGTGGTACCATAGAGTACATGTGGGTAACATTGCACCTTCTCTCACCAACTCACTCAGATAAAAAAAAAATGACACTGTTTTTGACTCTGTAGTGATCACATGTGAAAACAGGTGCTGTTTTTTTCCCTCCTAAACTATTCTATAAGAACATGTGGTATGGTTTAGCGGGTTCTCTAGTGTTTCTTATGATATACATAATGTTGTAATGTCATTTGTCAATCCGTGAAACATTCAAGCAGAGTGATGTAACACAAATTGTAAAGGTATTATAGTTTTATGTGTATGTATATGTCTCCCTTTTCATTGTTTCCTCTTCTTTAGGGCCCCAGAGATCCTGACCAGGTCAGGTCACAACAGAGCAGTGGACTGGTGGAGCCTGGGGGCCCTGATGTACGATATGATGACTGGATCGGTAAGCCAGACCTGTGGCAGAGAACACATAGTTATTATGAGAAATCTATGGCAGGAGATGCGGAGAGCGGTGAGGAAGCCTCACTGAGGGTCCACATCACCCGACTTTACTCCTGTTATAACAAAAAAGTGGCAGCTGGAGCCCAAAATATTGTGGAACTATAAGTGAATGAAAGAAGACCATCTCCCTGATTAGAATTTCATCTCAGCAGTTTCTCAATGATCTCACCCCTTTGGCCTTATACCTCAACTTTGGTACAATAGATACGATTTGGAAATACTGCAATTAGGTAGAAATAATTAGACAGAGAATGTCTCTTCTTCAAAACGCACTGAAGGCAAGCATTTATCGAAAGAAATAGTCAAAGTCAAATAAAAGAAACAGTACAGCTCAGAATATGAGACCATAGATGGGATCACACCAGCTACAACACTCAAAGTGTTGATGTTCTAAACCGTGGGCCAGAGCCATTACTTACATAGTACCTATTGTATTGAGCTCCTTAACGCCATTGATTTTTCCACCAGCCTCCATTCACAGCTGAAAACAGAAAGAAGACCATTGACAAGATCTTGAAGTGTAAACTCAATCTGCCTCCATACCTCACCATTGATGCCAGGGACCTCATCAAGAAGGTAACACACAGAAAAATACTAACATACAATGTGCATGTGGATGAAGGTTGTATGTTCTTCTGTTTCATCAAGATTATGAATGTATTTGTTTCCGTTGTAATATGTTTGATCCTGCCAAAGGTCACTGCACACAGCTCATCCTAGTCCAGGTTCAACTCTCAAGGTCTCCCAATGGGATATTTCCTCTGTCCCCACCTGACTGACTGACATACGTACTGACTGATTGACTGACTGACATACAGTATATATTTACAATTACATGTATCATTCCATCTATTTTCAGCTATTGAAGAAGAATCCAGCCCAACGACTTGGCTCCAGTAAAACAGACTGTGCTGACATCCAGGTAACTAACTGTGGTAACATTTTCTCTCACTTACACTCTGTGATGACCAATGTAACCACTAGCAACCACCTTGGCTTATTACTGGATTTTTTTTATGTGGTTTCACTATAATTGTGCTAATAATGCATAATATCCATGTGACCAATGTGACATTCAAAAACAATTCCACCAGGTGAAATGCTGTATATCATCTAATGCAATGTCACAGAATTCACAAACGCAATTGGAGCAATTGGATGTAGAGAAAGAAACAATGGGTCGTAGTATACACCTGAAGCAAAAAGCACAAAGAGCAACAAGTGTCGACTGAGTTGTCCTGTTCCGGTATAGCACCCGCATTGTTTAAATGGCAAATTTGCTTGCACCCATGGGTGTGTTAGTCGTAATGTGCGACGCACTGCTATCTTTGAGCAGCAGAAAGTGATTGCATGATAAACCAAGAAAAACCTTGGCTGGACCCAGTGTCGTGGTATTTCACTGTAATTATAAGGATGCATTACCATGACAGTGCCAACATACACAGATATACTGGCAGAATAAGCCGAAACTGAGCTTAGATGTTTGGATCATTCAGAAAGTCAAGAAAGCTTTAATGGGATTTGATGTTTTTAATGATGGTTTAATGTGGATATTATCAATACAGAATATTCAGACAAAAAAGAAGAACAAGAAAAAAGCTGTTCATTTTCTCTGCAGAAACATCCTTTCTTCAAGCACATTAACTGGGATGACCTGCTGAACAAGAGAGTGGAACCACCATACAAGCCACAGCTGGTGAGTCATCAGTTGTCATTTTGTGCCCATTATGTTATCAAATAGCTTCTTAAATTCATATTATGCTTTTTTACTCTGGCCTGTTCCTTTTCTGTTCAACTTCTGGCTTTCCCTGTCTGTCTCTCTGTAGCACTCAGATGAGGATGTGAGCCAGTTTGACACCAGGTTTACCAGACAGACGCCAGTGGACAGTCCAGATGACACCACACTCAGCCACAGTGCAGAGCTAGCCTTTGCTGTGAGATACTTGTCCTCTTTAAATATGTATATGTAGACGTTAGAAACCATAGCCAACTGGAAATGAAACCTGAAACATCTGTTTCAGGTCACGAGTCAGTGCCTCTTTCCCTTTTAACATAGCTGTTATAGGGAGGAAACCAGAATTACTGTTTCTGTCCACCACTAACTGAGGGGCCATTTTGTTACAGGGTTTTACCTACGTGGCTCCATCGGTCCTGGAGAGTCTAAAAGAAGGTTTCTCGTTCGAACCCCGAACACGCCCTGTACGCCGGCACAACAGCAGCCCACGCACACCCATCAGGTAACACAGAAAACATCAGTGGAATCTATTACGCCACATCACAACTAACATTTGTCATTCATCATTAGTCCTAACAACATATACAGTATACTATTTAGAGACAAACAAGGCAAGAACAAATATTAAATCATAATCATGAGCATAAGAATTCTGGTTACCCTTTTTTCAGGATAAATAGATTTCTGAATTCATTTAAATTCAAAGGATTTAACCAATCAGGCTAACTTTTTCAATGAACAATTATCATGTTGTTTTCTACATTATCTCAGAAAGTTTTACATCAATAATGTGTGACCTACAGTTTCTTCTTTCTTTATGGAATCACTAAAGTCACTTACAAATCTAAGGATGCATTAAAAATGGTAAATCATCTCATGTTTCTTCAGTCCCCTGAAGTTTTCTCCCGCCGGACCCTTCAAATCCAGTATCGACAGAGAGACAGACCCTTTCTCTCCCACCTCGCCACCGACACTACCAGTTTCAGTGGCGCTGGAAAACGGAGCTGCCAGTCAGCCGATCAGGACCCCTGCAAGAAACAAAAAGCAGAAAGGACATCGGAGATGAGGAGGAAACGTTCAAAGAGTCGGTTTATGCTGCAAATCTTTGGTCAGATTAATATTTTCGATTGCACACGAAAGTGTAACAGCTCACAGTTGAAGTGTTCTTTTTTTTTCTGGTATCATGCTTTAATTTTGAAGTGGTTTTTGAGATCCCTGGAAAGCTAAAGGCAATCAATTTTTTTTTTTTTTTTTTTCTGTCATTCATCTTAGAGATACAGCACTTGGGGCTTACTGCCCTGCTCTTCCAGACGGTACCCAGGTAGATCACGTTACCCACATCTCACTGGATCAGTGTGGAATATCCATGCTTTTATTTAATCTGGATCAAAGAACCTCAGTTTCAGTATTGTTCACTGATGGTCATGTTACTGTGTACAGACTCTGTATATCTGCACTTATAGTTCTGTCACACTGTAGCTTTCATATGGAAAATGATGACTTGTGTAAAAAACAAAAAAAATCTCAACATCAAAATAATAGAAAAGAGGGCAACAGACCAACTGCTTTTCCTCATGAACCTCTCCAGGTCATGAGTTGCCAAGGTAAAGATTTTGTATGTAATGTAAATGCAAGTATGATTAAGGTGAAGGAAAGTTGTGATATTAAGCAGGGTGTGTGAGAAGAGGTCAGCTATTACTGTCTGACATTTTAATTAATTAATCTTTTTTTCAGCTTGGTTGCATTAACTTAAAATTGTAAGATTTCATCATGTGTTGGGGTGGAACTGTATTATATAGGAAACTACTGAATGACTGCTACTTCACATGTAAGATAAATTATATTCATGAATGCTAGGTTTGTAGTGAACATTTCTGTCTGAAAATATTGCTACTTTCTTGAGTGGTTGTTCTTGTCTACTGCCAAAATTTTTCACACATACTATCCTCATATTGTGCAAACGGACCAGTTCCAAACAGAGAGCACTTAACAAGATGGAAATACTGTATTTATTTATTTTGGATCATTAATAAAACATCCATAGGTTGTTAATAGTGGTGCTTTCAGAAAATCAATCATAATCTTGTATAAAAAAAGAGTATTTTGGGTTACCGGATGAACCTATTTTTACACATGAAACTTAGGCCAAATAGTATTTAAATAATAAGCATAATTGTAGATATTTGTGCTTATTAGTGCTTGATTGTCACTGCCTCACACACCCCCTACTCAAACCGTGGATTTAGCAGAAAGGCTATTAGGTTCATTTGATGCCAAAATTCTTTCTGCATCTTGATGTTTTTTTTTTTAAAGAAAAATGACTCGTAGACAAGATAAACTGAACCAAATCTTTGCATGAATCTTAAGGAACAAAAAAATACAAGCACTTGAAGAGGCAAAATAAGGAAAATTATAGAGGAAAAAATACTACAAATTAATTTAGGAAAACAAAATACACCAGACATGTTGAATTGTAAAATGATCTATGAACTTCTGAGCTTGAAGTCATTGTGATGCAGTGATATTGTATTGACAATTGAAAGTAATTGGGGCAACTATTGTATGGAGTAAAGATGAGGCAAAATTGGAACATTCCTGTGGTGGAAAAATGAATAATAAGTTAACATCATGTTTTTATCTGTCTGCTGAATCACCCTATTGTCTCAAAGCATAACACAATGTCTGTCCATCATGGTTTATATGCTGAAAAAATAAAGAATGTATTTCAAAAGGTGTTATCCTGTAAAAGGGAATAAACTCTATTGCTCTGAACTCTAGTCCTGACTCCAGTGTATTGAGTGAGAGAGAAGAAAGTTACGTTACTCCTCTAATATAAACTGGCGGACACATCACTGACCACAGAATTCAGATGTGAGCATTTCTTCCACTCTGCAAATTCTGAATTCCCAAATGGTCATGGTGGGATTAAAAAAACAGGAAAACCCTCTCAAATGAGGAGTTGGTCTGCCTCGGGTTAAACAATGGCAAAGAGGCTCATACAATATCATGGTGTTTTTTGTATTGAGGTTTCATTGAATTAATGAATTAACTTGGTGTGCAAATACAGTAGGCTCCTGTCTGACTTCCATCCTCTGCTGTATTGTATTTAAAGTTTCCCAACCTGGCGCAGACTTTATGAACTCGACTCTGCAAGGCCTCCTTTTGGTTGGTCCACTGGTGACCCTTTGCTGTATGTCATTTCCACTCTCTCTGCCTCCCCATCTCCTGTCATTATCAATTAAAGGCAAAAACGCCCCAAAAATATACTTAAAAAAAAGAAAAAGAAAAAAGATAGAGCCACATACGTAATAGGACATCTCAGTCTAAAACCCTATAAAAGCTGGGTAGATGCACATGGACAGCATCCTTGAGATGACTCTAACCTGGATCCAACCAGGAGGAGACTGCAATGAGCATAAGGGGCATGTGAATAAGGAGGAGGCAGCACAAAGGAGCAACAAAGATTTGAAACTCACAAGAATTTCATGACAGGAGAAAAGTTGTACAGGAGAACACCCTAAAACCTCCATATTGTACTTCAGTGCAAATTGTACCTGTCGTATTTAGAAGATGGAAGGATTGACAAGAGGCCAAACTGTAAAACGTATTGACAGATTTTTTTCATGCTCTCATATTTCAAAGTATCCACAATGAAAAAGTCCTATTACAGTTATTGTTGCTTAAGGACACAGTGCTGCAGCTCTCTGCCACCACACTGTGGCTGATTTTACAACTGTACTCTGCTACTTCAGTCACTGAGAGCAAACTGTCACATTTTCTCATTGCTGAAGGCCAGACTGAAGGCCAGACTGAAACAATGTTTAAGTTTTGCTGTGATGGAAGCATTTATTTTTTGGTGTTTTTGTTTTCACTTTTGTGTGTGTGTTTTATTTTATTCACATGTTTGTTTGTTTTTTATTATTATATATTGTATTATAATAGTAAATGTTTATACACAGTTGCCCATAAAGTTGTAATCATTTTATTCTCAGAAAATTCCTCTTTTTATTCCTATTATAAAGGTTAACTGTGGTTTAATTTTCACAGTGATATGTTTGGAAGAGGTTGATCAATAAAGTTTTGAGAAGATATAGCCTACACTTTATCTATCAAGAATAAATCAAACTGTCACAATCGTTTCATGAGAATAGGTAAAAACATTCTATTCCAACTTTATGGGCAACACATATCAAATATGATCCTAAACTATATCAAATATGTATATCTTGCTTATTATGATGATTATATTAAATATTAAATTATATTATTGACAGGATATATTTTTTTATATTTTGAATACTGGGCAATGTTATTTATCTTTACTGAAGAATATGTGTATAATATTAAAATTGTATTGAAATACAAGTTTTTTTGTTTTGTTTGTTTTACTGGACAGGCCTGAAGCCAAATTATCTCCTGGGATGATGATTAATACGCACATGTTCTTTTTTTAATTGTTCTTTTTCAGGCAAATACTTCCTAAGAGCCTCATGTTGTGATCAGAGATGAGGTGTAATGTTTGTGTGAGCGTGGGTTGTGACATGAGAGTGAGTGACTATATAACATACAGAAGTAGTAGTAGTAGTAACATAGTTGCCCACTTTGGTTACAACTGCCTTGGTTTTGTTTACACAGAGGAGTGAAATCCTGTTTGAATCAGCTGATCAACCTACTGTACAACAGCTATATGACTATGTAATAACCCACAAATAAATTCTGTTGAGCTCACGGCCATCTGCTCTAATTTAACCTGAGACTAAGTGAGAAGAGGGCTATGAACAATCATGGCAGAATCAAAACATTTGATCTTTTTTTTTAGAGATAGGCCTATATCAGTCACTGTTTCTTGTGACTGCAACATTGTTGAGGTTATAAACTAACTTCAGCACAGGGGCCAGTTGGAGTCAACATTATTCCCACCTACTCCTGCCATAGTTACAGATCAGCCACAGTTTTGTTCACTGTTTACAATCCTGTCAACTTGGATTGAAATTTATCGGAACATCTCACACATGCAAGAGAGAGAGAGAGAGAGAGTCAGCTTCTCCTGTAGTCTGTATGACATTTAGAATCAGCAAGGTTGTTGGGCTGCAGTGTATGTTTTGTAACTGGAGAGGTCGACGGTCACATAACTCCCCCAGCTCCTACTGAGAGTGGCCTGTGACGAGGCGGCGTATCCAGTGACAAACACAGACGAGATGGAAACAAGTGAGTGTGTTTGCTGATCTTGCACAGAGCATGTAGAAAGGACCGCTCTAAGGAATGCATGACTGTAGCAACCGAAGCAGCGATGCACTAATCAATGTTTTCATATCAATGATGGGTGAAATGTGTAATACAAACACTCACCGATATGAATCCAGTGAGTGTTCCCCTCAGAGCTCGTATCTTTAGTGTCTCTGCCAGCATTTTTTTCCCCTCTTTTTGTTCTGTGTCACAGTCAATCTTGTTTCTAGCAAATGTAAGCAGCTGTTTTCATTTGAAAGCTGTGATAAACCCACTGTTCCAGTCAGAGCTTTGTGGGCAGGATTAATAACATTTTGATGTCATTTTCTTGCATATAGCCAGTTAACAACAGAAACAAGGCAGCAAGCATGGATGAAATTGATGCAGTTCTACAATTTGTGGTGAATCCTACAATGGCCAAACCACATCCGCTACTTTATATTGGTGTGAAAAAGTGACACATGGACAAAGGATGCAGTTAGCAGTTAGCTGCATTAACCTCTACAACACTGAAGCTTCTCTCAGGAGTTGGTTGAACCAAAAATCTCACCGGTCGTTTTGAGTTTGTGTCATTTTGCCCTTCCAAAAGTTTGAGAACCACTGGTAGCAATGCTGAAGGACCAGAGATGTTGTCACCTCCTTTATTCAGCTGGGTGTTGGTCTCTCATCCCTTTCCTGGACTTCTAAAATAACCTCCACATGTGTATGGGGCAGGTCAGATATCTTCATTGTAGGACCACCGGATGAGACAAGCAGAGGGCCTGCACACGAATGTAATAACCATGCGTCTTTTTTTTTTTTTTGTTATTGTTCTTCAGGTCAAAAAAGGCAGGACGTGATATTTTTTGTCACACTCTTCCCGGTTCATGTCTGTGTTTGTCTGCTTCCTATTAGATTAGATAGACTTTATTATTAGACTCCAACTTACAGTATGTCTTCATTTTCTGATGAATTTCCTCTATGTATCATCTTGTACAGCAAAGAACATCCTGATGATAAGGCTGCTGGGCTCCTTATGGGCGACACATTATTCCCATCTGAGCTACTCTTCACTGGCCACTGACATGATGTGAGACTGGTAAGTAATAGTAAAATTCAGTTCTCAAAGCAGACTGAGGATGCCAGGAAGAGTGCTGCTGGTAATTTTCAGCCCCGTTTAGACCTCTCCACCATGGATTTTATTTTATTTTTTAAATTTCTGACCAATAGGAGAAGAGTTTGTTAGCATATGTCATTTGTTTACAACTTTGGACCATTTGAACTGTTACCGTGTGTGAACACCAAAAAAGGCCCCCAAAAAAGAATGTGCAATAGTTGTATCGGCAAAAACATTTGAGTGGATACAGTTAGATTATGTTCATCATAAAACTGTTACATATGGTTTGCAAAGCTTTTATCTGATATGTCAGCATTCATGTCACCCACTACAAAAAAACTTGGCTTGGTTCTCAGAGATAAAAGAATGTATAAAAGCAAGTCGATTTAGGTATTTATTTTATCCTCATTGTCCAATGCTTCATATGATGTATATACATTGAGGATGCTAAATTCATTGTTATTAATTTTTATAAGGACAGCAATACACCAGTCAGCTTCAAGCCAGATGACATTTATCATTGAGTCCAACTTTTTGTGTCAGAGGATGGCCACGCCCCCTGCTATCCTTCCTCTCACTACATGTATTCTCAGGGAAAGATCCGTTGTGGATTCACCAACCCCGTTAAAATTGTCATTAAAAGAGTTCAGTTTCCCCAAGCTTTGGTAACAGAGTTTCTTGGAGACATACTGTAGAATGTAGCAGCAAGCTGTCCACTACTGAGCGCCGGGGTGAACATTGAGTGAGTTGGATAGTTCCAGATACCTCCTACTTGTTCAACATCTATCTTACTGCTCCATTTTTACTTTGTTGTCTCTATTTGTAGTCCCGATTCATCATAATTTCCTGACTTGATAGAGGAGAAGTGTGGATGAGATTCAAAAGTAAAGTCCAGGGGGAGTTAGTGTCCATTTTCAGTATCAGGTATGAGAAATTGCAGTGAAATTCAAGACTTTCAAAGAAAAGTAAAAACTTTTAAGTTTCTGAGGTTCTGAATATCACCTAAATCCTTGCTGAAAGATATTTGTACTGTTACTCTTTTACGCTCTTCACCAAGAAAGGTGTATATAAAGCCTGTGTTTATGAAAATAAGAATTATTCAGAGAAAAAGTCTGACTAGAAGACAGAGTCACTATCTTTGCTCCACATGCACATAATCTGACAGAATTGGTAACTTTTAGACTCTATAATCTTCATATCTTCCAATAATCCACAACAATAGCTGAAAAATGATGAGAACAATATGAAAAAAAGAGAGATGATGTGCTTCTATAGCTTAAGGCAAAACAAAAAAAAAGAAAAATGAATTTGTTAATTGGGATAAAAGTCACATGGGTTTGATTTGAACAGTTCCCTCTTCTGTTTTTTTGTCCTGTCTGCAAGTTTGTTTCCTCCATCAAACCAGACAGCGCTAGTTTAAAAAAGAAAAGAAAAAACACCACACAAGGAGGATTGCTGTCTGTTGTTCTGCTTCAGAAAGAGAAGTGGAAATGCACCAAGGAATTGAATATGCTGAGTAAAACAAGAATCCAGGCAAAAGGGCACTAAGGTCACAAAGTTTAAGTTACAATGGCAATTTATTGATTGAGTTTATTCATGAAAACACACACACACTTTCATTATTAGAAACAAGAAAATGAAAGAGAAATTTCATCAGTCTCTACAGAGAAAACACCCAACATAACAACAAAAATACAAAGTGAACACAAGGAAAGGTTCTTATAAATAATTTACATTGATAATAATGATAAATAAGAGTGAAATTAATTAAAAAGGCAGTTTGTTTTGATATTTGGCCCACAGAGAATCAAATGAGGATTAATCATGGTGTTATGGAGAATCAAACAAGGGTCACTGGGAATAATTGACACATAATGATTTTGACACATTTTTTAACCCATCTTCAATTAAGATTTGGGGATGACACAGAAGAAAACCAAAACAATGGGTTGTCCTTATTGTCATGAGCTGCATTACATTGATTGATCTGCAAGGAGAAAATATTTTCACCCTGAGTCTTTGCTTTTATTTTTCCATTGAAATCACAGAAGAGATTAATGTGGTTTCAATAAAATAAAATAAAAACTCTTATAATCCTCCAGCTTGTAAGCCATGATGAATTCCTTAAGAAGGTACAGTTATGAAGCAGTTGACAAAAATGAACTATTGACTTGTTGATAGCTGTAAAACACAGGAGGTAACATCTCTATGAAATTGTCACTTAACCTCTATAAAGGACTCGTGCTTTTTCTTGTTTTTGGCTCTAATTTGTTTCACATTAAATTGATTTTAGATGGGAACGCAGTGGCCTGTCAGGCTAAAGTTAGACAGAGCATCAAGGTAACAACGTCAAAATATTTACTCAAACTGACTTTTTTAAAAGTATTTTTTTGCATAGCAGCACAATTCTTTCAATTATGTCTTTGTCATATGATTCTCATGTTCCTGCTAAAAGGACACTAGCTCGGCCGAGGCAAATGTAAAACATACACCATGCAGTCCTCAGAGAAACTGGATTTAGCCCTAAATTTAATGCCTTTGCACCACCCCTTCACCAAATTTGACAAAGGACACAGCAGGACTACTGTATGTCAATGGTACAGTTCTGCTGCAGGACACAGCAGGAGTATGCAAAAAGCTTAGTTCTGCTGTGTCCTAAACAGACACAGACTTGGTTGAGGCAATAATATTTGACTTTTTCACTGAGGAATAACAGAAAACAAAAGAGGGAGGCAAGGGCTTAGTTCATGTTTTTATACTTGTGTGTAGACTATGCAAATTATTACCAACATACCAACTTACCCAGATAAGCTGCTTTGTCCTTCAGGCCATTCTGTTAAAGGGCAGTTTACCGGCTAGCACGGGAGTTTGTGGGGGAGGGAGGGAGGGACAGGGCATCAGTTTCTGGGGGGAGGGAGGATTTGGCCAAAACACTTTGTGACAGGGTTCCTTGTTACACTATAACAACAGAAAACTCAGACCTCTGGCCAAGACCTGTTGCGCAACCGGTGGTGTGACAGTGTATACACAAAAGAGAGTGAAATGGAGTAAGGGGCACAGAGATGGAGGGGTAAGGGTGGGCGGTGGTGGTGGTGGTGGGGTGATAGTGAAATGTCTTGAATTTATAATGTGCTCTTTGCTTACCACTATCTACACTTACAGATTTAAATTATCTTGCTGTGAAAAATATATATTAAACATCTACATCCAACATTTTAACCGTTTAGCAAACCGTTAAAACCATATTTCAACACATGCAGGTCGAATAGACTGGAGACATTTGGGTTATTGCTTTTGTTAGGGTCACAAGCATTCCCGCAACGCTGGGAATGTGGGGGTTTTAGATCATCATTGAGTTTTGAAGCAGTAACTTGAGTCTTTTGGCACAACATAATGTGTATAGCCAACAAGTTCATATTTAAGACCCCATGATATTTTAAAACAAGTCAACTGGAAACTACTTGCTTATCTCCAGCTCATAAAAGTGCAACAGTGACTAATCAGGATGGCCTTGGTAGAAGGGTAAATGGAGTGGATCTCATGACCTTAGTAGTTTTAAATTACCTTGATCTGCTTTATTCAGATACATTTATGTTTTGAAAACATGAAATTCAACTTGTCATGGTTATAATTGCTGCGGACATGTGACTCCCTGAAGCTCAGCAGTCAATGTACTTGTACCAAGTGTGGCAATAAAAGTACCATTAATGACTCCACTCTGATTGGTCCTTTGCGCCCTCCTCACTGCTTCGTGGTGTTCGAGGTAATGAGTCACTCTGTGGTGTTAATGCAGGTTGCTTGTTGCTGGGGAATGGTTTAGGATCATGAAAGGCAGTTGTAGCAGCTGACTGACTCCCCTCCTCACTGAGTTCCTGTGCATGCTCCAACTGACCCATCAATGAAAAGCCACTTTCTTCCCTCTCTCTGGTGCGTGGCTGTGCAGGAGAGCGAAAGGGAGGTGGGAAAACGATAGACAATACAGTAACCCAACGCTGGCCAGACTCACAATGTGAGGTCTCTGTGCCTTGGTAGACTACCAGACAGAGAGGCCTTTCTCATGATCCAACTGCTTCACCAATCCCACGCCAGCATTCCTCTGAACTTTGATTATGCAGCAAACACATGTATATTCACGTGCTAATCACGTCACCTCGCCAGGGACACCCTGTAACGTAATTAAGATAGAAGGCTCACGTGATCCAAGACGGCCAATACATTGAGGGGACAAAGCTTTCTTGTGATTACATAATCCTGTCAATAAAAGACTGGCTAATTGTTTAACCTGTTGATGTATGTTGTAGCAACCCGCCGGATGTCCTGCTGTGCCCTTACCATTTTAGCTTCACTGAGCACAGTATGGCTCCACCACCATGTCAAAACAATAATCTGATTAATACAAATGTTATACTTTTACATGTTGAGTGGAAAATTGTTGTTGTTGTTGTGTTCCTCTTCATTTACAGGGATTCAGTCATGAGTGTCAACAAGGGTAAAATACTAAACAATAAGATATTCATAACTGATGATAACTGATAACTGTGTAAGTGCTTATAGTTAATGTACATAGGGTGTGCTTACATAGAGTTGTGCAGTGATTGCACTAAACTGACCTCTTTGCAAATTGGTCAATTCGGTTGGAAGTCTTGACTCTCACTCCATGGAGGCTGCTTTACTTCTGCATCCATAGGTACAGATTCATGGGGTTGGAGTGGCTGATGATCACCCGAGGTTGTGTGTCGGTGGTCAGAAACACCAGAACATGGCAGTGTGGAAAGGCTACATTTCATTTGTCCTATCAGTTGCATGCTGTTTTGCCAGTTTCACGATCTCCACACTGGGTTTCAGGAGCTAAATTATTTCACCTAAAGCATGATGATCAAGCGGACCAAGCCCAGTATAGCACTCGACTCCAGTCAAAAGGTCAAGATAACAACCGGCACACATCTGAAGTTCTGCATATGAGAAGTTTTGCTTTTATTAGAAGACACCTTTTTGAATGTTATGACACATCTTGTCAACACCAACCCACTTGTAAATCAGAAATGTAAATCAGTCAACAAGGTAGACATATTCTAGATCGGTGTGTCTTGAACAACAATGAGTAAAACCATAACAGGAACGCCAGGGCAAGACAAACATGTCATGACATGTTGGCCTGGCATGTCATGACATGATTCCTGCCTTTTTTCAAAGAGAGTTCTGGAACATAATAATAGTAAAATAAAATTCATATATATAGGTCTTTTTTTTTTTATAAAAAAAATATTTCATGTTATTGGCCAAAATTGTAGTTTGTAAATTCAGTAGTTAAACTACAAAAAATGACCCAAAAAGTAGGCTAGTTGAAATACTTGACGCAGCACAAAATATGAATGTAGTTTAACTACTAGCAAGTTACAGCAAATTGTTGCATGCTATTTTGCCAGTTTCATGATCTCCACACTGGGTTTAAGGAATTATTTCATCAAAAGCGTGATGATCAAGCGGACCTTAAGTAAAGCGATTACAGAACCTATGGTACAAGCTAGTTACAAACCAGTGAGCACCGCACTCCAGTCAGTTCATGTCAAGAAAACAACTGTGGCACACATCTGAAGTTTAGTTTTTTTTAATTGATGTGTGCTCACTTTTTCTATGAACACATCTGAAGTTTTACATATAAGAGAAGACACCAACTTTTTAAAAAAATATATTTTGGGGGGCTTTTAAAGCAGAAGTAAGCGATCCGGTCGTTTTGGCTAACTTCTTGTCAGCTGATGGAGTTAGCAGTCCCCGCCCTCGTCCCTACGTCACCACATTCACGCGCATCCCTTGGCTGCACACACAGAGAGGACCGCCCCTTTATGCCGTTCTCTCTCCTCATTGGATAAAGGTTGTAGGATACAAGGAAAGTTTTCTCCTCAGCTTACAGCAGAGCAGAGTGACTGAGAGACTTGTGTTTCGGTCCAAACACTCTATGTTAAGTGATTACTGTCGGAAGATAGAACTATTTAAGACTTATATTAACACAAACATTCCGCTTACTTCTGCTTTAATGCCTTTAATTGATAGCACAGTGCAGATAGACAGGAAATGGGAGGCAGAGAGGGGGGGAATGACATGCAGGAAAGGGCCGTCCGATGCAGGATTCAAACCGGGGCCGCCTGCAGTGAGGACTATAGCCTCAACGTGGGGCAGCAGCTCTACCAAGTGAGCTAAATGCCGCCCTGAAGACACCAACTTGAACACTATGACACATCTTGTCAATATATGTTGGGACATGTTGAATCAAAACAATGTTCATAAAGAATGACTGCTGCAGCCTGTGCAGGAAAATATCTGATTAGCAATGAATAGATTATGTATTCAAGTTAAGCTAAGTATTATTTATTATTAATATTTGCTCCTGTATCTCATAGTGGTTTAATGATTTGTATAGTTGTGTGCATTTTGATTAATCTGATCCCCGTATATTTTCTTGAATTAAATCAAATTAATCTGCGTCCAATGCCGTCCATTGGGTTGAAGTGATTCTGTGAGTCAGATGGTGTTAATGATACAAAGTGCTGGGGCGGTGCGTGGCGCAGTGGTGAAAGCAGAAGTAAGCGATCCGGTCGTTTTGGCTAATGCTGCGTTCCAGGCAGGCTTTTGAAACCGTAAATTACAGCTTCAAGTCACAACTTACGACTTTGTAGCGTTCCAGACAACCCACTCGTGTTTTTCCGACCTGTTTTACCTGTGAAAGTCACTATAACGGCCACTCGTAACTTCCGACCCCTGAACTCGTACCAGATCGAACTGGTACGACTTCACAGGTCGGAAAAACACGAGTTACGGGCTGCCTTGAACGCACCATAATGTCTTGTCAGCCGATGGAGTTAGCAGCCCCCGCCCTCGTCATGGATCTATTGGTCCTCGTCCCTACGTCACCACATTCAGGCGCATCCCTTGGCTGCCCCAGACTGGCTCTGGCTGCACACACTTCATGCTGTTCTCTCTCCTCATTGGATAAAAACTGTAGGATACGAGAAAAGTTTTCTCCTCGGCTCAGAGCAGAGCAGAGTGACTGAGAGACCTGTGTTTCGGTCCAAACACTCTATGTTAAGTGATTACTGTCGGAAGATATAACTATTTAAGACTTATATTAACACAAAAATATCGCTTTCTTCTGCTTTAAAGCGGCCGCCCCATGTAGAGGCTACAGTCCTCACAGCAGGCGTCCCCGGTTCGAGTCCCGCGTCGGGCAGACCTTTCCTGCATGTCATTCCCCCACTCTCTGCCTCCCCCTTTCCTGTCTATCTATACTGTGCTATCAAATAAAAGGCAAAAAGCCAAAAAATATACTTAAAAAAAAGTTGCTTGACGGCAGTAGGAGTATGGAAGACTTGCACTATTTCTGCCATGAGCTATTGTACAAGACTGCAGAGACACTGAAATCATGAGTTCAATTTTTCTGTTAAAAATAATTTTGACCAGCAAAAAAGAATTTGTAAAATTTTTCAAATGTGTTCGATTAGATTTTGTGAAATCCCAGTATTATGAATTGCATCTTATATGGGTCAATCTGTAGGTTAAATGTATCTTATGTCCTTCATCTAACTGTGGTTTTCGGAGAATTCTTCAGTCAGGAATATAAATCTAGTGAATGAATACTTTATTCAATTTTCATGTGATTTAAAGATTTGACAACATTTCCAAAGACTCCAGCAGCAACACCTGTTCTGTGGCATCAGTAACTTTAGATAAGTGAGAAATTATTATACTTTTTATGGCATAGTTTATGTATTGTAACGGCTCTTATTGTCAGCTTTAGTTTCTTCAACAGATTGTGTGTCATTTTGTGCTGATTATTCAAATGATTGTCTGACAAACTTCCTTCTTAACAAAGCACAGACAAAGCGTAGAACAGGAAGGGAGGCAACCTGCAAGATGAACTTCAGCGATTATTGGCCCGAACACAGACAAACGCTGATGACATCCGAGAGGTGCACTGCACCGCTGAATCACCCACATGACTTCCTGTTGATTTATGGGTTTGGACCTGTAGACAAAACAGCTGGGGAAAGGGGGAGGGGGGCTTTTTGAGAAGTTAAAGGGGGGCTAAGGGCTCGACAACCGGAAACTAAATCCAACACATGGCAGCAGCATCCATTTAAAACACTGTATCTTGTCATTGAACTTTCCCCAACCACAACCCAAATAACTGTTACTGCTAAGTTTGCTGATAAATATATTATTCACTGTATTCACTTTTTTTGTTGGTTTGTTCAGTTTTTGGGTTGAGGTGATGATGTGGTTGGGTTGGGGTGCTTTGTCCTTTTTGGAAATTTAATTAATGATGCTGTCGAGGGTGGCACTGATGGGAAAATAAGAAAATTAAGGATTCATTGTTTTGCTTTAGTCATTTTTATTTGATCTGTAAACGTTTGTTTTGTGTGGAATCAAGACATGCCAGGCCAACGCTGCCTCTGTTTGTCTTGTCCTGGCGTTCTTGTCATGGTTTTACTCATTGTCGTCATATTGTTGTTCAAGACACACCGATCTAGAATATGTCTACCTTGTTGACTGATTTACATTTCTAATTTACAAGGGGGTTGGTGTGTTGACAAGTTGTGTCAAAAAATTCAAAAAGGCGTCTTCTAATAAAAGCAAAACTTCTCATATATGCGGAACTTAAGATGTGTGCCGGTTGTTATCTTGACCTTTTGACTGGAGTCGAGTGCTATACTGGGCTTGGTCCGCTTGATCATCATGCTTTAGGTGAAATAATTTAGTTCCTGAAGCCCAGTGTGGAGATCGTGAAACTGGCAAAACAGCATGCAACTGATAGGACAAATGAAATGTAGCCTTTCCACACTGCCATGTTCTGGTGTTTCTGACCACCGACACACAACCTCTCAGCAGGGCGACCATCAGCCACTCCAACCCCATGTACCTACGGATGCAGAAGTAAAGCAGCCTCCATGGAGTGAGAGTCAAGACTTCCAACAGAACTGACCAATGTGCAAAGAGGTCAGTGTAGTGCAATCACTGCACAACTCTATGTAAGCACACCCTATATACATGAACTATAAGCACTTTATCAATTATCATCAGTTATGAATATCTCATTGTTAAGGATTTACCATTTTTGACACTCACGACTGAAGCCCTGTAAATGAATCTTAAAGTACTGCAGCTTTTCAAAGAAACAGAAAACACAGCAGATTTCAAACCCCAGCCTTTGTATAGTGGGCTAAGGCATTCAGTGTGCTTCTTTACACAAAACATTAATACACAAAATAAAATGTAAACGATACATGGACAATATGCAAATAATATATGAATATTTCATTCCATTCTGAACAAATAGAATAGATATAGTATATAAAAAATACAAGCAATAGAAAAGCTAAAAGATCACTAGTGGAGACATTTCTGACACTTCTGTCTGTATCTTGGAGCTCTTTTAAGCCAGTGTGTTCAAAACGTGATACAAACAAGTCACATGTGGCATAGTAACTGTTACCTCTGCAACACAAACAGAAAATGTATGGTTTAATCTCAAACACCAGGAGTGAAATGTTACAATTCACCCCATAGTCGCCTTAGCTGCAAAATGCCCTCATTATTAAATGAGGATGACAAAAACTTGGAATTGAAAGCTTTTCATTCAACACCTAAATTACTTATTGTGTGTGTGTGTGTGTATGTGTGTGTGTGTGTGTGTGTGTGTGTGTGTGTGTGTGTGTGTGTGTGTGTGTGTGTGTGTGTATGTTACGCAGCAGTGGGCTTACTCACTCAGTGGAGGGCTGGTCTCTGTCGTCATCAGCGGTCATATATAATTAATGAGGAGGCAGCGGCCACAGGAAAACTGGCTGCTTCTGGTTTCCAGGCATAAATACAAAGCGGAGCCGGTCTGAGGGAAAACGGCACAAAGGAGAGCGGAGCGCTCAGAGATTTAAAAAGCTGAAGACCAAGAGTGTCAGGTAAGCAGCTGCTCCGCTCACAACACATTTATCACACCGGTTGTTTACAGCGGTGGGACGGCGACGGTCGGGGCTGAGATTTGAAATGTTGACCAAAAAAAGAACATCGGCTCTGTCAGTAAAATCGCTGGAAATATTGTGAGAGCAGCTGATGTAGGCTAGTGGAGTTATCAGAGGACACATGATAGTGAATGTCACCCAGTTGTGTGTGTTGATAAAGACGAAAAACGCTTCACAAAAACAACCGGTGAAACCAAACCGCGGTGGATCAGATCAAACACACTGATGTATTGTGGCTGCGTGTGACTGAGTGAGAGAGAGAGAGAGAGAGAGAGGGGGGGCTTTTTAAACGGGACAGATTGCTCTGGTTGGAGCAAAGTGGGTTTATTTGAAATATTTTTTCCCCTCACCTTTTCGCTTTATTTATGTATTTCCAGTGTGTAGAGGTGCCGTTGTGTCCTCGTCTCATGATGAGTTTGACAGACAACCAGTAACTCACACAAGTTTGATGTGTCTGTGAGTTAAACTGCGGCCGCTTCGGCATCTCAGCTTATACGTGGCAGTAAAGACTGTGAGTTCCCAGCATATAGACTGACAGAGTGGATCAAACAGCCTGCTCCTCATTGTCTCTGCTCTGTCTTCACTCTCATTGTGAACTGCAAACAACACTGTAAAAAGTTGTTTAACCTCATTTTATTATTGATACTTTGGGGACACACTTTACTGAGGGTATAAGCTTAGTTAGTGGTGCCAAAAAACAAACAAACAAAAAACATTTAGGCTGCTAATGCTTGGACTAAAAAACAGTGTCAAGTCAGGTCAAGCCAAGAAAATATCACAGATTTTCACTTTTAAAAAAATCATATGCAATCTAATCTCCATTTAACTTCAATTACACCATTACAAGTTTTTAATCCACCAGTTATTCAAGTATAAATGTTTTTGGGTTAAGTTAGTTTTAACCTACAAACAGTAAAGTAGTAATAGTCATGGAATGTGTTTCTTTATGCAGAAAATGAATGTTAACATTTCATCCATCATTAATTATCATGTGTTTATCTATCTATCTGTCTCAGTGGTGATGATTTGCCTGTCATCGCTCTGTCTTTCTGACTGGATGCACCTAGGCTTTGCTTCTGTAACTTGTGTTTATATTTGGCAGTAGCCTACTACAATAGTCTCTTGGGTTGACTGTTGTCTGCTCTATCTGCATCAGGTGAACATCCAGTCTGGTTTTGCACAGTAGCAGAGCGGTGGAGTGTGCGTGTGTGTGTTGCCTCTACTCCATCATCCCAGTTTGGGAAGAATCAGAGCTAGGAGAGACGTGTGGAATGTGAGGCCTTTGGCACAAAACCTTCAGATTATGCTGCTTTTTTAAAATTATTTTTATTTTTTTTACAAAGACGGGGATGTAGAAATGATTCTTATCACGCTAATGCGCGCGTTATAAATAATACGTACATGTTCCATGGAACTGATCAAGAAAATGCAGATGCGGGTGAACACAGCTGGAAAGAGTTGTGCCCAAAATTAAAGGCCATAGCAATAAAAATGACAGAAACACACACACACACAAAGTCATTAAAGATAATCCCGCTCAGAGCAGCTCTGCTATTGAAAAGGCCACCAGCACTGTACTGCAGATTGCCATTTCTAGGTCAGTGATAGCCAGCCCACCCCCATCGTTCCCACCACCATCTCCTCCTCCTCCTCCCTCCTCTTACTAACTCCACCCCAGCCTGAGCTGCCTATCCACCCAAGCCCGGCCCACAAATTAATCTACGGTGGCGGCGGAGACCATGGAGTGGTGACATGTGGCGAGTGCTCAAACCAGCCGCAGAATTACAAGCAAGCAACCATGGAGGGATGCGCAATCTGTCAGAGAGGCCCGTGTGTGAAGTGATGAAACGCTGCCCATGAATCAGATCTGTAACTGTCCCTTAAAATCAAAAAGTATCTACTGTATAGAATCAGGGGAAAGTGGTTCCTCCCAGAGAGAGGGTCCAAAGATGTTTCAGTCATTTCATGTGCATTACAGTAAGATGTCGCAATCCTCTGACCTTATCAGCCTTATCTAATGAGTAATAAAGCTTGGTCACTCTGTCACTGGAGAGTCAGGGGTTGGAAACAGAGTCAGGATTTGTGACAACATGGCCAAAATTCCTATTAACTTTTCTTCTAGATGCAGCAATTTAAAAAAAAAAAAGCATGTTACAAACACAGTTTTATGATGATCCCAATGCCGGACTCACAGTACATGAGTCAGATTATGAGCTTGAAACTTAATTTCACAGACATTAGATTAAAAAAAAATCAGATATAGATATGTTGACATGCCTGGATATTACTGCCCAGTTTATGTGCTACTCACTAGCTATAGCTGAGAGAAATTACATAGACTAGAATAGAATATAATACAAACTGCTCCCCATACAAATTTGTCACTATTTGAAAAAACATCCCCATACACAGTAAACTATTGTGCTCACGGGTCAACAGATGACAGAGAAAAACATACAACTGCGTTTAGGAAGACAACAAATGCATGAACAATATACAACAGCAAACAGCAACAATACCACCTACTGATGCATCCAGCTTTTGTCAGATATATTGTCTACATTTGTTGTTTGCCACAAAGCAGTGTCCTCCCATGACCCTGATCACCAACAAGTGCAGATTATAAAAGAGCAGCAGTGATGGTCATGAAAATAATGAAAACGCTTGATGGAAACCAACTGTACGGTACATGCAACAACACAGGAAATAGCCTCAATTCAAGACCAATAAGCAAATAACAAGAAGAAATCACACACAGGCCTTTTCATCTAAGGTTTGTTTTAATTAATTCTGTTATTAATATTTTAGCATTTGATTAACATCAAACTTTTTTTTAAATATCACCATGAATGAAACTATTTACTGTATGTTTTTGCTGTGTTGTGTGTTACCAGATATGTATAATTTTATACCACAATGATATAGTAAAATAGTATATGTATACAGTAATTAGATGAAAATAACTTGACAGAGATGTCTGTTTTAGTCAAACTCATTGATCTGGATACCTGACAAATCAATAATACATCCTGATGCAAGAATCATATTAGGTGCAATATAGGCTTTATTGTCATGATCTCCATTTACAATAATCAATATAAGAATGACGTTGCTTTTTTCAGTGGTTATAAAGGCGTAAAACAAGCAGGAAGGCTATAAAGTAGAGTATAGTGCAACGAATGAGCAATAAAACCAGTATGACCAAATCTCAGACAACAGACGGAGTTATATTGTTTCCTGATATTGTCATCGTGCCACTTCTAATAGAAATGCCGGTTTAGTAAATCTGAGCGGTGTTTGACCCACATTCAAGACGGGGGTCGTGAGGTCAGGTCAGATTAGCAGCCTTAACCCACATCTGTGTTAAAGGTTAGCTGTTGACCACAGCTCTGCTAGAATGTGAAACAGGAAGTTACAGAGATTTTCAAAGAAAACCGTCCATGGTACGGCCTCTTTACGTGTCTGACATCACACAGTCTTCTCACTTCTACTTAATCCAACCACGTGCATCTTTTTCTTGCAGCGCTGGCTGGCGGTTTCCTCTTTGGCTGCCTTTGTCATCTGACTGCGTGGTCAGTGTGCTTACAGTACAGTTTCTCAGACGTCAAAGTTCATAGTTACCAACCTTGACCTCTATACTGGGTCACAGTAATCCATATTTATAGTGCACATACTGAGTTCTGGCAAGTAAGAGGAGAATAAATAACAACTCATGAAAGATGATTTAATTTAATGAATAGAGTGACTCATGACTAACTCATATAGTATGAAATATTTAATCCACTGAGCTGTCTCTGCTGTGTGAGCTCAACTTGAAGGAAACTCAGTGTGTATTTTCTACACTGCACCATATGTATGGCTCCATGTGTCTAGCGTTGCTGTGGTTACAAAGCGGGGAGTAGGCAATGTGTATTTATGTATGGGTGCATAATGTGTGTAACAGCAGGGTATCACAGTCTCACCTCAGATGAATTGATACAGTTACGCACAAGAAGAGATACTGTCTGTCAACTAACAGTGCACCTTCTGACTTCTGTAGGTCCTTAGTACATTTCTGTATTGGTCTGAACATGAACATCTTCTGAAAAGACACACACTGTGTCCTTCTTACAGGCAGCTGTCCTTACATACTGAGTGAGGAGCCTTGTGTTCTGTAACAAGGTCACTTGTGTATCCTCACCCTTAATGTAACTGTCCCTCCAATAAAAGTCTGTGTATGTGTGTGCGTGTGTGTGTGTGTGCGTGTGTGTGTGTGGTCTGTTCGCTGATAATGCGGTCTATGTCAGGACTTCTAGTTTGGACTTGTGCTCAATGAAGAGTCGGAGTTAGGTGAAACGCTATAAACATGTCACAGAAAAATTAAATTAGTCATGGCTATAAACACAGCTGTAAACGTGGGCCATATTAGGACGGATGCCAATAAGCAGCATTATCGGCTATAAAAGAGGTCTGTACAGTCAGCACTTAATAAACCTGCACGGCTGCAGAGCTCAAAACAGGACACATTATGTGTGTGCTCCAAATCTGCAATTACACTTTGCCCAAGTTTTGAGACCAGTACTGTGGGGCGGGATCAGTGGAATTTAAACTTGTGGCACTCGCGGCATTGAAAAATTAATCAAAATTATTATGTAACAGCAATACCACCTTCCATAATGCCATCAGGCTTCAGGATAACGTAAGGCTCAGCAGACAAAACAAGCAGGGACAAGCAATAGGTGAGGCAGGGGTTTAGACAATGGTTGGGAATACAGTAGGCAGGAAAAGCAGGCAAAAGGGAAGCAGTCAAATGGAAAGATACAGCTTGGAAGGCACAACAGGTTACCTGGCAGAGAGTGGGAGGAAACGCGCCAGTATATACAGTAGCTTATACAGGGGGAACAGGTGAGCAGGTAATCAGGAAGAGTCAGGTGGCTGAAATATGGGGAAATCTGTTTCTCAATGAGCTCCCAAGCCTTGAAATATGATATTTATTTTAACATTTAAAGCATCAGATACAGATTTTTTTTCTGGATTATTGTGTGTGTGCACATTAAAAATATGTTCTGTCTTTGGAGGCTCCATTGTTTCCAAACACAACATTTTTTAAACATCTTTCAGTGCCACTAAAAACTAATTTATATTGTGGTTAATAATTCATAAACCTGTGATAATATATGTCAAACTGCATCAGCAGAGAGAAGCAATGATCAGAAGCAGAAAATACTCTCCAGGGAACAGGCAGCTGCTGATAGGCATCCAACCTAATATGATTCACCCAACAAGCATTGTTTGCAGTCCAGACTTGCTTTCTCTAAAGTATATTGTTTTGAAGGTATTTCATGTCATGTAAAGGCTATAACAACTGTACAATACTTTGAGTTTTCTTTGTTTCACACAAAACTATCATTGATTTCATTTGTGCCATTTACAACTTGTGTCTCCTGTCTTTATTTTGTCCTCAGACTCCATCGAAGCGGAGCTTGGACGGCATGCAAAGTTGTGAAATTTCGTCAGACAGCACTGATGATCCTCTTAGTAGCGGGCTACGCACTCATCGGCAGCCTCGAATAGTAGTGATTGGTGCTGGCTTGGCCGGCCTTGCTGCAACTAAGATCCTACTGGAAAACGGCTTCACGGATGTCACTGTACTAGAGGCATCGGACCACATCGGCGGGCGAGTACACAGCGTTCAGCACGGTGAGAGGACACGTCCCTGTTTCCCTAAAGCTAAATGATAACATTTGCAACATTTGTTTGGTTCAAGGTAACTCCATGTATGCACTTTTCATTTTGTAAAACATGCTTTCAAACTAAAGCATGAAGTGGTATAAAATAGGTTTAAAAAGACATGGAGAGACATTGTTCTGTCCTGGTAGGCCAACGCTGAACCTGTGGATGGAGGTAGGCTAGTGGTCTCTCTCTGTGTCCAGTTTTAATGCTAAGCTAAGCTAACCATCAGCTGGCTATAGCCTTTTTTTTTGAAGATCTGACAGTAGTATTGATCTTCTCATCTGAATCTTGCCAGGCATTTCCCAAAATTGAACCAGCCCATAGCTTAAGGGTTGTTACCCCCATGATGCCAATATGTATTAAATAGATCAAATCTGTGCGAGGCCTCTTCCATATCAAAGTATTGCACATCTCTGTTTTCCCCTGATATTACATTAACTCTGATGGGCAAATGCTGCAAAACTGTCAAGTCCAGGAAGCATTCATTCACACAATCACACAAATGATCGTTGGACTGATGCTCACACATATTGCCAACAAAGTGGACAACAAGTGCAGGTTTTGTTCTATAATTGCAAAACAATCTCCAAAACAAGTGTAGAACAACATTCTGCTCGTAGTGCTGATACAGCAGGTGTACCAAAGAGGTCACGTGTTTACACACTCACTTGTACAACAATGTTAAATGTAAACCTGTGAGTCGGGCACATGGATAATGCATCTGTTATGTAGATGCTTGTTTACGTACTCAGACCTTTCGTAATCGAAGAGGCATTTATCCTTTTTTTGTCAGTGCGCACTGGCCTGATGACATTACATAATTGAATGTAAAGAAAATGAGCATTGTGTGCGTGACGTCGTCATCCTCAGGAAAATTATATAATTAATTATATTCCAGCGGGCCTCAGCAACTACAGCTTGTTAATTGAGTTGACCTTTCTCTTGAACTGCCTGATAATGTGTTTGTACCTTAGCAAAGCAGACTTTATACACAGCTACTGATTTGTTTAAAGCCACTGAAGTGACGTTCAAAGCCATCAATGCTTCTTTTTTTTTTTTTCAAACTCTCACTCACTCTTTTGTGGCGTTTCATTCTGTGCAGGAAAAGCTACTTTGGAGCTCGGAGCCACCTGGATCCATGGTGCCAACGGGAACCCAGTGTACCATCTGGCGGAGGACAACGGGCTGCTGGAGCACACCACGGACGGGGAGCGGAGCGTGGGACGCATCAGCCTGTACACCAAGAATGGTGTGGCTCACTACCAGACCAACGTCGGGAAGAGGATCCCCAAGGACCTGGTGGAAGAGTTCAGTGACGTGTACAACAAGGTGAGGGGGCTCACACACACAGGTGCAGATATGAATTCACACCTGCACCCTGCAGAATATGCACAATATTGAGGTCACATCCAAGCACTGTTCACTATATAATTTATATCCCAGATTCTAGTGTAGATCTCTTTTATTTTTTTATTTTTTTTTATTTTTTACAGATGCTAAACATTTATCTGGTAAGAATTGATGCATAGGATATGTAGAATATTTGCATGTGATAAGTAGGTATAGGAATAATGGTTTGACTGTTTTTGTCATTGTCTATGGCATCAATTGAGAAGTGGATATACAGTATACATGATGCTGTCAGACAGTACAGAGCAAGATGATTTTTCCAACCTTAAAGCTCAGTAAGGGGAAACAAAATGGGAAAACAATATGTTCAGGAGTTGAGTCTCTCCATCGAACCTCCGTTTATGTCCACGACAGCACTATTAAACATCTCCTCCGCCTTGAGGTGCTCCAATCAAATGAGCACCAAAGCATGATGATTTTAACAAGCAATGACCATTTTTGTCAGCCCAGTCAATCCTCTGCTCTCTGCTCTGTAGCAGCATCTAAGTGGGTCAAGTCTGGAAAAGCAGTTATGGAGGGAAGATGAAGAACTTACAGAAGCCATTTTGGGTTTTTTTGTCAAGCCTTGTACACTTGTGTTTTCTGTGCGTCTACCTTGTGGCCTCGAGGTAAAAAAATGATGATAAATCTACTGGGTATTTCACACTTGCCTCAAACACATTCAGGGGCATAATGGCAGTTTAAACAACTTAAATACAGAGAATATTTTGGCTTCTGTTCTATTTTGTTGCCCTCTCAGTCATTGGTTCATATTCCTTTTAGTTTCTCTCGTGCTTATTCTGTATAACTGGCTGTACTAGATATCAGATGCATTTTCTACTTTCGGATATTTAAAGAACCGTGCCTCGACTCAGAAAGAAGAACGTCATCTGGCCCTGACATGATGACCTGTAGACGAATAACGTGTTTCTCACCTTGATGATTGTCATAATTTGCATCATATAAAGACGACTCATTATGTTCCGGGTCGTACTCTTTCTTTTTCTTATTGTTGAGGGAAAGAAGTTCAGATGTTTCTATCAACTAACCATTTCATTTTTTAGAATGATCTGTTTTTCTTCATTATCTAATAGATTACCGGTAATTTAAGTTAAAGCAGACAAACAACCCAAACTGGTATTTGTGAAAACAACGCCTTTCTAGGGAAGGATGTGTTATCACAAAGACCAGTTTCCATCAACACTACCCAGCATTCACACGCAGCAACAAATTTCTTCAGAATCGTTTCTGACTGCCTCTTATGTAAGTCCTTTCCTTTTGAAAGGTGCAGCCGATGGAGAGGGTGGCAGCAATTATTTATCACCTTTCACTGTCTTTCAGGTGTACGAGCTGACTCAGGAGTTCTTCCAGGACGGGAAGCCAGTTTGCGCCGAGAGCCAGAACAGTGTCGGCATCTTTACACGAGATCTGGTGCGCAAGAGGATCATGTTGGATCCCGATGATCCTGAGAGCACCAAGAAGCTCAAACTGTCCATGCTTCAACAGTACCTCAAGGTGTGTGTGCACATTCTCACTACCCATGTGTCTCTGTGAGTGTGTGGCAGACGTATCGTTTCCTGGGTTTCTCATATCCTCATTTTGTCTGCTTATTAAAATGAGGAAAAGCATGGTGAATGTTTGCAAAGGCCCTAAACCTATACAAACATTCAAGAATCATCAACTTAAATATGTGGGAAATGAGGCAGAGCGTAGTTTGATCTAATCTAATCTGTTCTCCTGCTGGCACTAATAGTTAGGTTTATTACTCAGCAGTTAGCTATTAATTACAAAAGATTGGTTTGCTAATCAGACAGTAATTATGAGCTTCTATTTACTTCCACATAAACTGTAATTCAAATATCCACTGACAAATATTCAGGCAAGGGCTTAAAGCACAGCTGTTTTTTGTATTTATGTCTTACTACACATTTAAAAGTTGTGGTTTACTCAGGCTAGCTAGTCTAACCCAAACTCCTAACCCTTAGCAGGACTTTTATTCTGACAGCCTGAATGTGCAATAGTAGAAAAACACATAGGCTTCATTCTGTCATAGAAAGACAATATTCTCACAAAGAAGTGTGATCAGACTAACAATAATAATTGTTTAAATTATCAATTAATCTGGTGACTGTTTTCTGTAGGAATTCTTTAGTCCGTAAAATGTCAGAAAGGACAGAAAAAATACAGGGAAAGTGAAGAGTGCCATAAGTGAGAAGCTACAAGAAGCAGCTGATGTTTTCCATGCTTACTTGATAAATGATTTAGGAAAACACTGGTGAAAAATGAAGATTGATACCACTCTCATGTTTGTCCAACAACCAGTTATCTTATTTTAGCACAAAGACTTTAAAGAGTAGAGAAAACATTTGCCTGTCAGCAACTCTAAACTCCAAATTATATCCTTTATACATTGTTTTAAAATCTTTTCAAGAAAAAGAGATGAGTGTAAAGTTTAATTGATGATGGAAATTGAGATTCATTCATTTTCTGACAGTGAACAAATTAATAAATCATCAAATCGTTTGATGCATGCAAAATCGTAGAACCTCATATAGGAAGTCAAGACAAATCAGTAGGTGCACAAGTTTTTCATATAAGGCTGTGCTTTTTTATGGTCTGTCCATGTAACAAGAGGATGTCATCAAAAAAACATTTCAGAGTTAAAACTGCTACACCTAACTCTTAAAGAAATTAAATTGATGTTTTGTTTCACTGCAGTTTCATACCAGTAACTTTATTGATTTTGGCAGTACTCCATGTGCTTCAACTCACACACACACACACACACACACACACACACACACACACACACACACACACACACGTTTCTGTTTCTTAATACAACACAGAAGAGATAGAGGCTCATTGACCACCAGGTATCTGCTACCATGCTGGTTCACTGGCTAATGAGGCAGAAGCAGCAGCAGTACTTTTGCTTTTTCATTACACACCCACAGTAGGTGGCCTCTAAATTAAACATATGAGTTTCCAACATGTTTAAACCAGTTTAATGATGGTGGTGTGTTCAGAGCTGCAGCTGTAGACGGGTTAGTGTGGATTTAAAGGGTGTAAAGAATTTAAAATGCAAAAGACGTGTCTGCAAAGGTGGTCTTTAGATGTAACAGCAGGTAATTTAGCTGCGAGTACGAGAATTGAGGCTAATCTGATTCTCTGGGTTGTTCCCCTGTTTCAGGTGGAGAGTTGTGAAAGCAGCTCTCCCAGTATGGATGAGGTGTCTCTGAGTGAGTTCGGTGAGTGGACAGAGATCCCCGGTGCACATTACGTCATTCCTGAAGGTTTCATGAAGATCGTGGAGCTCCTGGCCCAGGACATCCCCTCCCGCACCATCTGCCTTAGCAAACCGGTCCGCTGCATCCACTGGAACTACTCGACACAGCGTCAGGAGGTGATCGCCAACAGCTCCAACACCAACCAGGAAAACAACCACAATGAAAATAACCACAGCTGCCAACCTCAACAGGACCCTCTGATCCTGGGTCACCCCATCTGCGTGGAGTGCGAAGACGAGGAGTGGATCACGGCCGACCACGTGATCGTGACGGCCTCTCTGGGCGTGCTGAAGCAGAGCCACGAAGCCATGTTCTCCCCCTCTCTGCCCGAGGACAAGGTGCTTGCCATCGATAAGCTGGGCATCAGCACCACCGATAAGATATTCTTGGAGTTCGAAGAGCCCTTCTGGAGCCCCGAGTGCAACAGCATCCAGTTTGTGTGGGAGGACGAGGCTCAGCTCGAACAGCTGGCCTACCCCGAGGAGCTGTGGTACAAGAAGATATGCAGCTTTGACGTCCTCTACCCGCCAGAGCGCTACGGCTATATGCTGAGCGGCTGGATATGTGGGCAAGAGGCGCTGTACATGGAGCGCTGTGATGACGAAACAGTGGCCGAGACCTGCACTGAGCTGCTGAGGCGCTTTACAGGTCAGGAAATACACACTCATGGAAACAGAGCTTTACAGTCTGCTTCCCCTTCATTTATCCTCTTAACAACATTTTCAGCCATTTGTTTTGTTTTTGCTTTTTCATTCATTCATTAAAGGGATAGTTCAACATTTTGGCAAATTCGCCCATTGCCATAATCCCTATAGTCATTGAAGTAGGTTATCGGTGCATGTTGTTTGAGATCCGTGGGGCAAAGACGCAAGTTGCTCAGTGAACACAGTGGAGGTGAACAGTGCAGGTCCCCTGTTCCACATCAAACTCATCAAATACACACTCCAACAACTCCAAAATGCTCTTGTGGACAAGTTGTGACCTGTACATTCACCACACTATGAAATAATCATGTATAATTATGTAACATTGCGCATTATGTAACATTGCGCCTTTTAAATCACTCCGCCCAGCAGCCGTGTCTGCAATGTAGTTCCGGCTACGAATTTGCCTCAAACAACTCTGTCTCATAATGTTACATTATTATTTCATGGTGTGGCAAATGTGTAGGTCACAACTTTTCCATAAGAGCGTTTTGGAGTTGTTGGATTGTGTATTTGATGAGTTTTGAGGCACAGGTGACCAGTACCGTTCACCTCCATCGTGTTCGCTTCGTCTCTCTGCCCCACGGATCTCAAAACAAAATGCACCGATAATTAAAGGTAATGAACCTACCACTATCATTATAAAGATTATGGCAAATTTGCCAAAATGTTGAGCTATCCCTTTAACTCTGACTTACATTGTGTAGACATTATGGCAGAAAGCAAACAGGATCAATTTTCATCTTCCAACTTAAGTTATGTTTCTAGGAGGAATCAGTGATCTCAGTGTAACCTTGACTGAGTCCGTCAGCTCAGTGACTCATGCGAACTGTGACTTGGGCAGGGTCATTGTGTTCCATATAAAGGAAATGACATAAGCTGCAGCTGTGACGTAAGAGGCTGTTTTCATTAGAAAAAGGCTGACAGATAATACAGCTCAATGACTCAGGTGTCTTTTTCTTTTTTTTTTAGTCCAGTGCGCATCAGCTACAGGGTCTGGTGTATCTGCCACAAAAGCTAGTGTAGCGATCATGTGTTCGATAAAGTGAAGAGGCCTTTCTTTAACTGACATTTGATCAATCGCTCCTTTTCCTTGTGACACAAATGCACACAAAAGGCTTCAGTGCTATATTTTCCCTTGGGCTTAGTCAGTGTTGCTGCTGCGAGTTGTTGAAAACACACACACACACACACATCTTGTGCAACACGGAAGTTTACCAGGAGAAAAAAATGAAGCTTTTTCAAGGTGATTGCAACATGAAATACAATCACATGACTAACAGGCTGACTCACTTTCAATGTCAGTAGATTATGAATGCGCAAGGAGAGGAATCTGAGATTATAACTTGGTGAAGTGATTGCCTCAGAAATGGGTCAGAGCACGAGTGCTGGAGCAGTGGCCGTCACTTCTTGGTGAGGTCAGTGGGCTTCCTATGGATGCTGACTCTACATTACTACAGAAACTACACACACATTTCTCATTCAGGTCATTGCGGTTTAATCCCCTCAGCTGTCGCTTAATTACATATAGACTCGCTGGTGCCTCTCTGCTCACAGAGGGTCACACGTTGATTAGTGCTGGCAGATGGGATGTTCCAGTAAAAGGCCTCAACTCATAGCCGCCACATTCTTAGTATGAACTTGTTTCATTCTGTCACGCACTGGATTTCTTTTGTTTAAGTCACCACACTGTCAGTAATTGTCGTCACGTTTCTCTCCACCCACAGGGAATCCTGACATTCCAAAGCCCCGACGTGTCCTGCGCTCCTCCTGGGGCAGTAACCCCCACATCCGAGGCTCCTACTCCTTCACCAGGGTCGGCTCCAGTGGTGAGGACTGTGAGAGGCTGGCCATGCCGCTGCCCTACGCCAACAGCACCAAGGCTCCGGTGAGACAGCTCTCAGTATGGGTTGGTGTATTGCCCACTACAGTTGGACATACGTAGAAATGAAACACCTCTAATGCAGCTGAGGTTTATCATGATGAATTTGGTGAAAGGTGCCTCGACTCACCAGAAGCCAGTTACTAGTGCTGTTAATATATGACAACACAGTGAGTTGTGTTTGAAATTAGATAAATGGAAAAAGTTCCTTCGTGTTTCAAGGTATCAGCAAATACAAACACTAAAAATGTTGCGTAATGCTTTATTTTATTGGTCCATGATTTCCCAGGAAATTATCTAGAAATAACAGTTTTTTTTTTTACATTTTTGTCCAAATTGTTCATAATTACTATCGAATTACAAAAGTTTGTTTTAAGGCAATCATGTTTTTACCAAATATACATTTCCTACAATAGTTCTATAATAATAATCATGTTAGTTGAGCTGGTATGTACTGTAGGTCTGGGCTGTAGCTACTTCTACGAGAGTGTTTTCACCGACTGTACATTTGGTTGTTTACCATCTCAGCACACACTCTGAGAGCATCTGGCTAATGTGGACATGTCTTCACTACTATGTCACATCCCAGCACATGCAGAGCAAATACAGCTGGGTTATGAATGCTGACCCCTGGCCAGCAGTCTAGACCATGAAACCTGATGCATCTTCCAGGGGGGTGGGGTGGAGGGGGTGGGGGGTTGTTGTGGGTGGAGGTTCTGTATGCTCACTTGACACAGCTGAAGGAACAGCATGACCTGTCTGTGGACGTCTGTCGGCCGTGTCAAAAAAGAGATCCTCAGCCCTCAGGAAGGTCGCTGTGGCCGCCTACATGTTCAGCACTAACAAGGGAATCGGTGATGGAAATAGAAAATACTGTGCTGCACGTGAGGCCAAAAATGTCAAGCTGACAGATGGATGGATCTTGTTTTGAAAATGATTTTCTCTTCTAAAAGCTTCTCTCCCTCTCTCTTTGCCCCCCCTCCCTCAGCCTCTGCAGGTCCTGTTCGCCGGAGAGGCCACCCACAGAAAATACTATTCCACTACCCATGGTGCATTGCTGTCGGGGCAGAGAGAGGCCACTCGCCTGATAGAGATGTACCAAGACTTGCACAGTGCTCAAACCACAAAGCCTAATATATAAAAAATAAAAAATAAAAAACACCTCTGACTAGTGAAGTAAAAGCAAACATGTCTTTTAATCTTTTTATCTTAATGATCAAAAACATAGCTTGGGCATTATTACATTGATAACAAATGAGTATTGTTCTTATTGTACTGTAGATTCAAATCATGCTAAATTTTATTTGAGATGTACTGTTCAAAGGTTGCCAATGGTGCTGTCATTTTTGTCTTTATCATTCTTTTATTATGTTGGGGTTTTTTTAAATCAGTAATTTAATGTTTATGATAACAGCATCTGTAATTTAACTTGTTTTTGTAAGTGCCTTCTGTACGTTATGTTATGTTATTTCAAAAATACTGGAAATACTAAATAAAAGTTGATAAAGTTTTAACAAAATAAACGGTCTATCACCATCAAACAAGGTCAGTGTTTCTAATTCGGTAACTTTGGAAGTGCCACAGTAGCTGTCGGATGTCTCCTCTTCATTCACTTCACTTCTGTCCCTAATGAATATTTTCCAGGGAAGTAGCTACAACCACAGACAAGAGCAGTTTCCATGCTATCACCATTTTGCTATCCTTTAGAAATCTGTGAGAGAAAAACAGAAAGTGAGTGCAAATGGAAAGAAAAGAAAAGGCTCCAAAGCTGCAATGCCGTGCCAAAGTGACAGATGGTGTTAGAACAGACCTCAACCCAGTCTTCACTTCTGTTGGACAACAGTGTTAATCCTCTTCATCAGTGACAAACACGATGAGCTGCTGAAAAGAACTGGGAAAGTTTTAATTAGCAACAGAAAAGCAGAGATGTTGGTGTAAAGTGCTGCACTTCCTCCATACTTATTAGCAACTTTTTGCTATAGTTACACAAGTTTGTTTTGTGTTTTCACAGGTGTGATAAAGACAGTATTTGTCATTTGCCAGTGGCAAAATACTAATTTTCCTGTAATTAACACACAAATTAAGTATGCAAATGTTTTTCAGTACATAAAAAACCACAAAGACCTTTCTTGAAGACTGGGGCCAAGCTGTACATGTAATGCTGACAGAGATCTCGATGTAATTTGAGATGTTATCCAAAACTCTCCTCTCCCGCAGCACCACACCTCAGTTTTACACAATACAACTCTTTGTTTTTCACTGCCTGGAAGTCAGCATAGGTGATATGTGAGGGGATGGGGGGGTCCTCAGGCAACTGAGAAATTAAATACCAAGAATGTTTGTTTGTTTGTTTGTTTGTTTGTTTTTTTAAACAGCATTGTGGAAAGTCATTCAAAACGTACCCAAATAATAAAGTACAGCATTAGGTGCATAAATAGTTTCTTTTTGTACCATTTCTTACACATTAGCTGAGAAATAATCAGTGGCTCCATCCTCAAGTCTTGAGCTAGTTTCCAGCGTAAGCCTTAAGTTTCAGTTCAGCTAACTAATGTTTCCAATTTTAGCCCTAACTTTCAGTTTGGCTAACTAATGTCAGCTATGTCTACGGATATCCTCATTCATTCCAGGCCATTATCTCTGGGCAACATATTAAATCATAGGCAACTGGACTTGTATTTGTCTAGGAAGACGTTTCGCCTCTTATCCAAGGGGCTTCATCAGTTAGCAACGCATCGGTCTGACTAGTGAGACCATGTCAGACTAGAGTCAGACTTACCAACTCTCTTACTAATGTTAGCTACTTTATTACATGCCCTGTCATTTCCAATGCTTACTTGTCATGTTATATACAATGTACTTAACTTTTAAACACCAGTGCTCAGTGATAAGCATTGAGGCAATGGAGAATTAAAGTATGTGACATCAATATGGAGTTTATTACTTTATGTTGATAGTCTGCAACTGGTTGTTTAGAAAGTATTTGACCTTTTAGATGTTAGCTCTACCAGCCTGTTCAAAATGTACTTGACTTAGCAAGAAGCCCTATAGAGCCACTCCTATTGCTGTTGAAACTAGTGGCAAATCACTCCCTTCAGCTTTACAGAAAGAAAACAGAAAGTCATTATTTTTAAACTATATTTAAGTAATTGTGGTTCCTCCAAGTTAGATAACCTCATCTCCTGTGTTAAGTGTCATACAAATTTGACTGTCACTATAAACAAATCAGTCCTGTTGTTAGTCTGTCCTCTTTACACTCAAATTCCTTTTTTCAGTGACACAGAAAAAAGTATTTCATGCTGTCATTACATCCTGACCGGATTATTGGTAACCTCCTTTATTTGGGCCATCTCTAGTTTTAATTAATTTGCCTGCAGATGGTACGTAATTTAACTGCAACATTATTGACTACACTAAAATCATTGCAATCTTCCAGGCTCGCTATTCAATTTAGACTCCAATTTCTGACAGCAAATTGTTTTCAAGGCTCCAATGTCTTACTCCATTGTCTATCTTTTTATTTATTTAATTTTTTATCACAGACCTCTCTTATTTGTTCTACTGTCATGACTAAAACTAAAGAGAGACAGCATTTACATACGCTCCCTGATTGTTAAACTGGTTACCAATAGAAATTAAATGATCAATCTGTTTTTTTAATTTAGCTAAAGATACATTGTGACTCATTTTAAAAATCTGTACGTGTCCTTTTGTTAACATATTCAGTGCAGCATTTTTGATCAGCTTAAATGTTCTGCCCTGTTTCACTGTGAGCAGAGGTCTACTCAACCTCAAGTGAAAACACTTGTGTAGGTGTGACTTGAGAGGACATATGCAAATTGTTAGTCTGTCTTGGCTTGTCAAGAATCAATCATCTTTGTCAGAACAAGCGATTGATTATATATCCTCTAGCACCTACATTTTATTAAGCTGGACACTTGAATAAGAGGGACAGACAAAGCAGGTGTCTCAGACACTTCTGTGAAACGTTACACAGGTACTTTAAAGGCTCTATAAATACATTTTCTTAATGTACACAAGAGTTTATAATAGCCTACTTCAGAGCAGAGTGACTTGCTATAGGCTATTGTTAGCATGGTAGCCTACCAGAAAAGAGATGATAGAAATAGAGACAAAATGAAAGGGCTGTTTTCCACAACTGGAAACGACTCGTGAGAACATGAATGAAGTTGAGCCAAATGTTCACTCCTTAATGATAAGTAGGCTTAACAACTATTGACCCAAACGTTGGCTATAAAGCAGTAGCAAAAATGTCTATCCAGCTGTATCTATGCTTGAACAACTGCTTGTATTTGCACTTCTAGGGACAAGTGACCTGGCTGAGGATTTTCACAAGCAAACATAAAAAAAAGAAAAAAGTATAACATTAGTTTCAGTTTCAGTTCATTAGTTTATGTCTTGGCTTCCCCTTTTACTTTTCAACTGAGCGGGTCTATTATGAATAAGGTGCACTCCAGAGGCTTGTAGTGTCTCTTTTGACACCTCAAAGTGTCAAGGGTAAGATCTCGCCAACGGCTACATTCAATCTGAGCTCATGTTACATTTCTTGGCAGATTAGCAGAAACTGTCCACAACATGGCTAAACAGAGTTTCCCCCTGAGCTCTGATTAAAGACACGAACACAGCTGGGCCTCATTAATGTGGGGACTTCTGGTATCAGCAGCAGAGACAGGGAGAACCCAGACACAGCCTGAAAAGATATGGCTGATGAAGTGAGGGGACTTGTTATTAAAAGATGCTTGATGAGCAAGTGGGCAGATGGGTCGCCCAGCAGGTAGGTTAACACGCAGGAGAGAAACTCAGGTAGCTATAGCTGCCACAGGGAATAAAAGCACTTGAAGCAGCCAGGAGCTGGTGAAAAGGGCTGGTTTGGTTTAGCTCTAGTGATGAGGGATCAGGGATCTGTGTGAGTGGGGAAGGGCAGTCAGGTGCTTGCAAATGTCCAGGGGCAACTGGTGGACTGATGGGGGAAGTTAGAGAGACAGAGCAGTGCTCATGTACATATATGAAGTTATTCTCTCATTACTGGATAAAGCATATTACAGTGGTAGCTTCTCTTGCTCAACACATCTGGAAACTGTTGGTCAAAATGGGGTTACAGCATAAGTTTGTGAGCTGTAAAACCACAACAAAAAGTATAAAGGCCAAAAACATTTTTAAAAAAGCTGCACCGATCTTTATTTTTATAACTGTGAACAAGCCTCTTCAAATCGCATCCGGACTAACACATTCAGTTGCTTCATTGAGAAAGTTGTGAAATGAACCGGGCCTGGGGGATCATTGTGCAGTGTTGTGAGTTCCTTGCATGAGGCTTTACAGCTGAAACCTTGTTTTCTGTGGGCAGTGTACTCACCCTCCTCCTACATTCAGACAGTTGGAGAGCAGAGAGGGAAACACGGGGACAAAGTTCTGGCAGGAGTCCCAGTCCAGCAGGAGAACATGTGAGGCTGCAGAGGCAGAGGACTTAACCATTCAGCTACAGCTATCACCAGAAGGTAAAGACATCACGTTCACTGCTTTGGTGAGGCCCATTACATTTGGAAACTGTGTTTAAGAATGTTCTCTTTAAATCTTCATGTTGACTTCAGGGGAAAATAGTTGCAGTCCGATACATTAAATACATTAAGTACTAGATGTAAACACATACAGTTTATAAGTTATAACTATAACTAAGAATTATGATACATTAATCATTTGTTTTCAGTTAGGTTATGTTAGGTGTTAAAATAAACGTTTGTGGTTCTGGTGGCTTAATTTTCTCACTATTGCTAATAATAATACATGAAACCATGTGCTCTGGTAAGCAGAATAAACCACCAGCATCTCAATGACCTGCAGAAACCAGGTGCATCACCACACCCACCCAGCCACCTCCTATGCTTATCAAAACTGCATCTGCCATTTATTGTTCTGAGCTGAGACTTGAAGTTTGCCACACACCGAGCACTGTCCTCAAAAACAAAAATTAACACAGAGGAGAGGATACAAAGAAGCTGTGATTTAAATCACTTTAGGAAAAGTCCACACTGTTCACATCAAGTCAGTATCAGTATTTGTTTTCTCCTGCACCAGCCCCTGTAAAATAAACATATTGGTCTTTGCCACATCTCTGATTTTTACGAGCTGCCGTGTGTTGCTAACTTTGTTTTTAGCTGTCAAATGCAAATCAGCTTGCATTTAGATCTTGAAATAATAGCTGGAAATATTTCTCAGCTGCTGGAATCACAATTTCCCTTCAAAGGAACCGGAACCAGAAATCTTGAGTGCCATGAGGGCGCAGCGTGTGATCACTGTCAACATGGGAATCAAACCCACGACCCAAAGTGTAATTACAATTATGAAAATGATAATCGGCACTATACACACTATACTGTAGCTCCACCCTTCATGCTGCAGCAGTGCACACGGTACACATTGCCTTTTTGTTGGGGGGACTTACCAATGAGACATAGTTCAATCAGACAACTCTGGAATGAGAAGAAATCATTTATTGAGCGTAAGCATAGCAAGCTAAAGCACAGCATGGATAGCATATCCTTGAGCATGGCTGCAGCAGGTTTGGCGTCAGGCTCTTTCTCATATTCGTTCCCTGAATGATCTGCTTTGCCAAACATTACAGGGAATGAAGAGACCGAGCCCACAGGTGGATGCTGGGGAGGTGGTGGGTTTGCAAAACCTCATGGGCAGCAGGGCAGCGGCAGCAGTGAAAGGCAGAGCAGCGGCAGAGTAGCAGCAGAAGCATAGCCAGGGATGAGCAGGTAAACTGGGGGATTTAAATAGCCCGCCCTATTTGGACAAGGAGGACATGGGATTGATCAGCTGATCAGGATGGGTGCAGCTTGAGTTGTCTGCCTGAACTAGCTTTGCAGGCTTCACATACTTAAAGCAGTAAAAAAATAAAATAAAACTATTTATATAGCACTTTTAAGTTTTTTTTGTTGTTGTTATGGTTATTTTACTTAGATTCAGTTAAAACAATTAACCTAACTGTTATTACATAAAGTTACCTGTGTGTGTGTGTGTGTGTGTGTGTGTGGTAGTGTTTCGTATAACTTAAAGCAGAAGTAAGCGGAATGTTTGTGTTAATATAAGTCTTAAATAGTTATATCTTCCGACAGCAATCACTTACATAAAGTGTTTGGTCCGAAACACGGGTCTGTCAGTCACTCAGCTCTGCTGTAAGCCGAGGAGAAAACTTTCCTTGTATCCTACAAGCTTTATCCAATGAGGAGAGAGAACGGCATGAAGGGCTGTGTGTGCAACCAAGGGATGCGCGTGAATGTGGTGACGTAGGGACGAGGACCAATAGATCCATGACGAGGGCGGGGGCTGCTAACTCCATCGGCTGACAAGAAGTTAGCCAAAACGACCGGATCGCTTACTTCTGCTTTAATATAAAGCCCCATGGCACTAATTATAAGCTAGGTTGTTGCTTTTTAAACTTCTTGTTCAAAAAAGTACAGGAATATAGAAAATACAATTTAAAGCAATTTTATTGATGACAACAAATGAATGAAAATGGGTAGTAAAACATTTCCATCTATTGCAGTCATCCTAGAAGGCTGATCATCTTTTGGGAGAGTTTTTATTTTTTCAGCAACAAAATCCATTTTGTCGTTGTAGGAACAAGGATGAAGTTCACGGATCAATTGGCATACTTGTCGATGGTACTCAAAAATGAAAAATTACAAAGACAAACTGCACACTTAATTGCCCAGATAAGTGTTGAGGTAATGTGTAAAATACTATTCAGATGAATGGGCATGAGTACAATCATTCATACATAAAATATGTACAGAGAGGTACATGAGCACTCAGACACTGTCTTTCAATTGCACAGTATGATGAATTGGCGTCGCTGCAACAAAGGAGGACCAAAGAAAAAAAAAATTAAATAAGTAAATATACATGTGAATGAAGAAGCATCATGGTTCACAGGTGATGCCTCAGACTCTGAATCAGTAAAATAAATTAGAAATGAGTCAGCTTGACATTTGGAGAGGCAGAGAATGGAAATGTAAGCCAAAAAATGTAAAACATATTCAGGCATACTTGGCACCTCTAGTCTGGAGTTTCAGAGCACACAGGCTCTGTAACGTCTTCAGCAGGTCCATTTTCACAAGAGAGCAAATGTACTGTTGGTATGAGCATGAAACCTAAAGCAAAATCAAGACATAACATACAAAGGTGAGAATAAGGTCATATTGGCTATGAACCTAAAAAAGCACTTGCATGTATTGAATCAGTTTCCATCTTTGTAACTTCCCAACCAATGAAGACATGAAAAATGGTGTAAGAGAGAAGCGGCTAACTGTACGTCTGTTCACTTATTGAAGTTCACATGTTATCGCTCGTGTTTCCGAAAACCTTCCTCCCACAAAAGCGAACGTGCAAGCGTGCACAGTTTTTGTTTTTCCGCACTGCGCCGCCAGCAGTCGCCCTGCTGACAGACAACAGTTTCCTTTCTGACTAAATGACCAACGGGCCTTTAAAAGTGTTCAGGAAAAAAAGTGCTTCATATTTTGTCAAATACTGAGAAATAGTTGAACATTAAAAACAACACTCTTATAATAAACATCTGAAATATTCTTTTTTTTTCTCACTAGTGCAACAACAGACTGGATCAAATAAAGAGAAACGTTATTAACCTGCAGGCAATCAAAGCTCTTTTAACATCTAATAATTTTTCTTGCCACAGTAGCAGAACAGTTAAGAAGGCAACTTAATGATTGATGCTTAAACACAAACATGCCAACATTATACACATCGCTCTTTTTTATAGAAATAAATAGCTGAATTATCATCTTTATCCTCTTCTTAAATAATTTCCATCTCTATATGACTCTGATGCACATTTAATATAAAGTATCTAATACACAACTGCAATTTCAACACTACTGTTATACATAATATAATTCTCTATGTTTATCTTTCATTCAACTTTGGAGAGAAAATGCTTACAGAATGAAGACCTGTAAACTTCAACTTTTTCCACTCATATTTATGACCTTAATATTATATAACATCAAATGTTGATCCTTTTTTTTCTTGTTTTTGTCCATGTTTTTTGTTGTTGTTTTATACAAACATTATGTACAGAGTAGCTGATAGCGAAGGCAGGATTGTCTAAAACTCAAAATCAACAAGTGCTTTTTGTGTTTCCTCTATTGTGTCTGCAACGTTTTTTTTACACCTTCCTCTACAAACCTTTTCCCCTCAGTGAAACCGAGCAGATAATCAGAACCAGTGTACTGTAGGATAATAATATGTAGTACTGGAAGAACATGAAGAATGGACATCCACAATTGTTCTCACACATTAACCTGGAACACCATTAGTACACTACGCAGCTCCTCATCAGCATTATCGACTAGGTAGCAGAGACCAAAAACAGCAGCTCTCCTTTTTAAAGAGCCTGTGTGACAATCCCCTGTTCAGCCTCCTCTGTTGCACACTCTGCCCATGAATGTTTAAATCCGCTGTAAAAGACAAATGAGGCGTGTGAGGTCAAATGAACAACTTGTTACGCAACCTGCAATTAACATGCTGCAAGTAGACGTGACGTTGTCCCTGATGCGTGATTGAATTTCAAACGTCTTTCAAAACTGTGTGCACGATTTTCATAAAAAATCAAAGTGATTGTAAAAGTCTGAGGGGGCTCTGTTTAAAGCACTCCAGCGATTTAGTATTGCACTTTCATAACAAATGGGGAACTTGGTAGAGAGACCGATACTAAAATCTCTGCAGCAGTAGAACACAAATCCTGACTTTTGGTCCATAGTATGGGTCAAGCCCCAAACAAACTCCATCCTATCCCATCTTTGAAACATTTTGCTTCTGACTCCCCCTGTGTTTGTTGTCTAGGTGTTAATTTTATAATCTCCAAATTTAGATAATCCCCATTACATCATCAGGATAATATTCTCAGACTTTGACAAAGCTCCTGTAGATCTTCTACACCATGCCAAGTGGTCCCCCTAACAACCTGTCAAATCATTTTGGTTTGTGACATTGGTGGGACTTCCCTTTTTAAAATAATCTTTCAGGAGTGTACACACTAAGTATTGCTACCCATACTTCTTGAGAATTTCTGCACAGTACACTAAACTGAACTGTAACCAGGAATTGTGCCAATGTTGAAGGTGACACCAGAGACTTGATCTCTGGAGACTGAGATCTCCGAAATAGCAAAGCTGACACTTGTCCCATGCTGCAAAGGGTACAAGTGTAACATCACACCACCTGGCTGTCGGCTGTGTGACTACCTGAAACACACCAGCAGAGGGAGCCAGAGGATATCAGCCCATGAGTATAAATAAGAGTTGCACAAGGGCTCAGCCACAACAGGCCCTGTTACTAGGAATGGCACAGTTTAGTAAGGTTAAGTACTGTATGAAACTTTCATGATATAGCCTATAAACACTATAACAACAGATTACGCCCGGAGACCACGTTCCACACGAAACACAACACCTTCATGTTCAGTAAGAGCTGCTTGTGCTCATCTTTCTCACAACATCTGCCCTAGCTGGTCCCTCTACCCTCATTAATGGCACATTGGAGAAAACGCTCACTGTGTGGAGGACAGACATCGTTCCAAATGGCACCAGTTTTTTTTTTTATAGAAACGCATTATGGATCATTATTCAGGCTTATTGATGAGCAACACAGAGCGGACCTATTCTACAATGATGAAAATAACTCTTGAGTCCAGGTTTATGACATGATGATCTTGTTCAGGCGAGGAAGCAGAGGATGGTAGAGGAGGCAAAATGCATCGTTGCCATGCAGCGGCTAGAAGACTGTCAAGGTCTGTGTGACACAGGGAGGCCGTCCTCCTCCGTGCCTGGAGCTGGTGCAGCATGTTTCTTTTACAGGTGGAAGCAGTAAGAGCTGAACGTTGTCCATTGTCCCGGTTTCAACATACAGTAGTGCAGGGCAGGCTGGATGATAACCATTTGTTCTCTTCACGGCTGGTCGGTTTATGCAATCACTCATCTGTGCACACGCAAACATAAAGGTCCTGTTTCAAGGAACTTAACCTTGAAGAGAAGGGAATTCATATTTCTACATTTTCTTAGACCTGCCACCATTTAATGTCCTTCTCAGTGGGAAGTATGTATAATGTATAATGTGCTCCTGCCCACGGATTGAAGGTAGTCTCAGGTTTTTTTTTTTTACGTCAAGCATTATGTAGATGCAGACAGTTAAATACAGCGCTGTCACCTGGCCCCAGGTGTTTCAACAAAGGGGTCTGGCTCTGTGCGACAACATGATCCATTTTTATGGTAAAAGCAAAACACGACTGAGAAAGAGGGATCTTAACATTTTGTTGGGTTATTTGAGTCTGTGAAGTTTAAAACAGGCCCTTAATCGGGGATACAGTACCATTGTTAGTCCAAATAAACCTCCTTACTGGCGTTCCCCCACTGGAATAGTAAATGAGTTCTTCTGTTTCAAGTTTGTACTTGTGGAGTCACGCTCCTGATTCATCGTGGCAAACCTCTCTTGTTTCTGTCACTGCTGCAGACGCATTCAACCCCATAGAGTGGGCTCAAAACAGCTGTCTCTTTTTGATTGACTGGAGCCAAGATGGCACCTCTCCAAGACTTGAAGAATCTGCACAAAAGATGTTAGCAGAGACTGTCTGCTTTCACATGGAGGATTTTGGAGAAGCCAGGTCTCTTCTTCAGAGCCTGAAAGAGAAGGCAGGGAAGGAATACCTGAATCTCATTTCATCAAAAGCAACCTTGTATGTGATTTTTCCCTGAAGGCCAAATATTCTATTTCCATCCCTATGTTTTCATGCTTTTATATTTTCTGCTATTAGCAGGAAGTGTGTACAATAACTGGTGTACGACAGGAAGCTGTAGAAAAATTGCAGCACTGAGGTGCAGTAGGTTAAGGATGACTGTCTCTCTTCATGAGTTTCACCTCTTCAGAACATGCTTTTAAAAAAAAGAGAGATGATTAAATATGAGAGGCGAGCTCTGGCTTCCTTTTCACAGCAAACTTGAAGAGGGAGAGATAAAAATAAATTAGAGCTGTTTGCAGCTTTCAGAGAGGTTACCTAACTGCTGTGAGCAACCCCACCATCTTGAGTGTAATATCCAAGGAGAGCACACTGTAAACTGACTCATAAACACAAAGCATAAATAAAACCTGGGATTTCACAGCCCTTTTTTGTCTCTGTGTGTGGTCAGCTGTAGGAATGACCCGAGCCTCTCACTCACTGAGTGAGTTAGCAGCAGCTCATCCACAGCCAGCCATCGCTGAGACTTCAAGGATTGACTCATGGTTTAAATGGTGTGTAGCTGCAATAAAAATAGATGCAGCTCATCCTTTGAACAAGTCTTAGCTTTTAGAGAATTAGATAATAGTAATTAGCTTGTTAGAGAAACTCTTAGTCATGTAAATATAGTGCAAAACTCCAAGGACGTATTGGCCAAAAAAAAAAAAAAAAAAAATTGTTTAACTGAGTGCAGCTCTCCATTAACAGAGCTGTTTGCCATTACCTTCACAATGTCAACACTTCACTGGATGGATGGAAGCAAAGTTGTGCGGTATAAGAATGAGTGTATGGCAAGTCGGGGTTACCAGAGCCACTTAAGTCCATGGTTTAGAAAAGTATTTGGGTCTATATAATGTGATCAATAGCAAACACATTCTGAGGCACATACAGTTTGTGCACTTACCTGCAGTTTGTTGACCATCTCATCAAACAGTTTTCTGGCCTCAGGACTGTTGGGGTCCTCAAAGTAGTCTTCTATACCAATCTGAACCACGATGGACTTGAGGTTGCGGCAAACACCTGCATGAGTGGAAGGAAGATCGAGGCATTAGTCGTTCTTTAGCTTCAACAAGGAAAATAAAGTCCAGAAAAAGGAAATACAATACAACAGGCTGAAGTTTGACAGCCACATAGGATAATAACAATAACAGTCATAACCTAGACTGTTTTAGAGGCCTACCCAAAATCCTTACCTTAGACCACACACAACATATTATTGGTGCCTGATTTCTATCATAACCTTCACTGTAACAAAAGATTTCAGTGTTGACACTCACTGTTGAAGTGGAGCAGGGCTTTCGGGGTGACTGGTGTGGAAGTGAGCACCAGCATCTCCAGACCCTTCAGACCCTCTCTGCAAACCTCTGCTGCCACCTCCTGGTTGATTTCACTCACGTGGTCCAACTCCAGCACCTGCAGACGCATGCAGTTCCTCGCTGGTGAAGGTGTTAAAAGTAGTAAAAGATAAAGAAATGGGGAAGACAAAGAGGAATAATATCAAGATACGTCGCAATAGAGGTACAGTACATAAACGGCTGTTCTTATTAAAGGAAAAAAAGGAGAATGTGGCACACTCATATTCATTCATATTAAAGGACCAATTGTACATGAAATGCATACTTCTTTAAAAAAAAAGTATTGATTATTAGTATTATATTTTTAAACTGTAATTGTGTTCAATTTAATTATAGATAAATAGCAAGCAATATGCCAGTTGCCAAAAACCCTAGTCCACTGGATTGTTGCTGTACAAGGAACATTTACCGAGTGAGGCTAAACCCTGAATGCCACATCCGGCCCCTCCCACTCCAAGAGCGCGTAGATGTGGCCAACATCTTCCAATAGTCTGCAGACATCGGTTACTGAAACGAGCAGGTTGTTGACTGAAAGAGACAAGACAGAACTGATATAAATAAACTAATTTAACTACAGTAATGTGACTGCAACACATGGAGTATTTAGTTATGACAAGAGTTGCCAAGTTACAAGTTGGTTTATTTCCCCTGTTAATTACCATGGGTGTAGTGGCGCCACCTGTAGGGAGATGATGTCTCTGCAGCCTGCTCCAAGAGCCCAGATCACCTCTTGGCCTACGGGGTCAGTGGCGCTTCTGGGACATTAAAGATATAACTATTATAAATGTACCGACAGGATGGATACTGTAAGTCTAATGCAAAAACATCCAGTTGAGAACAACGGTGCTTGGTATATTAATATGCCGATATGTTATTCGATTACCTGTAGGTTACAGCCTGCAGAGCTCGGCAGTAGCAGCTGGCCAGCCAGAGGGAGCGATCAGTCAGCAGGTTGGGGCAGTGTGAAATCTTTAGTATCAGTAAGTTGCTTCCTGTGGCCTTCAACAACGCCTCCAGACCCTCCTCCAGACAGCCACTTAGATGGAGATGTTAGCGAAGGTCAACAGGAAAAAAGACAAAGACAGAGCAGAGGATGTCATTCTCCTGAATTTCAGAAACAGCACTTCAACCACTTAAAGCGCAGCACAAAATGTTTCTGAAATGTCTGTGGCAGGATGTGCAGAGAGCAGAATGCATACGCAACATCTGAACAGTTTTAAGAGCAGCGTTGAGCTTCAAACATCTTGCTGAGCTGCAGGACTAAGAGATTGAGGAGATCTCTTTCCCCCACTGGCTAATGACATGACTGAACTATTAAGGGCCATTAATTATTATTACTACTACTGATAAGCTGCTGAACATTTCCCCTTGGGGATAAGTGTCTGTCTTTCTGTCTACCATTCGTCATAATCAAACAGCACAGAAACGTCAGTATGCAATTACATTTGTTCCTCTTGTTGGCTTCCTCTCAAGACAGAACAATAAACAACGCATTACGCATCCCCCAAATGACTGGGTTATATTTTTTAAAGCCATGTGCAGTTGTAAAATCCTCGATATATCTCCATCTGTGTTTGTACTGCACGTGTCTCACCGTGTGCTTTTAAGGTAGTCCTCCTTGGTCTCCTTCTTGCCTCGCTGCCGTGGTTTGAGGTTTTGCAGGATGAGGGAGTGCGTCTGAGTGCACCACTGAGACAGTGTGCTCAGGAACTAAGAAGAAAATGAGAAGTGAGAAGTGAAAACCTTCTTAACACACAGCATAGGCAACACAGTTAAATGAACCGCTTGCACTCGGTATCTAAATGACCGCTGTGCACCTTGGAAGAGATGCGAGCGTTCTCCAGGAGCACTCTGGTCCACACGGCCGGGTGACGGGCCACAAACCTCCAGTCCCGGCACACCTCAGCAGCTCTCAGCAGGGTTTTAGTGTCCAGGTAGGTGAAGATACAGAAGAGAGCTGCACGCATCTTCAGGATCTCTGGACTGATCACCTCATTGGACTTGGACGGGCTCTTTTCATGGCGGCAGGGTTTGCTGTAGAGCCCTTCTGACCGTCCTGTGGGAAGAGGAATCCACATCTTCAAAACACTGGAATTATATTTGACATCAACATTTAAAGTATCTACTACATGAGTAGGCTGTTGAGTTTTAATTGTAAGTCATTTTTACAACATTGTTTTCTTTCAGTAATTACCATAATGACAATTGTTATTGTAATACACACAATACACAATATACCTTAATGTAACTCATTATTACTACAGGTTCAGCATCAAGCTTGTGTCCTGCAGGTTGAACAGTGGGTAAAAGGTAAAAATGAAAAACAATTTTAAAAGGCCTGAATCCTGTGAGTGGTTGAAATCATTATTATTGGTCCTGAAGTTTTTATTCCCTTTTTAATATCCATGATTTTTAAGAACCTGCTCGTTTCTTTGTAGATATTTTGGGGCCTGGCCTCTGATTATACCTTGTAGATTTAAACTTTATGATCACTTTGAGGATGTAGTTTGTGGGGCTGTTAAACTGTATCGCCTTATACAGAGAGATGTGTTCCTGTTGTTCAGTTTGCTCTCTTTGATATAAATGAGCTGGACAAAATAATAGAAATCGGTTTGTGTCACACAAAGGAAAAATTATCCAAAAAATATCATAGAATTTATTTCAAGACTGTTGTATTAGACCAGATTTCTTTTAACTTAACCAATACACATATATACAATATAAACTCACAGATTAACACTTACAGTAATAACTGTATATTTGCGCATATTTACATATGTATATCTGATATCTGAACAGGCCTTTTTGTCAGTGTTTTTCTTGCTATTTTCTTAAATGGTTGCATAATTGTTCTTACTGTTTGTTTATTGCAAAGCATTTCCTAAATCATATTTTATTGTGATATTCTAATAAAGGCCAAACGCATTAAACTATAGTCAATCCCATTTTCAAATGCTAATTTCTATTGAACAAACAGAGGTAAGTGCCACTTAAACAATGTTGAAAGATCTTCAGTCACATGATGGCGCCAACCATCAACTAGACACTAAATGAGATTACATAATTTTTTTTCTCCTCTTTTTATCTTTTCATTCTGTCTGTTGCTATCTACTGGCTGATGCCATGTGTCCAGTCCAAGCCTGAATTATTCCTCCCAGCAAGATTGCTCCTAGATGACTCATTTCATCTTTGGCCTTGGAAGGCGTCTGCTCGAAACCATCAGGGCTATGAACCAATGCTTACACTCTAACTCTTCCTCTTTTTCTCTCTCACACACACCACCTACGCTCAAGACTGCAGAATTAACTAAATAAGCAGAGCTGTGTGATTCTTGCAGAGAGAAAACTGTGTGCTAGTAGATACATACCATCTGATAAAACCTGGCAGAGGCTCTCCCAATAAGGACAACTACGTCAGAGGCCAGGAATGCCAGAAACATGGTGAGTGTTGCGTGAGAGAAATCTTTGAGCTAACGGGGCAGTTATAGCAGTTCATACGAATTTGTCATAGGGCTCTGCCCCCCTTTTGCAACCCTCCCAGAATGCCATGGGTCCTCCTGGTATTTAGAGGAACAGCAGGTGGAGAAAAATGGAGAGCAGCAGCAGTGAGTTTAAGGATCTTGGCATGGGCATCAAGTTAACAGAGAGATGTACAATCTGTGATGGATCTGCAGAAATGTGCGGGCACGAGTGGCTGTCTGACTTGGCAGGGTTCGTAGATTGCAACGCTTAGTATGAGAGCAGAAACTGAGACCACACAACAGATAAGTAGTGTAGTACAAATATGTTCCATATCTAACAAAGAAAGACAAGCAGAACGGAGAGTGTATAGGACTCGCTGCAACTTATGAAAGAGCTACTATATCCAAACTGTAACCGCTGCTCTAAACTGTTTTTATTACAGCATCTGATACAAAATCAATAACACACGGTACAAATACATAGAAGCATGCCTCCAAGGTATTACATGTCTTTTTTTCAGTCTCAACAATATCAAATTCCAATTATTTATAGACAGACACTGTTTTTGTATTATGTTATATATATTTTGTTATAAACATTAACATTATTGGACGATCACAAACAGCAGGCTGAGTTTGACGATTCATTCTCAGTCATGGAAACAGCAGTCTGACAAATAATCAGTCACCTGCTCCTCCACTGGCTTTTAGTCACATTTTGCAGCCTTCATGGGATAATGAATAACAACTACACCACCAAATTAAGTAACAGGCGCGAAACAAGGAAGGCCAAGATCCAAGTAATTTGTACTTTGTGATGAGATTTTCGCTGCCAGACTGAATGAATGAACAAATACAAGGTGTATTCAGACACTTAAACAATCTAATATCAGCATTGACTGGTTTCTTCTGCACCTCACAAATCAAGTTAAGTCCAGTTAGTCTATACAGACAAATGTATAGTTCACAGCATCCTCTTTTAAGTAGCCTATTCATATTGTGCCTATACACAGCTGCAGTAAGGGGGCCTCTTCCCTCTGAGTTTACCATATATGCTCATTTCTGGTCCACCCTGTTTGTAGAATCATGTTTGGTCACTGACACAGCTTCTGTAACATTACGCTGCCTCAGATTCTACCTGACCTAGATCCACAACAGTCGCTGCTCCTTCGGGAGCCACTTTAAGGCCTTTATTCGGTGAATCCTGTCTCCCGTGTGTCAGAGCTACTGCCTGTATTTTAGACTGGAGAGAGAGAGCCGCAGCACCTGGGTTTCTAAGAATAACCAGCTCTACTGCTCTGTATTGCTTTTACAGATAACTCTTACCTGTGTTGGGGCGGTAGCCCGCTCTGCCGTGGTGAGGGTAGGGTGCAGCAGACTGCTGGACTTCAGCCACAGCCCTCCTCTCTTGCTCCCACATCTCCACTTCAGACTCGGTGGTCCGGGAGCCGACGTCCGACACGTCTCCCTCCTCGCCTTCGGTGCTGTTCCTGTAAGGCCGCCGCTGCCAGTTTTGGATAGCCTGTTTGCGGAGACCCCAGTTTCTTGAGCTCCCACCGCCGCATCCAGGAGAGCGCTCGTAGCCCCCCTCACCCAGCCGACACTGCATGTGATAGTACTGAGCCTCAGGACAGTCCTCCATGGGGTGCATCTCCACGCTGTCGCTGTCATAACCTCCAGATCCCTGTGAGACGGACTTGATCCGCCCTGATGCTCTGCAGGAAAAGAGAGAAGGTGGTAGTTTAGTGGTAGACACATAGGTGATCAATTCCACAGCACTAATGACGATGATCATCAAAAATCTGGCTGATAAGCTTTCTTGATTTCTTGCAGAGTTAGACGAGCAGATCAGTACCACACTTCTTTCTTTACATTAATTATGAAGCTATAGACAGCAGCCACTTAGCTTAGCACTGCCCTCTGTCAACAAATAGCCCTTCACTTGAACCTTGGTAAAACCATTACCTGTTTTTATATCTATTTTTTATTCTCTTTTCTTTTTAACAGATTAATCTAAGAAAGAATAACATGTTATTCACTGAGCTTTAGAGACAAGGTGGGCAGGTTTATTTATATAGCACCTGTCAACAACAAGACAATGCAAAGTGTCTTATATAAGTCATAAAAAGCATAAAGATAAAGACAAGATGAGGAAACAGGTATGTAAAAGGAGACATAAGGATGATTTCAAAAGAAAATCAAATAGAAGATAATAAGACAGAATAGGAAAGTACACATTAATCTGGAGAGGTAAAGAGAAAAGCCTTGATTTAAAGAACTCTGTAGGAGTCTGATGCTGCTTTCAAGGGACAGAGTATCACAGTCCAAGGAAAGGTCAGTGCTTGAAGCATAGACTATATAGTTTGAAGAGCTCTTTGGTTTATTGGTTCTTACTTTTAACACAGAAGTTCATGAAGCTCACCCTGTGCTATCATGAATCTATGTTTGAGATGCCATGGTTGTTGCAACTACTCCTACCTTTTACTGCTCCTTGTTTAATGATTGTAATGATAACATCATGTTTTCAGAGAGTGAAATACTTTCTAATTAAGTAGGGTTAGTACGCAGCGGTGCTTCTACTTGACACATGGAAAAGATAAAACTCATTACCTGAAGATACTGAACTTAAACATGATGATGTACTTGCACACTGTACCCACACCACACATACACACTTTCAGTTACTCCTCCTCTAAATCCTTAGGTGACCTGCATGTTTCATTATTAATGTCAGAAAAGACTTCAGTCGGAGTACCACCACTTCCTCAGAGGGAAAACCGCTGTGTTGGTGTCTAATTCAGCAGAACTGGAAGAATTGAACCACCACCACATCAAAACAAACCACATATAGGTAAAGTACAGTATGACTGATAATGAACAGCTGCATTTCAGAGGATTCAACAGAGAATGAGGGCAGCTTTTGTACATACGTACTGCGACGGTACTTAAAATAACCTCCTTGCCAACACAAGTAATGAGCAGTTACAAATATCAGCCTCTCAAAAAGTAGGACAGTTTTCTTTCTTTCGTCTCCTCTGCCTTCTCTCTCACATCTCCATCCTCCCTCTCTCACAATCCAGAGGAGAGTCAAAGCATCTGCATGAATCACTTCAGCTAGAAAAGTGAAAGTGAATCACAGGTGATCTTGCAGGTAGCTCTTAAGTGAAAAGGCTTCACAGAGGATAAAACACAGGTGAAGCCAAACATTTGAAATCACTATTATGTAAGAAGAAAACAGTGTGGTTCTGTTTGAGCCAGTTGTAAAGCAGTAACCTGATAATAATGTTTGTCAGCAATAAATCAATAGCAAGATGTGGGATATGAATTGATACCAATCATGAGAAGCTTGTAGTTACTGTAGCAACTGACAATTAATGATTTATCTGAGTGCATCCAGAATACAGAGTGGCATTAGGGAGTAAATACAAAACAATGCAATTAACTGAGGGAGTTATAAACCAATTCAAAGTGAATTAGAAATCTTAAGAGGACATTTAAGTATATTTTGATTGGATTCACGCAAGGTTCTTAAAATTGCTATTATGAATAACATACAGTGGGGAAAATTATTCTTAATCCCCTGCTAATTTTGTTTGTTTGCTCCCCCACAAAAAAAATTTATGGTCTATAGTTTTTATGGTAAGTTTATTTTAACAGAGAGAGCCAGAATATCAACAAAAAAAATCAGAGATGACTTTAGGCGTGTAACCAAGGTATTTTGGGGCAAAACTGACACATACAGACTAATGACCGTTGCATAAACATCTGATGAGGTCAATATCAATAAATCACTAAGCCGTTGCACATTAGAGAGTACGACCTTTATGACAACTTGTGGCAAAAATATCTCAATCTTTGAAAAAGAGCTATTAATACCACGAGACAGCAGAAGGCTGTTGGGGCCACCATGTGTGTGAGTGTGTGTCGCGCCATCAATGATTCAACACAGCAGGCCTGACGGGTTGTGTGTGACATCACGTTAGGAAAGAGACGTTCACATACCAACTGGGGCTGACATCTGTGTTAGTCAGTGAGTATCATGGCACGGTCATACATCCGAAATCCCCCAGCAGAGTCACACCCCGTGCAGAGAGAGAGAGAGGTGTCCAACCTGCATCTCAGCGCCACTACTGAACCAGAGTGGATCTACTCTGTCACATTATCACAGTGCCCGACACTAGAGTGCGCATGAATATCTTAATATGGATGTCAGAGTGTGAAAAGAGCATGTGAGATGAGGAGTCGTGCTATTCTCAACAATACGCCAACTGCACAAAGTCAATCTGTTACTGTGTGGTGAGAGCAGCACAACCAATAGCAGTTTGAGTTTTCATGATCAATTTATCAATTCATAGGAAAGCAAAACTGGGATCATGTCATCCATCCAATTACTTACCTATTGTCCTTGTTGTATTGTGTCTCAGCTAGTTCAGTACTAGAATAACTATAAGTATAAAACTGTTTCTGTCAATTACTGCATCATCACAGCCATTTGTTTTTATGAGCGTCCAGGCTGTATGTTAGCTTCTGCAGGTCCTCCCATCTCCAGAGCTACTGAGTCCAGATCATCACCTGCTACACGCTACCTGATCCTGTGTAATGCCTGCTGCAAGATCTACTACAATTATTATTAGTTATCATTATTAGCGTTATCTCATAAGTACTTATGGTACCTCTCTCTTTCGACCGCTCTCAATCTACAGTATCATTTCCTCTCCAAGCCAAACTGTTGAGGCAGATGGCTGCCCTTCCTGGGTCTGGTTCTGCATGAGGTTCCTGCATCTTAAAAGTAAGTTTTTTTCTGCCACTGTTTCCATGTGCACTTGTTCTTGGTGGGAATTGTTGGGTCTATGTAAATACTATTATGAAACCTGCTCTATTTAAAAAGTGCCTTAAGATAACTTCTGTTATGAAGTGGTGACTAAATTATAAAATATTTAGTGTTTATTTTGAATTGCAACTGCTGAGGGGAAGGTGGAAATAATATAGCACCACAAGTCAGGTAACAGGCTGTTACCATAGCATTTCCAGTGTTTTCATTGTTTTACTGACGTACTGTAACTGCTACAGCTGCGCTGACTAACACTTATACACAGGACTGAAAAGTTGTTCCCCGATGGCCCAAGGCAGCCAGCACAGTAGACATTGGTTAAAAGCTCTGGGGCTCCAGTGGTTCTGTTGTATTTCCACACATCTGACAGATTGTGTTTCTACTACAGCAGCTCTCACAAGGTTAAAAAAAGATGAGGTGCACCTAATTCATTTGACAGCCAAGTCACAGAGTCACACAGGAGTCACAAAGTCTCCAGCTGCACCAGAGAACCTGATTCCTTTTAAAATAAACAGACATTTTCACAGCTCCCTCAACGGCTGATCAATAATGTATCAGCATTGCTGCCACTTTCTAAAAATAAAAATACAGTAAATTACGATTAACACTTCCTAATTTTATCACATGTAATACAGCAATTAAGGCCTCAGAAAATCCTCTCCTTACTTCCTGATGGTTATGAGCTCCAGTGAGTGTATCATAAAGCTTATGACACAGTGGATTTGGATTTTAGAATCAAGGTATTCAACGACTGAGAGGGTGTGAAATTGTCTGTATATGTGAAATGGGAGCAGGGGGCTGACTTACCCTGTGCTGGGGGAGGAGCGTCGGTCTGACACCTGGTACATGCCTCTTGTGCTTCCAGAGAGGCTGGAGTTTCTCTGAGAGAAGACACAAAGATGCAGATTGGAGGAAAGTGTTATTGAAACGACTCCTTGGTGCCTGGAGACGGACCCCTGGCTCTAACATCATTAACACAGAGATATGGTTGTTATGTGAGATTACAGTGTTCCTCCCCGAAACCCTTGACGAATGAGTGATGACCTTGATGTTTAGGCTGTGCCACTGATTTTGTTTCCTAATTGCAAATCCACATTGCATGGGAGGTTTTTCATGACAAAAAGGTGAATGTTTGTATTTTAATAGGGTCAGAAATAGTTGTCACAATAAGTTGGAACTGCTATAAAAAATTAAAGACTGCTTAATGGATCCCCCACTAGAAAAGGAATAAATCAAACTGCAGCTTTTACCAGACAGTGACAGGTCAGATGACGAGTGTGAAGACAGAACTGAAATTTCCTCGTAATTAAAGCCATTTCTATATGGTTTGGTGGTGTGGATTCATCCCATTTTATCTTACAGGGTCAAAGCTATAAAACAGTTTTTCTAGGTATTTCATGCCTTTATTATTTGATAGGACAGTGACGAGTGACAGGAAATGGGACAGACATAGGGGGAGTGACCTGCAGCAAAGAATCCAACCAGCTGGAAATCTAAACCGAGGACTCATCCACTCAGATGTGCTCTTATCACTCAGCTATCGGGTCATCGCCAAAAACAGGGATATTCTGACCTGGATGAATATCTTTTCAAATCATGATTTAGGCTCAAAAATAACTATGAACAAATCTGATAGAAATCCTGACATTACTGCACAAGTCAATATATCATTGTGTCCAAAGTTGAAGGGGACTGTAATGTTTTGCATATTTACAGCATTTAGTAATTGCGATGCAACTGGAGGTCCAAGAGAGGTCTCCAAACTCACTGGGAATCATGAATATCAGTGGCAAACATTCACAGGACTCTTGCCAGTAATAGGCAAGATATCTTATTCTTATGGGACACACCAGCTGACTGACATCTTCACTTCCTCAAGCAACACAAAAAACCCTCTTTCCTACAACCTACCACAAAATTTGTGGTAGGTTGGCTGTAGCTCCGAAAGCAGGTGTGAATTTTTAAATGTATCTGGTAGTGGGTGTGCAATCTGACTCTCACTCATTCTGTTCGCCTGAGAGCTAAAATCCTCCCAGTCACTCTTTCACACACCACTCAATGCCGCCTGTGCATTGAAGTACGCTGTGTGTCGCGTTTGGATGTACATGAGTGTGAGTGTGAGTGTGTGTGTGTGTGTGTGTGTGTGTGTGTGTGTGTGTGTGTGTGTGTGTGTGTGTGTGTGTGTGTGTGTGTGAAGCAGTGCCAGGTGGAACTCTGTGCACCAGACTGGCAACGTGCCACAGAGGGAAAATGTGCACAAACACAGGCACTGTCCCTCTCTCTCTCTTCCTCTCCCTCTCTTTTTCTCTTCTTTACTCACACAGCTTGTTTCTGGCTCAGGGCCAGTGGAAATGGATCGTGGAGGAAACAGGCAAACTCTCCATCCATGGTTCTCATTCCAGGCCAGTCTGCAGTGGGGACAAATCTCCCACAAATGGATGGAGCAAAACAAGCTGGTGAATTAAGTTTAAAGTCAGACTTTATGCAATTTTTCTGCTTCTTGTTCTGCCCTTGCTACAGAGCTACTGTAAATGTCCTTAAATCACTGCAGTGCTTTCTTTTCTTTAAAGAATTACACTAGATTCATCTTGGACTGAACTAGAAAGCAAGCAGGAAACAAAACATCCGTCCACTCTGTCACTGTCGGTCCTAAAAAACCCATCCCTTAGCAGGTGAGGGTGACCTTGCTGACGCAGTGACAGAGAGAGAGATGGAGAGAGATGGAGAGACAGGTTGTGAAGGTGCGTGGTTGGCTGGGTGACATCTCTGGGCTCCTCGTGACTGTGTAACAGAGCGCCAACCAGTGTGTGACTCCACACTTGTACTTGTCATATTGATTATTCACAGTCCTACGATGGTGCACAAGTGCTGAGACATGAAACTGACTGATGTGTAAATCCAAACAGATCGTGTCTAAAGTTAGGCTGCATTCAGGTCACCCACAGGTCACGTGGGCTTCCAATGCAGAGGGAGAAGTGCACTGCTTTATTATTTCAAACTTACAGCAGTACACCATTTAAATGACTCACTGTGCTGTGCAACAGTACGAAGAAGAATATCTTTGCACTCAGTTGATAGTGATCTGAAGGAGCAGGTTTTGTACTGAGCATCGCTCCAAATAATAAGCCAGAATGAAAGACAAAATTTGTACCACGTTACATCTGATTCAAAATCACACTGAAACCTTCAGCAGGAGCAAGAACTGGTTTCCATGGCAGCACACACATTTGTGCAATGTGGAACAGGTCACCTCTGTTTTTTTCAAGAGGTGTTGGATAATAACTTGATTAAGTGACACTTTTTAAGTACAGAAAATGTCTGCTTTTACTTTTTTCTCTTTTTTCTTTTGGTAACCATTATGTTATAAGGCAAAGCAGATGAAAAAAGTACCAGAGTGGAAGCCGTGTGTGCCTGGAGACAAAGAGCTGATCTCCGGTTTCCGGAGCAAGATGCAGCTTTTTATGTGAGTACACTCTCTGGTCAGGATGTAGTCTGCTAAACAGCCTCGCTATTTCCACTATTTTGATGCTGAAGGCTAAACAGACAGGATTCAAGACTCCCGTTGACTTCACGGACAAAGGACTCAACCTTATTACTGTGGGTGAGCAGCAACAATAACAGGCCAAAACACTGTAGATACATACATGGTTGGATATAGGTTAACGCCCTACATTAGTGTGTTCTTTACAGCAGCAGCTTTTTACGGTCAGGCTGTTTAAGTCCAATTACTGTAGGAGACAACAGTGTTGTTTATGGCTACAGTTTGTGAGTTGCCTTTTCCTCTCTCAACAACTCAATGCCACATGCACAACACTAGGTCCATACAGAAATGGATTTCCAAATTTGCACTTGGCTGATGTGCACAGAGCACTGGACCTGTATTTCTGGAAATTCTGGAAAGATTAAAGTAAAAACACTTTTACCTAATTTCTTCTTCCGTATTCAGGAATAAAATTTAACAAACTTGTGACTGAAAATGCTCTGACATTTAAGCAAGCAAGAGGTTAAGAGCAGATGCTTTATGGCTATGATGACTAACATGTTAGCAGAAGCAATATCAATCATATTTTATTATATATTTCATGTTGTGTCATATAATTCATGGGACGTGACAATGTTTTCTATTTTATCATTTGGCAAACAGAAAAAAACATAAAACTGATATTAATCTAGTTTGCAATCACTTTATGCTTTTTCATTATCTGTATTTGCCACTGTGGTAATAAATACTCTCTTTCTCTGTTGTACCTCATGCACCAGCAGCAAGATATCTTAGCAGGGTATCTTTTATACCCCAGTTGTGTTGACTATTTACATAAAATTCCCATTTTTTCCTATTTCCGTAAAATAAATATATTGGGTAGTCAATCATCCAATATTAATTATCATTAACCTTTGATCATTAGAAGGTATTCAGGTGTCCACATACATACAGGCATCTACAGTAGTGTATTTACTCAGTTTATAAAATCTTCAGAGCTCAGCATCAGAAGTCTTAGATCAAAAATTTGATAAACTTAATCTGAGAACTGTGAATAGTCTCTTCCATATCCAGTACAGGCAGGACTGTTGTTTCTAGAACACATGACATCAGCTCCTTGTTGCATTAAGGTGATGTACAGTCAGAATAACACAGGTAAGTAGTGGCTCATTAGATAACTGTTCAACAAATGTGCTAAATGACTTAAAAGACACACACTTCCACAACACATGCACACACTAATCATCTTCTTCTCTACCGACAAACCTTGAGCATGTAGCTGAAATTAAACTCATATTCACAGTCCTGTTCCATTTTCTGTCTTGTCTTGTGTTTGTGGTGAGATTTTGATCTGATACTAGTTTACTGAGCTTTACCTGCTGATGTATGAAGAAATGGGTGATTGCTGCCCTTTAGCTTTTTAAAGAAGCGGAGACTTGTTGTCTAGGGCATCATGAAGTCCATTATGGGTTTGACCTGTGGTGCATTACAGGCACATTACTCACTATAATCAATGCTTATACACTATTCAAAAGTAGAAAGCTGCTCTGTCGAGTAAAAGCTCTCTGTCAGAAAGAAGAAAGAGGCACTCTGAGGAATTGTGAAGTCTTGGGGGTCTCGGTTAGTGAAAAAGGAAATTAGACCTGAAGCAGCTTGTGATTTGAAAAGAACATTGTTATATTTGAGCTCTTTCTGTACAATATTTTGTCCTGTCACTTTGGAACTGATTTTATATTATCAATAAAATCAAGTCAGATCGGGTCAACTCCAAAGATTCTCACCTGGCGTCCGTTGCCCTTTGAGGCCTGGAGGCTGCAGCGTCCCAGGCTGCCGTTCGGCGTGGTGCCGCAGCTGCTGATGATCTGTAGCTGTTTCTCTGCACGGTCAGCTCGGTCCAGGAGCTCCTCGATGAACTGCTGCAGACGCACCTTGGCGTTGGCTTCCCGCGCAGCCGTCTCCTGAAGGAACTGGTCGATCTGAGCGACCTCTCTGCAGGCACAGGAGGCAAGGGCAGTGTTATTGGTAAGTTATTAACCTAGCGGCTAAAGTGTTGTATAGTTTATTGGTAAGTTTGTGTCATCAGGGTTTGAAGTACAAATCTGAGCAAATGGCCCTTATGTGACTGTTATACACATTCTTCCCCATATTTTTGTCAAACCCTCTCTCATATACACACCAGCTGCTGTCCTGCCCTTTACACACACTGAGGATTGGTGGCAGAGATAAATACACAATCTAAACACAAAGGGAGAGAGCGAGAGAGAGAGAGACGGTGAAGGAGCAGAGAAATGGAGGGGGAGAGAGCAGCAGGATATTTAGACCACAGGCGCAGGAGGGGGGGGGGGGGGGGGTTCTCATCATTTTAAGGGACAGTGTGTTACCCAGATACAGAGGTAAACAAACCAAGAATTCAGAGCGTGTTAGGAGATGTCTGCAGTCTGCTCCGCATGTATTTCTAGCTTTCCCTGCAGTGATACTGAAAAAAAATGAAACAATGTGTGATTGAATAATCATGCAAATGCTCTGATGAGGATTCCTGAATGTTCAGACGATAGAAGTCTGATCACATTAACTCAACACGTTTAAGCTGGGATTATCAATTACATAAGGAGTCCTGAATGTCCAGTGGCAATGAGGAGTCTGTCTGTTGACTGAACCAGCCCTGACCTGGTATAAGTTCAAAATCAGCCCAAAGGAACAAGTTGAACCACGGCCAAAAATAATGTCAATGGAGATTATATTTCATGTTAATGTCAAACTGCAACAATGAAAACAACACATACCGTATGTGCAAAGAGATGCTGATAAACTTCACCTGCCTCATGTCACTTCTGTGAAATAAACTGACACACTATCTTGTTTATGCAAAAGTGGTTGAAGTGACATTGTCATTCATTTCACAGCATTTCTAGCTAAAACCTAATATACTTTATTTTAGTTCTGTTTTTGGTTTCTAGTCAACTCCAGAGGGAAATATTGGATCTTTAGTTGCTAAATGTTCCACCATGTTCACCAGCTACTCGCTAACTGTGTCAGTCTGCCTCTTGGTGCTGAGCAGGTGGTGTGCAGTGGGTTTTCAGAGCTGTTTCACTGTAAACAGCTGCCTGCTGCAGCAGAAAGTGGTGCAAAAACAACAGTGAGAGCAAAACTAAAACACTACAGTCAGTCACAGTGGCAGACAGCAAGACAGTGAGCTGAAACTCACTATGAACTCTCGACACATTAAAATTCATCACTCAACCACCTTCTTTCAAAATGTCACACTGACATTACGCATTGACAACTACCAATAAATGCTTATTATGCATTAGTCAGTATTATGATGCAGCCAAGAAAATGTCCATCAGTATATTGGAGTTCATGCTGACGTCTTGAATTGTTTCAACAGCCCCAAACCCCAAAGATATCCAATATATTTTTCATTATTGTGTAAAACAGGGGAAATAAGCCAATCTGTCTGAACAATCTAATATCAAAATTGTTTTTGTGAATTTTTTTGTGTTTGTTTCAGTGTTAGTTTTCACTTCCACACAAATCTTTTCATATCCAAATATTTTCCCACCACCCACCCAAAATCTCACATCCCGTCCTCTACACAACTTTTTTCTTTTGTTTCCTTGCCTGTTAATGTGGAACAGCCTCCGTGTGGGACTTCTACAATTCCCAGAAGCTACAGACGTCCTCAAGTCTGTTTTTGCTTCTTTACTTTACAGTATATATCTCTGTTTGTGTCCTTATAAACAGCCCATGCCTCTACTACTGTCTAAACAATGCAGTCAGGAGAGCTTAACAAGGCAATTCAGTCAGCTGACCTTGACAGAGACACAGGAGCCACTGAAAGGCTCAGACCGTCACAGCAGACAGGGAATGGGAACATAAAATTTGTTTCCCTCAAGTTTAGATTGGTTTGTGTTTCTTCTTTTTCTCCCTACAAACATCTTTAACAAGTCAAGAAACAAACCAAGCCGCTCATGTTCTCATTCAAGCACTTGTTTTTAATAAACTGCATGAAGGAGACTGATTGGAGGATGCTTTTTATGCAGCAGCTACTGTGAAATATTCACTACTTGGAGCTGTTACACAATCCCGAGTCGTTTCAAAACAGCACCAACAGTCAGAGTGAATGTTCTTGAAATGGGGACATTCTGGAGTAAAAATAGTTTGGCATCTGGCACAGTTAACTTTCCTTATCTTGAGGCAAAGATTACAAAAATATGAGTCCGGGATTAGTCTAGGTGTTTGACTGTAGAGGAGAAAAGGAGGCAAAAGTGTTATCACATCAGTGAGTAAATTATCAGTGAATCAGGAAATGATGTGATAATTAAGTGGCTGTAACTTCTCTTCATTCTTTCTGTGATCAATGCTGGTTAAGAGCTTTTCCCTTGGTAATTGTTCATAATGCAGTATAAGATGATTTCATCTACACTGAATCATATTAAATGTACTGTGATTCAAACAGGACCATCGCTGTTTCCTGTCCCCATTGCTACGGAATGACTTGTGGAAATGAACAGAGAAAAAACAAAGAGGTGCGTTTGAGACATGAAGCTGCTTTATCCATCTCAACCTTACCAAACTGTAAACTCTGCTTATGGAAAAGGAAGAGGGAGTTCCAGTTCCAACATACATCCCACGCATCAGAGAGATTTCATCGGCGGGGATCTCTCAGAGACAAACTGAAGGCAAACACAGGAGGAGGCAGCGTCTGATTTCAACCACATGAGGGTACAAAATGTCATTATCAAGGGTAAAGCTAGCTTCTCTAGAAGTTTCACAGAAAGTTTGACTTTCTTTAAACGTGGGCTAAAAAAAATGGTTTGCTCTCTACGGCCTTTGACTGAACCTTAAAGCAGTGCTGACTGATTGTTTATGCCCCTGGGGGCAGTGAAACATGCTGTGCACACACAACATTGAAACAACATAAGTTGTTCTTGTGAACTTCATGGTCTTCACCGATAACCCCTGAGGGAAATCTCTGGCTCTGTAGCTGCTAAACGCTCCACTGTGTTCATCGGCTAAGTGGTGACCTAGTCTGTCCGCTGTTGGTAAGTGGCATTTCATCAGTTGATCAGAGGTATTTTTCTAACAACAGCTGAAAATACGCTGATGAGAGCGTTGAGCGTGAACCAAAACAGTAAAGCTTTAAGCTGTAAAAACCAAAACAATGAGCTGAAAGATGCTACAATGTCCTGCAGACCTACAGATGACCTACAGGTGTTTTTCTTTTTGGATTCATCACTACAAGCGGCGGCTACCACATCACACAATTATTTAATTAACTGTTAAAACTAAACCAGGCAGGATGCTAGCTACTGTACTGCGTGTAAATGCTCAATTACACACCACCTACATCTTTGTGTGAGTGTTTTTGCAACAGCTAATATGAAGCTGGAAGCACTGACATCTTTTATTGTTGACTAGCCTACTTATTTCTCTTTTTTGACTTTTCTTTTGCTTTTAAAATGTTTTCTATTCTCTCAATTCGTCTTTCAACACATTGAACTATTTCTGTTTCTAATGCAATATATAAAGCATTTTGACTTGCCCTGTGTGTGAAATGCATAATAAAAATGAACTTGCCCAACCTAAAGGAAAAGGGAATGAATGTTCAATTTAGACACAGCTGTATCTTTTGTAAATAATCACATTTACATGGTGAACTTGCTTAAGACCCTAAAGTTAATATCAAAATTGGTTTGCAAACACTTATATGAACACTCCTCAGTCTAATCACAAGACACATCTCTGGCATTTTTTGGTAGATTGCTGCAGCGACGAGACCACTGCACTCATCAAAAAAACAACAAAAAAAGCAACATAATCAATATGCAGGAAGACAGATGCTGGATGTGGGTGTGCTCATGTGAAAATAGCATAAATTAGTAAACTGCCTCCGCGTATTATATCATTGATTCATCCTACTGTAAATAATGTATCTCATTTGGGTGCACAATAAATGACTCCAAGTATCATTTATTTTGATTTAATAATTAGAGCTGTACCTAATGTGATGTATGACTGCGCAGCCTGAAGCTAAAATTTTGAATCCCATTGTTCACGTTAATTAACAGAGAACAACATGACTGAACATTGTTTTAGTTCATCCCCCAGTTGAGAAACATATAGCTTTGTGAGGACTGCTGAGCTAGGTGTGTGTGTGTGTGTGATCTGCACTAGACTCTGTGTTTTGACGTCCAAAATTCCATGTATCTGTTATTTGTCTTAATCAATTATTCAAGTGTCTTAGGTTTTGTTGTTACCAGAGACAGCAACTGTCTCTTATGGGAGGAACATGTTGAAAGCAACACAGGAAAGCCTTTCCCTCTCTTTGCCTGTGTGAGGACGAAATGCAGACATGTACTGTAACAGGCCGCCTGGCTGTCTAACCACTCAACTGAAGGAACCTCAGTGAGCATGGAAATCCTAATGGAGAAGAAAGGGAATCGGTGGAGACGGTGGAGGGAGAGCAGCGGGGGAGAAAAAGGGAAGAAAAACCTTCCCCAGATCCCAAGAGACGTGCAAAGAGACAAGGGTAAGACCAGGAATAAAGAGCAGAGGAGACTCAGAGGGCTGAAGCTGATACGAACCCACGAGGAGGAGGGAATGGGCACTAAACACACTGCAGAGGCTAAAGCAACAGACAGGAAACAGAAATCTGCAGTCATGTGGAAGCAGAAAGCACGGGAGGTTTGACAGCGGAGGGAAGAGAAATGGGATGTGGCTGCTTCCTGTTGTCAATCCCAATTTCAACACAGACACACACACACTTTGCTCTTGCAGCGTGACTTGCTCCAACACCTCGGAAATAAAGCCTCAAGGTGACAAACACACCACGTGTTTATTCTGATGCCAAGGGAAGCTGGAAAAGAAAGCCGCCATCTTTTTGTGGGTGGTGAGCAAGCAGGTTATTAGTCTGGGGTGTGATTCAGACTAAATGACTCGGCGGAGGTTCCATCACAACAATTCATTTTCGTGGGAGGAGGGGAACCACATACTTCACGGTTTGCTGAAGGTGTCCCAGGGTTCACGACTCTTTTCTATCTTTGTTTCCATCTCACGAGCACCCACACACAGACACAGGGAACATCCAGACGTGCTGTTATGTGATATGTTGTCGAACCCTCACGCAATTTATATTTTGCCTCAAATGTCATTATTTTTTGTCTTGTTGAGACGATGAGCAGATTGACACTACTCACATATCTGCAAGGTAAATATGCAGCTGGAGCGAGCAGCTGGTTAGCTTAGCTTAGCTCAGCGTGGGGACTTGAATCAGGGGGAAACAGCTAACTGAGCTCTCTTCAGATGTAACGAAATCCTCCTACCAGCACTTCCCAAGCTTCCTGATGAGCAGGTGGTGTATCACTTTTGTAATCTGTAAAAGTGTAAAGCATTGCATGTGTAGAATTGACAATGTTTAATGCAGGGTTATGTCTTTTAGATCACAATAACTAAAGCCTACCTTTACCTCCATCTACAGCATTTGTTGGTTTTTTCGATTCTATTCAGAGGACAGATTATGCACCACTACTTTGACCCACTGCAATATATACAGAGGGTAAAAATGATGTGATTGTTCTAAAATTTACTCATTACATCCAGACAATCCATGCCAATATTCACTTTTTTCCAATCGTAAATTGTCCTTGTTATACAGTAGATGGATGTGTGGTTATTGATAAAAAATTATATTTTTTACTGTCAAACATTGATATCCGCCTCAGAATCAAGTACTGGTCTATTCTTACTATGCAATTTTGGGGGCTTTTTATTGCCTTTAATTAATATGCAATTTAAGTAAAGGTTTTGCTAATTTCTCATAAAATATCTTTTTTTCTCCCACAATGCTGTTATTCCTATATGTGTGACTTCTGTTCAATATTCTGACACCATATCTGGGCTGTGATTTTTCTTCTCACTCTCCTTAAGCCAAACAGTTATCTCACAGCCATCAAGATGCTGTGCATGAATGGGATGTAACTTCCATAAATTTTCTTTCATTTGATCTTTCCTCATTGAACTAAATATTACATGTGAACGCTAAGCTCTGATGCAAGTAGTGCGCCTCAACAAATCCCCAACTGACACACAACAGTGGACATTCAATCAAACCCACTGGTGAGGAATAATAAGATCTACTGTAGGTGCTAAATTTTAGTATAAACAATTGTTGTTACTTCCTAGAATAAGGGGCATATTTGCCAGGTATGCATTTAACACCTGTTGCCTTCTTGTCCCCTTGAAGCACTTGGAAATAAAAAAAAAAATATTCTTTCACTCCAGTCTTGCTAAATTTCGTCCTTGATTGCCTGAAACCAACAATCTCAACAGGAGTTTCTTCATTACATTAATGAAAATGGGCTTTGAAATCCATAATACATGTCTAATTCTGCATGAGCACTGCATGTGCACAGAGAAATAATGAATAGCTAAGCCGGCCATGTTTCATTTCCCTTCCACTTAATAACCATAACAAATAGTCCAGTATAAGCAAAGACATCCAGCTGAAACAGGCATGATTAATAAGGCATGATCTTATGAAAGATTCTGTTTAAATGTTAATCACAATCACTGGTCAGACTCCTTTCACAGTTGTCATCATCCCTGACCATGATTCAAAATTATTCCTCATTAATATTAAAGAGCAGCGATGATTGACTGAAAGGCCTGCATGAGGAAGACGAGGATGTTGCATGAATAGGAGCTTTTTCCGGTTTAACAAAGGACAGCTGATTGTGTGTTGCTCTGTTTTGACACCTGGATCAAATAATGCCTATTTTTTCTGATGAGAAAAATTCAGAACACTACATTGTGCCATCATGTCATAATGTCACATATTTGTATGACTCACACGCGTGCGCACACACACACACACACATAACAAAACACATCATAACACAAAGAGAGGCAGCATGGGGAGCTGTCTGGAGACTACGAGGAGATGTGAGACAGACAAGGATGAAAGGCTGAGAGAAAGGGGATGATGAAAGAGACGCAGGTTGAAATGTACTGTTTTCAAAGCCCCCAGGAATAAAAATGCATGACTGGTTTCCCCAAGAAACCCACTAAGCCGAGTCTTGGCTCAGATCAATCAAGGGAAAGTAAATATTTGACTATGGTTTGACCAGTTCTCCCAAAATCTAAACAAAACGGCTGAGTCAACCGGTGATGCGACAGGATGGTGATGATGTGGCGCTCTGCAACGTGCATGAACATGAAGGGATTTGTTATGCGAAAAAAACCCACCTTTAACTGCTGTCTGAATTGTGTGAATATTTATTTTCAGCGAAGATGATGATGATGGCGGCAATCATATCAAGGAAATGTAGGATGGAAATGTGTGTGTGTGTGTGGGGGGGGGCTGCAGCTAGCAATTTTCCTCTATATTGATGTCAGAAAATTATGAAAAATGAGCATCATACATTTCCAGAGCACAAAGTACCTCCTTCACATTGCTTATTTTGCTCGATCAATGGTCCAAAACTCAGAGGTATTTACTACATCAAAATATAAAAGAGAGAAATGAAATAAATCTTCACATTTGAGAACCTGAAATCTGCACATTTTGAGCATTTTTTCCTTGAAAAAACAAGTCTTACTCAACATTAATATTCTGGCTTAATGTTTCAGCGCTAACAGAGATTATTTTAACACATCTATGGATTTCAACTTGTTGATGCCGGCAGCACTCTTTCAGCTCGATGGCAACCTGACAGCTCAAAAACAAAAAACTAGAAGCCCATGACAGTGCAGTCTCAATATCAGTGTTTCAAGTGAGGAACAGCAACGCAGACCTACCGATGCTAAACTCCTGTTGCTACAATCAGAGTCCATGTGCAGGTCTTAAAGCAGAAGTAAGCGGAATGTTTGTGTTAATATAAGTCTTAAATAGTTATATCTTCCGACAGCAATCACTTACATAGAGTGTTTGGTCTGAAACACGGGTCTGTCAGTCACTCTGCTCTGCTGTAAGCCGAGGAGAAAACTTTCCTTGTATCCTACAACCTTTATCCAATGAGGAGAGAGAACGGCATAAAGGGGCGGTCCTCTCTGTGTGTGCAGCCAAGGCATGCGCGTGAATGTGGTGACATAGGGACGAGGGCGGGGACTGCTAACTCCATCTGCTGACAAGAAGTTAGCCAAAACGACCAGATCGCTTACTTCTGCTTTAACATAATGAAACCGATCACAGATGTGTCCATGCAGTGAAACAGTGTTTGTATCATCCTTCCTGTTTGCCTTCTCCTCCAGATACATCCCACCTCAAGGACACATTATGTCAGTTCCTTCTATGTAATGATGGCCATGAACAGCCTTCACGCCCATAAACCCTGCTCTAACCGAGCACTAACATCCACTGCATCATCCATACACAACAATCTGGGTCAAGTAATAACACATAAAACCCTTTGTTGGTGTAAGCCACCTCATACTCCCTGTGTAAATCTGAATGCACAGCCTATGCATGTCAAATTTGAACATCATTCTCTGTAAAGTGTCTTTTCTAAGCTTAAAGTTATCTGACTGCAGACATCCAATCCTTGACAATAAACTAAATAGATTAAAGCCACTGGTAATTGTGTTGAATTCTACGAAACATTCGTCAATAATTTTTAATTTTAAAAAGTCAATATAGTCCATTCTTTGGATGCATTTTTCAGCATAATACTTTATAGAACCTATTTACTGGCTTACAAGATACTGAATATTTGCCTGATATTACAGTCCCGCCTCTGCATCCATCTTAATTGCAGATTCCACATTTGTAATTCCACATTTTTAGATACGCTGCAGATCACGTTCCTACACTGATTTCTTTTCAGTAAAATAACCCTTCAGAAGTCTTGCCTTGCTAATACAGCGGGTTCCTCTCTTCCTCTCTCTCTGGCACCCCCCTGAGGCAAGTTCTCTCTCTTCCCTGACAGCTTCACTTTGCATCCAAGCTCACTGCTCAGTAAAGACTGAGCTTGTTTTCTTTTCTTTTTTTTTTGAAGGAACACCAGTGACAGTAAACAGCAAGACTCCTCCATGTTCTGTGCTGCCTTTGGAGCCTCCAGCTTTCTTATGCTGCACAAGGCACTCTTACTTTATCATGGCTGGTTGTAGGAATAAATCAAGCCTCAGGGCTCAGGCCTATACTGCAGCACTGTGTGTGAATATGATATGAAAATCTAACAAATCTCCCTTTGGTATGCAGAGGGTGAGCAGACACAATATCACCAGCACCTGCATAATCTAGTAACTGCAATCCTGCAACACTGAGTCTCTCCCATTTTTACATCATATACAAGAGCGTTCGGGTAGGGGTGCACCAAACCGAATCAATTAAACATAGTAGCGCTTATATTTATCTTATTAAGTGGACTGACTAATATGATCAATCCACAGCTACACTCAATCAGTAATATAAGGCTGCCTCTTAACATGAAAACGATACCAGCAAGTTCCACATTGAGGGGTGGACAGATGTTAAATTTAAAGGAGAAGACCGGTATCAGATCTACGCAGAAATCCTGTCCTATCAGAATCACTATTGGGAGGAAAATACTACTTGAATCAGTGCATCCATACAAATGACAGTGACACTGCTTTAACATATAGCCACAAAGATGTCTAGTCTCACCAGAAAAGTTTTTGGCATGAACACAACTGCCGGATTGGCAGTTGTATCTGATGAGTTTGATGAGGGAAACCAAGAAATCCCATTAGCCTCCGTAGCGTAGCTCTGAGCAGCTCACGGCTCTGCTCCGCCGTTCTAAAAATAGCTTGCACCGACAATTAAAGATAACGAACCTACTCCAAAAACTATAGGGATTATGGCAATGGGCCAATTTACCAAAAATGTTCAACTATCCCTTTAAGTTTAAAGATGTAAATTTGTTGTTTCCCCCCCCTCACCCTCAACAAAGAACTAATAATCCTGAATGACTGAATGAGTGAGTGATAGAGTTGTGGTGAGTTGAATTGTGGCATCAACAAATCTGTGAGTATATTGAGAAAACAAGTGTTTCCACATGAAATAAACGAAACAAAAAACGAGTCCTTGTCTCCAGCTTCCAAATGAAGCCAGTGCTCAAGTCCAAGTTGAGTCATGAGTCCTGTAAATCAGGACTCGAGCATGGCAGCTTTTGCTGAAAATGACAACTATTGTCATTAACTGTTAATTTGTTGATTATTTTATGTACCTATATATATATATATACCTTTGAAATAAAAAAGCCCAAGGTGAGATCTTCAAAACTGAGGCAAATGTTGATATTTTTGTTTGAAACATTTCCAAAACGCTTAACTTGTTTCCCATTTCAGGGCTGGCATATTGGATAGCAAGGTTTAAATTATACTGTATTGACCCCATGTACATCTCATATAAACCTTTCCCCAGAGAAGAGGAATAATTAAGTATTACAAGAACAGCAGCTGATGATCTGCCTGTGACAGGAGCAGACAGTATCATGTCCTCCTTCAGGAGCACTCAGTGAGGATAGCCATCATTTCCATGGCTATGTAAGAAACAGATCTCAAATTTAACTGCCATATTAAATGCCACAGACAAAATCAAAGCTAATTGCAAATAGCTCTTCAAAATGATCTACCTCTAATTAGCCAGTTAGCAGTTGTAGGAATTTTAGAATAACCAAATAAACCTTGTTGTGTGTCATCAAGCAATCGTTAATCGCTATAAAGATTACGACATATCTGTGACAGACACAAAATGAGGATGTTTTCTAATTTGAGGGAATATACGACACGCTGAAATGATGGAGATAAGCATCCCACCATCTTTCATTTCTCCTCAGACTCCAGTTTCTGCTGATTACAGCCTGCTGTCGTTTATTAAAGCCGCTACTGAAACACTTAATGGCCATGCTTCAGAGACTCTGTTATTCATTCAGTTTCGACAGCTGCAGCGTAGGGTGATATTTATCACTATGCACTCTCAGTGACCATTCCAGTGTGAGTTTGTGGTGTGTGTTTGTGTATTTAAATCAAACTGCATGCTGAGACCAGAACGCAGACGGGGTAGAATCAAATCAAACTGTACTTGAGGCTTTTCAGTGTTATTTACACTGTTTCAGTGAGCAGCACAGAATAAATTACCAGCTCGGTGTCATAATTTTATGCATGGCACTGCAAGCAGCAGAAACCAGATTGTGGGAGTTTCTGCCAGTTGCATGGCAACACACAGGTGAATCACATTTCTAACATTTGACACGACTGATACAACATGATGTATATTTCCTTGAAAGGGCAGACTCTCTGCAGCCACTGGGGGAAATCAAAGAAAGAGAAAAATCAGCTGAGTGTTTAAGGTTTTTGGGCAGACACGTTTAAGCCAATAAGCTGCTCTGTGTCTGTTAACAACTGCTTAGTCATCAACCCTGCTGAACATTCACTGACTGTGATGCCCTTTTTCCATCTCAGAACGACTCTGTATTTTAGAGGCTGAATGAGCTTACTGTTGGACTGCCAGCTTCTCCTCAGACAGGCAGACACAGAAAAAGTGCCTGTGTGTGTGTGTGTGTGTGTGTGTGTGTGTGTGTGTGTGTGTGTGTGTGTGTGTGTGTGAGAGAGAGAGAGAGAGAGAGAGAGAGAGAGAGAGAGCAAGAAGTAGGAACCGGGCTGTGGGCAACAGCTAAGGGGCAGTCACATGCACAGACAAGGATTTTAAGAGTGTGACCTTCCTGGCCTGATGCTGCCAGGGTGTGGGTGCATGACCACAGCTACTAACCTTTACAAGAAAAAGGAGGGACTGAATAGAAGAAAAGTGCACTTGTCTCCTGCTCATTCAAACCAATGAAACACTGTTTTGTGTTTTCCTGTCACAAGATCAGCCTTGTCCACTTGTGTTATAAGTCATTCGATGATGGAATATGAAACAAATTCAATGAAAATCCAACAAAAAGAGATTTACAGTACAACACTTCTGAAACTAGTGCTTAAAGGATAATTACCATTTTTTACATTCTAGGACTTATTTCTAGCATAAAATACGATAATTTACTCACCCAGATAACTTTGGTGTCATTACAAGTCGTTCCGACAAAATTAGATCCAGCCGAGAGCTAGGCACCGGAATGCAGCCTCTAAATAACACATTATCCGCTGCGAAACTTGTTAATTTCACCAATATTTTGTTATGATACGCTAGTGCTATTCCCCTCTGAGTCCGGGGTGACCTGTTATCAACATCCGGGGTCTGTAGGTTGACCTACTAACCTCTGACCTGGATGATATCATCCTCTAATTTCGTCGGAACGACTTGTAATGACACCAAAGTTATCTGGGTGAGTAAATGATCGTATTTTATGCCAGATTGTAAAAAAAACGGTAATTATCCTTTAATTTTGATAATAAAATAATCATTACCTTTACTGATCAAGCAGAACTGCATAATGTATTGCAAAATGTAAGGATTGGATTATTTGTGTTCTGGGAAATTATGATGTTTTTACTGTTATCAGACGTTTTACGGCCCTACGGAGGTTAGTTAGAAATAACTACGCAAATCAATGTCAGTTGCAGCCCTATATGACCACCATTAAAGCACATATTATGTATCTACACATGGGTATCTACCGTAATATACTAAGTGAAAGCCTCACACACACACACACACACATGCATACATGTAGTGCAGGGATGTGTGCAGTGGTATGTCTGTGATGAGATTAGAGGCCTTGGACAGTGCCTTTCTGTCTCTGACCTACTGTTGACATTCAGACCTGATAAGGAGACTGGGGAGAAGTGATAAAAAGCAACAGGAAGGTAGAAAGACAAGGCCGTCCGACCGTCCTGACAGATAAACACACGGCACAGATACCAGACGACTTTAATATGAGCCTCGAATAACGCTTGTCAACATTTGCTGATCATTTTAACAAAAGAGAGTGTCACAAAGAAAGACGCTTATGTTTGTGATTGAAGAGGCTGTGAAAGCACCAGAATTTAATCTACACAGGTGGAACAGAAACCACATTTTTATTAATCTAATCTTCATCTGACACCTTTATTGAATTATCTGAGGATGAAAGTAGATGATTCAACTCACAATAAATATAATATAACCAGTCTACTGAATTCCTCTTTTTCGAGAGCCTTCCCTTCTCAATAGACGGTTATTGTGCTTTGTGATTCTCATTTCTAAACACTTATTAACAATGAATCAGAAATTGGATTGGACATTGGTAGAATATGCTTTATGGAAATTCAACGCTCTAATTAGTGAGGCAGGAAAAGGGCAAACCTTTTTGTAAAACATAATGGTAGACGATGCATTGATTTAATCTTCCGTATTTAATTTGATTTTAACATCGACTTATCTTCAGTGAAAAAAAAATATATATATATATATATATTTTACACGCTGGTTCTAGACCAAAAATAGCTTCAATGTTTGGAACGCACCAATTACCATCCTGGGATTCATTTCAATAAAAGCTCTGAAAATCAGTCAAGTGCAGCCTGGTCTTACCCACTCTTTGTGCTTTTCTGTGGGAGCGATCCAAACCATGTTCAACAGATTCAAAGCCACCAATGAGTTGCATCACCACTCTGTGATTTATATCCAAGCACTCCTATTTACAGCGGCTGTACTGTTAACTATTTCATGCAGCATGGCAGCTTTATGGAGGCACTATCTTAACCTCCTGAGACCCGAGCTTTGTTCTGGTGTGCATTTTTTATTTCTCCTTGCTATCTGGGATAAGTAGGACCTAATAAGTACAGTACCTAAAGTTTGTCTTTGTACAGGAAGTAGTTTTTGCAAAAAATGATGTCCTCATATGAGGACACTGGGACTATCTCAACATAAAAAAACTGTATTTGCTGTTTGGGACCAGAAGGGCCCAATTTGTGTAAATTCAAAATTTCAGCTTTCTACAATAAGTAGTTCTCTCAAAAATCAGTGTCCTCATACGAGGACATCGGGTCGAAAAACAATGACTCCTACTGTATATAGAATACAGTGACATATGGAAGTTCAAAGGGGTCTTATTCTAAAATGCCACATCAGATTGGCCTGATTTTCTGAGTGTCATCCTGAGGTCAAGTACTATCAGTCTGAAGTGGAACGGTCAAGTAATAACAAGTAGTTTTTAAGAAATGTGAATCCTCCTGAGACCCTGCATCCTCATACGAGGACATTATTTTTGCCTCTTTGCACCATGATACTCTCATTTTTAAAAACTTATCTTACCTAGTGACTTATTAGCCACATTTAGGGACACTGCCTGTGCCATCTTGTGGTGATATCACAAAAAAAAGACAACAACATGTTACTTTAATAACATAACATAGTCCCAACGTCCTCAAACGAGGACGTGACATTTATTGATGTCCTAGTCTGCTACTATTACTAAAATGTGTCAAATTTTAATGCCATATGAAGACAGAGACATTGTTGTACATAAATACACTGGTTTCATTCATAAAATTTGGATTTAATTCTTATCTTGGTCTTTTATCTTCTGGCAACTGCCATAGAAGGCTCCGGCTGAAATTCCCGCCATTTTTTACCCCCAAAGAAATTGGTGAAATTTGTGATATCACCATAAGTTGGTGCAGGCAGTGTCCATAAATGTGGCTAATAGGTCAAAGTTTTTAAAAATGGAGTATCATGGTGCTAAGAGGCAAAAATGTAATGTCCTCGTATGAGGACGCAGGGTCTCAGGAGGCTAAGAGAGAGAGAAAGAGAGTCGGGCTGTGAGAGACACTAGACAACTCTGTTGCCATCCCAGCTGCTCCGGTCCAACCCTCCATTCAACATGAGGCAACTAACCAGCCCTGGAGGGAGACAGATGCAGACCACATCTGGTGGGTGGATATGAATGAAAATTACGCTATCAACAGAGAAGTGGAGGTGAAGGAGAGAAGGGGAGTGTGTGTGTGCGACTGTTATATGCATGATAATGTGTTTTTCTAAATTACCACATTTCAGAGCTGTAGTGAAAATAATAAGTCAAATCTGCTAATATGTGAAACTGTGAGACAGTCTGAGTCACTAGAACCAGTGCGATCCACTCACTGCTGTTTGTGGTTGAGCTCTGCCTCCTTGTTCACCAGATCCTGCTTGAGGTTAGCTAGCATCTCCACGGAGACGTCCACCTGCCGAGAGAGCTCGGAGGCCTTGTCCTCCAGGTCTTGTTTCTCCTGGCTCAGCCGCTCGCTCTCTTGCTTGGCCCTCTCCAGCTCGGAGCTCTTCCTCTCCAGCTCTGCCTGAAGACGGCCTACACGGGCTGCTATTTTCTGCTCCACCTACAAGACATGAAGCACTTGAGCCTCTCCTGCTGCAATAACCATGTTAAATAAAACAAAACTAGGAACACTAATCAGATGTTCAACCAAGATTCAGTTATAACATAGGTTTTGTACTGATCCATAACCTCTGTATTTTATAGGAAACCATTCTCACTTGGTTCTGACAAACTTAAGTTAAATCAGTAACACACTGTAAGTGCTCCATTTGTTATCCAGCTTGGTCTCTTATCGAAACTGTGACTTCTAAAAATATTCTCTGAGTTTAGGTGTGAAAGAGGCATGAAAAATCAGTGGTGCAGTTATTCTTCCTGTAATTCCAAAAAGTGCTAAGACAAAACTTTTCTGTCTTCTAAAAACTTGTGTTGAAAATGTCTCCATTTTCTGATTAATTTCCACTATGTGTCATCTTGTACAGCAAAGAACATCCTGATTATAAAGCTGCTGGGCTCTTTACAGGCGACACATTATTCCCATCTGAGCTACTCTTCACTGGCCACTGACATGATGTGAGACTGGTAAATGATCAAATTCAGTTCTCAAAGCAGACTGAGGGTGTCAGGAAGAGTGCTGCTGGTGCTTCAGTGTCTAAGCTGAAGACCAATGGTGATGACTATTTTATTTCCATCAGTGCCTCTAGACGATGCCATAACCTGACCGAGCAGATCAGTGTATTTGTGTATTTGATGAGTTTGATGAGGGACAGGTGACCTGTACTGTTCACCTCCATTGTGTTCGCTGAGCAGCTCGCGTCTCTGCCCTGCGGATCTCAAAACATCACGCACCAATAATTAAAGGTAATAGGCAAATTTGCCAAAATGTTGAACTACCCCTTTAAGGAAGTAGAAGTTGTCTCCATGTTAACCAGAATGATCATTTACCTCTTCAGACAGCTTCTCCAGCCTCTCGTCCAGCTCCAGCCGTTCAAACGCCCGTGCCTTCAGCCTGGCGAGGCCTTCCTCGTAAGCTGCCTCCACTGCACTTGCTGCTACATTAGCAGCCACCGCTACAGCTGTGCTAGGGTTTCCATGGGGACCCTGGTCTGTGGATGTCATAGCTTTCTTCATGAAAATCTCCCCCAGGGGAAACTCCACATTGGGAATATACCGGGCCGCAGAGTTGGAGTTGGCCGGGGTCAAACTGAGGTCGTCCGCGCAAGGAAGTTCGCGGCAAGGGAAGCGCCGCTCCTTTAAAGCTGAAGGCCGCAGCGGCTCGAAAGGGTCGTTGTTGTTGGCAGGCGTGAGGAGAGCTCCCTCGGCCACTAGGGGCAGCAGAGCAGCAGCGTCACATACACTGTTTGACTTGGAGAGGACGTAGAGGGTCTCGTACGTGTGGTTGTACTCCAGGTGGGCACGTAAGGACGACAGGCTTCGGAAGCGCTTGTGCTCCCCGCAGCGAGGACAGCGGTATGGCAGGTCCAGAGAGGCCATTCCGTGCAGTAACTGCTGGAGGAGAGGGGGGCGCTCACTCGGCACAACGGCAGCGCCAGTATGAGGGCACAGAGGTCAGGCACCTGACAGATCCTCTCATGGTGAAAACAGGGCAGCTGTGGAGAAGAAGAGATCCCATGTGCGACGAAGGAGCCCCAGCTCAGTCACATGACCACACATAGTGGCAACGTCCAACTGGTCCTTTCACTTCATCTTTTCACGGCTTTCCTGCCCGAGGTCCTGAAACAGAGGGAGAAAACACAGGTGAGTTCTTGTTTTTCTTCTTCTTCCCCACTTGTAGCCTTTTCTAAAAAAGAAGACGTCTGGGCAAACGGGACTGGATCCATTAGTGAGAGTGCTTGTTAGCGCCGACATCAATTTCCAGTCTGACATCTACAAGGTCAGGCTGGACAAATCTCCTTAGTCCAACAGTCCTTTACAAAGAGATCTGGTAACCCACAGGAAATGAGAGACTGCTCTATCTCTTACCTGAGTATTCAGCTTTTGCTACTATTTTGCTTTGAAGCCATAAATGCCCCATTATTTGTAACTATACCCCAGTAGGGTAAAGATAAGTCAACTGAATTTACAACATATAGGAAACAAAGACAGACAATTTCTGAATGGCAATGAACCTTGCATTCACAAAACTGAAGTCTGTTGTAATCACTTTATAAATATTTACATTTGTCATGTCCATCTGTTGCGTAGATGCGGAGTCAAGCTGCTACAAACAAAACTACATCACTGTGTTCATCCAGTTACCCAGGACTGGATGCTCATGATGAAATAAAAAATCCAGCCTCAATTCATTCCCCTACTTCAGGTCCTCTAATCAAAATACAACTCTTTCATCAAGCGCTAGACTGACCTTGTGGCTAGATGGGTTTTTGTGATTAAACTTGTTCTATTGAAACCAGAATCATGGTATTTTCACAATATTGACACTGTCTACAGAGTATGAAATGTATCATTTAGAGCCATTTGATAATGGCTGATATATCCTTTATTCAAGGATACCTAAAAAAAAACAAAAAAAAAAAAAAACAAGGGGTCCAAAAATGGGGCACAGAGAGTATACAAAATATCCAATTAGATGTCATTAAAGAGTACAGACAAAAATCTTGGTAAGATGCATCAGATGTGATTTGTGTGTTTGTGCATTTCTGCTATTAGGCTGTGCTGAACTGTTCTTATATCATACAAACTATGTATAGGGAGTCACCATTTTTAAAACAATCAACAACCCAGTGAGATCTGGTGAATAACCCAAGAATACTGAAGCCCAGAACTGGACTGCTGTACAGTAATGTTTCCGCCTCATAGTCTGTATATTTGATGCAGCCAATGTCGGAGATTGGAGACAGTCTTTCTATTAACATGGAGCATTTGGACTCTTACAGCTGGGCAGCAGCGGCGTTCACCAATCTGGAGACTGGAGGTTGAACCAGAGCTGATTTTATCAATCTCACTACTTTCTACAGACGCTATTAATGAGCGAAGCTGTAAGCACAGACATACATACACTGGAAATACCCAGAAGTCACTGAGACTGTTATTAGAAGTCTGCTGAGGCTGGATAAGGGAGTGTACTGGCAAGTCGTGCCCACTTATTAAAGGAGGAGGGTTTTACAGACACAGTCACTACACTGCAGACAGCAGGCATTCCCATCTGCTTAAAATTACTACGCGAGGTATTTAACCAGTCAGGAAATGGAAGGAAGTGAGGCTGCTTGGTAGCCACATGTCACATCTCGCCAATGCAGCTCAGCTGAGACTTTGCAGAGGACTTTGATTTAATGTGGATTAGTGGATAGTGGGTGTGTGTGTCATTCATAAGGCACACATGTCTTTCAGCCTGCCTTTCTACCAGCACACCACCACACATACTATAGCAAAAATACAGAATCTACAATATTCAACATTGGAGTTTTTGTTCCTTAATGATCAGAATCTTTTTATGTAAAAAAAACAACAACAAACAAACAGACACATAAAATCAAATCACAAAAATGCTTTTGCCAACTCCGTAGTGTGGTAGGAAAAATGCCAAATACCTATTTCTCATTCCTCCACCTATCAAGGGCCAAAGGCCACATTTTGTCTTGATACAGTGTTGGGATAGGAACATACGCAGATTTGCTCTGTGATGATGATTCTACCAAGCAGCCATCTGGTGCTATGGCAAAATATCACAGGAAGTGCCATAGTGTTTAGCATTAAGGAGTACCATAAATCTCGAATGGACTGTTTATCTACTATCTTTTACTTGTCCTTGTCTCTTGTTAGTCTGGGGCTGATGGGAAACAGAAGCACTAGGAAAGATCTCATTACTATTACAGCTAAAGGACAGACTCTTGACCGATATGAAAAGCCTTCAAAAATATTCCCTTAATTGGTTGTTTTATTTCCATTTCCTGAGTAACCCTATTGTTCAGACTTTTAATGGAAAACTTTAAAGGCTCCTTGTGTCCTGTAACAATCTCATATTCATTGTAATCCAGTACAAGCTTTCAGACAGGCAAATGAGGCATCAAAGTTCGTCCAATAAAGACATGTACAGACCCACATGAAAACAGAGCAAGGACTTCATGCTTCTTTAGAACAAGGTCATGAGTGAGACAGACAGAATCGGGACAAAAAGGGTCCACATCGATTGCTGTTTACATCAGGGCAGAACTTGTGGAGAGAGGCTTGTTTACAACAACAGTCAATTTATATCACAAAAAGAAAAAGGTTACTCAACATAAAGTCACAAGGGAGTAACAAGTGAGTGGTTTCAAACAGACAAAGAGAGAATAAAGATATAGAAAGGTAAAGACCAGGAGTGCAGCTGTGGGTGAGTAAGGAAGGTGTAAGAAGGCATCTGGTAGAGACCAAGTTCACTTTGGTTGAGAGGACTTTATAGATCGTGCAAGCAGTATGTATAAATTATACATGATGCAGAACATTTAGATTTTAGATATTGATTGGCAAAGTTGGGAAAGTGCATGTTACATCCACCTGGTCAGGGACAAGGGGGGAAATCAGATGTGCTTGTACATAGACATCAGAAATGTATAAGACCACATAATTAAGGAAACTTATCTCATCTTAGTATCTAAACTGATTGGAGAAAAGAAATGTAAGAACACCTCACATTCAACTTCATACAAGTGAGAGAATTAAAGGCAACGGCTTAGTGAGTCAGGTGGAGATGTGAGGCGAGTTCATGGCCAGTTGGCCACCAAATACACCATATGTTTTACCCAGCAGAGTCTGCATCAAGTAGTTCAGTTACATATTGACCAGCTAGATCTGTGTCTTCATCAATGAGCAGAGAGAAAGTGAATCCCTACCACCAGTAACCCTGTAGTGCCACCATTAACCAGCACTAACCCTAAAAAATAAATAAGATGGTAGTGGCTCAGAAGGTGGAGCAGGCTGTCCATTAATTCCAGGGTAAGGGACCATAACCATCTCCTCCCTGCCTCCTCCCTGTCTCCTGACAGTTACATGTATGTATTACAAAATAGTTTTCCCAATTATGTTTTGGTGGAAATATAATGGCTGATTGGATTATGGTCAGAGGTGTTTCAGTGTAGTGCTACACTTAATTGCCAGAGTCAACAGGACATGACTGTGGTGGTAGGTGACCATACAAAGCATGTCGCCCCATTGACGTAGGTTTTCATCTATATCCCCTGGTTTAGAGAACTAAGGAACTTTGGTGGAAGCCAATATAAAAGCGTGTTTTTTGTTAAATGTAGAAAACATTGCAATTAAAAGTTATAATGCGTTAATGGCATAACATATGACATAAGATCAAATAGTCTCGTCTAAGGTAACATCTTCCTGACAAGTTGGAACTTATACACACATAAATTAAGATTTTCTCATGTTGCAAATTATCTGAATTGAGAGAAATCATGGAAAACCATGATCTATTTACCATTTAATTACGTGCATCACCCAGTCCTAATCAAGAATGAATAAGCACTGAATCATTATCTGCACATTTATGGGCTCGGGCTTTTAGCTGTTCTGCACCTAGACTCTGGAACTCACTCTCACTACACATACGCACTCTGGACTCCATCGACACCTTCAAATCCCACCTAAAAACACAACTGTTTAAGTTGTCCTATTCCCTATAATACTCTGTCCCCCAACCGTTTTATCCACCCTATCTATAGCCACATTGTATTTTATTTGTATGTATTTATATTTTGTGCCATTGTATTCCATATCTGTTTTGTTTTTTGTTTTCAGTTTCTTACATGTAAGGTGACCTTGGGTATAAATAAATAAAATGTATTATTATTATTATTATGTTGATGTAGCTTTCATTGGTCAGCAGCACGGGAGCACCTCAGGGGACGGCGCTGGCCCCTCTTCTCTTCGCCCTATACACCTCAAACTTCTACTACTGCTCGTAGCTGTGTCACATCCAGAAGTTCGCCGACGACACGGATGACAGAGAGGACGAGTACAGGAGTCTGATAAGAGACTTTGTTGCCTGGAGTGAAAAAAAAACATCACAGTACAGCTCAACACCTCAAAGTCTAAGGAGCTGGTCATAGACTTTCAGTGGTCCAGACCACGTCCACGTCCAATGTAGATCAGGGGTGACAAGGTCGAGATTGTAGGCAACTACAAGAACCTCAGGGTGTGGCTGGACAATAAGCTGGACTGGACATTTTGAGGAGGCTGCGATCATTTAACATCTGCAGGAAATCTATCTATCTATCTATCTATCTATCTATCTATCTATCTATCTATCTATCTATCTATCTATCTATCTATCTATCTATCTATCTATCTATCTATCTATCTATCTATCTATCTATCTATCTATCTATCTATCTATCTATCAATCATACGTATTTCTAATGTAATTCATATGATTTATTTTAGCCCACAACAAGCCTCAGTGTTGTGGCTTGACAATATGTCATTAAGTCTTGGGCATAATCAGATGATTTGTTTGTAACAGAAATAATTGCAGACACACATCCTGGAATACTGGACCTTTTACATTTGAGCACAACAGGTATGTGGTCACTTTCTAATAGCTTGTGTACATAGCAGTATCTAAGCAGGTTTAATTAGGGGAAATGGGACGCATAATTACAGCTCTGCATACAAACACCCTGATTGCACCATGCTGTGCTGTTGTATCAAGCACAGTGATATTTTCTGTACTAAATAGAAGAAGAGAGAGACTAACATCAGTAATATCGGTTTCAAACCTCAAGCTTTACAGCTCCTTGCTGCTAGATTACTGGACATATTAATATTTTATTATGGCACTCTGCAAGCTGAAAGTTCTCAGCGGGGTGATCCCTCGTTGACTCAGCATACCAAGGTCACTCCCGTTTCAACTCTCTTTCTACTTACATAGTTTTTTTCTAAGTTTCTCGGTTAAAAAGTGGAAAGTGCAAGATATCTGCGGGTATCTTCTTATTCGTATGTTCTTGAATATTGTATTTATTTATTTAATTTGGCATTTTGTGAGTCACTGTTGATTTATTGAATCTCAGCATATTTTTCATTTGATGTAATATCTTAAGACGTACTTATCTAAATGGCCTTCTAAGTTGGATGGCAAAGTGCTGCTCAGCTGTTAGCACTGTAAACAAGACAGAAAGTTATCGTATAGGTTTAAAACCCTTAAGATTTACTGTCATATTTCTTTTTGGTTTGTCTTGTGCATCTTGTGGCTTCTGCTTGGAGAAAATATTCCATATTAGATCAGCATTACTTGAACTCACCCATCACTGTCACTAGTGTAATAGATCCAAGGAGCTAATGACAGTTCGATCAGACAGAGCACTCTGGTCACATCATATAGCATCAACTGCTTTATTCACTTAGGCATATTTGCAGCTCTGTGCCTATCAGCTGACTCGTAACGTCCAGTCACATTCATGCCGGTGTACAGCCTGACCATTAGAATCTGACACCTCTCACTACTACTTTTGAAACGGTCTTGCAAACACTTTTTGCTACGGCAGCCTCCATATTCCAAACCTCATTCATATGTGCTACATTTCTGCTATTGTCAATTTAACTCAAAGTTAACGTTAATTTATCTCTTCATTAAGCTACAGGCACTAGTTCTCCCATGCAGCTTAATCCTTATTGCTTCACAGATTCTTGGAGAGCTCCTTCACAGAGCAGAGCCTTTTTCACCAACTCCAGCTGTACATCCATTAAGGGTCATTTTTGTTGATGCAAATGTCTGACTGAACTGTGCTACATTTGGAAAAACTTGGCTTCCAGGAACTATCTGTGAGTTAGCATTAACAGCTGTTTACTTATACCAGTCTTGAAGCAAAACTACTTCATCAGGTTGGACAGGACACTATAGTGACTCATTATCAAAAAACTGACCAGACATTCCAACCAGGCCAAATAACTAGCAGGCATGCAAACTTCAGTAGAGGAGTTATTTTGCAAGAATGTTGTTATGTCTGGAGGTAGCTCTGAAAAAGTAAAGAAATTATGTTTAATACTGAACTTGCAAAAGTTTCCTCTTAACCGGTAAGTAGACTGTTGATGCTGATGTTAGCCATGTAGCAACATCAGGATCAGCAGACATTACGAGAGATAGAGAGTCACAGTAAGTGGAGTCACAGTAATGGATTATTTCATCCAAAGTCCTTTAAATGTAAAAACGCTGTGGCCTCTGCTGCAGTCATTGCAACAGAATTCTTAAGTTCTGCACCATGTGCATAAAACATCAGCTGGGCCTCAGGCTACAAAGATGTGCCTGCTAAAGGTCCAGTCCTGAATGAAACACCAAATGCTAAAACGGGTCTAAATTTGTTCGTAAATAATTAAAGTCACTGGTTACAAGCAAGATGCCACTCAGCTTCACATAATCTCAGTTCACCAGACCAGCTCTGGGGCTCTATCTCATAGTCAGGTGAGATTTATTCCTGTGTGCCTGTGCTCTGTGATAAAGATTTGTTTTGCTTGGAGGTGTGAGGAAGAGAGTGACTCAAGGTGTTTCACAGCCATCATGCCAGTCCTCTGCAAAGCTTCACCCAGAGTCACCCGGCAGTTAGCAGTATGCTACTGTAAATAATACTGTAAAAGTGCCAAGACTGCATGAGAGGTGTGACACGAGCATCATCCTACACTTCAACAATGGAGCTGTGATCACTGCTGGTATTCTAATGTTGGAAATGTGCTCCACCCACTTCCATAATATTATTCTCACAGTCAATGCTATAAAACTCCAAGTAAATAAAGAGATCATATGTGCAACATATGAATCATATTGCCTAACCATAGTTTTCTCCGCATGACATATAGTATCAAATATGTCAAACACTGCAAGCATCCTGATAGCAGCCGACTTGGAGTGGAGCCCTCCATAGCTCTGAGGTGTTCCCAGGACAGGCTACACTTCAGCAAGCTACACTACAGCAAACAGACTCCTATATAAACTGAATGACAAAAGGTTTAGTGAAATGTCCTAATCCTCTCTAGGCTCCTACATGAGCATGTCAAAATGTGTTAGCCCTGAATAAGCCATGGGACTCCCATGACAGGACAATCTCATAGCCCGCGGCTCCTCACCTGACAGCAAAGGGCAACCATAATCGCTTATATTGAAAAAAGATTCAGCACACTTTGGTCATTATACAGAGCGCCACCCATCTGAGGATGATCAGACTAAAACATCTCATCTCATGTGGCAGTGTTATACCCCACTTTTCCTTTCCAACATCTGCTTTTGGATGTTCGAAGGAAACAAAAATGGACAGATGTGGAATATTTAACATTTACACTGAATCAAAACCAGTGGGAAAAAACAAAAAACAAATGACCTCATACTTCCAATTATAATATCTATATCTAAGTCTTTACTGTAATGGTTAAAGAGCTTTAGTGTTAGTCTGTGTTAGTTTTGCTGTTGTTATAGCCAACATTTGCATTGACAACCTGTAGCAGCATTGGTAAGAGCTTCTGTCATAAGGGTGTTTACATGACAAAAAGGTAACATCAATTTCTTTGGGTCAGACTGCATACTACAGTGAGCCTTCAAAAGTGATGAGTCAATCCAATTGTACTGGGAATAGCTTTTTAGCATGCTAACTTCAAACAAATAGAAATAGAAGCAAAACAAAAAGCTGCTTTCCACTGCAGAAGGCAGCTCTTGTTGAGTACCTAAAGAAATTAAGTTTGAACTTTAAAAAAGAAAAAAAAGGCTCATACAGTAGCTAAATAAGGTATTCAAATATTTCACCCATGCTTGGGAAACCTTTACAGAACCAATCTAGATGGATGCATTGAACCCAGCTACAACATCTGGCAACACCCCATGATGGAATACCTTCTGAAAGCAGTTATAATCACATTTTCTATATATCAGTGAAAGAGGTCACCCACATGAACCAACAGAGCATTATCACCTGAAGCTGCAGCTCCTCTTGGTTTCACAGAGCTTTATAGCTCATTGTTGAGCTGTCTGACCCACAATTTTATACTTTTCTGGTTTACTGTCACTGTTCCCATTATTATGTTTTCGGCCAAAGCAGGAGACTGTTCTCAGTAAAAATGTTCTAAAAACCCACCACACTTTGCCAGCCCAGCACCAAACAACAGACAGACAGTTAGCAATTAGCTGGAGAACACAGTGGGACATTTTGGAGCTAAAGATCCAGGCATTTCCCCCAGGATTTGGTAGAAACCAAAAATAGCTGAAATAGATCGAATACTAGATTACAATAGTGCTCTAAGCAACTGTTTGTCAACTAGTTTGCCATGGCACCTAAAAAGGTGATCATGTGACAGTGTTGTGTCCATAGCCCCTGTTCTGTTGCCCTCACAAAAATGTGTTATTGCAGGTTTTAAGAAACAGTTTCTCTCTGTAGCTGATGAGCCAGTAGGAGTAAAAACTGACCTTGTGATTACATAATTATCTAATCCTCCTGTATAATATGACCTCAACTTGTTCAGCATAGCATCACTACATAAAAAAAGAAACTGATAAAAAAACACTTCATGGCTATAAAGGTTTGTTGATGACTATCACCCAACAATCTCTCATTAAGCTAGTCCTTCATTAACACAAGGACAGAGGAAGACACCACATTCAGTAAATTGCTCGTTCATATTTTATGACATAGCTCCAGCACCCACTGAGGAAGTATTAACATTCAGTGACCACAGGGAAAGCGAACACAACAAGAAAGCTAAAGAAGCACAGCTCTCACTGCAGTGACACTGAATGAGCATCATTATAGGAGCTCGGGTCAAGACGAAGCCAGGATGGTGAATGAGATAGAATGACTTTCACAAATGTGAGCTGATGGACAGACTCATTCCCCGACTCACCACCGTCTACTATTGATCCAGACGACTGCTCTGTTAAACAATTATCCTCCAGGATACGTACAGCATCAGTGCATGCCAGGAAGACGCTGTTAAACACACTAACTGTTCTGGCAGCTGCGATTCAATGCATGTGGACACGTGCATGTGTTTCATCCAGTTTGTTTATTTCCAAGGGTATGCGAGGGAAATTAGTCAAATACCGACATGTTAATAATAGAAAAAATTCAAATTGATCTTGCAGTTTCCTCAACAAGTAAAAAGATCCATTAAGTCATACTGGGTGTTAACCTACAGCATTTAAAGGCCTTACTTTAAGCTAGTGCTAGTTATGCTGATAGTTTCTCTGACAGATTTGTCACTGCCATCCAGGAGAGTTACAGTATCTTATCCCACCAGAGCTGGATTAAGATACTATACTTTCTCAGGATTTCACATCCTTTGAAAAGAACACAAGAAAGCTTCTAATGTGAGTACATTAAGCCCTCTGTGCTAGCCTAAACAAGATTGGGGAGGAAGCTTCTGTAAAGGATGTCTGTGGGAAATGATGCAGAAAATGGCCTCTATGATTTGTGGGCACTTTTCGACTTTCCTCTGAGGTCCTCTTATACTCATTAATCCTAAGCCTGTGGTGACATGATATTCGCGTTGCTGGTAGAGTGACGAAATCTGTGAAGAGTAAATATTTCATATTTCAATGGGGCAGACACAGGGCACTCGAAAAACCTAAAAACCATAAAGACAAACAGGTAAGTATTACACAAGATTTACAATGTACACATTAGCATCAGTATTTTTCCAAATACTGTCTGGCAGACATGAGCTGTCAGAAAAGTTTGAATGCCCTAAGGCCAGAGTCATCAGCCTGATCCTTGATCTCTAAGTGATGGTTGGATGAACACCATTTTGCAGGCAGGCGCAACAACAACAGAGAGGCTGTGAAATGTCTGAGGCAGCTGTGCATGGGCACATTGTTATGGCAGAAATGAAAAGTGAGAATGAGTTTAAAATTGTGAGCTAAAAGGATAAAAAAAACTGTCTGATCACAAAAGAACCGTTAACTTGCAGCATGAAATGAGACAAAAATGAAATAATAAGTTTCACAGTCGGGACAAAGCTGAGAACTAGTGTGGATCTGTTAGAGGACAGTGTTTTTGATTGGAAAGATAAGGCTGCTGATGTTCTATATTTACTAAACCAATCAATGGCCGATTGACAGAAAGCAAAAACCTTCCTTTTCTAATGTGAGGATTCACTGATATTCTCAGTTTCTCTCAAATTCTCAGTCATCTAAATATCTCTGGAGTTTTGACTGTTGGTCAGACAAAACAAGACATTTAAAAGGCATCAACTTGCCTGATCCAGGAAATGTTTTTTATGACAAACCCCCATTATTGTCCTAAAATAATTAAAAATGCATCAGTCAGCCCTGTTGCACTGGCTGACAAGCTCTTTCATTGTGATGAAGAAAGGCACTGTTTATTTGGCTTTACTGGTGGTGTAAATGCTTGCTAGCACATCAAAGCTGCAGTTGTAAACAGCCTCCAACAAATGCACAATTTACTCATGTTAGCTCAAAACTACTACTTGGCTGTTTCAGAAAGTTACTGAGTTTTTCAAACAATGATATTTTATGTTCGTAACTTGCTTCTGAAAATTTGTCTTCAAAAGCAGCAAATGGAATCAAAGTTCAGAGTCAGGAAGGCAGCAGGATTGGGAATTTTTGAGGGAAGCATTGATGGTTTGGTTCTTTCTTTATATTGGATTTGTCAACAATAACAAAAACATAACAACTCCTACTTCTCTCTCTCTCTCTCTCTCTCTGTCTACATATACACACACACATATATGTTTCCCACCTGTCTAACATAAGGACATGTCCTTTGATATCTGTGGGGTATGTGAATTTCAATGTGAGCATTTCTAGTTGATTGACAACATACTGACAGGTCCTGCCCTCTATCTGTATACGTCTGATCTGTGAACCGCACATCCAGAAACCCAACTGCAACAGCAACAATCAATGCCTACATAAATAAGAGATACAGATACTGTACCACAAGAGATTCACTTTTCAAGATATCAGATAATGTAAACAAAACCATCGTCCCGAAACGGCACAAACAAAGTATTGTAAGCACACATTCACATGTTAGCAGCAGCAACAGCAGATGATTCCTATTCTGGGAGCAATGAATATGGGATTCACCGCTGCAGTTCCATAAGAGCCACACACACACACGTGTGCAAAGTAATGTGACCACAATATCCAGTGTGAACACTTGCTGACATGCTGTCAAAAATGGTGTTTTGGATGAGTGAAGGAGCCTGTTAGGGACACTGCACAGAGGCATGTAGCATGTGTGTTGTTTACTGCTGCAGTGCAGATACAAAACAAAGCTCTGTCTTCAAGAGAGAGAAGCACTCAAGAGCCGAAAATCTTAGTTATTACACAGCAGGTCAAGCTTATCTCACTCAGTCTCAACATGTTTCTTTCCAGTTGTTAATCTTGTGATTGTCTCTTCTTTTTTTCAGCTCCAACTTTTGTCACATTTGATTCAGCATTTTTGACTCTGAGTCAGATTTCTCATGAACTGTAGTCACAAGACACTTTCCCCAAACTCCAGCAGTCCCTGGCTGGCTGTTTGTCACTTCAGCAGTGTGCTGAAGACCAGGTGAGTTTGAGGAAATGCTATGGGAATATTAGTATGAAATGTATAAAGCCATTGTTTCCTTTAACACTTAACACTTGAAAAGAGTGGACAGAAGAGCATCAAAAAGCCAATGCATGAAGACTAAGTTTGTGCACTTGACTAAAGGAAGATAATAAAAAAAAACTAAAAAAAACATGCCTATCCTGGTTACAGATATACGTGCACCAAATGAATGGACTCATTTAACTTGCAATACACTACATCTTCATATTAGGAAGTACAGGAAGAGCAGGTACAGTGCTCACACATCCAGGCCAAAACAGGCCCATTCAAGTGTCCTGCTGGGTCTGAGGAGCTGATTCAGGCTGTGGCTTGACAAGCGGTTAACGGCATGTGTAAACATTGGCACATTCGGCGCTAAAGAACACACTGATCCTCATACCAGCACCGCACATGGATCTATCACAAGCAGCGTTATCATGTGGGTGTGGACCGGCGGCATCACCAAAATGTCATGTGAACGGCAATGAACGCCACCGTATAGAGACTTGTATGCACGAACCGGGCCTGGAGTCAGGTTAATTCACAGCGATGCTGATGGCAGCAGCTGTGCCCTCTCGGAGGAAAAGGGCGACAGCTTGGCATGTGCCCGATACCCCCTCCCCAACACACACACACACACACACACACACCTCCGCTGGGCTCATCGCCTGGACTCTTTACTTCCCGACGTTGCGTAAAAATCGTTGCACAGGAGCAGCGGCGTCAATGAAGGGATAATGGAAAAAACATGCAACGCGCGCGCGCACACACACGCATTCATTCACACACACATATACACACGCACACACAGCGACACAAATCTGATCGGAACATAAAGGAAAGAAATGTGCGTCTCACTCACCTCGCAATCTTCTCCTCATTTTTTTTTTTCCGCTCCAACCAAGGAACCGCTCCAGCCTTCACTGACGTCACGCAGCCCCTCTCTGCAGCAGAGAGGAGCAGGCCTGCAGAGGACGACCAGGGAGGAGAGACAGAGAGAGGGGGGAGGAGAGAGACAGAGAGAGGGAGAGGGAGAGAGAGAGGGAGAGGGAGAGAGGCATGAGCAGATGCAAAAACATGAATCATAAATAAATACATCCCTCCCATCTTCTGATTGAGGAGAGATTGCTGTACCTGTGTCTGCTGAGGTTGTGAGTGTGCAGGGAGGCTGAGGAGCAGAGAGACAGACGGGCAGTCAGGAAGACAGATAGGCAAGCAAGAAAACAAATAGACAGTCAGTAGGGCAGACAGGCGGTCAGACGGACAGTCAGACTAATAACATATCCCATTCATCCAGCTCAGCATTACAACCTGCTAAGTCAATTTGGTCCTGCCAGCTGGGTTGTGAAACATCATCCATGTGTCACAGCTTTGACTATTTAGCATCCTGTCAATCATCATCCAGCCAGTTTGGTTTCTCAGTAAGTCTTGCTACAAATTTGGGGGGCAATTCACAGACCTCACGCTGGTTTTGTTCTTGTGGATTCTCAGTAGGTAGTTCAGATGTAGCCTACAATTTTAGTATTAGAGTTGTTTTGATTCACTAAAGGTAGAATGAGCAGGGGGTGGACACTTAAAAGAGTAATTTAACTCTTGATCCACTTAGTGAATTACATGCACAGTAGATCCTCTACTGATCCCACTCCCATTTCATACTGTGCTTAAGTAAACAAAGTTTTTTGATTTTTGTCTTTAAGCCCGAGCCGCTTATAACAGAGCCCATATAATACAATAGTCATCTAAAGAACGGTACATCAGAGTGAATTTTCTTGGCTAATGTTCTGTTTTTCTCTTTTGTTGCTGCTTGTTTCTTTAGTTGTATTGAAACAATAAGCCAATTATTAGTCAGCTGACAGACAGTTAATCTTCAGGCATGTTAACAATCAGTTCATTGTTTAAATTGTTCCTCAAGCACAACCGTCAAACATCAAACGCTGTCTGGTTCCAGCTTCTCCAATCTGAGGATATGATTTGCTGCTTTCTTCTGTTGTACACTCAGTCCTGATTTATATCATCCCACCCCTCCAGGGCCTGCTGCAGACCTCCAGGGCCCCAAATATCTTTAGTTCACTTTTAGTAATTTGATTACTTACAAATGTGTTTGGGACTTTGCATAATTAAAATACAATATCAGTTGGGTCTTGCATTAATCCAGTGGAGATGTCTCACAGTCTGAATTCAGACACCTTTATTGTGTTACTGTGTATAGTGCTCCCATGGTGCATTTTCCTGAGTAAAAATAAAGTTATGTTTCATCAAATCACCACAAACTGAATAGAACAAGAATCTGACAGAAGAAGGACTGTTTCTGTTATCGTAAAATGAATATCATTGGGTTTTGGACTATTGGTGAGAAATTAACTTTGTTGTTAATGACAATGCTAACCCAGCAATTGCTTGGGTTTGAAAGGTATGTATCTCTGGCAAAGTGCGGTACACACAGAAATAGAATTTACACAGTATAAGAAAAAAATATGTACACTACCAGTCAAAAGTTTGGACACACCTTCTCATTCAATGGTTTTTCTTTATTTTCATTACATTGCATTCAAACTGAAGACCTCAAAAGACCTAACACAAAAGTGTTAAACAAAGCAGAATGTGTTTCATATTTTAGACTTTCTGAAGCCACCTTTTGCTCTGATGGCAGCTCTGCACACTCTTGACATTCTCTCATCAGCTTCATGAGGTCGTCACCTGGAACGGTTTTCCAACAGTCTTGGAGGAGTTCCCAGAGGCACTGAGCACTTCACTCTGCGGCCCAACTCATCCCAAACCATCTCAGTTGGGTTTAGGTCAGGTGACAGATAACCCTTTTGTTTTAATAAGTTTTATTACACTTTTGTGTTTACAACATAACTCCATATGTGTTCCTTCATAGTTTTGATGTCTTGTGAATCTACAATGTGGAAAGCAATAAAAATAAAGAAATAGCCTACCATTGAAAGAGGTGTGTCCAAAGTTTTCAATATATATATACGTACTTATAATTTACTTACTTAAAGTACTTATAATTACTTTATACTATTTTGTACTTTATTTTATACAGAGAGAGAGAGAGAGAGAGAGAGAATTTGTAAAGTTACAGTAGCTGCACAATATGTAACACTCTGCCATGAGACTAGAGAAACACATGAAAGCTGATCACAACCATTATTGCTATGATATAATATTGTTGTTGTTGTTTTTCATTTCTTTATTTTATGTATTATTATTATTATTATTATTATTATTATTATTATTATTATTATTATCATCATCATTTAATATGAACTGTATATATATATTTCATATAACAACTTGCAACTGCCTAATGACACCCAATCTGTGTATAAGAGAGAGACAGCACTTTATCAGCACACACACATGCATAGGTTTTTTGTATATATTTGATTCTGTGAGTTGTATTTGTTTTGTTTCATTGATTCTTGATGCTTTGGCAACATAGTTCTCGAAACATTCATGCCAATAAAGTGAATTTGAATTTAATTGAATTGAGAGTGAGAGTGTGTGTGTGAGAGAGAGAGAGAGAGAGAGAGAGAGAGAGAGAGAGAGAGAGAGAGTTGAACACTTGAACACAGTATTTCTACATCCCTGGTGTTGCTGTAGTTAGTGAAGATATTGTCCTGGATTAACATCTGCCTACATCTAAAAGTATTGATTATTGTATAAAATGTATTTGATTAGCAGGGGCCGTAAAGATCTTGCCCACTACTGTATGTCCTCAAATCGCAGATTTTACAGGTGCTGATTTTAATCTTCTCACCTTTTGTAAGTTAATAGCAACCTGTATTGTACATTTCACTCTCACAGTTATTTTCTCCAAATGCAATCATGTCTTGCAGCCATTTGAACTGCAAAACACTTGTCAGATACGGCACCAGCGGCTTACAGCAGGATATTTCTTTGTGGGTCCTTGACATCACAAAGTTTGAGAACACTCTGTATCGGTGTGTTTATGTGAGTCATAGTGAGGGTCATAACTCTTGCAGCTAATCATACATTGAGTTGCTGTGTGGTGACAGAAAAGAGAGGAAAATAGAAACAAGGCTACACAACTACAATCAGCTTTAAGTGCTTTCTGCTCCAGCTGATGTTTTTGGTCCCATGTGTCGCAGCCTGGGGATGTTTTCTGCACCAGTGACTTAAAAATGGTTTAGCAAGGAGTGTTTACAGCAACTAATATTTGCTTTTGTCACCCACATTATTACTTCAATATCTTTTTTTTCCCTACAAAACATATTGTCCACCAACTTCAGTCTTGAATGATCTTGACTGGATGGTTTTGGGTGTCACTGAACTCAGCTAAGCCTGAGTATGGAGAACATATAGTGCCTGCAAGTAAGAGTTGTCACTGCATTCTGTGAGAAGCAGCCAAGAATAGTTTGTGTGATTTGTGTCTCTGTTGCCAGATTGAGATCACGTCAGCACACAAGGATGTCAACTGGTCCTCTGTGATGATATCATGCAGTGTCTGGATGAGTGTGTGTTATTTTAGGAGAATGCACACTTATACTCTCTGGGAATAGTTAACCAAACGGGAGAACTTAAATAAAGGAAGTCAGTAAACCTCAGCTGCTGAAAGCTTTCATGCAGCCTATCAATGTCTGGATTAGGGTGGAACACGCTAAATGCCTCTTTTGCCTAAATTTAGTGTAGCCACAGCAACGACCAGAAAGTGTGTGTGTGTGTGTGTGTGTGTGTGTGTGTGTGTGTGTGTGTGTGTGTGTAGAGAGAGAGAGAGACAGAGAGAGAGAGAGGCAGGATTCCCAGAAATCCCATTTAGGAACTCAAGCACCACTTACTGGTGAGAGAGGAGTAGTACACTAGGTGCGGGCTGCCATTTGCAACCACTGTGTCTGTGCATCATTGACTTCCACACAGCATTACCAACCAACTGAAATGAATTAGTCAATGTTTCCCACATGGCAACATTTACCACTGATAAACAGTAACAGCTGTCTCTATTGTTCTTGGTACTTATCATCAATTGAAACTGGACTAAGTACACATCTTCAGTTTTACTATGCAACACAAAACAAAGGGAAATCAGGTTTATACGAGAAACAAGCTGCCTGTAAAACACACAGGCACTGTTTGTAAAAAAAAAAAAAAGAAAGAAACTTTTGTTAGGCACTGTTTGTTTTTTTGACATTAATTGTGCAGTAGGAGATACAAACATTATCACACACAGCTTTCAACAACTGGTTTATAAATTAGAACAAGTGAAAAAGTCTTCCTCTTCATAAACATGACACAACTACAGTTTCCAACATAACACAATACAAATACAGCAAAACTATATGTAACGTATCTAACGTATCATCACCTTTTTATTGTTGTGTCCTGTATCAGAGTAGGCAAACGCCTGATTAAATAAAATACAGTCAGTAAAGTCATATGTTTAACGATATACTCCACAGTCCTTTCAGTACAGTGATGGAGGCTATAATGTTAAAACTCTGACTCAATATTGAAATTGCCATTAAAGTGCCGAGCTCTTTTTGTCCTGTTGTTTTTCATGAATTCATTTAGTCCACTCAACTTCCTTCTCAGCAAGTACGCAGAAAATTAACGTGTCAAATGGGCCATAATTCATCACACTTCTGTAACTGTCAAATTATTCATACCAGATGTCAACATTTTCCTCACTAATTTCCTCTGTAAAACTTGTAGGAGATCATAGACACAGTGCGTTCTCTGTGACCCATGAGTGTAGAAAAGCTCATGATGCAGTCATTTCATCACTATACGTGATGTTGCTGCTGTTTTACATTAAAACTGTCACAAAACTCTTATTGTGAAAATACTCAAACTGTATGAACAATAAATGCAATATTGCTCCCTTAAAAAAAAAATCCACTTATTAATCAGTTGCGATCTCCACTGTTTGTGATACACAAGGTATGCATTGTAAATTATTATAATATTATGAATATACATAAACATATCCGATTTGTTAAACATTTGGCTGCTTTGATTCCTACAGTGCCGAAACCAATCCTGCCAGCACTAATTCATTCAGCAGTGTTTTAAGAAGCCAGAAGCACCTGCCTCTACCTTATGTCTCCAAGCTGCTCTATATACATTAATGTATCCAGGACTTGCCCTATTAACAACAAGGAGGTATAGTCTGATGAGATAGAGAGTCTCCACGCCAAGAGTAGAGACCAAGATCAATTGATTATTATGGTGTCTGATGCCAAAATAACTCTTTATATTGTTAATTTGGAACCTAATTGTACAACAATGGTTATGATCAAGCCTACTTTGGTGACACCAAGAGTGCTCTCCACCGATGCTAAGTGAAACATGTACAGCAGTGTAAGAGGCGATTTTTTTAAATAAACCTTTTAACATTTAAATTAGCTAGAGAATAAGGCAGGTTCAGATGTATTTTTTGTGTTTTTCAGAACATGCTGTCCACTATATCCTTGCGCTTCGCAGTAACAGCTGACACCTTCAGGCTGTTTCTGAAAAATAACCCCTTTCATCATTTAAAAAGTAAAAAAAAAAAAAAAACCCAAACCTGTTACATCAATCTCTACCCCTCTACGCCCTCTACATGCTGCACTCATCCAGTCATGACAGGGAAAGACTGACACACAAAAGCTTAAAAACGCTCTCCCTCGGGAGATTTTGATAGGATGAATATGATGCTGGGCCGTTTTCTCGTTCTCACGTCAAAAACCATGGCAAATTTAGACCGAACACCTTTATCCATCCCTCCTTATTCATATTTATGAGAAGTGACTGACAAACTCATTGTTGGGTAATTACAGTGTGGTGAACCTTCATTGTCTTTAGATTGGTAGAGACTGAGACATGCTGTGCTTTGGCTTGCTGCACTAATGCAAACCTCTTCCATGTAGATATTATTAGTCACTGTTTGCTTAGCAACCACAACACATGTCTGACATTTTTGTACAATGAAAACGTTTTGCCTGGAGTTTATTTTATTTTGGCTGAGCAGATGTAAAAAGGTGATAAAGGAAGAGAGAACTGAGAAGACAGAGGGTAAATCTCTTATTATTCTTGTTACTATTATTACTATTAGGCACAACACGATAAAGTATGTTGAGGTCATTTATGTCTTCAAGATGTCAACATCAAATGTGAAATTAATGAGCAGACAATACAGTAGCAGCTCACACGTTTTATTCAGCATGAAGATTTCATTTTGGGGTCATTACTTAACCCCCTCCCAAGGTACGTTATTATTATGTTCTCAAAGGAAATGAGCTTTCTATCTGACCTTGAGGTTAATTTGAATCAATAGGTCATATTAGACTTAAGAAGCCACACATCAATAGGCCATGGCTGCATGTTAGAGTAACAGTATCTCAGCTACGCAGTGAAATCTTTGGACAGCAGGGGGCACCAGTTATATGCCAAGATTAAGTGATGAACATCACAACAGAAATATCAATATTTAGTTATCAGGACAAGGTCAAACAAAGTGTTTCAGTGCATGTAATTGTTAGTGCAGACATTGTGTCTTTACGGGTGATTATTTCCTTGTTAGCGGGCTATTGTTTGCATTTTTCTAATTTCTAAAATCAAGGAAATATATTGCTCACAGATGAATACATGGATTCCTGCATATGCATAAATAAATGGTATTCTGTATTCATCCTGTACACTGAGGATTTATCTTTCACAGATCAATATGGTCACTGATCAGACACCACACACACTGCAAAATGACAGCCAGTCTGGTTCCCTCAGAGCACGAGGACTTCTTGTTATATCAGTAAGTCAAAGGGGCTTTCGCCATCTGTTAACACTCAGGATAACACAATGGAACGACATACAAGCCCGTGGGAGCCCAACCAATATCAATATATCACCTCAAGTGCCAATTATACTCATTAAAAGGATAAAATGTGAAAATGTGAAACTGCCTGGTTAGCAGCTTGAAAATCATTAACACATTCACTTCACGACAATGCAACTCCACTGTAAGTGTACAGTAGCTTATCGAGCAGCCCGGCTATGAAAGTGAGTGTGAACAACACTCTGGCTCAAGGGGTCACACAGTGGGTAAACATGAAACATTTGGAAATCACTTTAAGAATCCTTCAAGTGATTTGTAAACCAAACAGTGTATCTGTTATTTAGCGACGGCGCTCTGCAAAAATTATTATGCCTACAAAGCCAGGTGCTGAGTAAATTATTATCTAATTTCTACGCTGATACAAATGCATGTTTTGAATTTAATTAACGGAATTAAATAAAGGCAATTGTGCAGCCAAACATGAGCAAATCAAATTTACAAGGTAGGGTTTTCGTTCTGTGACCGTGATTAAGCAGACAGGAAAAACCTTCTGATGCATCTACCTGCAAATACTGTACTCATCATAGAAAATGCATGCGTTCTCGCCATTTCATACAATGCCAACAGGTATTTTATATTTCTAATCACTTTTTTTTTTACTTTGACATTAAAAGGCATTTTCTGAGAGAAAAATCAAATCTACGTTGTTTAAAAAAGATAATGAAGCATGAAAACTTCAAGTGGGGTGAACACTGTACTGTTGTACGTCTCACATACAGTGACTAACAGTGTTTCCGCAGGATATCCAACAAATGCTACATGTCCTCTGGGAGAAAAACAAAACAGGAAAACAGGATCCATTTAAAATGATTCATCATTTGTGAAAATTGCCATAACATTGCAATTTTAATTATTGCATTATAGGACTGATCTGTACATATTTGTACAACAAGACATATGTGGAGGACATTAATCTTGAAAATTCAGATGTAATGATAGACAGGAGTCTTTTGTGTTGCACACAGTGGTGTGTATGTAAAGCCACTGTTGATGATTTCTGAATGGAAACGGATCTTGCTGACTGCAAACACATTAACGTCCCAAATATAGTAATGGGTCTTATAGCAAAACCCCGTGTATCACAATGACAATGATTATCCAGATCTCTGCATTCTTAGCTTGAGCCATGGATGTTGCCATAGTAACACGAGTATGTCTTATCAAGTACAGCCCTTGTGATTTTTCACTGCAACTTATTTAGGCTGTTCACTGTAGGTATGACAACAGGCTATTGAGTTGTTGCATTCATTTCCATGTTAATAGAGTTAACAGCCATTGTGTGTTAGCTTAACCTTTGATCTTGCCTTGTCAAATTGTTGTCAGCTAATATTAAATTAGGCTAGTAATAGAGGCTTGTTATGTAAATTATGTAAAATGCTTTCAAACTATAAATAGGCATAATTCAGCTGAGAGCTAATATGATGGTCTGTGTGATATCAAAACATTTTTGCTGCACTTTAATGATCAGATTGTGAAAAGCCATTTATGATACAGGATATTCAGAGGGGCTGATGTGGAATCTTAATGTTATTCATAATAACCACAGTATTTTTTTTTTTTGGCATGATGATGGCACAGCATGCATAAAGCATATTTCTGCAGTTTTGTCACTGAGGATGCTAAAGAATCCTGTTAAAACATTATAAGTCCCGATTTCACATCATTTCCACAAAAAAATTCTGTGTAAACATGAGTGAGGCTGGTGACTTGAAGTCTCATGTTACAAGTCTGGAGACACACAGTACTTTAATCTGTGTAGCATTTTGCTTGCACAGCATAACCACAAAGGGCAGATTTTATTTGAACTTGGTAGTCACTTTGTAGCGCCAACTCGTCACATACTTGCGCTTCCTCCCTCGTTGAAATAATGAGGCTGTTTGATGTGAGACCACTACGGGCCGTAATGAGAGGAGTAGACTGTTCAGGACACATGAAAGCTCTTCAGTTCATTTGGACCATGAGCGGCCATTATAGCGCAGGACCGAGACACCATGGAGGTCTCCTGACTTTATGAAGGGGCGCAGGATTTAATGATGGAGGCAACAGCTAAATCTGTCACCCTTTTAACTTCTCTTCGAGGGAGGGAGAAAATATTTCAGAGGTGTTAAACACAGGCAGACCTACAACATCTGAGGGTTCGGTGAATGGGCCATAAGAACAGGAATGCGGTCATGTTGAAAATGGCTTTGTACGGAACAGGTGCTGCAGGAGATCACAAATGAAGAGAATCTGCTACATAAACTAAAGTCCTTGATTGTAACAGCTCTACGACTGTTTAAGTGATTGTTCAACTTCAATCATGCTTCTGTGTTCGTTCATAATGATAATTTCTTTGAGGGTTATTCTGTTTTCACGAACCGCAAAGTGATGAATCCATAAATTATCTTTTTTTTTTTTTGTCATCCAGAGGCAGGAAGCAGCACATCTACCTCTCATCATATCAATCTCTTCCTCCTTCACAAGACACCACTGTCAGTGTTGCCAGAAGAGACACAAACACAGAGAGTGGATGAGTAGGAGGAAGGAGAAGCTGATGGTGATGGAAGGATCAGCATCTATTCATTTATCTGCAGGACGACAGAGGAAGAGCCCCAGCTGAGATGGGCTTAATATTTCTCCAAGCTAAGTTCTGGGGGACATTGTGATTTGTCACCTCAGTGGTGAGCCCCAGTGCCACCAATCTAGTTAATGGTTAGACACAGCATCCTGCCACTTGGACACCATTTTGGCGTCATAACAAAAGGAAGGCCTGCCTCAGCCACTGAGTACTGTTTAGGGCCCAGGACCCTGTCACTATCTGTCTCCCCAGAGATGTAAGTTCCTGGTCAGTTAATAGTTAACGGACACGTGGATGCATCAATCCTGAGGCGTGACAGGGAGTATAAATGCACAAATACACAGACGGTTGGAGCCCAATGCTGATGCTGTAAACATATCTTGTTAACAGGAAGCGGACCCTATGCCGCCACAGCATTGAGTGACAGGATCACAGATGACTAACAACAACAGCAGAGAATCTCTCCCCCCCCCCTCCTTTCCGTCTCCTTGCAAAGCATTTCTGCTAATTCTTCAAAGCTGAAATTAGCATTATGTAACTTGATTCAGGAAAAGTTCAACATAGCGTGCAACAGAAATAATTTGCAAAGACACTGGTCAAATCAGAGCAAGCACATATAACTTTAAAAATGTTTTTGAAATGCTTTGCTTCTTGAAATGCACCCTTCTATCAATTACAGCTTTAAGGCCTGCAAACATCATTCAGTTTCTCCATTTTCAGCCTTGCTCGACCATATACTGTTCAAAGCTGCAGAGGCAATTAGAAAAACTACAACCTAAATCACTTGTTAATTCACATGGTGATTGCTCACAACACAAGACAAGGGAATTTGGCATAGCAGCAGTGAGAGAAAGTGTTTCGATTTTTAAATGTGCACTGCTGTTCTGACTCATACATATGAAAGCCCCATTTAAAGTGCCAAGAATCACAGGAGGGGGACAAAACACGTCTCTTAAGGTTTCCAACACTCTACAGGTTTGAGATCAGAGACAGCTTCTGTCTGATTTATGGTCGGGGCTTTCAGGCTTGGGAAACATACTGTACTGTATACGCCCCTGTGTGACCCCAGCATGGCTCCTATACACTCAGACAGAGAGAGACGTCACTCTCTGTGCGCCCACCCCCAGTGAAAGTGACAGTCCATCACAGGTTAAAAGCCACTGGGGGGGCAGAGCCGGCCATTATGTACTGCCGAGGGGGGGTCAGTGAGGAATGAGGATAGGAGGGGAGGAGAATGTGTGATGCTACAGCTCTGCTATGCCACTGACCAGAGGGTGGTAAAGCAGCCGGTGGCAGGGTTTGTGCACAGCGGCACCGCAGGATATGTTACGGATACACATGGAAACCAGTGGTGGAAAGTAACTTATTCAAATACTGTATTTCACTACAAATCTTCAGTATTTTTTTGATTACATGCGCTTGACTTCTTCTATTCCACTGTATAATACACAACACTCCAGAGGGAGACGATACCATTTTAACTCTAACTCTAAATTATTTCTGAATTCTCTTCTCTGGGGATTTTCACACACAACCGTCTCCAGTGTTTTTACTCAGAATGGTGTTAAAAACAAAAAAAAACTGAGCAGCAGTTGTGCCGACAGAAATACCCCGTTGATGAGAGAGGTCAGAGGAGAATGGCCAGACTGGCTGGAGTTGATAGAAAAGCTACGATAACTCAGATGAGCACTCTTGACAACTGTGGCGAGCATAAAAGCATCTCAGAGCACAGTCAAACCTTGAGGCAGACAAGCTACAATATCTGAAGACCTCGTCAGGTTCCGCCCCTGTCAGGCTGTAGTGGACATTGACACACCAAAAGTGGAGATTTAAAGAGTGGGAAAACCTACAGTAACATGGTCTGATGAATCTGGATTTCCGCTATCTGATTTGGCATCAACAGCATGAATCTATGGATCTAACTTGCCTTGTTTCACCAGTCAAGGCTCATGGTGGTGATGTAATGTAATGCCATAGGAATGTTTTCTTGGTTCCGTTTAATACCAATCAATAATCATTTAAACGCCACAGCTTATCAAAATATTGCTGCTGACCACGAGTTTCCCTTTATGGCCACAGGTGACCATCTTCTAATGGCTACAGCAGCAGGATGATGCTCCATGTCGCAAAACAAAAGTCGCCTCAAATTGGTTTCATGAACATGACAATGAGTTCACTGTACTTCAGTGGCCTCCCCAGTCACCAGATCTGAAAATAGAACATCTTTGTTGTGTGGTAGAACAGAGACTATAGCATGAATGTGCACCTGACAAATCTGCAGAAATAATGTGATGCAATCATATCAACATGGAGTAGAATCTCAAAGGAAACTTTCCAACATCTTGTGAAATCCATGCCATGAAGTGAGGCTGTGTGTCAGGATTAGCATCGTATTCATACTAAAGTGTTCACTAAATCAGAATCAGAATACTTTATTGATCCCCACCGAGAAATTAGGTGGTATTAGAAATGTATATAGTATATTATAGTTTTTAGACATGATATGCTAATAAAACATAATGGAGGGCTATAAAAATTAAAGTTCCAACCTACAATGAGCACCATCTCAGCGCCTACTTTACAATACACAACTTGCTCAGTGGATCTGTAATAATGATCCAGTGATATAATCTACAATAACTAAAGCCATGAAAACCACATTTATCAGTCAGCCTCAGGTACAAGTGGCAAAACATGATTTTTCTTCTAAGTTAAAAAAGTTGTCATCATTTCACAGCTTATCTCACTGTTTGCCAGTATTATTGTTGTTTTTTGCTTTTTTTGTCATCAGTATTTACATTTCACAGAGAAACATCTGAGTGCACGTTTATAGGGGATTTAACACACTGAAAGGGGGCCATTGTAACTCAAGTGCATTAACGCAGCGGTAACATTATGAATGCAATAATGGAAACTCCAGCTGTTCTAACTTACAACAGCAGAAAATATCACATATATGACATGATGGTATAAATATTGCCACATCTGAAAGGCTGCTGAATAATATATGTTATATACATAAAAGGACTGTGGGCTCATCATCCTTCACTTAGTTTGAGAGTAAAATCTCCCTCAAAGAAATCTAGCAGAAAGGTTATTAATTTATTTATCAATAGAATAGAATAGAATAGAATAGAATAGAATAGAATAGAATAGAAGGGTTCATAAAATGTCTGCATTCTAATAGTTCTTTCTACCCATGTCTTGTATATAAGAACATTTTTCAACTAAGAATAGAATAGAATAGAATAGACAAACAATACAACCAAACTGAACAAAATGATTGAATTGGCCAGAATAGAATAAAAAGGATGACAACACAAGACAACACAATAAAAGAATTCATCGCAACAGAACATAATAGAATATGATAGAACACAATAATTCTATAAACTCTAAAACAAAACTAGAAAAATACAGTCACACAAACAAAGTGATCTTAAGTGGCCATAAACACTCTCTGTGTGATTTAAGTCACTCATGTACTTGTCCTCTATATAACGAGACTCTCTGTGTTCACTGCCCGCCCTTTACTAATGGCTCCAATTCACAACTATCAGAATTGAGCGAGCATTAAAACAACAGCGGCGGCAGAGAAAGCAGGCGGCTAATGCTGAAGTAGCTACGTTTTGCATACATTTCATGGAGGCTCGGGAAAGGGCGATGCTTGATTTTGATGGTTAATTTAGATGCAGAATACATACTGTAGTTGGCGTCGAGGCTGGTGTGCACATGCAAATCGTCGCCCTGCTTGAGGGGTGCACTGTATGAGCGGAGCGTGTTCAGCCCACTCATTTTTTTTATACTACTAGTCTTTATGTCCCAGCCCAGCTTCCTCTCCCAGTCTCTGATTCCATCTTGGCAATGACAGACACACACATACACACACACACACACACACACACACACACACACACACACACACACACACACACACACACACACACACTCTTCACAAACACGCTCAATAGGCCTCACTCACTTCTTTCTCTCAGTTAAACACACATGCGCACAGTTTCCTCAGACTTCGACACATTCTCTCAGCTTCTCTATGGGTGAGCCATCATTATCTAGAGAGAGTGCCAGTGTTTGGCCACAGTATGCCTGCTTCCCAGCGATGAACTGAACAGCCAAGACATAGGCTGCTGGTAGTGACACAGCTGTCACAGACATGCCTCATTACTGCTGTTGCAAATGTCAAAGCACTAAAGTAATCACTCAGCTCCACTGGACACATGGTCATACGGTAATTTATTTTATGGGAGGAGGGGTTAACACTTGTGAGTGTATGTGGTGATGTTATGTAGATGGGTGGATTTTTACACACTTCTTTTGTGAGACGGCTGCATGCTAATGTGACAGCAGGTTTTCTGGATATATGCAACAAGTAATAGCGTGATGGACATTTTTTTTTAACACAAGCACAAACTTCCTTCAGAGTCATTACTGTCAATCCAGGAAGCTTTTCAACCGTATGCTACTGTATATATACACACACACACCTGAGGATTATTTCCTTTCCTCCACAAATGTCAAAGTATATGTGCTGGACATTTCATTGTTAGGGGCTCTCGTTTGAACAACAGAGTGATGAGAGCATAGGTGAGGATATTTCTTTTTTGGTGCATATTGTTGCAGGCATATATCATGATTAATTGAAGTGATCGCTGTCAGAGGTAGCTGTAGTACTCTGCCACCAGCTGATCAGGTTAATGGATAATGTTTCCCCCTGATGTTGTGGCTGTCTAAACCGGGCTGGACCACAGTTAGAGGGAAGGGAAGGTAATTGGGCCTAAATCAGTAGAGTAGTATCCAAAAAAACAAACAAATAATAAGCTGAAAGATGCTAAAATGGGGGAGGGGGCGGGGAACCATAGACCACGTTAATAATTCTCTGGGCTTGTCACTGCAAGTGACCCACTCTACATTAAACTGGATTTATTGTTAATGTGAAAGTATTGATTATATGTAGCAGCTTTACATTATTTATGTTATGTTATAAATCAACCAAAGAGCACCCTGTTCCTGCACAATCCTGAAGCAACAAGTATCCAGCACACTGGGAATTCAAAGCAGCAGGTTGGAAAGAAATGAATACATGGCTATGAAGACATTTGTACGGAGTGAGAATATTATTTCCATGGACTGTCCAGATTCCTAGAGGTTGCCATAGAATAGATGCTGCTGCAGCACACTGCTGTGGCAGAATTGTAAGGGTTTATACCTGGAATGTTCCAAGGACAGCTGTAAATTTCCCTGAGTAATTGAATTGCTATGAAGTCATTCAGCCAGCTGGGGTATGGTCACCGCTTTCCATTCACTTAAGGTGCAGCATACACCTTAAGTCCTTTGACGTAGTTACCATAGAGATGTTGTGCACAGGATAAAAGTGGCAGACAGGAGCCCTTGACCCTTGAGTTGACTTGTAATTTATGAAGGAGCAAGGAAAAAGTTATTTTCTAAGTCTTGTTCTTCGCCTGATCTGTAATACAAATGAAGAATTTGGGAGCCAGAACAATGGAAAGAATTAGGCACTTTAAAATGTTTGCATAACGAGGTCCTTCTTGCCACAATGGTTCTCTTCTTTTTAATCACCTGCACTCTCCAGACCACCTACACCCTTCTTCATGATCAGATACAGGACCAACGGGTTGATGTATGATCCGAGGAATTAATCTGCTAAGCCTGATTGCCATTACCGCCATGCGATTATGCACTTTGATTACTGAGCCCACCCCAAGGACCATGACGTGCCCCTGTGCACATTTTAAAGGTGCGCATAAAATTATGTGGTGATTACCCCACAATGGATCAATCCGCAAGCAAATGAGGCTGTGTGGCCATATAGACTGTCTCAAGTAGGACTGTGATTATTAATAGGCACTTGAGGTGACCTGATACCTGAAGCTTGGACCACTGAAACTGCCTCTGATCCTTCATATAAGCAAATAAATTCATTCTCATACATTCTGAAAGTGATTATTGGATTATTGTTGTAGAGGTAGAATTGTTTGGAGTTCAAGCATGGATAAAAGGGATGCTAGGCTCTTCAGAGATGACGGGGGCTGTACTTGTACCTCTTGATGATAGACCTCAGGCATGTAATGGCATCACAAACATAGATGGGTTTGTGTCACTGAGGAGGGCAGCATACTCTAGTTATGAACCTATATGATATAAACAACCTGGAGGTCACAATTTGCTTGTGTATGATGCAAAAAAATAGATTATGCAGGAAAAAACAAACTTTTGTGTGCCAATCAGAAGGAAGAAAAAGCATGTTCTTACAAGTAACAAACATGTAAGTACATATCATTCTGCAATGACACTTATCCCCAGAATTTGGGCCCATTTAATCCCTCACTGTCATTTATAAGGATTTTTTTATTTAATCCTGAGCCAAAGTATTCATTTGGTAAAGCAGATAAATATCCCCATTGACTTATCCAGAAGCAATCCTACATCAAGCGATTAATTGGATGAGACAATGAGGAAGTGAAATCACTTCTGTTCACGGTTTTCTCTCCGGTTACATATGGAATACGTTAGTCACACAGAAACATTACCTTGGATAAACCCCCCCCTCGATGCAAAAGTCCTAATGTTAACATGTTTGCATTAGTAATACCCTGGCAAGGATTTAATGTACTTGATGTGCCACCATTAACAACAGAGGTGTATGTTCTGAGAAAGCATGGTTCTCGGTGGCGGTCATGTGCCCTCCTTGCACAATTACTTAATGGCTTCAGAAATTACACATATCTACAGGAGAAAAACAAACATAAATGTCAGTCAGTGGAAGGCAGCTGCTTTATATCTTTCGTCAGTATCAAAGCACGAGTTTTAAGGTTTATGACATGGTAAACGTATTCGATAAAGACGACACGGCTAAAACCGTACTGTAGATATATCAAGGACCATTTACAGTATGCAAATGTGAATTTGAGCTTCCAAATGCACAAACGCAGAAATTCCATCACTGGCCAGAGTTCAATAACTCTTCAGTCTTCAAGTGTCTGGATAATGGTCACTGTGACTGCACATCACTGCAATTCAAAGCTTCAACTATCCATCACTGGACAATGTTTGCTACTAAAACAACATGGATAAGGGAGTGCATGTTGATGCTGGTGGGGCCCTGTGCTATTGTAAGTGATGATGAGTGATGGACAGGAGAGGATGGGTACATACTATTCACAGTGCTCCATGTGGCAGCTTGCATTTTCACACTGGTACAGTATGTTTGTCAGCTACAGACAACGCAGGCACTTACGCACTGCCGTGGGCAAGCACAGTAGTGTTCTGCCAGCCGACTGCGTCATGGGCACATGCATGTCCTACGTACCACTGCGGAGTCCCTGGTAAATACATGTCTGCATAATTTGCAATGACAGACTATAAGATCTTGGCATCATGAAAAGATGTACAGAGCCCAAAACCTCTTGGGAACCCACTTAATGCATAGAAACTCCAAATCTCCTGCAGGAACTCTTCACGCCAAGTGAAAATGTATGGGTTAAAATTGTACTTGTACTATGCTCACAAGTGTGTGAATTTTAACACTTTTTTTTATGAAATGCATTTAGGTCTGTTTCTTGATATAGTGGCATACAAAATGTATTGCTTTGAAGAAATGCCCTCACCATCAGAATTGGCAGCAATTGCTTGCACTACTGCCTTTTCTTTCTTTCTTTCTTTCTTTCTTTCTTTCTTTCTTTCTTTCTTTCTTTCTTTCTATCTATCTATCTATCTATCTATCTATCTATCTATCTATCTATCTATCTATCTATCTATCTATCTATCTAAAATCTTAGCAGAGAGATTTTAAGTCACAGAGACCATTAACTGCATTTACAAAAATGCACAGGCAGTTTTGACAAGAGGAGACTTCAGTAGCACCATTATTTGAGAGAAAAAAATACATGATAATAGACCATAATTGCATTCAGCAATTGAGTGGAAATTAATATCTTTTTATTGCAAAAATGGATGAGTGAATGAACAAAGGAATGAATGAACCGAGAGCATCAGATCATCTCACTGACATGGCAAGAAAATGTCCTGCTTAACAGGTTTTCTGCAGAGATTATCATGGCGTTCTTGGTATTCGTCTCCACATGTACGTCAGGAGGGAAGTGATATTTGCGATTCAGAACTACAGCGATGAGTAGCAGGGTGTTCACTTTAATGTGCTGGATTTAAACACCTTGTGATTCATGGGGCAGAGCTGTCTCGTCTAATGTTAGGGCTACAGTGTGGTGCCACAGGTGGCCTGTTATAATGTATATTTTGGGAAGAGATACACTCATCCGAGTGCTCCAATGGGGGGTCTCAAGTCTTGATGAAACAGACTGGGCAAAGTGAGAGGACAATATGGTTGATCATTTTGAACCATGCACAAGAAACTTGCTGTTTCCAGAAAATGTTTATTTTGTTCATAAACTTTTCATAAAAATAACAACATCAATATTAATTTAAGGTATTGTAGAAACTGTGTATGTACAAAATCTTTACTTGAACAGTTAATATAACTTAAGGCGAGTTAAATTACTTTTTTGCAGTACCCTGTTGGTGACAATGCCACCAAACTGTCAACATTTTTTATTTTTTAGCTTTTTGTCTTTTTTTTTTTTTTTTTTTTTTGCTAAAGTGAACATTTCAGCATTTGATATTTCCAGTAAAAGATACCAGGTGTCAAAACCCTTTCATCATCAAAGTAACGTCCACAGAAACTCGCAGCAATGTGTGCTACCTGATTACTCAAAAGCAATGTTTATATGATTTGCTAGTCATCTCTAGCTTGATTAAACATACTTCAGTACATATTGTAAAATCATTTTTGTTGAAAAGCCGTACCACAACTAGTGTACATTCTGGTCCCTTTTAAATCTAGATCAGCAGTTCAATGAAATAACTCTTATCATACCAACAATGGGATGAAGTGCGAAAATGTTTCTTGATATCAAATTGTAACATTTAAAATATTGTGTTACTAAACAGTAGCCCTCAAAAAACCAAGACATTATTAATGATTAAGAATACATTTCACCTTAGAAATGACACTCAAATGTGATAAATGTAAAATATACAGTTAGCTATAAAAATACAAAGAAGTACAGTAATACAAATATATTTATTTCCCATTTATGATATATCTTTCACAATTGTAATAATCCAAACAATTGTAACACAACACAAAGACCAATGACAAAAAACACTGACAGCCAAATGATAAGAAGTTAAACAAACACTAAATTTGATCAAAGATGGACAGCTTTATGGTCAAAGCCATAAAAATATGTTAGCCTACATTCATGTCAATAACCCTCACTGTGTGGTGAAGGAGTACCTTGACAGTGGCTGATATTCCGGTTAAAGGAAAAAAAACACATAAACATGCATTTTTAAGAAACATAGTCCAAACCATTGCTCTAAGAATGCTAAAAGCAGAAAATAAGAATCTTAAATGGAGATATTAATAATCTGTAAGTGCAATCCATCCAGGCTCAGAGGCGGATGGAGGTTGGAGCTGTCCAGATGAAGAGGTGCTGAACAGCAGTCATGCAATGCCGCAGCAGAGGTTTGGCTGTACTGACAGTATCCGCAACAAGTCACTGTTGATCTGTTTACCGACTTTAACAACTTATGCATCTTTGCATAAAGTCAGCAGCATCAGCAGCAGGCAATAAGGCCGAAGCAGACCTCTCACCCCACCCCCCCACCCCACCCCACCCCCCACCTCTCTCTCTCTCTCTCTCTCTCTCTCTGCTCCTTAAAAACTGCAATATTCGCAAACATCTTAATGTCAGGCATTGGTTTTGCCAGTCAGACCAACTCAGACATCAAGTTGTACAGTCAGCTGGCTTATCTTCCAAGACGGAAAGATCCTAATATTATATGTGTGGACACATAGCCTTGTCTTCAAATTCCCTCGGGAAGAGTGAACGGCCATGCACTGGCGGTCACCTGTGGCTTTAGTTCCATTTTCTCCTTCTGTTTCTGGTGTACGCGCCCGTGCCGTTTCCTCTCGTCGCTCCGGGCAAACCGTTTGCCGCACACGTCGCAGGAGAACGGCTTCTCCCCCGTGTGAGTCCTGGTGTGGGTGGTAAGGTGATCGCTACGACTGAAACTGCGCAAACAGATGCGGCACTGGAAAGGTTTGTGGCCCGTGTGGATGCGGATGTGCCGGTTGAGCTCGTCCGAGCGAGAGAAGCGCCGGTCGCAGCTCTCCATGGGGCAGGTGAAAGGTTTCTCTTTGGCTGGGCCGTGAGAGGTGGCGGGGCTCTTTCTGGCCCTGGGGGGCTTCGTCGCGCGGGTAGTGTAACTTTGGGCAAAAGAATCTGGCAACAAGGAAGAGTACAGGATGGAGTCTATGGTGCTTGGTAATGCTGGTGATGTGTATAAGGAATCACACTGATTAGATGGCTGTGGTGGTTCGGGGAAGGGTTTCAGGTTAGAGGAGAGGCCCATCGGTGGTGGTGGTGGGAGGTAATTATTGTACAGGGGACTGGAGTAGCTCTGAGAACAGGTGTCAGAGAAACACGGTTCCTGCTTGATTCCTCCCTCCACTTTAAACTCCATCTCTGGGTTGGGACAAATTGGGGGGAAGGTGTCTAAAAGTTCCTTTACATCCATTTGCTGCTCGGGGGGGAAATCACTTGACATCGGGAACGTTTCTGTCTGAAAACTCGTCTCCAAACAGTCAGACTTATTAAAGGTTCCCCACTCGTAGCAGCTGCTTTCAAACTCATTCTTGACCACAACAGGGAAAGAAGCGGCCTCTGACTTTGGTTCAGCCTTCTTCTGGTTTGGAGCTCGGGAGGAGCCGAAGCTGAGCTGGGAAGTGGACGGGTCTTGGGCCTGGCTGCCGCTCTGATCATCAGCATACCTCGGACATGTCTGGTCCGGAGAGTATACAGGGGGGGTAGGTCCGGAGCAGGTGTAGGATTGCCTCTTGGGGCCGAGGTCTCCAAAATTGCCATTGCTGCTGCTGTCCATCGGCGCTGGCGATGGATAAGTTCCCCGACTGCTGCCGCTCTGTTGCACTTCTGAAAGTGGCAGAGTAGATATCCCCACGATCTCAGTGATCATATTGAGGAGTGTTTCGGTGCTGCACGGCGCTCCCTGAGATGCCTCAACATAGAAACTGCCAGAGTAGGCGAGCGAGGAGGGGGTGTAGGTGTCTTTTGGGCACTCGCAGGGGTTAAAAGCAAATTCCGAGTTGGAAGCTTCGGTTTTGAGGGTTGCAGGGGCTCCTTCTGTTGAATTAGAATGACACAAAACTTTGTCATTGCCTGTGTTTTAAATCTGAGAATCAGTGCAAATTAAACAGTGAAGAGATTCAGCGTTACATAAACATGCATGCGTATTTTGGCACACAGGAATACCTTGGTAAGACGCCTTCACGTACACGACTGCACTAAAAAAAAGTGCCCGCTATTTCCAACGCTTCGCGCATTTAAAAGATTGAAATTCTCATGCATGCACATTTTATCGACTGTGCAAAGATGCGAACTCACCGTGGCCAAACTGGGCAGGTACCCCCCGCTCTGCATCGACATACACCTCCTGGTTATCTTTTCGCACGCTGTTTTCCATTCCCAGGGAAGAACTGTTGCAATTGTCAAACTGGGGGTAAAAAGAATCTTTCGCATTCAAATCCATATTGTTCAACATAATGATGCACTTAGAAGAAGTCCGTCTCTCCCAGGGAAAAAGGTAAAAGGGGGGGAAATGTGAAACAAATTATGCAGATGACTGTTTTCTTTCAACCCCCCTTTTGATGGTTTTCAACAAATGATCCAAAGTGGTCTGTGTCAAAAGGTGTAAAAAGCAATTAAAGGTATTCCTTTTCGTCTCTCTGCTCCTCGGTAGGTATTTGCTTGCTGTGGATTTCACATCAGCGACTTCCCTTCTCGCTCCTTATATACACTTTGGCAGCTCCCTCGGCCCTCCTCCCCATTCATCAGCTCCAGTGAGAGGATTCCCCGCTGCGTGTAAACTTCATGCCCATATATGGACAGAGGATGTGACGGAGTCCCCCCCTTTCACCCTCCTCCTCTTTTTGCCCAAACCTCCCTCCTCCCATACTGGAGAGATGGAGTCTGACGTTGCAACAAGTGGCGACCAGTGTTGGGTGGTGAAACGTTGTATTAATGGTATATTTCATTGCATATTAACGAGTTGAATTAAAAGCATGTCTAAGTAAAGCAGTGATAAAATATGAAGGTGTTGCTCTCATTCTGAAGATAAGGCATCCCACGACATAGAGCGACCTCCACCCGCCGCTTAGTTTTGGCATTGTATCCGAGGAAGGGTATTGCAAAAATAAAATCAAGTCAAAATCAAATCGCTGACTTGATCATTAGGTATATTCCAAACTTTGGAGATAAGATGGTACTCAGAGCGCATTGGGAGCGTGCACAGAAGGTAATGTAACGAGTAACGAGACAGTCTTAAGTCTTGAGCACTGAATTGAGAGATAAGAAAATTTTGAGTTGGCAAACTTAAAGACAGTTTGATTCCCTGCAACCATATTATTATATTTGACGATTTAACAATATAATACAACAAACAGCAGATATTTTATAGACGTGACAGACTGATATAGCTGTATGCAAGAGTTCTGAGAGCTAACAGCAAAATATTTCACAGTGTTTCTTCTTGGTTTATGAGACGATGAGATGTTAATTAAATACAATATGTTTGAGGAGAGTCTATTAATGTTACAGCAAACTAAGTGCATGTCCTATGGGATCAATGACAGAAAATATAGACTGATGATATAGGAATACATTTAGGATGCTACACAATAATGATAAAATAATAATAATAATAATGATACTGATATAATAGTTTTCTTCAGTGCGTCTTTTCATTTAAGGTAGGGTAATACTGGGGACTAGTGTCCAGTTCCAGTTTAAAAATCAACACACAACGCACAATCACACATAATGTAACACTGTAAGACAGTGCAGATTTCAGAGGTGCGACTATGGCTGTTCTTTGTAGATCTGACAGACGACACTCTTCATCTATGTGTGTTAACAGCCTGCAGTGAAGATGAAAAAGCAGAACACTAATGGACGATTAATTAAACGATGAAAGGCAAAACTGCGGGAACCTAGACACATAATTGTTTATTCTCCTAAGTAAGACTGCCTTTGAATATAAGTTATAGACTGTTGCAGTAATTACTTTAAGACCAATATAAGACGAAGCTACTGTCCAGTTCATCTAATTTCTGCACCGACACTTCCCTCTCTGTCCAGACTGCATGCTCTTGATGTTTCAGCAGTTAAACTGACCACCTCTTCCAGGCAGTCCACTGATTAGATTTACAAAATCCCTTCATCTCGTGTGGCCGCTGGAAATTGTGGTCGCTTACACCGTTAGGGCGAATAACAGCAAAGCCCAGTCTAAACGAACCCTTGGCCTTTAAAAGCATTGAAGGGAGTCGATAACACCCCTGAGGTGTTCAGTGGTTGAACCCAACTGTTCACATGACATTTCAACCCCCAAAGCATTTTTTTTTTCCAGTTTCGCATCTGTTGCTGGGTGCACTCCGTGGTCACACTTCCTATTACAAAAAGTCGATACTCTTTCATAGGACGTTGCAGTCTGCAGCAGACCTCTGGCACCGGCTGGACGTTCAGGACCATGGATAGCGACGGTGCAGCATTCAGCCGTGTAATCACATATGAACCGGCAGCGCACGAACCCTTTACTTGTTGCTTTGTACTGAATAGTTCCTGTGGCTCTGTGTTCATGTGAATGTCATTCTGTTGCACGACATCAATCCAATCACACCCCAGAGGACTATAGGAAAGCCTAATCCTTACTATTGCAATGATTTTGCCTAAATCTTGTGGTGCGTTTCCTTGTACAGAAGCAGTGGTCAACACAACTGTAATGATCCCGTTAGTGCAACATGAGCCGGGACGTATTAGCAATATACGAAGGTGTTCCGAGTCCTTATGTTTTTCCACATTGCCCAAAAGATGCAAGGCTATGCAAATAACAATTTACTCTGTAACTGATACATAATAGGCTATTTCTATTTCCTTCTTTAGTTTGTTGCTGCTTCTCCAACATGGGGGAAATGTATTTTATACTCAGCTTCATTTACTAATAAAGCTATAGGCTATTTTCTTTAGATTAGGATTTTGCACAAAGGGCATTTTTTGTTAAGTTTATCATCTTATAAAATGAAATACAATGCCTCAGTTTTAAAAATGAAACCCAGAAACCTACATAAAACTATTAATTTTGCTCCATCTCGATCTATGACGTTAACATAGAATTAGGATCCACTGACAGAAGTTCTTTTGACTTTATCAAGTAGACCCTTGAAACCTACTATAATGAAGCTGATAAAAAAAATAAAAAATTTTAAGACATTGTAAATTCCATTATATTTACTATTGAGGCCATCATTAAAGGTTCAGTTGTGCTGAACTATTAGGAAGTGCTTGTATTTTTTATCTTTTTTTTTGCTCTCCCTACATGAGTAGGGAGCAATATTAGAAACACCTCTCAGTGCAACACAGTCAGAAACTATGACATCTAAAACTGAACATTATGGACATTATAAAAGTAGACATTATGGCAGAACAGCTGTTCAGGGCTGCATTAGCTTGACACTGAGTGGATTTTTGGCAGGAATGAGATAGACAGGGAACATGGGGCAGGAGAAAGAAAAGGTGACATGCAATGAAGGTCTCCTGTATAGCCATACAAAGCCAGAAGTATTGCCGTTATATGGAAAGACTCTTTACTCCCAAGACTTTCCTGAAATAATCTTTATTTTTCTGTTTTCTAAACATGTGTATATAATATATATATTTATATTTTAAAGCCTGTAAATTTATTCAAATGAAACAATCTGAAAATGATATCACATTCAATCTGACTTTCACAATAGCCACACAACCTGTGACAAGGGGTCACCACATGAACATAGCTGTATATAAGCAAAAATGTTATAAGGTAAATGGACCTAAGCAGAAAATAATTTCTTTCACTCCACTACAGACGGCACTTAACCGATCGCCATAGGATTTTTTTTTTCTTATATTGAGATGTAATGAAAGGGCCCCTGTGAACTCAGATCTTTGGCCATCTGAATAGTATCCACATGTTGTTTGTTACGAACTAGATTAAGCGAAGATAAGAAAGCTTGTAGGCTATATGGAATAAAATGTATCCAGTCTACTGTAGCACAAATGCAAAAAGACTAATAAGACATAATAAACAGCCTGCTTACACTAGACTTCTCAAATTTTATGTTATCTACTCCAATACTGAGCGGTGGAAAATGTATCAAAGGATCTCTGAGACGCTTCCCTGTCATCTTTTTAAGGTAGTGTATGATAATAGCGTATAAGCTCTTTCATTGCAGCGGTGACATTCTCCGGAACAAATCGTTTTCACCTCAGATGTGCACTCTAATTCTAGGCCCAGAGATGTTTAGCTTTGAGGAACTGCCTCCAAGTAATCCCAAGTCTATTAAAACCAATCTGATCACACAGAGTTCAGATCACGGGATGCTGTTATGATAACTGCAGTGTGGCTAACCTCTCTCCTCCATAAAATGCCACAGCACAGGGACTAAGTAATGGATTTATGTAATGTTAGCACTTACTGACATTATAGCGCAGGGGTAACTCCATACTGGTGAAAGATAAATGAAAGCCTTTGTTTTACTCCTTCACATCTAAGCACTGTGAGACAAAATTTTCCTGTTTCTTATTGAAGAGGTAGAGAAGAAATTTAGAGCAATACAAAGTTGTCTCCATGTTTTAACAAGGATATTGACTTCAAAAGAGGTTCAAAGTACTGGCTATGGAAAGAGGATGAAACATTGCTTTAATGAAAGGACATCTTAGCACTTCTACTGAATGGATAGTTCCAGCGAAGTGCAAGTGGAACATGCTTTCATATTGACTAGACTTAATATTAATTAACTGTCTATGTATCTATCTACCTATATGTGTATCTGTCAATCTATAAATGTACAGTGGCAAAAAAAAGTATGTGAACCCTTTGGAATTTCCTAGTTTTCTGCATTAATTGCTTTGCTTTCCATTGCAGGCCTGAAGTTTGCCACTCCACAACACTAATGGGAAAATGTTTTGTGGACTGATGAAATTAAGATTTTATTTTTTTAATTTTTTCAAAACTAATTTAGATATGGTGTAAAAATGGCACTTCATACCAGCATGTAAACATAATCTCAAAGGTGAAGTACGGTGGAGGGAACATCATGGTTTGGGGCTTTGCTGCCTCAGGGCCTGGACAGCTTGCCATCATCAAGGGCAAAATGACTTCCAAAGTTTATCAAGGCTTCCATAATGTAAGGGTGGCTGTCCACTAGTTGAAGCTCAGTAGAAGATGGATGATGCAGCAGGACAATGAGCCTAAACATTGAAGTAAATCTACTATCTAGATAATCTAGAGTAGCTTCAAAAAAAGAAAAGAAAACCAACCTTTCGGAGTGGTCCAGTCAGAGCCCAGACCTGAATCCAATAGGGATGCCGTGGAATGACATCCTCAGAACATGGTTGAGCTGAAGCAGTTCTGTAAGGATGAACGTCCTGAGTGTTGTGCAGATCTGATCTGCAACTACAGGAAATGTTTGGTTGAGGTTATTTCTGCCAAAGGAGGTTCAACCAGTTATTAAATCCAAGGGTTTGCTTACTTTTTCCACCTGCACTGTGAATGTTAAATGTTCAATCAAGACATGAACATTATAATTGTTTTTGTGGTATTAGGTTAAGCACATTGTTTGTGACTTAGATGTAGATCAGATCATATTAAATTGCCAACTAAGAAATTCTAAAGGATTCACATACTTTTTCCTACCACTATGTATGATCCATCCATCCATCCATCCATCCATCCATCCATCCATCCATCCATCCGTACGTTCTTCATGTCAATTACTTAGTCAAGTGCTACTAGAATCAATCTCTGTGTGGCACCGCAACGATTTTAATGCATATCCACCTCAATGCATATTTTAACAAGACTGAGAGTCTAAGTGCTTAGTGTATATCAGCAGGCTAACATGCGTACCATGTTAATGCTACAAGCCTTTGTTAAGTTCAGGCTGGATGGAACGTCATTATATTTACATGTGTTTGGTCATGAACCAAAGTAATGGATGAACTGCACCAGAGTGGTGGCTATAGCCTATATGTCTAGGAGTCTATAGGGACTGTCATGCCAGTCCATCCAAAAGTGTTTGAGTTATTTCACACAAAACAACATTAACCTCCTGGTACAGGTGCTACAGGAAAAGTTAGCAGATCACCAAAGCCATTACAGTTTGTCGTTTGGGGACCATTAATGTCTATACAAAAGTTCACCACGTAATCCATTTACTAGCAATTGTGATATTTCAACCTGTGGAGGACAAAAGAGACAGACCAACATTTCCAGCCATGCAATGAATAAAAATGTCCCTGTGAAGAAAAAAACTGCTTCAGCTTTTTCACTCAATAAAGCTTGTATTTTGCAAAGTAGTTTACTCCCTACTTCCTGATGACTACAGACCTTTTCTCACTAAAATTCAAGCTGTTTAACAGAAACAGACCACTCCAATCTCTGTTGATTATGCCGCCTTTATTTCATTATTTTATTACTCCCATTTTATTAATTCGACATGCAATCCCCCATATTACTTACCGAACTGCTATGCTTTTTGCATAAAAGTAAATACTTTTTTTATACTGCAAACCCCTGTCCATGATATTTTCAGATTCACTCCTGGACAGGGTGTGGGAGTTACACTTGCACTTGGGTGCCTGATAAAGTTGAAGAGGCAGTGAGGAGTCACTGCCCTCTGAGATCACCATCTGCAAAATGAAGACTAGGCTGGGCACTAAAGTCTGACTCTTTTTTTTTTAAATTTTAAAAAGGAGCTGCAATGCTGACAACACAAAATCTAACCTAATTAGGCCCAGTTATCTCCTATGAAAGAAATAACATCTAAAAATAAATGCATTTCCTTTAGATAAGATACTACTACTTATTCATACAAAGCTGATACACATCTTGAGATGGGACAAGCTTTGGCATGTTGATTTTTGTAAAACTGTTCAACAGTAAAGCTATAAATAGACAAATCAGTTATTTTCTTGTGCTCTGAAAAGTATAGTGTAAATCTGGTTAAACATGTGATAATTAGTAGACTTTTGCTTGTTATTGAAAATCAGTGGCTAGTCTCGCATCCATGGATTTCCAATGGGAATTCTAAATTTAGTGAACAGCTCCATTATTTGATTTTCTCAGAAGTGTTGGCTGTTTCTGCTGTCACATTCATAATCATTGCATACGAATAAATCTAACTTCAACATGAAATACATCTCACTTGAGTTACAGTGGCTCCTCAAAGTCTCAATGCCTTGGCATCCTGTCAACCAGCTATGCTACCCACACTGTTTGAGAGTAAATAATAGAAGAACCTGATCCATACCAGGAAATCCACTGAGATGCAGAGGCTGTCGTTGCTGTTTGATATAAAAAAGCACTTCAAACCTACCATGATCTAGAGAGGTTATACTCAAAACACTGTGCTGAATCTATAACACAAACCTGCGATTACAAAAAAAAAAAAAAACATGCCTGCATCCATATAGTAATGAAATGGATATATCATACAGTATGCACATTTACATTCAGCCTCAAGTGCTGTGTTGTACTTTTGACTAATGCCTTTTTAAGTTTGTCACTGCAAAGCTGATTTGCTGGAGCAATCCTACGAAAGCTAGGGTTGCACAAGAGCTGGAGAAATCCATCTACCTCCCCCAAATCACATTCTGACATGTCTCACAGTCAAATCTCCCCCCAAGGCGCTAGATGAGGGAACATCTTCAATCTAAACCTGGATACAATAGGGCCTGTAAGACACCGCAAAAATGGATTGGGAGTGCTAAAACCACAGAAACCTCTGCCGGAAACACGACTTTCTATAAATACAAGATACTCGCCTCAGCTGCCAAGTTCGTTATTTTCTCTCTCTCTCTCTCTCTCTCTCTCTCTCTCTCTCTCTCTCTCTCTCTCTCTCTCTCCCTCTCTCTTTTCCTCTCTTTCTCTCCCTCTCTCTCTGTCATGTTGGGCTCTGCATAGTTATATATACTACATCATCATTCAAACGTTGGGCAATTGAAAGAAAAATAGCACAAATAAGAAAAATAAAAGCAGCGGAAGCGTGGTTCTTCTCTTGAAGGAACATCTCTCTCCTGCTCTTCCTCTGAGAGTGGGAGTGGGTTAGGGAAGCCCGGTACCAGGCCCCGATGCTGCTGCTGCTGTTGGTGCGGCAGGTTTCCCGTGCGATCCAAAAATACTTTCGCACTCGCCCACTTTGGTCCCCAGCCGCCTGTACTCTTTGGTTCTACAACAGGGATGGGTGAGAATCACATTCAGCTCACCAATCGTGATTGCGGAAAGCCCCAGTGTTTCTTTAACCATGCCCCCAGACTCCTCCACACACACTGCACTTGCATGGCTCCCACCTTGCCCTCTTCTCTGCTGAATCTATGCTTGCAGCATTCTGACAGTCCAATTCTTGGGCCTGATCCAGCATACTGTACCTGGTGTTACCTAACTGCTTGCACATATTTAAGAGAAATCCATGAAACAGAACAGTGATTTTTCTTTTTTTTTTAATCACCCCACAACTGATTCAAAAAATGCTCGATAAACTGTAGATAAAGTGTCAAATTGCAAATATCTAGGTTATTTGCTCCATCAGCTACAACAACAATCCCCTTAGAGTGACACTCAATAACAACCACTACACAAAATCATTATCACGCAACACGGGACTAATTGCATGTACTTTTGACCAACAGAAGTTAATAGGTCTACATATTCTAGTCTCTGACTCATCTGCACCCACACTGATTTCTATTTGCTGCTTTCTTCCATCCAGTGACACAACAACATGTATTAAAACATGTATGCGTCTTAATAATTAGAACATTGTTTCCATTACTGCTTAATCAGTGCACATACAGTCACTGTGAGGACATGCAATGCAAACAGATTCAAACAAATAGCCAACAGCAGACATGTGAGGAAACAGATGAAGAATGTTAAGAGCTTGCAGCTAACAAAAGTAACTATGGAAACGGCCAGCTCTACATTGCACTAGCTTCCACAGCTCTCTCCAGAAATAAAAACTGTTGGGCTAAGAGCGAATCAGGTAAAGACAAAAGATCGCGGGTGAACCTATTTATAGTGGGCCTTACATAACATACATAGACCTATGTTTGCTGAGGCAAGTTTGGTGCTCAACAGTAAGCTTCTAGGGGGCAAAGGCAGGGTAGAGAGGGCTGGAGATGCTCGATCCTGGAGGGTATTTTATAGGAAGAGGAGAAGTATAAACAGCAATTAGGGCCAGTCGGCATCATTGTCTACACCGAGAAGGCTTTATGTTTTGATGTCAGGCAGAACAAACACTGTCCTGGGAGGGTAGTGATGTCAAAGCTGGAGTGCCAGTAACAAGATTAACAGGAGATATGCTAATGAAAATTGACATATTCAACAGTGCATAGCCATGAGGTTCGAGGAATGCACACGTCACAAGAAGCAGAAGTTCATAGCCAGTTTGCCCAGAGGTCTGGTTTATTTGTTTGGGAGGCAAAGAAGAAGTTGGGTCAGAGGAGACTGCACACACACACAGACATATTACTGTGTGTGTGGCCTCAGGACAAAACATCTGACATCTCCAGTGAGCTCATATGAACATACAAGCCCACATACGTACAGAGAAGAAAAAGAACCTGTGTGAGAGCTGCGGTAATGCAATAGCAGTTATCATCTAGAAATACAGCCTGCCACCATATCTTAAATCCAAATTGAGCCATTAGCATAATTATCCACTTATACTGCTTTAATTCTAAGTAGCTCTCCATTGTAAGTAAAATGATAGCTAAGCTGTATTCAAAAAGCCTCTTTCCCACTCACAAATGCCTTATTAATTAGCTCCCTCTAGCATAAGTTCCCAGTAATTACATTCAATACAGCAGTCAGTGCTACAGGCAGAGGGGGTGGGGAGGGAGGGGGAGTGGGGGTGTATTTCCAGACAGCAACTATTAGACAACTTTATAATTACTCTGCAGATGTATTATGATTTCCATCATAAAAATACACCATTTCAACACCGGGCTGCAGCTATTTGGACTCTGCATTCACACTATGTTCTCTGTAATCACCAGATAATTCACTGGTAGTAGGCAATCACAAAATATTCACTATATAGAAGCTCTGATAAGGTTGGGATGATATGCAAATGAATACTCCCTGACTCATCTGTTTATTATGCAGTCACATTAGTTAGCTCTGATGCTGTTTGGCTATTATCCCATCTCACTGTGAAAAAAGGGTCTTGGGTGAGGGGGATGGATTGCGCAGTGAGTGCTTTAGTCACACAGATTGTCCGCACTCTTCAAAGAAATAAATGCATTTTCGAATGTAGTTGCATTCAGGGGATGTGGAATCCATTTCCACTGAGAGAAATGGCAAAAGGCAGAGGATATGGCTCATCTGTGTCCAAATCCCTTGATACCGTGCTTTGCGTTAACAAGTCAAAGGGTCAAATGATGAGCTTGGGTCTCCCACGACTGAACCCCTGAAGGCATCATTGCACACTCATACATCATTCACTAATTTTTGAGATCTAAGCTCACGATGATTCAACTGAATGTTTCACAATGTTGGGAAAAAAAACTCTAAAATGGTAAATCTGAAATCTTTTTTTTCAACAGATTATATTGAGTTGCTGTTAATTTACAGCGTCTTTAGTTTTCATGAACAGAAGAACTGAGGGACATACTGTATCTCCTGATAAATGTGGCAAAACTACCAATCTGTGGCTTCACAGCCTATCTGCTGTTCTGCTAACTGACAGAGGCACTATTTTTAGCCATGCAACCTTAATGCACCATGCTAAGCCTTCAACTATACAACTGCACATCTAGCCCATTCAAAGGATTCATAAAAGTCTAGAGGTTGGAACGCAGTGGTCATGCACACAGACGGGGAGCCAGTATCAGTGCTCCGAGTATCAGCGTTTTATATTTGGCATTTTATCAATAGGAACACTGCCACTGTATGCCCTGGTCTGTGAATATATGCCAGTATATGTCAAGGAGTGAAAAGGATTTACCATCTATGTACTCTCCATCCCTTTTGATGTTAGCTAATTAAGCACCAAACCCTCACAACAAATGTGCTCCATGGAAACCATGCAAAACTAAAGAAATAACCTGCAGCAGATTGACGTCAGCTGGAGGCCTTCAAATGTGCCATCTGACAAAAGAAAGAGGACCAGGTCATGGTGTGTTGAAGCTACTCTTTTGCTTTGACTGACAGAGGAGAACTGACATCTGCACTGAACATGTGAGGAGTTATTAAGTGCAAGGTAAGGATCCTGTATTCTCATTCAGTTTGTGTTACATGCTGGGAATGGAAACAATGTTGGCTACTGAGTGAAACTGAAAGAAAATCTGTCAGATTGATCTAGTATTTCACTCTGCACAGTACTGTGTAACATTCATTAAATATTATGACACTTAGATCTTAAGATTCCACTTCATAGATAATGTGCACTCTGAGGCATTTTTGGGAATACTGTAAAGATTTCTAAAATAAAAGGGAAAAAAGTAAGCCATGGTGGGATTTAACCTCCTGACAATAAGAACAATCTTATTAATACAAGATAGAAATATTCAAATCTGCACATACCCAGGCTGACTGATACATTTACCACATATGAATGTACTGTAACATGAAGCAATCAAAGTTGTGTATTAATTAATTGCATTTTTATGTTTATCATAACATATTTTGTTCACCGCACTCTTTCTTTTTGTGTCATTTGTAATATCAAATTCAAATTTTAGTGAAACATTTATTGTAATCATAGCTGGTTTACAATAGGATTACATCCAGAAGAACATCCAGTAAGATAGAGGGTGAGGGTCTGAGCCATAACGACAAAGGTAAATGTTTTTTGTTGTTGTTGTTATTTCTGCCTTCTGGAGATTTTGTAGTTATGAGTAGAAGTAACATCTCAACAAAAAAAGTAAAGTATGACAAAACTTCTTTAAACCATTTATTGTTTTTAACAAAACAAGATCAACGTCACAGTCCATGTTGTGTACCCTGCTGTCTGTCATACCACAGGCTGTGTATACAAAATAGGGCTGCTTTTAGAAGCAGTAATTTTAGAAATATTGAGCAACACCGTTTGGACTTTTTTTTTTTAAACAATTTAATATCAAAATTACTAGTCACTGAGACAGAAAACCAAGGACATGGTTGATTAAAGAGAAAATGGCACATGTTACAATGAAGTCCCTTATTGTTTAAATGAAAGCACAATATGCTCCTTGTCTGTTAAGAACTGTCTTCACATAGAGTGGTGAAGTATGAATACTCCCTCAGTGAGGTGGACCGCCAATTTCCTGCTTTCTAAATAACAGTATACCATTCTTCAATTTTCAAATTAAAGATTGCAGTGAATGTGCAGACATGTGAAGGTGTATGAGAAGGAAATATGAGTTCATTAATTAAAATGCATCTTAAGTACATAACTGAAGCACTAGACAGTGCTTAGTAACGCATACAGCAAAGTCAGGATAGCTGCACTTACACTTGTTTGAAATTGCCCTTCAGAGAGCACCTGTGAGAAACCTGTTATTTTAATTAAAGGTCATTTGTGGAAATAAGATCATAAGTTTTATCAACCGCACAAGTCAAACTCTATTTCTGGTCATGGTATTGTTCAGTCCCATCCAGATAAATAACGGCCAGTACCTTTTAAAACATGAAATGAAATCTATCAGTACTGTTCAGCCATCATTAACACTGTCAGTGCTGACCAGCCGGTGAAGGGGTGGCTTCCTTGGCCTCTGCCAGTGCTGTCATTGTACTGTTCCCAGACATATCCCGTTTCTACATATTGTCTATAAACATTATTGATAATGTTAGTCCTGAGTTCCTCATAGAGAGCAGCTGCCTTTTCTTGATATGGCCCTTCCGTGTTGCTGTAGTAATGGAGGGCTCTCACTGCCAAGAAGTTGAGATTAATCCAAATTGGGCCCCTCCAGTAGGGGGCATCGTGTTCTGTGTTTCGCTTCATATACATGGGATCGGCCTTGGAGAGTGAACGCAGGCCATAGGGTGTCCAGAGTTTGTTGGAGTCTCTCATGTCTCTTAAAATATGTTCTAGTTTGGGTGAGTCAGGTTGGAGGATGTGCAATAAGAAGGGGAACAAGCTGACATAACCCATGGCATTAACATACTGTAGCTTGGGGGCCCTGCGGACTGAGCGCACAAGGCGAGCCACAGGGAACTGGTGACGAGGTTGTCCGGGAGGTACATACACCTTCTCCTGCTGCAAGGACACAGCCTGAGTGTGGTTGCCAAAGTCACTGAAGGCCTGGAGTTGTTCTGACCAGTGGAGTTCATCCAGCAGGTTGTTGTCACCGAGCACTTGGTGGGTAAGTTCGTAGGCCTGATAGGGCTCTCCAAGAAGCCGAGCTACACTAGCCATTATGCTTGAGGACAAGGCCATCCAGCAGCGCAAATCCACATGGCGCTCATCTGCTGAGGGGTGTGAGGCCCGAGGATAGTCATCTAACCCGGAAGTCAAGGTCTTGGGATTGAGGAAAAGATTGGTGTCCTTGTCCCGTCCACGCCAGCGGTAGGAGTTGGGTAAAGGTCCTGTCTGCGTGGTGTTGTACCATTCAAACCAGGTTTTCAATCTGGGGAAGATCCGTCGGAGGAACGGCAAAGTGGGCTGAAAAGCCGCCTTGTCTGGGTTAGCAGAGAGCTGTTCAATAAGTTCCTGAAGAGCTAAGAAAAGAGTAGGTGGGTTTGCATTCTCGTTCCGCTGAACCACAAACTCAGCTGGGACCTTACTGCGAGCTTCATCCCCCAGGATCTGCTCACGCGGGATCCAGCCCTCCATATTCATTAGGTCTATCCAGTGGGCAATAGCCTCCCTTGTCACCTGGGGATCCCACTTACTAAGCAGCAGCTGGTGAAAGCCCTCATCCCAAAGGAATCCTCTGGGGAAAAAAGAACGTGATGGTACGGCAGTGAACAAAGCACCCTCGGGGTATAGGAGCGGGTACTCATTGTAGGCTGACTGCACCACTGACTGACCATAGAAGTAGCCCATTCCACCCAACATGTTGCTGAGTGCTGCTTTGGCAAATCTAATATGTGCCTGGTTATATCCTTTGCTCTCAAGTCCAAAAGTCTTCTCAAATTTTGCATCAAACTCAGCTTTCCTCCTCTCTAGCTCCTGGGTCATAACAGAGCCCACCAGTTGGTTTGGTCGACTGTGGAAACTTGCAGACTCAAACAGAACTTCAATCTGGAATGGCATCTGGACAGTTACCTGGTGAACCACAAAGTCACCCTCTTTCCTTGTGTCAGCAGGTTTCTGTTGGTTTTGGTGATGGGGAGGCTTGTAGGTGTCTACAGCAATGTAATGCCTTTTCTCACCAGTGGGATGGCTGTAGACAAACCGGCGATTCAGACTGTGCTTCACAATGTCAGTCAGCTTCTCCAAGCCAGGAGACACCGTCTGGAGATAGTTGTAACTGAAAAGTTAAGAGACTATTATTAACTGCTCTGTGTTTTCAAATCTATGAAACAAGCAGCCACACAAATCGTTTTAGCATAGTTACAGGAGCTACTGCTGTACAGGTGATCTTCACTTAACTAGCTATGCTTAGGTAGCCTTAGCTAACTGTATCTTAGCCTTTGCTGTCTCATGTTGTACCGGTGACTCAGAATAAAGTGACTGGTCACAGTTAAATCAAACTCTAGTCTCTCCCACTTACACCACATCATCCACCATCTTCCTACGATAACTCAAAATTCATACAATAGGCTTTATGCACAGCTCCACTACTTCCTGAAATAAGCCAGCTCGTTTATTTCCTGTCTTACATTATTGGACCAACTGATTAATCCAGGTGTGTCTGACCTCACAACAATGGTCAGGCACACCTGGGTTAATCAGTTGGTCCAATAATGTAAGACAGGAAATAAACGAGCTGGCTTATTTCAGGAAGTAGTGGAGCTGTGCATAAAGCCTATTCTTATCATTTCTACCTGTTTATACTGTACCTTTCTCTTTTGCTATGCTGGTCTTCTCTGCCCTTCACAAAGTTGTGAAATACTGGTGCTTCTTTTGAATACTGTTAGCAGACACCCTGCAGAGATCCACGTTATGCAAAAAGTGCCACAACAGTTTTTTGGAGGTGGATAAACGCCTTCAATGATTAAAACACAGCTGCAGGAAAACACTAGAGCCCTTAAGTAAAGGGTCTGGTATTCTTTGGCTTTTCAAATACATACATGCTTTCTAGGCATGAATGTGTATATATAAAATCCATTTCACAACAGTGATGGAATTCATAGAACAAAGGCAGAAAGTCCTGCTTTTGCTTCCACCTAGTGGTTACATTTTTTTTACCCCAGTGTTGTTGGATCACACCATAGTGTTGCAGGATCACACTACAACACATAATGGCATTACTACTGAATATCATCCAAAAATGCGAAGTGTAAAAGGCTACACATCTGATATTGGTAATCTAATGATGTGTAGTTGGGTAACATTTAGGGTTCAGTGATTTTCTGACATGAAAATTTGATTTGTTTCATACTGTATTGACCACCTGTACATTATTATGACTATTATTATTATTATTATTATCATCATCATCATATTATCACAATGTCTTCTTCCCTTTCTATCAAGATTTGCCTACATGTCTTCTCCCTTAATTGATGGATTGATAATTAAACTATTTGGATCAAAAAAGTAAAAATTATATTCTGTCTCTCTACAATGTTTATTAGCAATTTTTTTGAGGCAGTTGTTGCTGTGAAGTGAAGTCCTAACCGTCAATTTTCTTTGCTGGTTTCTTTGGTTTCTTGCTGGTTTGGAAAGACCTGCTGACTTTACCATTCACTCCAGTATTTATTAATTTACCTTGCATATTTAGCGTTGGATAATTCCCCGGTAACAGGCTTTCGGAAGGTGATCTTAAAGTTTCCAAGCTCCTCTGAGGAACCAGTGATGGATGCAAGACGGTTTCTCTCCTCCACGTGAGCCTCCAGTGAGCCTTGTGTGTCTGCTGCTGCATAAAACATCAGGGAGATGACTGGTGCTTGAGGGGTATAGCTCTGGTGGATAAAGGAAGAAGAATTATTCCTTAGAATCATTTATATTTCAAACAAAAGACATTTAATTCAACCGCTGACTGCAATATCCAAGGCAAAAGCTGATTAAAAAAAGATGAAAAACAGTCAACATCATGTAAGGGAACATCTACAATAAATCTTACACATACACACTGTGAGAACTCACATGCTGTTTGGCAGTGACCCTCCAGGTCCAGTCGCCCCCGTGACCCCCTCCCATTCTCTTAACAAACTCCGTGGTAAGGGTGAAATTGTTGTCTCGGATTTCCTGGACCCCAAAGGTGACACCATCATGCATCAGCCAGCCATATCCTTGCAAACGATCCCCCTGCTCACAGGTGTGCCTCAAGTTTATGTCCATGTCGGAAAACTGGCGCATCCACATCATACCTGTGGAGATATGATGATGGAGTTAAGTGAAATTGGTTGTATACCACAGATGATGCACATATAAAGCTGTTAAATTATGCTTTAAAATCCTTGTCAACAGTTTCAGATAAAAGTTAATTTCTTAAGTCAACTGATCACATAAGTTACCAACTGTTACCAACTGGGTTTTCAGACCACCAGTGCACCGGTGCTTACTCAGTAATACTAATCATCCAAATTGGCTGAAAGACTAAATAGTAGCAGGAACTGTGGCCATAATTGACTTGAAATTGACAAGTGCCTGAGTTTATTCCCCACCCTGTCCCTGTCTGATCTAGTGCAATGAAACACTGAAAATATCATCAATGAAGAAAAGTTTGTGTTCGTCTTTTGTATTTTCCACTCCAAGGCACTCACCTATAAGAAATAGCTACAGAGGTCCTCTGATATCCCTGCGGTTTGTAAACAATTTCACTGATATTCCTGACCACCTTCTCCCATACATTTATATAAAGTCTCTATAAAGCACAAACCACACACCAAGTTTCACACCCTACACACCAACACTCAGTTACAGGAAAGGAAAGATGTCCTCACTCATTTGATTTATCTTATTCTAATATTTATCTTAATTCTAATATCTATTTATTTAGTTATTCTTGTATTTCCACATCAGAGAAATGTCATGTCATTGTCATATTTTCCTTTAATAAACCCATCATAATTGCGCTTATCAGCTTCAGCTCGACTGAGAATGCATCAGCCTACCTGTCACTATGGACCTGGGACTCCTAGTTTTCATGCCAAAGTAGACTTGCGGCCTGTACGACCCCCAGAACCTCTCTGGGGAAACTTTAGAACTACTGCTATTGACATCCAAGACAGAAGGTGATGGATGAAGAGTCACCACCCGTTTGGCCAAGCTGGACCGCATGTAGAGGGCATAAAAGAACCAGATCAGACTGAATATGCAAAGGCCGATGGAGATGTTGATGAAGACTTTGCCGATATCAACTTTCTTTTTCTTCTCCTTTCGGTGAAATGCAGGGGGCTTCTCATCTTTCCTGGGAAGGGGAGCAGCTTCACTGTTCACCACCCTCTTCCTCTGCCTGCCCATCCTGCCCTTCTGAAACTGGAGACAAGAAGGAGAAACATCAATCAGTGCCTTCTTATGCACACACTTTTTTATGAGGACAGAGCAAATTACATAAATAACAATGTATATTAAACAACAGGATCAAATGTTTATTTGACCTTAGATATCCCATATGAATGCAGCACTTCTGGAGAACTACAATGAGATACAACACCTTTTTTATCTGAATAAAATGCAAACAGCTCTTAAGCAAGGTTTTTTCATACCACTCGAAAATGTTCAAGCTTTATTATCCGATAATATGACTATAATCATCTGGTTCAATTCATGGTCATTTCAGATGCTGCAGTTTGTGATACTGTAGAGCTGCACTGTGCAATACTTACCACATTTTCTAATATTTTGTCTGTTTTTGTCCATTTATTTGAATATCAAACATTACTGGATTTTGAGGAGGCCAGTAAACAGGTCAATGACTTGACACTAATTTTTTTGTGTCCATATGGTTTACTTGCACAAGTGATGTAACTATGAACATTTGCACCAAAAACTTAAACAACACACTACACTACAATTCTAAATAAAACATCATATCACTGGTTTGGCATGATGATCTTAAATTTATTTATATATTGAAATTTAAACTGGGGAATCATGTGACAGGACATGGTATAACGACCCGACCCTGATGATCACAGCTGCTGCATGACAAGGTTAATAGCTCTTTATGACTCATAAATTGACGTTTTAGGGTTTGGTCAGGTTTGGTAAGTTCACATGTCAAATGGTATGACCCTAGAAAAACATCAATAATCCATATGAATGATAAAAATGAATATTTATTTTAAAAAGTATGTTTGCATGGTAATGCCTGTCATGTTTGATTTTAAAATGAAATGACTAAAGGTGTAACGTCGGGTCTGATGCATGCTTTTAAAACATTTTTTAAAGGGACTTGGGGCAGGATTCATGAAAAAATACACATACGTTTTTTAATGCTAATGGGTGATGAAGCGTTCCAAACCAAAAAGAATGAGCCCACCCGTATCTCTCCACTGCCTTTAACAGGCTGTGTGCTGCATAATTTCTCGCGCAGTCCTGCAGACATGACGTCAGATGACGCTGAATGCGTGTCCTCGAAGGCTTTGATTTGCGACTGGCAGAGGTCTTGCAGTAAATAGTCAGGTGAACAGCGAGTAAAGAAATAACGTCACTTTATTAAGTTTTTATATTTTTTCATGCGAGAGAGTGATCCAAATAACGCCTGTTAGGAGATTTGCTCCAACGTTTTCTGAAGTGCAGAGCAACTGTGGGAGCAGCGGCCGGGAGCAGCAGCTCGTCACAGAGGCTGCAGCAGCTGTCTCCTGAGCTGATCAACCTCCGTCGTCAGAGAAACAAGCCGAGTAACTTATCTGCAGGTTTTTAGAGGTTTACCGCCGGCTGGTTAAATTCTTTTTGAGAGATAAATGCTGGTCTCATTGATGAAAACTAACAACTGTGGCAGTTGCATTAGTTTGTTTGAATGAAAAGTGAAGCTTCGGGTGTGATTGGACAGAAGAGCAGCGCTGCCTCGAGGCTCTGCATGCACAGAAATCACCACATTTACATCAATAAATAAATGTTTTACAATGAACCGATCAGCCACATTTTATTTTATTTTACTTTGTTACATAACATGGTTACGGTACAGGGCAAAGATAGGCTACTTCACTACTCTAAACCAGCTTTGGTCAGAGGTCAGGGGCGCATTGCATTGTGGGATAAAGTACACAATGTAGACTGGTCAGATCATGGATCTAATACAGTACATCCATGGGTTAGATGCACACTAGAGATATTTTCCGAATCAGTACAACATCCGGGAATTTTTCTCATACTGCAGATTGTGCTTTTATTTGCATACTGTCTGCAACATAACAGTAAGCCTATGCGGTTTCGAATACAGCCACATCAGCTGCACTGCTCTGAAGAGTTCATGCGTGCTCCCGCACCGGCTTGGCTGATGGCTGCATGGCCGCAACAGCGGTTGTGTCACTAATGAGTCTTATTTCCTGATCCTGCCCCAAGTCCCTTTAAAGATATTTCTGAAATGCTCATCTTGCCAAACCATAATTGTCACTGACCCAAACACCCACCACATCCTTAAACAATCTAGATACAGATCCTTTTGTCTTTTGCCTTAATTTTCTTTGTTAGCAAGATACATTTTCAACTTTGATGGATAACTGAGTAGTCTACCAGGGCACAGGGTCTGTCAGGAGGGGCCTTTAACTCTGGCAAGTGACCGCTAACACGACTTGTTGTGAAGTCAATCATATGACCACAAGGAATCAGAAAATTAGCACAACTGGAGTCACTTGACACCCACCACATAAAGACACAAAATGCTCACAATGAGTAAAGATAAACTAAGGTACCTGTAAACAACCAAAAGAAGACGAGTTAAAATAAGCACAAAATGACCACAGTGAGACGCAGTGAAGCATTCAGGTGCCTGCACTCAGGGACTCTTTGTCTCGTAACCCCTGCATGGTAATGGATGGTAATCTATTTTGACATTTCTTAACAGTGAGACCTTCTTACTTCAGCAAATACTGAACAGCAGCCTGGCCACAGTCTATGAGCCTTGCCAATTTATCAGTCTAGTTCTTGCCTATAACAATGAGGACAGATTGATTTATGTTTGACTTGTCTGACACTGTAGCCTATTGAAAATAATGACGGTGACAACTTAAAATGTTGTTTTGTCTGAACAACAATCTGAAATCTGAAATCCAGAGGTGTTTACTGTCATGTATGACAAAGACAAGCATCAAATTCTGACAAATAGCATGTTAAACACTGCAAGTAATTGATATGTTCGTATTTCTTCTGCAATAAAAACCAACCTTTTAATCTTCCTATGTTGCAGCTCTACTTTAAAGCAGTACTAAAGAACTTTCAGTTTTGGTTGAGTTTGGTGGCGTCTGTGGACCAAAGCGGTAGTGTTTTGCCTGAAGGAAGACTCCATTTCCCATGAACACTAGCGTGAAGCCCTGTAAATATCCTGCATTAAAATTAACAGAAGACATCAAAACTAGGCTAAGTTTCTGTTTCCAGTGGATCATTTCAAAGTGAAAACACAAACATAATCCATTGCTAAAGTGCCGTTTTGCCTGTTCCCTCCTTGTTGTGACTCGCAAAAGTGAAAGTGAAACTTAGGTGAGAGCAGGGTTCCTACCATGCTCCTCAAAGCTGCTTAGTGCCAGAGAAAGAGATACAGACCCCCTCAGGCCATGACAGAGGTGTCATTCAACTTGTTGTAAGTCGATGTATCATCACAAAAGTTATGAAAATATTTTATGAAGGTTGAAAAGTTACTTGGTGCTGGTTTAATGGCAGGAGCACTGAATTAGACTGACTGCAATGGTGCTAACTCCTAGTACACCCATAAAACAGGCAAGTGGTGGCACCTTTCCAATTCAAAGCAAGATAAAAACAACCAGCATAATTTGTTAACACAAGGGGGGGGGGCTGTCTGTATCAGTTCTGTGGTGTGTTGTGGTGTGTTATGGAGCGTCCTCAAACGCCTCAGGCTAAACATGACAGTCTAGCTGCCCGTGCATGGTAAGTGTGTGTGATGAAAATATGTTCCTTATGTCGACGCCCACTATATAATAATGAAACCTTCAATATTGACAGTGATTCCAGTTAAAATCACAGGCACCTGTTGTTTCACCCACAGCACATTCAGCCGGAAACCCGCCACAACGCCCAGATAAAGCAACGTAGCCTACACACTGCACGCTAGTCGTACCAACACGTTAACGTCAGTTTTAACGATACCGACCGGCTGTCGAAATGTAACACAGCTTTGAATAGCCAGCAGATGGTACAATATACCTCCACGACGCAGTTCTAATTTATTTGTACTGTGAATAAACGATTACTGACCTGCCAAAATACAAGAAATACTCAGCTGCTCATTATCCGTTGCTAGCAAACTAGCTACTTCCTGGTCAGTGCCGCCTCCACTGACGTGTTACTCCGTCGGCGCCTCGTAATGCCGTGCTGCCTTCACGGACTGTCGGCAAAAACATAGGGGGAAGCATGACCAGTAGCCTATCATACATCCATGGGAACAAGCCATCTTTGCCTACCATCAGTGAAAAAGAGGTAAATGATTTTTAAGTTCATATTCTTTAAATTAGATGGACCTGAATTTTCGGTTGCTATGCAGGAACAGTTATTTCACCAAGTTCGCCACCACATTTTTTTTGTCCTCATATGTAATTTATTTGATATAGAGTATTTTGTACCACAGCACTGCAAAAAAAAAAAAAAAACACCTTGATTTTCTTCCTTTGAAAATAGATTTTTTTTTTTTATCCTGGGAATTTTCCCTATGCATTGTGTCCAACACAAATTAAGGCGACTGAGAAGGGGGGGGGAATGCAAATATGACTTTATAGAGGGAAGTATATTGTATTGAAATAAAGAAAATGACCTTATTTTCTAGGACATTATTGCCGCTATATGACTGCAGGAATACAAGACAATAAGATAGATCCATAAATAAAGTCAGATTGATTGATTGAAAACACATCATTCCCCCTGGATTTAGTATGACAAAAAAAAAATGGCATTTAAACTGTAAAAACTTTTTATGGGTTTACAACTCAACAGTTTAAATGCCAATTTTTTTAGACTTTTAATAAAAGTAAGCTTTGTGAATTTCAGCCTGCTATTCCAAGAATTCACGGATAGGAAAGCGCCCATCAGATACCTTTCCACCTTGATTCAGTAAGACAGGAAGATCACAAATGGGTGAATTCATGCTACTGACTTGTCTACCTCTAGCATGTGAATTTCAGCCTAATATTCCTTAAGTCCCCATTGTCTGAAGGAGGAATGGATTCTGACAGCTGGAAATGTGTCCGACAGATACCATGGATCCACCATTATAGGAGCATTACAAATGAGTAAAATTCATACTGCTGACTACATAAAAAAATAGGCCTTGTGAATTTCAACCTGTTATTGACAAAACTCATCACGCATGGATTCTGATATCTAAAAAATATGTCCATCAAATGAGCTCCCCCCCTGGATTCACTGTGACAAGAAGAACATTACTTCTATTCCACGTTTAAGTTAACTTTTTTTCTTTTCTTTTTTTTTTTTTTACACCTGCTCTGATAAATAGTCTGAGAAAATGGAAATTGAGAAGCTTTCAGCTGGACTCCAATCAACAGATGTGAGTGATGCACAGTATATCTCTACTACTTTTGCCCTGGGGCAATCTTGGTTACTCTTTGCTTAATACTGCATACATGGGAACAAAACAAAACAAACTCCATTTTTGTTGCCTTTTTTAATGAATGAAATATATTTCTTATCCACAATTCAACTTTGGTCAACATGTAAAACTTTTACAGACAGTGGCAGAAAAATCTGAATATTCCCAACATGTCAGAGTTGCCTTGTCATTGACATATTAAACAGATTCCATGTTTAAAGAACATTTCCAGATTTGTCATTGACATATTAAACAGATTCCATGTTTAAAGAACATTTCCAGATTAATTATGTTCTCTAGAGCAAGGTCGACTTAAATTTAAGGTTACCTGTCCAGAATCCACTGCTGACCGTGTGGCTGTAGATTCATTAACTGCAAGCAAAGTCAGTGTGCTCAAAATATCGCTTGTTTAATGGTCTTTACACACATTACCCCCATTTTTTTTTTCCACAAAGGAACTCCAATGTATTTTCGCCCTAATGCAAGAAAACACCCAAACAGTGCCCAAACACCTCTTGATCCAATTGTTGTGCTGTACAAAAGGGAAGATGTGGCCTCAGAGACCAAGAATCAAAATGAAAGAAAGACTGTTCATGAAGAGATCAACAGAACCAGAGGGTACAAAGCATGGCAGCCTTGAAATAACTTCAAATCATTTGTAGCAGAAAATAAAAAGGTTTAGATCTTTGTTGTTTGAGCTAAACTTCTAAGTGCTCACTGATGGTATGGTATGCTCTTTCTTTTAAGTGCTTTTTTCCCCATTTATAGTGCTTAACATGAAAAAAAACTGAGATGTGGCAACAGGTGAAGCAAAGCAAGAGACAAACCACCAAAACTCATCTCCGACAAAAACCCATCCTGCCCTCCTGTCTGTCTTCTGCAGCTCTGACTTGAATTATTCTTGACAAACAGGTACAAAGATCGAGGCAACGGGGGGGGAACATCAACCCCAGAAATAAAGAATATTCTTACAAAAAAAATGTCAAAAAAAAAAACAGTGATTAACAAGATGAAGGGAACTGAACGCCACTCTTCAGTCTGCTTTCACCGAACGTCAACGCTGGTTTGTGTAATGACAACATTATCAGGAGAGGAACAAGGAAACTTTAGACTGCCAGCACGCTGCATTTCAAGAGAGCAGAGTGCTGGAGCGTAAACGGAGAGGGAGAACCTGTAGACACCTCTCCTCCCTTCTGCTCTTCCTCCTGTACATTAGTTCTTGATCGCACCTCCATCTCCCTCGCTTACAAAGCGCTTTCGCCCTCTGGTGGAGAAAATAAAGATTGAGACACGTTAGTATAATTTTGTTACCCAGGATGGTATATTTCATTTTTCTAAATCTTGTTCAAACCAACAATGTATTGATCATGCTGTTGTGTTATCTGTGTAGCTAAAATCTTATAGCATGCTCCTTACTGTCATGGCCAAAAACACACAACACAGGAAAATAGCAAACTTTTAAGTGCTGATTACTTGCTGACTGACCTGGAGGGACAAGCATCTCTCAGCTGTTGGGTAATGACAGACTCCTGGTAGCAGAGGTCCACAAAGGTCTCCATGATGGAGTGGGCATGTGGCACATCGAGGTTGATCTCAGGGAGTTCATCGTAGACGCGCTGGAAACCCTACATGAAAAACAATGCACAAAACAGGGATACTGTTATGACTTGGTTGAATGCTCATTGGTTTTCGGTTTCGTTTAGATCTTTTCTCTCATGAAGGAAGATATTTCAAGTTCAGTCAAGCTAAAACAAAAAAAGGGACAGAGACTGACCCTGTTCATCTGGTCCACAGTGATGAGGCCTGTTTTCCAGAAGGACTTCAGCAGCTTTATCATCATATGACTGGCAGTGTCCCCTTTGGACTCCAGCACCATCACTACAGCCTGAAAAACAATGACAACAACGTCATGTATCAGAGAGCGATGATCTGCATCACGTTTCCAATTCAAGGTCAAATACTGGTGGAACTGACGACTGAGATGGATTTTTTCTTTTCAGACATGTGAGAGTTGTACGTTGACCACATGGTGGCAGTGTTTGGACCGACATGGGGGATGTTCACCAGGAGACATGAGTTAGGACAAGGTAAGGGCAAAGAAAGACCCATATCATGACTTTGTTGTTCTCATATTGCACTTTAGCAATAACTACATTAAAGATTTAAGTTTTTAAAACAGTGACAAGATTTTATAATCCAATTGAAAGTATGAAATAATAGTAAAAGCTAACAACATGAAATGATACAAACATTGACAGTTTTGTATAAATTTGTTCCCCATCTAATTTACAGAAAAAAAAACCTATTGTCTAGTTTGTGTCAACTGTGTATGTACACAGAGGACCTGGTAAGTGACCAGTATTACAGCAGGCATGAGTAGATAACATACAAAATGATTTTGGTCTTAAAAAGGCCAGAGTAACTGAAAGTCAGTTTTATTTGCTAAAATTAGGATCATCACAAACAAAACCAGTTCAGCAACACACTGTAGCAAACAACGACAGCAGCAATTACATTTGTACGTAGGATAGACAGCTCCATGTTATGCAATGTGCTTCAACATTTTTAGACTGATTGATTTGGACTGAGCTTTGCTAATAATATATGAAATGCAAATGAGAGAAAGCTGCTGCCAAACAAACACTGTCCTTGGCAGAAAAGAGAAATGAAAGTCTCGCTGAAGAGATTTGTTTTCGGTTTTTCTCATCAGCTGACAAGACTGAAGCACAAGAGAGAAAAACATTCACTTTGATGATTTAATTATCTTATTGTTGTAATTAGGGGGAAAAACATGCAGAAATCTGACATCAAACTCAAGACTTCTCTGCACTTGTATTTATTTACACCAGGTAATGTTAAGCCTGACTGCAGTACCTCATAGACCAGCTCGTGGTGGAAGTGAGGGACTTCCAGGTCCCGCAGACAGTGCTCGGCCTCTGACACGTCTCCTGATATCAGATACTCCTTGAGCAGAAGGTTCATCTAAAAACAAACACAAACAAATGAAACCACAGTTGTTTCTAGCTTTTACCATCATTGCTTCTAGGTTGTGGTTCAAACAATGTGTGCAAAAACTACATGAGGTAAAAGCTGTGTAAGACTTCTGTATCTGTAACATCTGTGAGTGGCGTTGTTGTGTTTGCAAAGACAGATAGATAGTAATAGTAACAGACAGAAATACAGTCTTCTCCTTTCATGCTGCTGCTGGTGGGGGTGTCAAACATGCATTGAGCCACATTTAGAAAACTACATTTAGATGAGTATGTAAGTCAGGAGCCATGTATGCAAGAACAATTTGTACAAAAGCAATGTGCCATACATTCTGTTAATCATATTTCAAGTATTTACGAGGCTTATTCCCCACATTTATTTCAAATGGAAGCTTTCACACCCCTGTGAGGCTTTTCCTTTGAAACATCTGCAGAGTCCATTCACAGCTGCTTTTGAGCCAGAACAGACAGTATAGCTAAAATGTCTGGTTAATAACGTGTGATAACTATTGCATGATAACTGATGGTATAACACTGTATTAAAAGGTCAGTTTCTTGGTCGTGCCTTCCTGGATATTGCAAATTTACAGTGTTTGGGAAATAATGAATAAAAAAAAACTTCAAACATCTGTTTATGTTCACAGGACTGAATACACAGAGTTGAATAACACCTGGAAGAGCCTGTCCCTCAAAGGTATTTTATTCCAAACCGTATGAAGGGATTTTCTCCAGCAATAACCTGACCTCCTTGGGCAACAGAACCTGGCACACACGTCTGATATAACTGGCACTTCAAGTCAGTTAGGAAAAAATAAAATAAATGAAAGCATTTCTTTCAGTTTGGAGCTTGCACTTAAATCTTTTAGTCTCTGATTCATTTTTTTTTTACTAGTCTTGGTTCAGGCACGCTTGCTGAGCTGTATGCACTGTTTTACTTAAACCTATTTATGGAGCAATTAGTCACTCCACTTGGGATTTGAGAGGAGCGTGATTGATGCAACAAGTGCAAAAGCCTCTCAGTTAAACCAACACGTCTGAGTCAACTCCGGGTCTAATTCACTGAGCTGAGGGAATGTGCGGCCATCTGAGCATTAAAAACAGTAACAGGAGTGAAATGTATTATGGACAGTAACGGAGGGGAGGATGAAGAAAGTGAAAAGACTGGAAGAGGCTGCGCAAGGACAATAGGGAGAGGGAGAGGGAGAGAGCGGAGAGTCAAAGAGGCCTTGTGCCTCCTCCGGCCCTGGATGCTCCCCTGAGGCTGCGCACAAGCCGGCAGGAAATCAAAACTGGACAGGAGAGCCTGAGGGTCTGGCGGTTACTGAGGCTCACACAGAGCTGCAGGAGCGAGGACGCCCCGACAGACCACTCTCTCATTCACTTAAAAAGGTTGCATAACTCGATAATTTTTCAAGCAGCTCTCTTGAAAACTCCTACACCATCCACACCCACATTAGCACGACAGGTTCCAGAAAATCCAGATCATGGAACAATAATTGTAAACAAAAGACAAAAAGGCAAAAACACGTGGGACGCAAATGTGTGTGTGTGTGTGTGTGTGTGTGCAGAGTTTATGTGTCAGTTAAAGGTTTGGGTGTGTATCCCCGTCGGTCATCTCCTGCACCCTCGTTTTTTTTGCAATTCCCTACTTCTGTGGAGAGAAAGAGTGCCCTGCTGCTGACACAGCAACATAGCAGAGGGTCAGCCTGTTGCTCTCTACCCAGCATGCAACTCTGCCTTCTGCTTATGTTACATAATGCCAACAAAGAAGTAGCAAAACACTGCGGCCTCAGGTGTTGGGTTGTTTTATTTTGAATATGGAAAAGAGCTAGTGATTTCTTTGATTATTGTTTCTAAAACGTACAGGACTCTTCCTGTTTGGCCGGAGCTTACCTCTTTGACGAGATGTTTGACAGGTCTCAGGCCTCCACCCACACCCCACACGTTGTCTAAACGCACCATCTTCCTCTTCATGGTCAGCAGCACAGCAGCGCGGTCTAAAGCCACTCTGGAAAAGATAGAAAAAAAAGAAAGAGCCGCACCCAAAAGATGACTTTCATATGATCAAAAATGGGCAGTGTATCTACATAATGTTTGATAACTGAAAAAAACAAAACAATAAATGGCTGCGGGGATTTTCCCAATTTAGCACGGAGGTCCAAAAGGACCAAGATAGCACCACAACAAAGATGTTTCATTCACGTAAACGTTATCCATCAGCCACACAGAACCACAGGAGAGGAAGACATCTGTTCCTCTTTAAAGAAAGTGAAAAGTAGCAGCTGTTTTCAACACAAGGCGGAGGAGGAAGGCCAAAATGTGTTTCTGCTGCATCTGTTATCTTTATCTTACTGTAAAAAAAAACAACAGATATTCACTTTAAAGAACCTAAGAGCTTGTAAAAAAAAAAGAAAAAAAGAAAAAAAGAAATCTTACAGCTCTCGTATTTAAGGGAGTAAGCAGCAGGTATTTGCATATACTGACTCACCTGGCGTGATCACAGTCCACTTTGCCCTTGTAACAGTCCAGGAAAGACATGGGGAGGACGTGGTCCGCTATGGCTCTGGCTATGAACTGGCCTAACATCTGGAAGAGACAAACATACAAGTGTCACTACATCACAAGTCCAACGTGTTGTCAGTATGACAACATGCAGATATGGTGCCACTTCACTGATACAGAGGAAAACTCTTCAGAACAACTACGAAGATGACCTCTAGGTTTACTATGATAAAAAAAACATTTTGACCAACATCCGGATTTCATGGGGGAAAAAAAAACTACTTAATGCATGTCGTGTCAGATTTTATCTTAAATACATCTCTCTCTTGCTTTATATGTTTGTTTTATATCTATTATATTTTTTTTTGACTGTGTATGCTACTGTAACAACCAAATGTCCCATGTGTGGGATGAATAAACAGTCTCATGTCTTATGTCTGTGGCTCTGCCCGCACCCCTTCCTCCCCTGTGTATCAGTTTTACCTGTGGAGCCTCCGGTGTGTCCAGTATGAGGTCTGGTAGCTCTTTGAGCATCTTGTCGAAGGCTCGGCCCATGTCGCTCTGCGACAGCATCTTGCCTGACAGGTCAGAGAGCAGGCGGGAGGTCAGCTCTCTGTGGCTGGCTTTGCCCTCCAGTGACAGGGACACGGCCATGGAGGAGAACTCGTACTTATGGGGGCCCAGGTTGAGCCCCTTCAGCAACATCTGATCAGATTAAGAACAAATAAAAATAAGATTGTTGCGGATCATCTTCCCAGTCTGAATTAATAATGTACGTGTAAACTGCTTTCCACCCATACATAATCTACTCTGTAAACCCCACTCATCTATTTAAAATCCTTTACCTGGACCTCTTTTGTGTCTCCATGTTCAAAGTACTCCTGCACAATCGGGTTGACCATTTTCTCCAGTTCCCTCTCGTCCACCTCCGGCACAACTGTCGCGTAAACTGTGTCCCCCTGTCCATGAGAAGACACACAGTCGTCAGTTTGAAGAAGGCATTCACGTACACAAACATTGCAAACTATTTTATTTATATTCCATCCAGAATTTAGCATTCAACAGCATTAACCATTGAAGTTTAGACACCTGAATACTCAATATCACGTAAAAACTGACTACAGTTGAATCATGCCATGATCATTTCTTTTCAGTGAAGCAAACTAATAACTTCAACTTCTCTGTTCTGTTCTGCTTCCACACTCATGCATGAATGCCAGATATGTCAGTCGAAACCAGTCAGACTGACTCTCTGTGGCGAGGTTTTGCTCGACCTGGAGAGCTGATCAAATAATAATCCGACTACATTCCATTTTACTTCACTGACTTCAGTGTCCTGAAAAAACACTTTTCTTTTCTGATCACTCTTTTGTCTTCGCCTCCTCTTATACAATCAGGTTCATCTAACAGGAAACAAGGAAATCTAGGTATAAAGGAGGATTACAGCCAGGAGTTCAACAAGCTGATTCATCTTCCTGTTTGCTGCCCTTGTTACATGAAATGACTGTTAACCATAGAGGAGGATGGGGGGAAAAGCAAAAAACAATCATTTCAGACCAAGTACAGGCACAAGATAAAAAATAAAAAAAACTTTCAGCAACCCAACGACAGCATATTCAATTCAAAATTCCTTCATCAGGTGATAACCTCGGCCCGATTCAAACAGTCTGCACATGTCCCACGTTCTTTGTACCACTCTGTCCTACTTCCCTTTTAACCCACTGACATCTTTCCACTACATTCCCGCAACGTTCAAGGTCGAGTCACGTCGACTTTTCGGAGCCGTTCCCAAACCTTTATCGCCTCCTTTTCTGACAGAAGCTGCTTTCCCACTCTGCGTCCAGTCCGCCGCGGCCTGACCATTAACGGCAGATAGACAAACTTGGCCAACAGCATCACGCACACGGATTTGATAACGGGGTTAAAGATTGAAAAACGCAGTTGATTGTGATGGGACAGAGCCATCTGGATCAAACGAGCATGTGAGTGGGCGTGCTGTAAATAAGCTTCGGCCAAATCGCGGGGACTTTTTGGATATGAAGACAGTGTCGCGTTGATCAACATGTGAACAATGAATGCAGTAGGAAATATCTTCTTTGATCATTTCCCCTCGGAGAAAAGGTTGCATAATTTATCATTTTACTTATAATTGCTCTGTTGTTCATAACAACAAAGCAGTCATTTCTGTAATTTATCAGGCCTTTATCTTGTTTACAGGGCGAAGCTTCTTTTCTATCCAGTGTCTCAGCAGCAGCACACACACACACACACTTATGATCGGCGATCCCCTCTGGAACAAAAGGTTGCCGGCTGCGCCATCATCAGCAGCTCTGACTAACAACTGTGATGAACTAACCTGTGCTGGTGACGCTTATTCATCACTGGGGGAAAAAAAACGACTGTTGGGAGGATGTGCGTAAAGACTGCTGATGCTCCAGTCGCGCCAGCGCTTTGAAGCTAGTGTTTTTTTCACAGCACGTCAGAAAGAGTGTTTTTTCTTTGATGTGGTGTTGAAACGATGAAATCATAACATTCATCTGCAACTGTTCCCTTGTTCCCTTCCTAATTAAGGACGAGTGTTGTTTTTTTTCTTTGTTTTCTTTGTCTCTTCTCACAGTGAAATTAACGTATTGGGTTTCGGACAGTTGGCTGGACATAACAAACAATCTGAAGACATCCACTTCAACTCTAAAATCTCCCATATCATAACAATGCAGGATAATATCTGTAATTAAGTGAGAGTAATACTACATTTTTGCCCCTAATATTGTCATTAATGCTGGTTCCAACCCTCACTTTAATGTTTGTCATGCTGTACATTTTTTTTTCCCACACTGAATTAAGTCTAAATAAATGTGTAGTTAAATGTGCCACCAGAGCCTAAAAGAGACACTACACAGTGCATTTACATGCACAGCTAAATCGAGCTATGTTCATATCTCGAGTTGGGCATCTCACCGGAATTCCTCAACATAGGTGGTGATATGCGTTGTTTTAGCAGGTTAAAATGTTCCACTTTCCGGTCAACCTTTTTGTCAGTCGGATTTGGAGAAATCCAATCCTAAACTTGTATTATGGCCTTAATCTGACTATAACTGGTGAACTGAAGTGCATGTAAACGTTTTTTTTTTTTTTAAACGTACTGAGTGTCTGTCAAATTACCCACCTGGGAAGACTCATCATAGTTAGGGTCCCGTGCATCAGGTTCTTCATCTTCGTAAACCATCCCAGCAGCCCCCCAGACTCCTTTCCCACCTGCTCCGCCTGCAGACAACCAGTGAACAGACAAGCCATAAGAGGAGCACACTTGTGTAAGAGTCATTTCTTTCAATGCTGCACTGTCAACAATCAGCACAAACCACAGATCCTGAGCATTTCTCTCTCTGGCAGCTCAACCTGTGATCTATCTGGTAAATGTTTCTGTTCCTCAAAAAAGAGGAACCGTGTCTGTGAATTCAGAGATTCTCCCCAGAGCTGAACTTTTTCCTCAGCCGTTCTGCCAGCTGTACCTTTTTTTGGCAGGCCTCTGCCCTTGCCCGTCCTGGATTTGCGGTCGTTGGTGTTGACTTTGCCTTTTGGACTGTTTGGGTCGCTTCCTGCCAATTCTCCCGACTCGGAGATGGACTCGCTGGTGGAGTTGCGGGATGAGGACTTGCGCAGGCGGCGCTTGGCTTTGGCTTTGAGGCGCGCCTCGTGCAGCGCTTTCTCCTGGGGCGTCCAGTTGCCGTTCACCTCGGCATCGTTGAGCGCGTCGTCGTCATCGCTGTAGGGACGGGTCGCTTCTGCCAGGTTGTCGTTGTAGGAGAACACCCCTGTGATCAGAGATGAAACGAGTTGATTTACCAACAAGAACAGAGAGGTAACAGCCGCTGCGAATTATTGAAGTCGCTTGAGACCATTGGACAACTGCACTAAAGTGAGGTCAATCATAATAATACTCCAACAAACAGTGTTGTTTAAACAAGAGAGTTGTTTCAAGTTCGTGGCAACAGGATGGAGGGTTTGTTTCCATTTTCTGATCCAGTGCACAAATGAGGTGGAATTATTTTGTCAGTTACGATGTGAGTCATGATTTCAGCTGGAACGGTCGCTTTCCAAAATTTAAAGGATGATGTTGATTTTTTTCTGTTTTCTGTCTGTACCAAACAAACAAGTCGGACTTATGTCTGGAGAAGACGATTTGTACACCAAGCCGTCCCTGCAATGTGAATACTCTATATTGTGATTTTAATTATATTTCATTAATTGTTCTAGTTTTCTGACTTTGAAGAGCGATGGGTGTCATATATCCAACCGTTATGTATTAGTGTTATGCTGAAGTGTCCATCTATTTTGTTTTGGTAGTGTAAATATGTGTAAAAAAAACAAACTCCAAACAAGACTTAAGAAAACTATTGAGCACACAAAACAAGAAATGCTTATGGAACAGTTAGTCAAAATATGCAAATGCTTGTTAACATTAGCAAATTTTCCTGTCCAAATCCTTGTATCTCGATAACATTTTGAAACATTCAAATAAATGTTCTCTCATCTACACTTGTGCGTCGGTTACACATGGCTGCCGTTTTTATAGCTGCTGAAAAATTGATAGTGAAAACTGTAGTAAACAACTTCTTCATCTACAAACAAGAGGCTGTTTAAAGAGCCTAAGGTCTGAGGGATCTGCCAACAATAACAGTTAAACAAATGGTGAAAATGCAGTAGGTTGATTAATGTGGCTTAGCTGCACTTAGAATAATGCATTCTGTTGAACAGACAAAGTTATGTTCAGCATATTATTGCTTAAATCAAAAAAGAATCAGAGTGCTTCATTGGCTTTGTTTGTCTTGGATTTACCTGCGCTGCAAAACATGACAGATTATCTTGTGCATTAGCACCTTTACACTCCAGCGACGACAACAACAGCAGCAGCTCAGGGCGTAAAAACAGTGTGTTCTGGCTGCGCGTGCGACAGACGCCTTCGTATGTCATGGCCGTGTTTTACACATGGAGCCAAAGGTCACGCAAAACACCCTGAACACTGAGGAAGATGGCAGTGAATGTTCACACACATACACACACACTCACACGTTGTTGCAACACTCGCCCTCTCTGTAAGCAGATGTAAGATGTGTCAGTGTGTCAAGTAACTAAACACACAATTAATGACTAACTACCATGTACTACTGTGGGTAGAAAGAGAAACTGAGATCAAATCTCAGGTTGTTTCCTGTAGGTGAAGAGAGACACAACAACACAACAACAACAACAACAAGTGGTGGTGGTGGAGTATTGCTGCAGGCCTGGGAGGGAGGGAGGGAGGGAGGGAGGGAGGGAGGGAGGGAGCAAAGTGGAGCACATGCTGGAGAAATGCTGACACCACTATTTTTTTTATTCCTCTGTCTTCTCGCGATCTGTTGGCGGCAGCCGGAGTGGACCTGACTACATATGGCCTGGTTGGGACCACGACTGGTCACATGACGGGGGGGCTGTAGGAGAGCAGGAGGAGGTGGTGGAGGAATGTCTGAGGCTGTAATGAATACTTAGATCCCTTATGCATGGCAGTTGGAGGAGTTATGGCCCTATAGATTTACAGGAGATGTGGAAAACACACAGAGGGAGGGAGAGGGGGAATACGTCCAAGCCACAGATAAAACTAACAATCTAAAAACGCAGCAGCAGTTTGTGTGCTGCAGAAAACACCAACATGGTTGCGACTGGAGTCTTCTTTATCATGCCTCTACTGGATTACGACCAACTTTTAATAGAACTCTAAAGTTTTTTGTGCAGAGTTCAGTCGGATCAAGAATGAGAGGAAGCACCTTCGAAGCGAAAAACACGACGCACCCCTGAATTAACCTGTTGTAGAAGGAGCAGCAGCAGCAGCACCACACCCTTGGCCTTCACAACTCTGTAAACAGCAGGCCATGTGTCATCTCCTCCTCCTGCTCCTCCTCCTCCTCCCTTCATGTAGGCCACAGGGGCCTGCCAGCACTGTAAATTAGGAACTAGCCAATGGCAGTGAGCCAAAACACACGACCGGCCAACTGGAAAAGAGCAGAAAAATGAGAGGGCAGAGAAAGTCAAGAGCTGTTTGCCAAGACAAGAGTTGCAAAACAAGCGTTAAACAAAATTCAGCCGGGGCTAACTAACTTTTTTAAAAACACAGCAACACGGGCCGTGTGTGTGTGTGTGTGTGTGTTCGCTGCAGAGCCTGATTGTAACAGCTAAAAAAAAAAAAGAGCTCAACAACAGTAGGTCTGTGTGTCACTGTCGCATCAAGCTGCACTCTCTCCTTAACCAGACGCCACCAACACCAATATCAAACCACTCACTGCTGTCATGACGGTTTTGAAAACCACCCCCACAGCACACCAGTTTTTTTTTTGTTGTTTTTTTTAACAGCACACAGGCTGATGAAGACCAGCAGAGGACCTCTGCCCTACATGCTGCGTGGGAGCCTCACACAGCCGGTGAGCCTGAGCTGCAGTAGAGAGCTAGTTGGTTTTTAGGTGTCCATACAGCGGCGGTGTTTATGAATGAGAAGGAGGTCAGTGGAGCAGGGATTGCACACACCTCAGCTCAGGGTAGACCTAGTTTTCCAAAAATATAAATATAACTGTGGGCTAAGCAGAAGTTAGTGTCACTTCGTCGGGATCTGTCGCTCATGACACAATTTTTTTAAAGTCCTGTTCCACTCCAGATATATGTTTTTCTACTTTTAGTGCAGTTTGACTGGAAAGCTGTGTTTGTGCTCGCCTCGAGTCTGAATTTAGTTTGACGCGTTCATGTGAACAGGATTTTCAGATCTCACAACTCCTTTGGAAGCCAATTACTGTATCACCTCACATATACACAACTAACACAAATGTGTGGCGCATGTGGAAATGAATATCCTCCAGTGCAATACATAAATTAAAAAATACTTGCACATGCTAAAGTTGTGGATGTCTTTCAGTGAGAGAGGGGAGAGTAGACGTTTACAAACTATCATTGAAAAGCACAGTATTACCATGCATGTTAAACCAGGTCAGGAGGGAAATCTTTACAGTAAGAACTGAAACCTGTCATTAGGGGGATGATAGAGATACGTTTTGAATTTCCACTTCAACCAAAACCACAAACTGCTCAGATTCAGGGTCAGTCAACCTAACATGCACAGATCCTTGTCGAGCTCGTCTGTTTGCACAAGAACAGACAGGAACTGTACATTTACACAACTTTATGTTGTTCTCAATGCTTGCTTGCGGGACCCCCCCACCCCCAAACACACTTCTCTAATTTTTGTTTCATGCTTTCCCATGAAACTCTCAAATCTCAGCTGAACAATCTGGTTAAATACAGGTCAATGGGGTAAATATCTAGTAAGCCTTGTCTGCTGAGTGCTGACCCAAACACGCAAGACCAAATAAACATCTGCAAAATGATACAGGGGATAAATGAGCCCTGCTCTACAGCATGTGTCCTGGTGGTGATTATCTATCACAGGGAGTCTAGGGTGTGGTTGTCCTAGAGGTTTAACTGTCATTTCATCTAATGAAAGGAGACGCTGGCAAATTTTTTTGCATAGAAACACGCTTCATATACGTTGCCTGAACTTGCATAGGGGCGATTTGTGCTTAAAATAGAACAGTTGTTAAAAAAAACTGTACAAAACAGAATACACTGGCCACAAATGTACGCTCATGAGCTGCAACATATGGAGCAATGTTAAGTTTCTTTTCTTTGTTTATACAGTGAGAGAAAAATAAAGATCTTCATTGAGTGGAAACTTTTGCTGACTCTGCTTCTTGAGTCACCACCGTCTGCAATAGCTGCAGAGCAACAGCACAGATAAAGTTCAAGGGGAGGTGCGTTCAAAAGATTACAGATACTCAGATAAACGGCCAAGAGTCTGATAGCGTGTGTGTTTTCTGTTTTGTTTTTTTCTTCTTCAATACTCAACCAATCATCTCCGCTGGTGCACTGTAAAGCACTCACTCTGCACGGTTGGTTTGTTCGGTTTCACAAACTTGAACGACTTAATGCAAACGGATGGTGTGTGCAAACATGTTTTCATGAATGTATGTATGGGTGGAAAGTTAACAAAAGAAGAGCGTAGTCTAATGTGTACTCAGCAGGCCACAAAGACATCTGGCTTGACATTTATGGCAGCAGGCTTCTTGCATGCGCATTTACCCGAGGAGTTATGTAAATGTTCCCACAGGTGGGGCGCTCGCTGCACGGGTTTTAAATCGAATGATCCTATAGGGCACTTATCACAGCACAGATGGGCTCTGTGTCGCTTCAAAACCCTGCACAGTCCGTACAGATCGTCAGTGGTGAAAAAGCCACTTGAGAAGCCAGCAGGACCATTAACATAAAATGATTCATGTCTTATAGGTCATTTCTCATTTAAAGTTATTCGTCAAGAGACAACACCAAAAAAAAAAAAAAATCTTCCCAGAAAACAGATTAAGGAAGAATTTTAGTTTATTTTTCAGGATTTTGATTCTAATAGCTAAAAAACAAAAGAGGAAAAGCCTCATCCTGACTCTGCTCAAGTGCAACAGCTTTGTACCTCCCTGAAGGTTGTTCTGTTATCCTCATACTGAGCTTTTTGGCCACCAGCCAGACTAGTTAATCTTAAATGACTTAAAATGACTTTAAGATCTGGTAATTAATCTGATTCATAGCAATTACTAGTCTGAAGCCTAAAATAGAAAATACAGAAAGGCTTTTAAAGTACACAATTAATCACAATATGGCCAAATCCAATATCCAAAACGCTGGAGGTTGCATTTTCTTAAATGTAAAGCCCTGGCAAACTGATCATGTTCTCAAAATGCACAGGGGCCTTGGACATGTCTGTTTGGTACAGGACACAACATATTACATATAAACTTGATAATGTCATCTGGGTGAAAATGGAAAGATAAAAAAAAGGACCATTCCCAAAGTAATTGAAATCGCATATCAGAATTGCAGAATGTGCCATATTAGTCACAATATGCATCTTACTGTGCAGTCCTACTTTAACCCCTGGATGACCGGTTACATAGGACAATATATGTTTAAATCAGCCATAATGTGCTCTACGTATATATATATATTTACACACTTCCCATAGGACTGTTGTTGAGTTCAGTGTGCAGGCTGACCCCATAGCATATGGGGGGAATTGTTTTGTCTTTGGTCTTTTTTTTGTTTCTTTCTCGTCTTCCAGCTCAGACAATAGAGTCTTTGACAGCGTCTGTGTGTGACCACCTCATCAACAAGAGGCTGCTCCATCAAGCGTGGCCAACCCTCCTTGAGGAAAAGTAGGCCAGTCAAGTTCATGCAGGAAAGCCCATATGTGCTGCTTTTTACACACAGAGACACACACACACTGAAGGCAACCATAACAAGCATGGAACAAACCATGTGGTGTCTCACATGGTCACAGATTTACCTCGGTGTAACCTCAGGTAAATCAACTGTAGTGTGATTTGTTAACTGATTTTGCTCCAAATCAAGATTAAGTTATTCCACTTTGACACATTACAACCTGCTAACTATATTTCTTATGTAACCTTCCTAATAAACAGCAGCGCAGAGATTATATAAGGTTTTCCTATTGGCTCGTATAGTAGGCTATACGTGTCGACGTCACTGACAGGCTGGGAAGAGGAAAACGGAACCCAGTGCGGCCATGGGCTCAAATATCGTGGTAAAAATAAATAAATTAAAAAAATTGTACAATTGTTGTGACCATTAAATCATAGACACTGAGGGGTGTGTGTGTGTTAGTGACAGAATGGGGTGAATATCGCACATCGTTTTGGTTTTTTTGCGTGAAAAGTAAACAAAGCGCGGATTTGCTCTATAAGCATTCATGCAATCAAAGAAATCTGAATTTCTGGAGGATAAAAGCGTCAAATCTGTTCCGAGTTCCGGTTTAAATAAAGATTTTAATAGGCAGAGTGACAGGGAAAGTGGGGATATGCGTGTATACGAGATAGGCTAACCCATGAAAAAAAAATCAGGAACCAAAACAGCTCTTTCTGTGTCGTGCATTTTGCAAGTGTTTAGCAGCTAGGCCAGTTTGTGTGTATGTGTGTGCACAATGCACACCACAACGACTTGTCAAAGCGGAAGTAAGGCACGGTGGCTTCGTCCAATCAGAGACGCGAAAGGGTTAAATGTGGAAGCAGTTCAACAACAAAAACACCGTGTCAAAGCTGCTAAGATGAAAAGCTGTAATAAATAAATAAATAAATAAATAAATGCAAATGGTCGGTGTTTTAATGCAAATGCGACGTCGAAAGTGCAACGTTGCGTCAGTGTGCAGCGATTGTTGCACCAGTTTGAGCGTCGGTGTGTGTTCAGAGAGAAAGAGAGAGAGAGAGAGAGAGAGTAGCCTATGTGTGTGTGTGGTTTAACAGGAGCACATGGTGAAGCATGGCTGGCGCTGCAGCCCATCCCATGCAGGGACAATGGATCTCGGGGGAGAGAGAGCTCACGCCAGCGGGGCCACGGTGGTCGCTCACCCCGGGGCTTGTGCACCGAAGCGCGGCTACATATAAGCGAGCGACGGCCGCGGTGCATTCACTTACCGTCGGCTTGCGGAGCGCTGGACCACGTATCCACTTCGGTCGCCATGGCGCTCGGTTAAAGATCCTACACGGACGGGTGCGCTCCTCCTTTGCCTTCAACTGCAACAAATCCCCCCTACCAGCCACACGTTAAACAGTCTTTAACAAACGACACGTGAAGGAGGGAATAATAAAAAATAAAATAAAATAAAATAAAAAACTCCAAGTCTTCCTGTGACTGCTTTCTTTTCTCCCTCGTGCAGCACGAAGAGAACAACAACAAAAAAAAACACGATGAAATGAATGATACAAAGAGCAGAAACGTTGACGAGTGAAGCGAAGAGATGCGATAGTTTCAGTGCTCCTCTCAGCGTGCAGGGCCGGGGAGGAGTCGAGTCAACAACACGCTGCGGTGATAGACACGGAGGAGGAAGGCAGGTAAACTAGTCAGAGGACATTTCAGCAAACAGCCACCAAGATAAACAAAGTCTGTTTTTAACTTTGCGAGAGAGAGCCGAGCGAAGTCACGTGGAGAAAGCGCGGATGGGGAGTGGTCAGTGGAGGGGGTGGGTGCTGGTCCTCTCTGACCAATCACAGAGCAGGGAGAGAGAAAAAATGCCTTAATATATGGCTATGTTTTCACTACTCTACTTTATTGTAATGGACACGACATATATTCAGATGTTACTGTTTTATTTTATTATTTTTAATGTTCTAAGTTTTCAAAATTCATTACATCAAAATGCAACAAGTTTGCACGATACATTTAATTTTTTTTCAAGCATGATACTTAGGCTATAATATAGCCTAACATTTGATCATTTTATTTAAAAAAATATATAAATATATTATTTGGTAGGATTAAGAGGTTTGATATACATTGGGGGTGTAGGCGTTTGAGATACAATGACGACAGTGTTTAAAGGACACATAAACATGCTGTACACATAAGTGTTTTTGTCATCTTAATTCACACCACTAGATGTTGCTAAAAAACCGTAAAGCTACATTCGCAGCACACTTGATAATGTACTGCATAAATCAATACAGGCCAACTATCCTTCGACTGTGATGCCTACAGCCTAATGTAATCCATGTTTTAACACTATTTTCTGTTTTTTGTATCTGCACCACTCATCTCTGTGGAGCTGGAACAGTTGCTTCATAGTAACACTGTCAGATTAATCATGACTGGGTTAATTTTGCATTTGGTCCATATGGCAGAAATGGGCTTATGAGCCTCTTGTCCGTTCACTAAATTCAATTTACAACATGCTATTTATTGATTGTGCATTAAAATCAGAGAAGAGATCAGTTCATGGTGTGATTCTTCTCCTCTCTCTGACCTTTGCATTGACGCCTTTTTCCTGACTTTGTTTTATGGGAAATACAGACTGCTGCCTTCTGAGGTAGGGCTCCCAAATGAGGTTCAATGCCAAAAAGGTGCACCTGTTTCCTCTTATGCAACATGCCCATGACTGAAATAAGGAAGGGTTCAATTCTAGATCAGATTTTTTTTCTTTTTACACAGTGTGTGTGTTTACAAAGATGAATTTCCAAATCAGGGGACAAAGCAAAGCCTTTCAGTTATAACTTCAGTTTCCTGTCTGGCACCTCTATCAAGAACACATAGGCCTACCGCTTATGGCAACAGGTCACATATCAACACCTCTCACCCAGCTATAAGAAACTGACTTGAAGTTAAAAGCCAAGCAAGGGACCATAAAACGGTAAATCTTGGACTGACCTATGCTTGTTGGGAAGAGCTCAGACAAAAGACAGGATGTAAGACAGATGCCAAACTCACTAACTTGTTCCAAGACTAGTAAGTAATGTCTTTGTCGGTTAGATTGACTTCAGGTTGTCAACTAATACACTTGTACAGTGGGGCTAGACTTGTGACTTGTATTTATGAGTCTGGTAAAATGAATTACACTGCTCAAATGTATGAGCAAAAAAAAAAAAAATGTAATTCTTGCACAGTAGTTAAGTTTCTGTGGTCCTTGAGTTTTAGGAACTGCAGTTTAGTTGCCTGTACTGGTAATAGATAATAGGCTATCTCTGGTCTGGCAGTTAACAGTTCTTGTTAAGGGTTATGACAGTTGTTGTTGCTTAGCACGTATATAAGACTATAAAAGCCAGTTAGTATTTTCATATTATAAGCTGTATTTGTCAGCATTGACACCACAATACTGTCAGCTCAATATTATCACTCATTTCATACTGGTTTTTCTTCATGTGGTTTACTCCTCAAAAAAATGAAGCTTTCAGAGTGAGTGCAGCCTGATGATTCACCCTGAGTCACAGTGACAGCTCCTCATGTGTGGGTGTTTTTTTGAGCTCATTCCTTGCTTAAATAAAAGTTGAGACGTTTGCTGTATTTCACTGTAGAACAGAGACACATACATGCACTTGGTAGCACTTGGTAGCATTTATTTTTTACACAAATTCCACAGTTTTTGTTGAATAAAGTAGCGCAGGTGTCAGAGTCCAACGCGGTAGAATCCCAATCGGCATCAAGGAAAAATAAAAGTCAAATGGAAGAAACCCAAACACAACCTAACCTTCTGAAAGAAAAGAAAAGCACCAAAAGATGTGCAAACAAAATAGATCTTTAAAAATGTGACAGCATTTCATTGTTTGGGTCTTACATCAGAGTATGCATCAGAAATCTCTATGCTATACACCAAGATATAAAAGCAACTCGATATCCATGATGACATAAAAATGTTGGGATAGCCTATTTATATTGACAAATATCCTGTTAACAAATACCAACAACACTCAACTTTGGCCTCATAATAAGCAACAATGATTAAACGCCACAACACGGCTGACAACAAGTCTCTCACACATGCGTACGACACACTGAAGAGCTGCAGGTAGAATTGCACAAAGATACCCTCAAAGAACACCACATTTTGTCGTAGTAATATTAATCTGAACTATTCCACATACAATTACATATTGATACTGCTATAAATCCTGCTGTCCCATAGCTGCAGGAGGAAAAGGAGAACGCTTTTGGGAGACAATCTAAAAGAGTTATCCTGACTCAACAGGGTTTAATGTTTTCTTTTGTTTTTTCCTGGCAAACTATTTCAGCCATACCAATGTGGGCTCTCTTTGTGTGTATGTAGGCTATGTGTGTGTTTCAATTCTTCAATTCTTGGCATTACAAAATAAAGTCAGTATAAATATAGAGTAAATACTATCTTGATAAGGAGAAGTAAACAGTCCTTTGCAGTCAAAACTCAGCGAGGTAACAGTCTTAAATCAGGCCTTGGCCTACAGTGGCAACGAGGGTAGAGTTTGGGCATTTTGTCTGTACACACTAGCTGCTATGCTAAATTTAAGTAGTTCTATATACACTGAACTCAGTTTGGTTTCTGTGAGAAATCAGAGTCGAGGTTAAACAAGCCGCAGGTTGTGAATCTTGTGTATTACCATTATGTTTACATCACAGAGCTACTTAGAAAAAAGGGGGGAAAACGCTTCAACTGCCGACAAAAGTCTTAATTTTAACAAAAACGTTTCTGCCCAAGGCCTTTTTTCTTAATTTTACAAAATAAAGAAAAAATATGTTTTGTTCTTGTTAAAATAAAGATTTTTTTTTCTGCTCTTTAAGATGAGAGTGTTTTTTCCACTTTTTTCTAAGTTGCCTGCTCCATCACTAGCACCTCCAAAAGTTAGCCATTTTTCACACATAGGCTTAAAGACAATGAAAACTCATAAAGGTATTGTTGCGTACTATAAAACTACACTTCGAAAACTCCTTCAGTAAAGACTAATATGAATAACGTTCACAATAGAGTTTTCTGAGTTTCATATTGGCATGAAAAAAACATGTGCTGTGTAACACCACAGTAAATCATTTAGCCTTTTAGTTTAAGAGAAACCTGAAACACATCAAAAAGGACTTTCTCCCAGAATAGACAGTGTACATTGCCTTGCTCCTGCATGTTATTGCTGACCTCATTACCCAAAGGGAGAATACCAGATACAATTTTCTGGTCTTTAGCATATCAAGATGCATCATATGAATCAAGACCAAATAAATATAGGCTATATAAAACAACAACAACAGAAAAATAAAACTGTCAGGTACATTTTCCTTTTTTCCAGCCAATTGTATGCGATATGAAAGAAATAGCATTGCAACCTGGGAAATGGGTTAAAAATATTTCGCATCATTTTTTTTAACCTGGACTAAAGAGTCTTTGAGGAAAGTGGAAATATCGTCAGGTTTTTCAAAGATAGTCAGGTACTTATCCTTCAGAACCACAATAGCTTGGGTGTATCACTCGAGTGTTAATGGTAATACATGAGAGGCATAAACCAAGGCTAAAGGTAAAACCAGATAATCTGAGTTTGCACTTGGGAGAAACCTTAAGCCAAAGGCATTAAAAACGCTGTGTTATGTACAATCAAGGGCCACTGCCCAGCACAGCTCATGGATCAGTAATGAAGAGGTAAATGTCTTTTTCACAACAGTTCATTTCCTATCAACCAGCATTAACTAGAGTAAGGAGAAAAAAAAGTGTGAATACTATTGCTAAATACTATTTTTGCAAGTCTCGTGTGTACTGTGTATATTTTTACAAAGAGACTGCCAAGCACTGCTATAAAATGTCTGATGTTAAGACTATACACAATTTCCAGAAAACACACACATTCACATAGCAGCATTAAACTACAGAATGCCTAAGAGAAAGTCTATTTTTATCTAGGCACCATATACTTAAAAAAAAAAAAGAAAACAGAAAAAAAAAATCTGCTAAATTTTAATGAAAATAAAAACTTTGACTTAAGCCAAAAAAAAGCCAGAAGGCTTTTATGTGGATGTGCTCAGAGGATGAACCTCAGAGTTACACCTGTGAGTCACTGCACAAGAGCTTTGAACAGAGAAGATCAAGGGCTACCAAGATGACCCGCATGACAAAACCACACCGCAATACAAACCTCATTCCCTACACACCTTTTTTAAGGTACACACCAACACGCGTGATTTGTCTTTGATGAATAAAGGTTTTACAAAGCTGAATCGAGGCAAAAGTTTTCTGCCCACACAACTATAAATGAGTTGAAAGCATCGAGACAATTAATTCGGCTTTGCAACGAGCCGACACAGCAAAGTGGCATCTTGTCAATGAAGTAGAAACACCCGTCTCATAATAACTACAGCAAGACAAGCATGTACAAAATGTGATTTGAGACATTGTTTCCCTCTAAAACTTGCCCTATTCTTAAGTACAGTTTGGACTTAATCAATCACAAGAGAATACACATGTGCTCTTCCCACTAAAATACTGAGACACAGTATCGATCAAAGGTGTCACACTGCACTTGCTCAGGCAGAGACTATTCTTAGTGAGAGACTCTGTACAATTGGACATCAGATGGCAAATGGCTTCATGCACAAAGACAGATCAACTGGGACACATGTACAGGAAAGCAGTCCAACTTCAGTCACAGTGGAAATTAAATTAAATAAAAAAAAAAAAACATGATACTGACTGTGACTTTAAACCTTCACTCTTTACATTTACAAGTGTTACACACAACAATGGAAACTTCATTTCAAAAGTGTTGTCTCAAAGCCCACACCTGGCAGTTTGTATTGCCTTGCTGCTGTTTTTGACACATCTTCCAGAAATTTTCAGTCAAGCATCATGCTATAAAAACTCTCCGTAAACAATTTAAATCTTTTTTGTTGTTGTTGCGATACATAACCTTTTACATTCATTATCAGTGATGAAATTGGGCTTAAAGTTTCTGCCTTAAAAAACTCAATAGTCCATCTGCAGAGGAATCAGATTTACATTGCCTTGCAAACAAAAAAAAGGCAATGACCAAATAGGAACATGTTCAAATACATTACATCCAAAGTCCAAACAGTCAGGTAATTATACAGTTTATTCATTTAACAGTCTGAAACAACAATGTATAGTCATAATACCATTGTAAAGCTGCGCCACCCAAACACATTTTAATCAATGCTTGCTCCCCTTTTCCTTAAGGGAATATAAGAGACATAAATGTAGAAAACACGCACCCCTGGTATCAGTCAGAATAGTTGCCTTCTATCAGGGGCGCCGAAAAGGGGGGGTAAAGGAGACGGATTCTAGGGGCCCATGATTGAGGGGGGCCCAGAGAGGTCCCTAATGATGATGAAATGATAATACAGAAAAAATAATATGACACTAAGTTATTAACTAACATATAATCACAAATATTTTATTTTCAATGTCCTGGTAACAATAACTTTATTTGTTTTGGAAACATCAACACCTGCAGGGCCCCCCCTTCCCCCTCTCTATTTATGTAAAATGGTAAGAGAGTCCGACTGGATCAGCTGCAGGTAGCGCACCGGCGCTTTGTCACACAGAGCCACAGCAGCAAAGAGGTGGAGACGGCAGTATGCCTCAAATAGCAGGCAGCCAAAAACGAAAAGAAAAGAAATTAAGAGAGGAGAAGGAGTTGAAGGGTCGACAATATGTCACCCAGTATTTCAGAAAAAAAGGTGGGTTTGTTAGTTGTGGTGGAAAGTTATGGAATATTAACTTCATCCCTGTCTGTGGTCTATAAGCTAGCTCACTTTTCTCACCATGTTAACTCAAGAAAACTCTGGATTTTTACATTTCACTGTTATTTTAGTTAAATAATCAATCCAGTCAAACATTTATCAAGCTGTTCTTATTCAATTAGTTGACCTCCCTTCTGTCAAAATGATGCCTCATTCTGAACAGAGTCAAGTGCACCAGCAGCTGCAGCAGCTGTCAGCCCCAAACTCCCCCTGCCCCTGAACCAGCCCCAGTGCCCCCACATGAGGAAGGTGAGCAGCTGTGTGTGTTGAAATAATAATAATAATAATAATAATAATAATAATAATAATAATAATAATAATAATAATAATTAATACATTTTACTACTGTCTCAAAACAATACAAAGGTGAATCTGTTATGGGAAAGATTAATTAAAATTTTTATTTTTTTATTTTGCCTTTATTTAACCAGGTCGGTCCCATTGAGACACAATGGCCTCTTTTTCAAGGGAAGCCTGGCCAAGACAGCAGCAGAAAAGTTACTACACATACATGACACAGAAATCACACAACACACAGATAAAATACAATACAAGATAAAAGCAACAGGACTAAAAGTTCGGATTCACATTAAAACAAGAACAAGTGCGATATGAAGCTGCTCCAATTTCTCTCACACGAGTTTTCAAAGATCCAAGGTTGATCAGCTCCTTTAGCTTTAGAGTTTTCTGCAGTGCATTCCAAGCAGCAGGTGCAGCATACTTAAAACAGTGCTTACCAAATTCAGTGTTAACTTTGGGCACGTTTAATAAATAAAACTCATTTGAACGTAGGCGGTAATTGCTTTGAGATTTGGAGAGATAGTTACATAAATAGAGGGGGAGCAGACCCAAAATGACTTTATAAATAAAAATGAATGAAATAAAAATCATTTTGAACAAGTTTAATGGTTCATCTGTGGTGTGTGCAGCAGACTGGGGTGACTGCTCTCAGTCCAATCTGAGAAGTTTACATGTTGGTGACTATGCTATTACAAATAGTTATATTATAGGAAATACTATATAATTAATGTATGTCATGTACACTCTACAGAGCCAGGTCCAGGACCCTCTTCTGGTTTGTCAGGGAGGAATGTAGAGGAAGAGATGGAAGAGGGTACAGATGAAAGTGAGAGCGCAGAAACACAGGCGACAGAGAGTGAGGACGAAGATGTTGAAAGTAATTCAGAGGAGGATGGACTGAATGAAGAAAAACAAGCTGATGTTGAGGTATTTGAAAGGGAAGAAGACCCTGGTTTCTGGCCAGCAGATTTTACTGATCATTGTTTATTTCCTATTTAAGAATCAGTGTTGCAGCAAATAAATGAATCATGAATTCTGTACATGTCAACTGTCATGTTGTTCTTCTTTCACAAATATGGTAATGATAGTCAAAAATACCATTAAAATGCATAATTGTATGTAGCCTACGTAAAATAGCATCAAAAAATGTTGCCGCTGTGTTGGGGGCCCTGTAAAGATTCTTTTCATGGGGCCCAAAATCCCTAGCGCCGCCCCTGCCTTCTATCATTGTGTCCTCTGATGAACAGAGGGAAGTAGGCTGGTGAAAGCAGAAATTCACCCTACAACGTATCGTGTTGAGTATTTCACTGATCAATATTTCTGAACTGTTTTCAGTTCTTTAAAAGCTACAAGATTATATGATGCTTGTTACTGAGCTCGTTTGAAAACACAGTTCTGTGGTTTTTACTTCAAGAATCATATTTCTTAAAGTAGAATTTAAGATAAACAGTCTTGTCTCTGGTTATTAAAGTTGATCGATTCACTGCTTTATTATATGACATAAGGCAGTGACCCTGAACCTTTTGCCATATGATCCTTAAATTTAAAGAATATCTTGTTGAGATCCATCATCATACATTGCATAATAACTTCTTAGCAATTCCACCAAGGATTGATTTTTGCTTCTCAGATTGTTTAAGCTAAATCATCTGTAATTCTGTTGAATCTGTAATTTCACATTTAAAAAAAGGAAAGATTAGAGAAACATCAGAAAAATATCATATAATTCTGTACAGCTTTTTTTTTTTCCTTTCTTAAACGTTTAATCCTCATATGACCTTTCAGTTTCACCTTTAGACCCTGAACCCCCGGGTTGAAAACCACAGACTATCAGGGATTTCATTGCAAAGAGCTTAAATTGCTAATTTTAGCAATGTTGTGTCATGCAGAGTAAAGAGAGGTAAAAAGGATGTTGGTATGTTGACACTGAACCACTTGTCAGAATGGTTAGCATGTGGGAAAGTGATGGAGAAAGGGAAAGAACAATTATTTTCATCACTTTAGAGAACAAGATATGCTTTCCTTTCTCCTAAACCACAAACCAAATGTAGAAACTACAAAATATGACTCTCAGCCCTCTGTTTCTCCTTTGAAATAGAACACACTGCAGGAAATAAGTGGATCTATTTCTTAACCTGCTCCTTGGCTCACAACCATTAAAACCTCCAAGACTTTTCTTCAGTGATTCAACCTCTCACCGACTAGTCTTGATCTGTAATGACGTCATTACACATTAATATCTCACTATCCGACGACGTATCGCCGGGCTGCTGGCCTACAAGGACTCCATGGTGATGATGGCCTCGCCTGTCTTCTGGATGACACCGGAGGAGGATGAGGAGACGTGGCCTTGCTGCTCCACACAGTCGTCCAGGAGGGGTGACTGCCCGCCGGTCTTGGCTCGGAGGGAGCAGTCCACGCTGTCATGCAGCACATCCGCCCTCTCCTCCGCCATCACATCTTCTTTACCCCCTTTAGCTAAATGCACCTTCTGCAGTTCCTCCTCTTGTTCCTCTCTCTTCACGTGGCAGCGACACACCTCGATGCCCGAGTCGCCCGTTAGACGACGATGCCGGAAGTGGTCCTCCTCCTCATCGTCTTCTTCTTCCTCTTCCTCTTCTTCCTTTTCTCGTTTCTGCTCCTCTTTGCTGCTGCACTGTGTGAAAACGGCCACGTTTGAAGAGAAGAGAGCCTGTTTAGGGGGAGACGGCGTGGGCCTGGGAGTTGGGCCATTAGGTGAGGCCTCCTCCATCTCTTTCTTCACAGCTATGGCCCCAAGTGGGTCAGAGAGGAGAAGAGGGTGGATCTGACCAGGAGGGAGGGTAGATAACAGGATGAGGGGAGAAAGCGGAAGGCGAGAAGGGTGTGACGGACGAGAGCGTAAAGGAAGAGACAGTGGTGGGGCCGGAGGTGAAAATCCTTCACCGCCAATGGAACGTCTCTGCATGGGTATGACATCCGGGGTGGCCGCGGGTACGACATCAGGCGGAAGTTGCGATGGAGGTGGCGGGGAGGGCGTCTGAGTAAAGGCCACCCCGGCCCTCGACGGACCCATGATGGAGCAGTCGCCCCCTGCTTCGCTGGGCGTAGAGAGGCGGCTGCTGTCGTACGTCTCGTCCGTCACCTGCACAGAGAAGGAGGTGCTCGACGGGGAGGTGAGGGAGCACGACTCGCAGGAGCAGCTGGTGTAGCAGTTGTCAGAGCTCTGGGAGGAAGTCAGGCCACTGGGGCCGGGGCCCAGGTAAGGGGGGCAGGGGTGACGGTGGTGGTGATGATGGGAGAAAGAGGAGCTAGGACCCCCCATACCTCCCTGCAGGGCGAAGACGGAGCTGTAAGGCGGAGGAGGGGTGCTGGGCTGCGCAGCCACCTCCTCATAGGAGGGCAACTTGAAGGAAGCTAGGAAACCTGAAGACAAAGGAAAGATCGGCTCAGATGTGGCAAAGTGGCAAGAGTTCATCTTTCTTTAACTGTTAAAACAAACCTCCGCTGATAAACTTTTAAGAGCACATCAGTTCTACTGGGTGTCCTGTGGCAGTAACTAGAGCAAGTGTGTATCCTCTGCTAAAAAAGGTTCTTGACAATCCACAAGTTAAAGCAGATAACAGCGGCACGGCCGTTTCGGCTAATGCTGTGTTCAAGGCAGGCTTTTGAAACCGTAAGTTACAGCTTCAAGTCACAACTACGACTTGGTAGCGTTCCAGGTAACCCGTAGCTCGTGTTTTTACCGTCCTGTTGTCTGTGAAAGTTCCCTATAACGGCCACTCGTAACTTCCGACCCGTGAACTCGTACCAGATCGAACTGGTATGACTTCACAGGAAGGAAAAACACAAAGTACGAGTTTCCTTGAACGCACCATGAGTTAGCAGCCCCCGCCCTTGTCAGGCATCAATTGGTCCTCGTGCTACGTCACCACATTCACGCGCATCCCTTGGCTGCACACACAGCCCTTCATGCCGTTCTCTCTCCTCATTGGATAACACTTGTATCCCACAAGGAAAATTTTCTCCTCGGGTTACAGCAGAGCAGAGTGACGGAGAGACTCGAGTTTAGGCTGAAATACTTCATGTAAGTGATTGCTGACGGAAAATAGGACTATTTAGGACTTATATTAACAAAAACATTCCACTGATATCTGCTTTAAGTTTTGACTTTACTTGTGGATTTGTCAAGAACCTTTTTCAGCCAAAAGACAAAAACTCTCCAACTCTTTACTGAACTACTTTGATGTGGAGAGGAGGGAGGCAGGGACAGGAGGTCCAATTGACTTGAATGTTGCATTCAAGATGATTGGATGGTGTTTTTACAGGAGTGTCTGTCCCACAGGTCACTGACTTTTTTCATCTTTGTGAAAAAACATTTAATGAATTGGTTGCAATCGGAGTGTAAAGAGGATTTCAAGCAATTTATTAAAAAATGCTCCAGAATAGGATCTCCAACCCTGCTTTTAATGGCCTGTTGTACACCAAGCCCATTGGTGGGAAGACACCAATGGGCTTGGAGCTGAGTAACAACACAGTGACAGGCTGTGGAGGTCAGCAAGAACTGAGAGACATAGATGAGCACATTGAGAGTTAAGAAAAATGTAGAATAACACCAGCCCTATTCCGTAATACTGAGGCCATTGTCCAACATATGACGCTATGTTTCTAACATGTTTTATGTTCTTCAGAGTTGTGTTATTTACAAAAAGAAACAAGACCATTCATCCTACTTCAAATGCAAAGTCTCTACCTTTTCTTTGTGGAATAGGTGCTCAAATTAAACAATATTTGCTGTATAATGAACATCAATATTCCATGTTTATGTTGATGTAACATTATGATTGTGTTATCAAATTGAATTTGTTGTGTTTGGTAATGTCAATGTTATAACACTCAATATTATATTAAAGGGGAACTATCCAAGTCCGGTCACTTTCCCGCTGTTTTGCTAACCCTCCTCCCGGCCATGTGCATTTGTTTACAACAAAGCTGGCGAGACATCAATCCATAGAGCGGTACATAACGTTATATATCATATACGATGTTACGATGTGTATATTTGTGAAGTCTTATCTGTCATAAACCAGGGACTGCGGGCTACAGGGCACATTTGTGACGCAGTGGGCAGAGACGAGAACTGGGTCGGTTTTCATACAAGAGCTACGTTGAGGGCAGAGAGCCTCCATTCTCCCTCATAAAAAGTTATGTGATTCATTAAACCATCACAATTACTCCAAAGCTGTTTAATTAAGGTAAAGAATTTGCAAAATTAAGCTAAAAATCCTGCATAGTTCCTCTTTAACAGCAGTTTAACAACTAGGCTAATTAAATAACCAAAGTGTCAACCTTTCTTAATACAGGCCTAGTTGTGTGGGTCGGTCTGTGTTTCCTAATCCAGAACATGTAAAATGTGGAGACAACCTGTGCAGAGCTACACATTAAAATCTACACATCAGAGACGCCATAAACATACTGAGGTCCAGCATTGAGGAAGGGTAGTTGCAGGCTCCGTTATAGGCGATCAGATTGATCTCTCTTTGTCGCTGCTGCTGTTGGATCCTCAGCTTGGCCCGGCGGTGGCGGTAAGCACAGAAACAGCTGAAGAGGATCAGCACCGTCCACAGAATCCAGAACCCTGAAAGAAAATAAAAGCAGGAAATTAACCTGAATGTTCATCAGTGTAAAAAACAAAACAAAAAAAAAACACACACACATTAAAGTTCTGTTCTGCTCTGCTCAGTTACAGCTCACAACATCAGTGGTTTTTGGACATTTTACCCCTGTGACATACAACGTTTCACATTACAGCTATCACCCTCAGGCCCCTGTCTACAGTGAGGCAGTGGCCAAGAAAGTCAGTAGGTTGACTCACACCAGAGTTCATAATAGTAGGTACAGCAGCCTGTCTCTCCGCAGCAGTGTCCTGTTTCACACAGGTAACCCGGGTTGTTGTTTACTCCAGGACAGTACTTGGGGCTGACTACAGGCTGGCTACCAGAACTCCCGTGCTGCTTCACCACCTAGTGGACAACACATCACATCACAACATAACCACAGTGGGAATAATGTCACTGCAGATGGAAAGTTGTAATGGCATGTATGTATGGCTTTGAGACTTCATTCTCAACCTTGGCAAAACAGGTTTGACAATTTACCTTTAACTCAAGGACTAGGCTACTTATTAGCATTTTTACGCCCATTTTAACCAGAAGATGAAGTCAAGACCAAACAGGAGGCCATAACATCTGATATCAGCCTTTTAACAGAGACTGGAATCACAATCACCCGCTTTATACGACCACCTGTTATCACCTGACTGTCACGTGATGACAGGTGAAACATCTACATGACATGACAGGCGAAAGCGAACAAATCTAGTGGTTGGATCTCAAAACTTGACTTCGTTGGGGTTGTTTTCCAACGACTTCTGAGGGAATAACCCTGCTCTGTAGCTATTAAATGCTCGGCAGCTAATCGATAACTGTGTCTGTCTGCTGTTCTGCTGAAGAAAGCTGTCTGTGGCAGCTATTAACGGGATTGATGTGAGCCTGAGAATGAACCAAGACTGTGCAGTTGCTGGCCATCAAACCAAAACAATAAGCTGAACAGAGCTAAAAATGCTTTATGGTGGGTAATAATTCTCCATGATGAATTCCTTGGTATGAAAGACCACCCGTTTTGCAGTTTTAATATCATTTCTATCAGATGGCAGCAACAGGTTGAGGTAAATTTAAACAAATTCCACACCTTATTAATTGTGTACACCTCACCTTACCTTCTGGGTAACGGTCACCACCTAGAAAGAAAAATGAAAAGACCTCCATAAATTTTACACTTGCATCTAAGTTATTAGGAAGTCACTGTAAAGGACACAAGCAGGTGAGGGGTGAATATGAAATACTAAATGTTTTATATGTCATAAAAAGCCAGAAAGAATACTTGGGCAAAAAGAGTGTTCAGAAGAACTGAGGCACTAGAGCAAAAGCATAACTCACAATAATAATGCAGCAAGGAGAGGTTTCTAAATCTGTTATGTACATAGTTACCACACATGAGACTCTGAAGTGCTAACAAGTAATTATGCATTGCCATAGCAACCACCGCTTGGAGGTTTTTTTTTTTTTTCTAAACTCATGTGGACAATGTTTTATATTGTCTAGTGGCATGACATGTTTAGTTGTAGTTGAAGGTCGAGCTCCATACCGTTGTGGTTTCAGTACTGTCCAGCCCCCGCAGGGACATGGTCATCTGGTGAAGGACAAGAGACACACGATGGTTATTACTAAGACGGAGCAGTTGGGTAGAAAGAAGAAATGATAGAATGTAAACGACAGGAAAAATGAAAGCCTGGCTCGACATGTTTCAGCTGTCAAGGGCACAAGACGATACTGTATTTTCGTTCCACTGATCAAGGATGACAAAAAAAGAAAAAAGGCAAATTAAAAGGCTGATTTTCCGCTGAAGACACTGGCTGCCATGTACTCCAGGTCCTTCAAGGAGACAGGAAGGTCAACGGCTTTTTAACAAACGAGTTTCTCCCCAATGTGTGTGTGTGTGTGTGTGTGTGTGTGTGTGTGTGTGTGTGGGTTGTCGACATTGGCAGACAGAAGGGAGCAGACACGCTACTAAAACCTTGCATGCTTTCTAGTTTACCTTTCCCTGTTTTCTCCAAACACACATGTGCTTTAAAGCGTCATCATACATATTTTATATGTTACTTTTTTTTAAAAAACCTGCACATTTTTTATTCTTTTTCTTTTCTTTTTGCTTCACAAATCAATTATTCAACTATCATCAAAGCATAGGCGATAAAACCCTCAGCCGTAATGATCGACAGTGATTTGTGTGCAGTGGTGATGAATACTACTACACCATATGTGTGTTTATGCTACCCGAATGCTATTCTGTCCCTGTGCAGATTTCAAAATTCAGAGTGCTGCTCACGCTTCGGTAAATGCCAGGCAGGCCCACTGTGAGTAAAAAGTGTGTGTGTGTGTGTGTGTGTGTGTGTGTGTGTGTGTGTGTGTGTGTGTGTGTGTGTGTGTGTGTGTGCCCTCTGCTGGGGCTACTGTCAAAAAAAAACAAAAAATATGTGGAGACAATGGGGGCTCGCTACCTTGTTTAAGACCAAAACTGCAGCCACGTAAATGAGACCTCCTTTGTTAACAAACAATGCTGTCCCTGGACTGCGGTATGTGTGTGTATTTGTGTGCAATGTGTGCAATGCATGCACAACTATTAACGAGTACAGAATCACAACTGCTGTCTGTTCACAAAGTACCAAATGACAATGAGCCAAATCTCATAAAGCAACCAACTCCACACACTTCTCTTAGGCTGTGCATTGTAGCTGCAGTAGCTGTTGGCCAAGTGACATATCTGCTGTGGCATATCATATAAAACTGCGCATAGTAAACTCCTCTTCAATACCCGATGCAGCCACAGGTTTATTAATATTGCATGGCCAAGCATTACATGATACTGTGGTGAAAGAGGAATGTCTAATGAAGGACATACACAGGCTCCAAAAAAGCAACTGGCACTGCAGCCTGCAGAGCACAGGACAGATAAGTCAGGTTTTCTGCCAGATATTGATCTGGTGGCAGGCAGCATATTATACTGTATATGGCAATGAACACATGATCATCAGCACTATTTTACACCTCATACAATATTTACATAATTGATAGTGAAATGTATACATCATTTTTTTCTAGACAGCATTTTTGTGTAAATAGTAAAAAGCTGAATTTTTTATTTAATCAGATCAAAGAATAAGCAGCATACAAACAGACACGTGTCTAAGGGGGAAAAGGTCTGGTCTGTTACTAAGCTCTACAAGAGTGCTGATTAATCACATCCCTACGAGCAATTGTTGGCCTCCAAGTGTTTGTCTCAAGATTTAAGATGATTTAATGATTGTTTCTGTTACGACTGCTTTTCATTTACTGTGCTCCAGCTAATCATAGATAAATAATATTCTGCAGAAGTTGCGTTTCTGATGTTGCGTTTCTATGTGCACATCACTGGTGGTTATTGTGCAACCACAACGTTTCAGAGATAAATCCAACTGTCAAGCGTAACCTCAGCGGGTTCATGGAACTGAGTTTCTATACTCTAAGAAAAGAGTACACTAAGAAAGTCAGAGTGAAAAGGGGAAATGTTCTGGCATCCGTGATGTGGAGCTGAGTTCCTGTGGTAAGCCCACCACACGGCACCAAGTGTGTGCACAAGGAGGGTGAGGAGATCATTCAGGCTTTCCTAGAGACCACGGACTAACCACAAATGATTTCCACCTCTGGGGTCCCAAAGGGCTATACAGCAGATCAGAGCAGCAAATAAAAGTTTTTTTTTAAAATGATTGTAAAGAGCTGTAAGATGATTATACGGTGATATGCACATTTCTGCAAACTGCCACACAAGAAATGTCTAGTGAAATGTCAGATATTCATAGGGAAAGTGAGAACCCTGCGCAGAAAACTTGATTTTATGTAATGTAGTCAAGATTATGACCTGGGATGTTAAACCCTAAAAGGTGTCATAAAGGTTTATAAAGGCAAGGTGAAAGTCTTATTCTCCAATCTTGTTCTCCAACTGCTGTCACAATGTGTCAGGCAACATTTCACACAACTGCCTGTGTGAGGATATGAGACCCAAGTTCCTAAAAAAAGCAGAATATTTACTCGAGACACAAACTGACGTTGCCATGGAAGCAACGAAATATCGCATGTGTGAGCATGTCACAGCCAACAACAGTGAGCAGCACATGACACTGTGCTGTGATTTGAGTCCCTCAGCTATGTCTCACTCCATGATAACATACTCGTTTGCAGTGATTTCATTTTCTCTGCTTACATGGTGGTGTTCTGTGCAGTGATGCGTTGACCGTTTGTTAACTTTTGTTTCAGGAAACATCATCCTCGGTGAAATAGTGGTATCCTGACTCAGCAGTATGCCTTTCCTCTCCTGGACAAGGAACTGTACATTAGATTTATGAGGCTATAAGGGTCTGGCAGGGAAACCTCTTGTAATCATGCCTGCATAAATTAGTGGTAAATCCTTGGTGCATTACCTCGAACTTCTCAATGCTACAACGCTAGAAACGAGGAATCAACTTAAAATCTATAACAGCAGTTTCCACAACACAATGCAGGATGTCCCACACTGCCACTGAAATCAATAATAACCTATCGCTTATGACTCCCAAAGAAAGTTGACTACAAGTCTGTGCTTTTTTTATATATATATATTTTGTGGTGTGTTAGAAGACCCAAATTCAAAATCCAAAAATCCAAAACTTGACATACATATATATACAGCCTTTTCCACCGACTACAAAACAAACAGGACCCCCTAACTGACTGACTTTACTTAACACAAATCATTTGCTGCAGTGGTGCAAAAATGCAGCTATTGTCTTGAGTCAAAAAAAAAAAAAGATGAAGAAATTAATAAAAGACAAATATGCACAGAACAAGTTGGGGCAATTGTTTGCCAACAATAAAAGCAGCAGCAGCAGCAGCAACAACACCACAGGCGGAGGAAAGCATGTTGCTCTGCAGAATCACTAAAGCCCAGCTGTTGACAGCAGTGCGTGCATAAAAGGAAAGCTGTGCAGTGCATTTACCTCCTCAGCCGTCAACCCGAGGCAGAATGTCAACTTTTTCTCAGGATCCATGGCCAGAGCTGAACACCAAAGCTACACGGTGGTGGAAATCAAAAAATGCAAAGGTGGGGATGTCACTCTGTTAAACCCCCATCACCGCTGCTGCCCCACTCCACAGACGCGGCGGCCTCCCCATCCGCCATTCCCCTGGACTGACGGACGCCCCTCCCAGACTCCGCTCCGCACACCGCCGGGTACCAGGGCTCAGCCTCCCCGGCGTAAATGTACGGATGGGACCGCGGAATTATCACAGTGCGGACGGTGCTGTCGTCGACTGTGGTTTTCTGTAGTGAGATGAAGATGTTTCAATCTTTGTTTTCGCTGAGAGGGCCGGAGCTGTGCATGATGTCATGCTTCTCCAGCCCCCTGAACTACTTGTATGGAAGCGCTGCGGCTTTGATTGGCCGGAGCTCCCAGCAACAGCCGCACAAAGGCTGTGTCTGCTGGGCTCCGTAGCTACACACACTGTTGCTCCATGAGTCTTTGCAATTGCAGTGAAACAAAGTAATATTAACATTAACAAAAAAAAAAAAAAACACATAGGTACATAGGCTATATAGGCCTATGCTATGGTAAAAGAAACATCCAGTCTTGCTCGATGATTTAAAGCCAGAGTAACTTGAAATAAATAGCTAATGCAACACATTAATGTAGTAGATATCTGGGTTGGTTAAAGAAAACACACATCTTAATTTCATTTTATTTTATTTTGACAATATATTATTTAAAATGGAGGATTTTTGCAAGGTCTAACGTGCTACTGGCTAAACACTTCTATTTTTACACTGGCTTTTTACATCCTATAAAGTTTCTCTTGTTTTATGTTCCCAGAATTCAGTGATACCCATCGCTTCCCCTAAAATTTTATAGCCTACTGTTGGCCATGAGTTCGTTAGCCATAGCCATTATAATAACTTTAAGATACTGGCTAAAAACAAAGTTCTTTGTGTATGGAGTCCAGCCTGTGATGCTAAGCTAAAGAGTGCTGGTGAACCATGTTCATATTGAGGGTTGATGTTATCATCCTTGACCTTGACCTTACCACTCTTGGTGGGGTTGTTGGAGGCCGACATGATCTTGACAGCCTCACATAGCCTAAAAGAATTAAGTTTTCAGTCCCTCATGTAGCCTCTTTTAATTTTGGCATACAGAACAACATGCAGTAGGGGTTTAACTGTCAACCACAAGCATGTTTTTTGTTTTTTTTACTCTGTAGAAGGGCAACTTACAGGTGTTGTGGACATGTTTCTGTAGCTTTTACTGTTTCCAGAAAATGCATCGCCTGGAAGTCAAAAAGAAGAAGAACGTGTACTTCCAATCATTTTTGTTGTATCACAACTGGTTTGGAAGCCAATATTGGACTAATACCCTCAAACGCCATGCAAATGATAAGTTGACTTTTCATTACTACTACTACTAAGAGACAGTTTGTGTTCAACAGTTTGAAAAGAATGATGTTTCATTATCCTATAGTAGTAGTAGATTTTATTTTTAGACGCCAGGTCCATTTAAAAGAAACAAACACAAAAAAAATCACTGTTTTATTTAAGCACTCCTTGGTTCAATTGCATGGTACAGTAATGCAAGGTTAATACTTCAGCAGAGAATTGGAATTTTTGTCTTTTGGTCACAGGAGGGCAGCAGAGTATAGGCTGTCTGAGTCTGAGTTACTAGGCCCTGGTAGGAGTAGGGTGAAGGACCTGTTGCGGAGAATACTCCCTCTCTCTCTCTCTGTCTGGGCATGGTTGAGTGTGTGTGTGTGTGTGTGTGTGTGTGTGTGTGTGTGTGTGTGTGTGTGTGTGTGTGTGTGTGTGTGTGTGTGTGTGTGTGTGTGTGTGTGTGTGTGTGTGTGTGTGTCCATGCATGCGTGCGTGCATGTGTGCGTGTGTGTATAAACCCCTTGACACTAGGAGAACAAGGAAACTCCACGGTATGTCCTCTGCCCTACCTGTGTTGTTTTCCCCTTATTTCCAACCTTTGATTGACAAAACTCACAGTTAAACAAGTTGGAGCTCTGCCTTACTAAATGCAGCATTAATAATCAGGGTGTGTTAACGTTTTTTCGATGTGTTGCGCTCAAACAGTCAGAGGTGTTAGTTAGCAGGGTAACCACACCATGTTTCATACCATGTCAATGAGCCACAGGAATTTACAAGAAGCAGTAATGACATGTGGCGTGTTGTTCATCATTATTTCCAACTGTTAATGGCTCTGCACTAGATGTGTGATGTGAATTGATATAGAATTTAAAACAATATTTTTAGATGTAATTTTGTTTTATAGAATAGAACAAGACACAAGAGACGAATGTGATGTAAGAAGTATTTAAAATTGACCTTTATTTCAATAGTAGAATACGAGTTGATGTTATTTCATCCAGATTTACTGTTATTTTCTCAAGCATTTAAGTGAACATGTTTGGTCAATCTTGCTTTGTTCACCCACATAGTGACACAATGCAACAAAGCACACTTCCTCTGACCCTATTAGCACATACACATGCATGTGCACACCCACACACAAAACAACAAACCATAACTGTTAAACGGAAAATAATGTAATTAGTTTTTGTGAACATCAATTTGCACAAATGCATGTACAGTGTTTTGCTTATAGACTGATTTAAACAGATGCACAGTTTATCAGTCATTTAGGTCACATGAGGCCACTCAACTGCTACTATGTGGAAAAGTGAGACTGGAAACAGGAACTCTTGGCACTACACTAAATGAGGACATACACGGTCTGAAATATCCTTTAAAGGAAATTCAAAATGAAACTCTGCATGTTTAGTTTTCTTTCCATGGCGAGGTAAGACATGTGATTTACAGTATGCAGTAATTACTTGTTAATTACTTTATGCCTTCTCCACAACCCAAGGAATTTGTACGTTGCACAAAATGCAAGCTGGCGCAAACTGTGAGAGATGTGGCCTTCAGCACGTCTCTCTCTCTTATCTCATATCAGAGTCATCAACCCCTCTCTATTCACAGGAGGGGAGCAACTGCTGCACAAAGTAGGAACCACACATCCATGAATACACAAACAAAGATCTGTCTCACATATATATTTCTCTCCAGTAAAAGTGTATATATTTCTGTAGGTGACATGTTTGTTTGTTTGTTTTTAGTGGATCGTTTCACTCTCAGAAATTCAAACAGCAATATTTATTCAAACAACAGTTTAAAGTGACGGTTTAAAGGAGACTTTGATCAAAGTTCGTTTGGCACTGAATCCTGCTGAACCAACAGGCGCATGTGATGTTCAAACGACACAGTTACAACCACTAAACCATTTCTTGGCACAGGGCGATTTCTTTTCTGCTTTCAAGAAAACAAACAGTGTTGAGAGCTTAAGGGACCCTTTCAACCTGTGACAGTCCCTTTCAGATCTTACATTTCTGAAACCTCTGAACTCTTGATATGACTCTGCTGTTTTAATTTCATTTATCACAATGGCTATTATGGTTTCCATTATCTTCATCGTTATGAAATGCATATATTGAAATATGGTATTTAACAAATATTGGTTTGTTCTCTTTCTGTTCCACCCATCGATAAAATCTTACTTGCACAACAATCATATTGTAAATGGTTGCAGAGGTATCTCCACGTATCTAACAGCGAAACAGCACACAAAACACAGGTTGTTTTGTGAGGGATTAGATGCATCCTAGTAGGCCCAAACTCAAGAGTTCATACTGCGGACTTTGACACAGTTGTTGAAAAATAAAAGCCTTAAATGACAGTCAGGAATGTTTCCTGTAGCTTCATGATTGCCATGTTATTATAGAACCTGCCCATCAAACGACAAGTCGGACGCCTCGACAATGATGTCACTCTGGAAAACTGATAAGGAGACAAGTCATGCAACAGTGACTTCCCTTTTTTTCTCTCTCTCTCTGTCTCTCTGTCTCTCTCTCTCTCAATGCCCGGCAGAAAGTCCACAAAGCTTGATAATTTACCAATGCTGGGAAAATGCAAAGTGGTCTGTTGCTGCAAAAACAACGTGCATCGCATCTGCCTGCACTTACCACATTGTCAAGTCACATCCTGTGCCTCGTGGACATGTGACATTTCAAAATGCCACTGTAAATGACAGCTCTGTGCACAATAGGTCCCTGAAGGGAGAGAGCAAAATTCCATATACTTTGCATTATTACCAGCCATTTTCCAAAGTAATCAGGGAAGACTGAGCTTTCTCCCTAATATGCATGTTATGTTTGTGCCTTTTTTCTCTGAATGTGTCTTTGACAGTACTGTATGCTTGTTCCCCCCGTGCCCTTTTTAAGGCCCTGCTTTGCACGGCATTTGACTTGGCTGTTCTGAAACATGCAAAGGTTTGTATATTTGCTGAGATAGCTGACCAGTGATTCCCAGATAACATGCAATCAATACACAATTGGCCTGATAACAAATTCTTATTCAACATACAGTGCTTTTAGGCCTCCCCCCAAAAACTCTCTTATTTCTTAGTTATAGGGTCATCCAGACAGTACATAAATATAATATAAATACCAAAACAAATACTTCTGTATTTGTTTGTCTTTGCTCATTTTCTTCTTGTGTTCAGGGTTGGAAAACAAATGGATTTCCATGCACCACAGGGGTGCTATATATCCTTTAATTCACTGAATAAACGTGATGAATGTCCATTATCTTTAACGAGGGGCCATAAATCAACTTTGTTCCAGTACAACGGATCACAATCTAAAAGGTATGGTCACCACTGCCTCACTGACATTGTTCACTACATTTAGTAATTGAGCATACTGTATCTTAGTGTAAATATAAGTTCTGCATCTATTCAATTAAGTTTAAGTTTAATTAAGGAGATTATAGTAGGGATGTGTAACAAAAGGCACATAGTAGTGTTGGTTGTATGTTAGAGTTTCATTTCTAATGGGGTTAGGGTTAGGGTAATTTTCACATCTACACATGTCACACAGTGGAACAGTTGTACACATTTTTTTATTAAAAAATATTATTATTATTCCACTGGGAATTTCTGGAGTGATATATAGAGGCCACATTGCACCCAGAGAGTTCAGTTAAGAGATTTTGTGAGGTTAAAATTGTGAAGTAATTCAAGCCGACTACTTCGTTAACAGAAAGCAATGTTTTGTTTATGTTTGTTGTTGATGTAGCCATGGAGATGCCTGTCAGATTTAACCACACCCCCTGAGTCCTGATGAAACAGATGTTTTGAGTGTTTATTATTATTTATGCAAAAATATAGAATGTTTTAAACAAACTATATTGTTGGTTCATTGCTTCAGATAATTAGGCCCACTTAAATCCATGTCTCAAACATATCTGTGATCATCACTTACCTGCCAATGACACCTGATGTCCAGCATGTGGCCTTCATTTATGACCTCTAGAAGATCATCCACCAGCTGTCACTGGTTAAGACAGACCAAGTCACAGCATCAGTGTCTTTAGCCTCTTTGTTTGAAGTTTGACTGCAGTGTGTTATCATCAGCACTGTAAATCAGCTGTCCCTGTGCTAATAGACCACAGCTGTCAAACAGGAGGAGACAGACAGGCAAAACTATTCCTCTGATGTTTGTCAAAGGATGCGGGTGCAAACATTTGTCATTATGCGCCATGGTACAGCCCAGCGCCAACCACATGCAAACCAAATACAGAAACACTCAATACATTATTATATATGTCAGAATACAAGCAGAACAGGCCCTAATGCATACATGACAGTCTGCTTTATTCTCACAACTCATTTGTGCATCCTCATCTCTTTTCATATGAGTCAAGATCATGAGATATTCAACGGGAAACCTTCAGTTATTGTTTTTTCCTTGTTTTTTGCTTTTGCTGATGTGAGCCAAATCATTGTGTGATATTTGCTTCCATGCAACAGTTGTATTAATGTGAGTCACTATCTCTTGGAAAGGGAGCATATCCTGAGTCTGCTAAATAACGAGCTGACAGCAAAGATCTGCTTTTTTAAGGCCTTAAACTGTCACAGACACAAACAACTGCCTGTTATAACTTTTCTTCTTCCTCCCTTGCATGTTTTGCGTTAATGAAACCATTGTTTCCACATGAAAGCAGTTTTGGGGAAACAATAATGTATTGCCTGTAACTCTGAACTCCTTCACGAGGAGACAAACTCTGGTTACATGCAGAGAGAGAGAGAGAGAGAGAGCACACGTGACTGACAGGCTGTTTTGCTCTCCTGTTCCTCTCTTTGACAGCGGATTAATCTGACAGCCCACCACACACACACACACACACACACACACACACACACACACACACACACACACACACCTCCCCATCCCCCCCACCCCCTCCTCAGCACACATGCACGCACGCATGCACATAGACACACAGACATCCACACACTAATAGTCTGGAACCATGGGCCAAACAGAGGTGCATGACAAGTCCTGGCAAGTCAACCGCAGTTAACTTAATGAGGGTAGTAAAGACCACGACACACACACACACACACACACACACACATATGCACGCACACATGCATACACACATGCATACACAAGCACATGCTATCAAACACGATTATCATGCTGTTGAGTGAAACAACCAAAACATCATATGAGACGACCTGCATCGGGTTACCTCACTCTGCAGTCTCAAATAGCTACACATCAGAGTATCAAAAGAAGACAAGTAACACGTTGTACATAATAATTCAAAGACTTTGGGTTTTGATATTCTTGTTTACTTGCAGGTTAAGAAGGATTAAGCACTGATCCTTGAGCATGCTTTAGTAAGTCCAAGTCATTTTTCTCATGTGACACAGACATGGTAGTCGGGCTGTTGCAAGACCACTCAAAGGTTTGTAAAAAGCAAATTTTAGGTGGAAATTATGACAAGCCGTGAACAATAATGGGACAATACTGTCTGCAAAAAATAGTTGGGAGGCAACGGGTTCATATGCACGAGGCACAAGCAGCAATGTCTGTGACTCCCTTGTATAATAAATAGGAGGTAAAATCGTCCCATGTGATTTAATCTGCTGTTGGCTGCCACCCCTTCACTTCAGTTTATATACGATGCTGGTGTTTAAATGTGCACACAGCAGTGACACAAACAACAGTGCTTTTCTCAGTTCAGCAAAACAAAAATAGAATGTATCAAAGAGAAAGGAGATGAAACCCACCATCAGGCCACGCATCCAAAACTCCTATCCCTTTCTAAATTGAGGGGTCAGGCTTGGGTTCATGGTTAATATACTGGACAACATTGATTTCAAGAGTGATAAACAGCTAGAGGAGGGAAGTGAAAGAACTTATGAAGAACAGAGTACTTTATGTTTGATAAAAGGCCTCCATATCAGCGCAGTTAACCCCCTGTTGATTCCACCCCCTTCCACTGGACCTTGATGGCTTTCTTCAGTGTTTGGCGCTATTGCTGCTGACATAAGGCCTTTGTCTCAGCCTGGCACAAAAACAAGAGGAACCCTGAGTGAGGACCATCAGAGCCCAGAGAGGAACAGAGAAGCATGAGCACAGCTCACAGTGACTGCAGCGAGCCGAGAGGAAACTCCAGCACAAGCAAAAAAAAAGTTGGTTCTCAGTGCATGTCTGCAAATGTGTCTGTTCCCCTGGCTGCATGTGTTATTTGAGTTCAAATACTTAGAGGACCGACAGACTCGAGCGTTAATGCTGCAGCCACATTTGATATATTGCACTATTAACATGCATGGAGAAAAAAACATGCATTTTGTTTTTGTTCTTCAGCCCGTTGTATTACTCTGATGTCTGATGACGCACAATAAAGGCAGTGGGCGAGAAAACTTGTTGATATAGACAGCCTCTGACTGAAATTGAAACATTTGCTATATTGCACAAACAGCTTTAGAGGCTTGCACTTCATCTGTCACACCTGCTTTTGGTGACACAAGACGAAAGTGTACCCATGAGGAGTAACACTTCTGCAAACACCTCAAATTTGTTATTTTCTCTCTTTCTGACCCAGTAAAACACTTTTTTAAAAAGAGCTCGTCTCTCAGTTTGCTTTCCTCTTTCTTTCTTTCTTTCTTTCCTTGTTGTCGATTCTTTTTTTTCTTTTTTTTGCTGCACATTTCAATCCAGTGAATTCTTGGCTGGCCTGAGTCCACAACTGACTCTCCCTCAGTTTTCCTCTCTCCCCCGCTTTGGAGCTCTCTATTTTCTTTCTTTTTTTTCACTGTAGTCCTGAGACATAGTGACCCACTTCCAGTTCCTTCCTCTCTCTCTCTCCGAAGCGGAGTGTGTGTAAATGTTAAAGTTAACGGTTTTTGTTTTCGCAGCATTTTTTGTTCCAAATGCCCCCACCCCTCTTTTGGCTTTTTCTCTTTCTCCCATACAACACACCCACCCCCACATTCTCTCTGTCTCCCTCTCTCTCTCTCTCTCTCTCTCTCTCTCTCTCTCTCTCTCTCTCTCTCTCTCTCTCTCTCTGCATGACCCGGGGAAGCGTACTGTTTGGGAGTGGGCCTGGATAGGGATCTTTGCCATGAGTCATTACCAGGGGACCCCTGGCACTTGACTATACCCCTCCTCTGCATGCAAGGAATGCTAGCTAGATGCACTCCAGCCTTAATGAAAGGGGACACTCATTCACATGCAGACAGCACAACTTTATTAAAGTTTGATAGACAGCAGGGTGTTGACAATGAAAAAACAATTTGAAAAACTGAGGATTTTTCCAAGTGTAACAAGTCCATCCAGAGGAGCAGAAAATTGATGGTCAGGAGGTTTTTATGAGTTCTTTTTTTTTTTTTTTTTTTTGCCTTTTTTTAGGTGTGCACAGCTGCGCTTCAGGGCTGTGGAAACATTTGCAGACACACTCGCATACACGCACACACACTGGCTGCCTGATGTAGCTACTCTGTCATTAAACATGCATGCACTTCATGCAACCTGTGTTGGACTTATACCTGCAAAATTCACTACAGCATAAAAACAAAATGAAAAAGTAAAAAAATAATTCTTTCTCTGTTGTTTCTTTTACCCTGGGAGAGACTCCAGCCTCTCCTCCCTCTTGTTTTTCTCCCTCATTCCCTCTACCTTCCCCCATGGCTGAGTCTGGCAGGGCCACGGGTTCAAAGACGTGCAAGCACCAGAATGTAGGTCAGCCATCGGTGCTGAGTTACCGATTAGAAACAGCTGTGCATTTGTAGGCCATTCTCTCTGTCTGCTGAGGCCAGCAGTCATTGCAGAGCTGCACTGAGCTAAAACTTCAGTGTTCAAATGCCCCCCTGCCCTCAAACTCCTGTTCTTCGTTCCACTTTACTCCCCTAAAAATGATGAATAAGGAGACTGCATGAGCACTTCAGTTTTTGCGAGCGTTTAAGAACTTTTCTCCTGGATTTCGATGCTAAAAGAAAAAAAAAAACATACTGTGAATCATTCTTATCTTTGCAGACGTGCATGTCCATGAAGTAAAATTAAAATGTGTTTGCATGATTTTTATCTTTCCCAACACGAATGTTTCCTCTCTTGTTGCTCTTTCAGTTCCCTCACAAAAACATCCCTGAAGGTTAATTGCCCTCCTTTTCTCCAAGCTCTTGAAAGTTACGCCTTAGCTGGGCATAACTGTGGCTCTGCCTATTGTTTTCAGACGAAAACATTGCTCAACTGCAGAACGTGATTCCCTCCTGCTGCTTTGGGCAATGACTAATACATATATACCATGATTTAAGTAGGGAGTGCCCGAGTTGAATCAAAACCAGTCGCAGTCCAGAAGGTGAAACCAACACATGTCTTGATTAGCCCTCAACACCCCTCCAGATCTGCCCTAATTGCCAACGCAGGTTTGTATATGGTAGACTATACACACACACACACACACACACACACACACACACACACACAGACACATATACAGCACCTGGGGGTAATTACCTGTCAAGGCCCATCCCAGGGGCCTCAGCGTGTGCGTGTGTGGAAAAAAGAAAGATTGCTTATTTTTGACAAGAGGTGCCCCCTAGATATAAATCTTTACATTCAGTATTACACAACTATTACACGCCACTCTCCAAAGCCAGTGACAACAAGCACGCAAGCAAAAAAACACGCCACTGTAGTTGTGAAGCAGTGGAAGAGTACAGCAGGAAGGGAGCAGTGATGACTCCTCACGAGCCAGACCCTTTTTAACACCCCTCCCTCTGCTGCCAGCTCAGCACCGGATATGAGCCAACCCCTGTACCTTGCAGCTGTGAAGCCCAAAATGCCAGATGGGCAAAATAATGCACAGAGAAAAGGCAGACACCCAAACACACACATCCACATATAGCACACTCACAATGGGACTATGCGTGCGTGCACTCATAGGACACAAACTGAGGCTCACATGCAATCATTCACAAAAACAAAAACATCGTCACAGTGAACGTATGATCCTGATGGTAGTAATTACAGTGGCGTGATGCCTCTGACATTTGTCCCAGACACACCCTCTAGCCACTTGTGAGCTCGCTGATGAAAAGCTTAAGCTAGATATTTCAGCAATGCAGGTATTCACACACACACATACACATGCAGCTAATGATTGTCCGGACATTTGCGTCTGGCACTTATTGTCCTGGCAGAGAAACTGACTCACAAAGAGCCTCTCCAAAATATGTCTACATGTGAGTTCTTGTTTGTTTCTGTATGTGTGTGTGTGTGTGTGTGTGTGTGTCTACTTGATTGTTTTGTTATTTTGTAGTATGTGCTTTGTTCGAATCTTGCAGCTTGACCTGACATATTTATTTGATGTATTACAAGTAGACGTTTCTTTGACCATTTTAAAGGAGAAACTTTGCTTTAGTAGGCCGACACAGCATTAGCATTAACAACTGTTTACGTACCAGTCAACAAGTTTCACCATTGTTAGATTTACAAGACAGGAGGAGGGCTATACTTTTTTTTAGTGCAGATGCAGACAATATGCTGCAGTGACAGGATGGAAGGCTAGCAGGTCAGCATGCTAACATCTAATAAAAGTGACCATGGGTAAACATGCTAGGCCTAATGTTTTGCCAGTAAAACGCCAAACTTGTACAGCTCTCTCGCTCTCTTTTTTGTTTTTTATCCAACTTTGCATCTGTCTTCAAGAAAATTGTGTAAAATTGCATTTTCTTTTTGCAAGCCATGCCAGCTTTCCTCCTCTGGCCTTTATGCTAAGCTAGGCTAATCCCCTGGCTCCAGCTCCAATAATACACAAACATGACATGTGATAGACCTGAGAAGACAAATAAACACATTTTCAAAAATTTTATATTTTTGTTTTCAGCCATAAAATTAGGTAGCCTAAGCATTGGATGAAAAACAATCCTTTAAAGCCACCTTTCAAGTCTACAGGAGGTGATAGCCTACTCAAAAGACAGATTTTGGGTGGAGTATCACCTCAACTGAATGCACGGAAATGCGCAGTAAACAATCACAAAGGTTACAAGCAATGGCACACCAGGGATTTGTAAATCCACACATCCTGACAAGGAGCTCTCAGTGGGATCGCAGACTCAAATGTCAAACCATAAGACATTGGCTTCAGGTTTAATTGTTGCAGTGTGAGACTGCTTTCATTTTCAAATCCATCTATTACCAGAGGTGAATCAGATCCATTGGTGGGTGGTCTGTCACTGTCCTTCTTCATTGCCCACCCACAAGAGAAGATAGGCCTGGTTTGCATATTTATAGGGAGGATGTTTGTTGTTAGAGACCCGCTGTTTGAGTGTATGAATTAGCTTAAGTTCGCCAGTTGCCATGGTCACGGATATGGTTGTTTTACTTGAGCCCATTCAACCTCACATACACACATCCCTGCCCCCCCCTCATGCATCCTTGAGTTTCTGTGGTTGTATAGCTTTTTTACACAGTGTCAGTGTGTGTGTGTCAGCCGCCAGTTTTGATTTCCCCTCACTAGTTAACTTGCTTAAACATAAACATTAAAAAAAAAAAAAAATTACAGCATGTTTTTATGAGTTTTCACTGTTTTTCTTTGACAAATTTCATACACAAAATATATCAATGCAGCAGCTCTGTGCACTCAGGCTTCACCACTGCTTGAGATCCTGGAGGTCCCAGAGAGGACATATGCCACAGCAACATGGTGCTACCATGTGTTGCTGAGCACAAGAAAGGGAAGGAGCAAGTGACAGTCGTTCTACCGCAACAGCCATGCCAGGAAGGCAGAGGAACCCAGGTATCTGGAGAAAGTCCAGGTGAGCAGCGCCAGACAGAGAAAACAGTCCAGGTGCTACGATGGCAGTGCCACAGAAAGAAGGTTGGACCACAAGATTGAAACGGCAAATGATAGCTGAGTAGTTTGCCACCTTTCAGCCTCATGCTGTGTGCAGAGCTGTCAGCTCTGTGGGCAAAAACCACACAGATGGAGAAACCAGGACATATGATGGGACACAGATGGGAGAATGCAAGGGTGGATGGGGAGAAAAGAGTCTTTTAGACAGTCTTTATATGTGCACATAGGCCCAGAAATCACTGCTGCCACAGTGACAAGTAAATTACAGAAGCTACATGCATATATGCATACTGTACATTCTGCAAATATAGACTTACAGTAGGCTACATATGTTTGTACAAATACTCCAACCCAATAATTAACGTTGTTAATGTAGTTGCCTCAAATTAATTAAAATGACTCAATTAATTTCTGAGCCTTCAGAAAATATTGTCAAACTGAACTTGTTCCCCCTCAACCCGACCCCAATAAACCAAACAAAGAATGACCCAAGAACATCTGCATCACAAGCTGAGATAAGCATGGGTGTACATGAAAGACATACAAAAAAACAACAAAAAAACAACAACAACCAGACAGGGTCCTCCCCAAACATTTTGAAATGTTGCTGCAAAACATAAACATGAAGATCAAGCATGATTGTGGAAGGGAACTGTGTAGATTGGCTGCACGGATGTGTGTGTGTGGGAGTTCAGAGCACCCTATACATCTGATATATTCTGACTGAAAGAAAGAAATATGAGCCCACGGACAGAGTAGAGATTGTTTTGTTTCGTTTTTTCATTTTTTTTTTTTGCAGCACCATGACAAAAACCCTGCCTCAACATCATAAAGACATTATGCAACAGAGTTCTGCAAATGTACGATACCTCTTTCTGCTTGTAAGTGCAAGGACATTTGCTCTCAGAAAATGATGGATTTTCTTATTTTGCTTCGAACAAAGTCGTTTTTAACTGCACATTGTTGTCAAACAGTGCATGATGCAATCAGTTATTTGGATTATATCAGCGTATGAGCAGGCATGAGGTGTATAAACTCAGCCCCACTAACATGCGTACCTAACCCCACCCTTTAGGAATATTACCAGACAGCTTTGTATTTCCCAGTTTCATTAACAGCTATGACACATCGGATACTCCTTAAACGCACGTTGGTGGGTGTTAAGTATGGAACATGTAATTTCAGTGACTAAAACTATTTGTGTTTCGAGTCTACAGTCTGCTACACAAAACATGGTATGTTGCATCAAGCTCAATCAAGCTCAAGCCCCATGGAAAATTATGGATTGTAGGTGTGAAGTCACGCAAGCAGGAGCACCTTTTTTCCCCGAATAGTATGTAATTAGTTTAGTGAATGTGAGATATGTCACAAGACCAATCAGAACGTGCTAATGCTAATTTAGTTTGACCTTTGATCAGTATGGGCACAAACACTGGATTTCTGATCTTAAACTTGTAATGGGCTTTAACTCTTTCAGCTCAGGGTTTTAGCATCTATTTCAGTGCGGAAACAGGCAATGGCTCAAGTTAAACTCTTTTAAAATAATCTGCTCCCAGACCTTCTGACAGAAAATGCAAAATGCATCTATGGACTTCGGGCCTTTCTCCAGTTACACTAGAATGGAGTGGCATTAAAGCCTAATCCTGATTACAGCGTGGAACCAAAATGGTGGAAAGCAGACTACAGTAACTGACCTTTGGCCTAAAGAATGAAGTGGAGGGTGATTGCAAGAGGGAGGAAGGTAGCCAGTAAACAATCAGTGTCAACAAGATAAACAACCCCCCACCCCCCCACCCCCTAGCCCTGCTAATTATAGCTTACTCGAGTAACGAACACTACGGAGCCACATTAGCACACTGTAGAGCAGTAATTTCCTACAAGCATGGGCCCGAGTATCAGGGTTTAATGAGATGGTAAACACTGCAGGGAAAAATTTAGCTTCAGCGAGTCGGTCCTTTTTAGATGTAAAATTTCATCAAGATTATCACTGTCTGCACAGTAAAGTCACAAAACGTCTCCATTCAGATGGTCGTGATTAGATTTTAGTCCATCCTGGTTAAAGAAAGGTCAACAGATAAAAAATAATTAGCATGGTATGTCTGTCCTCACTCTCTGTCCCTGGCTCCATGCTGCCAGACTATTTACTGTCCAAAGAGGTTTTATGAGCCACTAGCATGACTGTTAATGCAACAAGACTGACAAAGTAGAAAAAAAGGAACCACCCTCCCCCATATTGAAAACATTTTGGTTATTTCCTGAGAACATCACTTTGATTGGGGAATTATCACTCAGAGACCGCCTGCTGCAGTGGAGGAAGCAGAAAACACATGTTGCTGATGGTCTGTTCCTCAGTCAAGCCTTAAAATGGAAATTGACTGAAGCAAGAGAATTAAACCTTAGGTCAACTCACAAAATGGATTCCTTTTATGACTGATGACTATATGGTTCATGAACATGTTTTCATGAATTTATTAAAAGTCTCATGGTTGCAGTATTTACATATGAATAGGGGTTTCTGTAGAGATGTAGCACAAGCCTTTGTGTGGTAAATATAAAATGTGACTCCAAACAGTTCAGCCAAACAAGTAAACAAGACAAATGAAAAGGGCAATGTGAAGATTCAGAAGTGGGCGTTGAAGACCATAATGAAGAAGCCTGTGGTTACAGTTGACATGGAAATAATTACAACAGAAGAGAAGCCCATGAAGCTAATTTCCCAAAAATAGCTGGTGTTTTATGTTCACAATGAAACAAATATCAATTGGTATTATTCTAATGTAATGTAGATGCATGGGACTTGAGATTATGTTCTAGACCTTTCAGAAAAAACGCGGTCCTAATACTATATTCACCACGCAGATCTGGTCACGAATGAGCCACAGAGGCCAGCTGGTAACCGGTGGGTTGACTGGATCTAGATGTTTCAGCAAGATGGACGACAACAAACAAAAGAGTGGAGAGAGTAATGTTCGGCTGGCAGGCCCAAGGCAATGAGCAATGCAAGGCCTGAGCCACTATGATCAGAGAGCAGATGATAAGCCTATAAATAGAAGTATGCAGCAGGGGTGGGGGCAAGGGCTATTTCCTTTCATACGATGCAAAAGGATGGTTCAATTTCTGTACGATAGTGAGCAGTTTGAAAAAATTACCAATCATTGCATTTTCTGCCATTAATTCAAATATCACAAGATTAGGTTGCCAGACACATTTGGCACATTTCACTGAGAGGGTTTCTGGGATGACAATAATTTACTCCAATATTTCTGTGTCATGTGTAACATGAAAATAGATTACAGACAACTCATATTAAATTAAAGCGTTTCTCTCTGGAATTTCAGCCAAACATTTGCAGATCACAATGTGATTGTTCGACAATTTAGGTTGCCATCATAAGAGATGTTTAGATTATGGCAGGCTGAAATCCAAAATATTCAAGAAGATTAACAGGCATTTAACAAAAGCAGATGCTATTTTGAAAGCTTCTTATATTCTGAATGAACAGGAGATCTAACTTTTCCCTTTACATCTGTTAAATCAGCATTCGTTAACAATATACTGACCCATTTAGAAAAAAAAATATTCTTAGCCTAAACTTGCAGCTGTACCTACAATGATGTCAACAAATAAATACACTACACGACTGTAAGAGAGGAAACAGAAACATGCAGGATGAGTATGAACAAGTTGACAAGTGCTTGATTATATAAAGGAGTCTGGCAGGTCAAGGTCAAATTTCTTGCTTGATTACACTGTCTTGCAGCAAGGTAAAAAAAAAAAAAAAAGCACACAATAAAACCTAAAGAGACAAAGGCCTTGCATGACTCCATAAACCTGTGGCCTCCTGCAATCAGAAATGAGCTGCAGATGTACAGAGTTCAGTAGCACAGTGCATTGACATCACTGCAGTGGGCCTATGATAAGAAGTTGCATAACTTGGAATAGTCATGAGGTGTACTCCAACACAACATCAGACTCGACCAGAGAAAATGCACTAATGTTGTGACACAGTTGCACTCGATATGTGACTGGGTTATATTCTCGAAATGACTGTACAGTGGCTGCAGAGTTTCGAACGAGGATGTAGTGACGCTAATTTTGGTCTCTTGTTTACCGTGTCTACTCTTCACATCAGCACAAAGAACGTACATGCGGGCAGGACAGCAGACGCTATCCTCATGAAAGCTATCAGAAGCTATCAACCAACCTCATAAATAAATCATCATTTTCTATTAAAGCTTAAGGAGTGACACAAAAAAGCAAATATCTCCCCTATTCTGATCAATGCGTAGTGAATTAAAATTGCATGGGGGGAGGGATCATAAATCATCTCACTGGCAAGCAGCTTTGCTTCATAAGTAGATAATAAAAGGACAAACAAAGCATAGTTACCATAACATTGATCCCTATCCACATCATCATGGCTTTTGCACCTGTGTGCATCATGGCAACAGTGCATTGAAATATGTATTGCAAATTTTACATTTAGGGCTGGTAGATGTTGAAATTAAGTCATGCACAACGGCAAAACACAGGAAATAAAAACTCTTCACATACACGAATTCTTTCATTTGCAGCTGAATGTGGTTTCTGCATGGCTTCAGCTTGGTCAACCAAATATAAAAACAATTTTTATAAATAACAATTGTTTCTTTTTACTTGACACAAAAAAATAACACAGAGGCCTACACTGAGTTGCCACTTTATTAGGTATTAGCTGTCTAATGTAACAGGTGTGGAAGAAATAAGGGTTCTGAATTTAGATTTTTTTGAAACTTTTGAGGAGCGGTGTTGAATAAACCTCACAGTTTTTCTTATATTTTTCCACCCAATTTCTAAAATACTAAATGATAAAATATCTGTTTATTCCATCGATATTAGTTATATCTCAATAGCAACACTGACAACTATGTACAAATGAAATGTACAGTATTTAGTGTTTTATAATATGTTATATAAATGTATTGTACATTTCAAGTGTTTGGCTTCTCATGTGATGCACAGCTTCATACATTATAGGCCATTTTTAAAATTCAGCTTGTTCACCTTTGCAACACAGACAGCAGACTTATCCAGCGCTAGGCTATATAATGTTTAAAACTGGCTTGTTTTGGTAAATAATCAGATTTATTACCTATGAATGAATGGATTCCAAAATAACTTAGAAAATTGACCTTTCCACCCTTTTTTGGTTGCCAACAGCCAATTGATTGATTGACTGTGTGCATTTTAATGAGAAAGTACAAAGGACATGACGTTAATGCTTGTCCCCAAGTGTCTCGGCTCAGTGCCTCTCTTTCCTGTTGTGAGTGTGCGACACTAGCTAACATTAGCTTGGAAATGTTATCTGCTCATGTCAACAAATGACTGCACTCCCTGCACGACAAGTTAGTGACCACAACACATTTCATTTCAATTTTCTTTTTACTGGGACGAGTGGGCCGTCAAAAAAAAAAAAAAAAAAGAAATCCTAACATTTTTGGCTGTTGGTCCCTCTCTGTGTGCCTGGGTCATTTGGGGTGTGCTGAGTATGTAACAACAGATAAGTCCAGGGCGTCACACCGCTGCTGGTAGACCTTCCATGCATGCATGATTACGTCACTGCTACTCTCCCAGTTCATCCCATTCAAAACTACAAATTCTCTGGTGATGAAGGAGGGGCGGAGAGTGTCTTATTATTATCATGGTAATCTGGCAGTGTGGCACCATCACAACTTTTGCCTTGTGCTCAGGATGCTTTTGCATGTAGGCTACCTACCTATGGAATACTAAGATGTGAAGGACTTGACTGCGGATCAAATATCAGCCATGCCATTAGGATTTTCTGGGTGTTGTGCATGAGACATCCCACAAACAGCAGTCCCATAGACTGACATTTGAGATGCAGAAAAATTAATTTAAATAGGCATCTGACAACTACAATTTCTGCAATATTCTGCAAATAAACAAATGTGTTGTTTCAGCTCTATCTGGGTCACAGAAGTAACATATAGGTAGGCCACAGGCACACATGAAATTTTGCTTTCAAAAGTATATTTGTAAGTAATAAATAAGAATGTAAAACACATATGGGCTATTTCTGCATTTTCCCCATTCTATTACAAAATCTAAATTTGCAATGCATTTGTTCAAGGGTAGGCCTACATGGCTTGCTGAGGAAACACAAGGATTTAAATCAAATTGCACTCATGACTGAATTATTTGCAACTCCATATAATATTGATAAAAAAATAAGAAGTAAATTGTGTGTCAACGTTTCAAGTAAAATGTGTTTTGCAACTTACATTTCCAACCGCGCAAATAACACCAGCACATTTCTGTGGCAAACAAATACTGTCTCTGCAGCACGACTTTCATGATGAGTTGGACAGGAAATGAAAAACACACACACAGTCTGTGCAATTCTGCCATGCCACACACACACACACACACACACACACACACACACACACACACACACACACACACACACACACACACACTCCCGTGAGAAACAGATGACATACAATTGCCTTTTTTTTTTCTACTGAGGGGGCCGTTGAATGTAGTTTGTTTCACGGTTCAAAGCCAGGACCGTATTTAAGAGAAGTTATCAAATTTGGCAACGACAACAACACCCCAAGTTCAACCACAACACACACCCAGATTCATCTCAGCCAATCAGAGGCCGGCTCTTTCTGTGTCAAACCAATCAGCTGCGGAGGAGGCGGGTCGCTCAGGCTGTTGCTAGGGCATGTCCCTGATGACTTTTATGCCGGCACGCCAATCAAATCGCTCCTTAGCGCTCTGAGCACGCTCATTGGTTAAGACACACCCTGAGAGCCCGCCTTCGGGCTTTTCTGATTGGTCAGAGATGCGATCACTCCCTTGGCTGAGTTTTAGTTAGGTGCTGTTGATACTGTAGTTTGGAGTCACCAAGACTCAGAAGTGAATATAGCAGCGTTCATACATCGCTCTGACACAGTTTTTAAAATCTCCATTCCATTATTTTATGACTTGTACATTAGTGTAAAGAGATTGTTTCTATTTTTTTTTATATATATATATAACGAGGCAACAACAGGATGGAACTTAATTCTCTTTTAATTCTGCTGGAGGCTGCAGAGTACTTGGAAAGAAGAGACAGAGGTATTTCAAGCTAAATTTACTAAGTTGACAGCATTTTTTCACACTCGCGATTATTTTTTATGTACGGCAGCTGGCTTCACCGTCTGTCATATGTGAAGTTTTAACGTGCCCCTGCCATAGTGCAGGTATGATGTCACTTTATAGACAATGGGGCTTAGACCAGACGATGGGTGCAAAACTGGACCTAGTAGCATAGCCTGTGCTAGAAGAGAGTAGCTGTAATCCATTATTTAAAGGATGTCATGTATTTATGTGCTGTGTTTGCAGTGTTGCTAATTCAAGGTGATCGGTATGTACACAAAAGAGTGTGTTTTTTCTTAATATGGGAAGAGGAATGACATTGAAAACAGTAGGCTGTATCACCAAGACAGATAAATATATGGTCACGTAATATTGACTGTAATATAAAGGCTTTACGGCGTTGTGTTGATGGAAATAGGAAGCTGTATGGATGTGTTTCCTCTTGAATTGACGTCTAGCTTCTGAAGCTGTTTTCGTGTTTCCCAGTTTACCCCGAACGACTCATTTTTGGCAGCTCACTTCTTCATCCTGGCAGACATAACACTAAATGAACTTAATTCATTTTTTTGTGTTGTTGTTGTTGTTTTGTGTGTCACTTATAGAGGCAGAACACGGCTATGCTTCTGTTTTACCGTTCAGTAGCGACTTCTCCAGAAAGAAAACGAAAGCCTCGCCAATTTCCAGAAAGACTCAGAACAATAGGTAAATATATTCCTTTTGCTTTTGTGTTGTGTTTGTGTCCATGCCAGCTCACATACATACACACACGCACGCACACATACACACTCACACACACACAAACACACACAGAGACACAGTATACGCACACGAACACACGGAGTATGGAGGAGAGCTTGTTTTCATGTACACTGCCATCTTTCGTGCTTGCCTGGGCTGGGCTCTCTGTTTTGGTCTCTCCAATAAACACTGCCACGCGTACACTGTCAACTCTTGCTGCTCCCTCTCTCCCCCCCTCTCTCTCTTTCTCTCTCTCTCTCTGTTTCACACACCTAAAAAAAAACAACAGTCGTGCACACATGCGCACGTAACCTTTCGTTTTTGTGCACCCTGTGTCTCACGCAACCCACCAGGCTTTCTTTCACCCGTGCCAAAAGCTTTGAAAGATTATATTTTCTTGCCATTTTCTTCATGTGGTTTGATTGATTCGGATGTGTGTGTCTTATGTAACTTTTACTGGGGTCCCATGTCCTGCACACACCCCACCTCCTACTTTCACACACAAACACACACACACACACACTGTGATCGAAGCAGATCTGAGTGTGCACTGGTTTTCATTCTCTCTTTTTGAAACTTTAACTAACACACATTCGTTCCCAGCTTGACCTCGTTTGCACTGTCAGTCATCAGCTGCTACAGACGCACAACAACATACACAGAATTACTTCTAACTAAGTAAATACATTGAAGTTTCAGTTTCGCTTTAGTCCTTTATGGACCAGCTGATTAAAGGTCATTTAAACATGGGCTTGCCTGGTTAATGCTGAAGTCCAAAAAAGGCCTATTCAGTGGGACGGACGCTAACAGGGCTGTTTTGTACATGATCTTTATCATCAATCAATCTGACAGTAATTTTCTTGACTGATCAATTGATTTGTTCACAGTTTTGTTTATGAAAAGGCCTTGTTTATCCAACCATCAGCCCAGAACAAGAGGATAGTCAAACATGCAAAATAAAAAAAATCTGTTTGAGGGGCTGAGACCCACATGACAATTCAAGTTAAATGTTTACCACAACAGAGATTAAGTTTCACCTCATTAGTAGGCTGATCCTATCAGCACTGGTCCATTGAGATGGCTGATACACCTGATGGGCCCTCACTGTGTTAGTGTAATGGAGGAGGGGGGGGGTTAAAGGGTTAGAGGGACACACCCTCACCAGGCATCCCCCCTTTTTTTCCCCCTCCCGAGTTCATACCCACTTACATCCCAGTCTACACACAATGTTTTCCCCCAGCCCTGTAATATCCATGCATTTTCTCACTAGAAACATTTGCACGATGTGTCAGCCACGAGTGTAATTCCCCAAAACAGTAGCACGTCAAAGATCTGATGATGAAAGAAACGAAAACGAAAAAAAAAAGAAACATTTCCTGTTGGCTAATATTAGTTTAAGGAAGCACAGGGAGTAAGATTTCCCCAGTAATGAGTCTTGCAGTTACATCATTACGTTGACCTGCAGTATCACTTTTGGAATTACTCCCGCTCTCGTACAGTTTTGTAAATGTGAACGTTTATTTTAATCATATTGAAAATGACCCCTGCTCCACATTCCTTTGATATAATCTCAAACGGCACCAACATAAGCAAGTGTGTGTGCATGGGTGAGGGGCGTGTGTGTGTGTGGAGATGTGGCAGGTGGGTGTGGTGGCTAAAACAGACCCATACACTCTGACTCAGTGGGCCTCACGCACCAGATCTGCTTTTCCCTCCTTTTTCTCGTGACCGTGAAAAAAAGAGTAGGGGGCACATTTCCCAGCTCTCGTTATACTTACTCTTACAGTTTTTTTAAAAAGCATCAACAGGATGGTGTGGTGAGGGGGGGGTAGTGAAGTAAAAACATGTTTGAACTTCAACCAATTTTTTTTTACAGAAGCTGGCTCTAAGTTAAAAAAAAAAGGACCAGTGCTTGCTTTTGTTTTTCCGTTGCATCAACAACTGCTGTGTTACAGTGTTTGATATCAGGATCAAATCTCCAAATTAAACAGTTGACAAGTTTTTTTTTTGTTTTTTGTTTTTTGCAATGGTGCAATATGTAGGGCATGTGCAAAAAAAAACACACACCCTATTTCAGCACCGAGAAAAGAAGAAAAGAAGAAACCCTGGTGGAGTTTCCTTGTTTCCATGTTGGCTCTGGTTTAATCAAAACACTTGTACAAAAAACAAAAAAAAAGAGAGCTGAAATTTTATCATTAGTTTTCCTGCTTCACTTCTCTGTAACATTAAATATGAAATTAGAAAAAGCCTCTCAAAATGTCTCTGCATCATTGAAATCTGTGGTAAATTACACATGGCGTGCCGCTGCAGCGTCACCGGCCATAAGGAGATGCAGGGTCATTTACGGGTGTAGTTTATGACATCAGATGACACGGTCCTTTGCATGCCACGCCGTGCTTTTTACATAAGGTGTGCATTAACCTCCAGGGCTGCGTGCCTTAAATGTTGCTGTACGACTTCCTGGTTGTGCCCTGGGCTTCGACTGGGACGTTCCCTCGGTTTTTTAGAAACTTCCTCCCTGATGGATGAAAGCTCTTTGTTGGCCTTTTTGGAATCAGGTTATTAGCAGCAGTGCAACATCCTGTGCTCTCTCTTGAATGATTTTGTACAGGCGCCACTTTTTCCCCCTTAGTTGCACGGTCAACTGTAAACCCACCCCCTGTTTTTTTTTTTTTTTTCCTTTTTCAGAGTAAGTAGTGTTGCTGTGCAGATGCCCTGGCCTTCTCCTCCAGCAGCACAGCTGTGTGTGAACCGCTGCCTCACAAATTCAAGGGCTCTCGAAACTGTGGAAAATCTGAAAGGGCCTTGTTGTCAGTCTGGCCCCTTTTGTTGTTGCTGTTTTTGTTTTTATTGCTGTGGTATCCATGACGGTCTCATGAACAGAGGGCCTGTTTCAGAGGGACTGCAGTGCCCTCGCTGCTCCCCCGGCTGCGCACCATAATAGAGGCTCTCCTCGTGGGATAGCCCACATGCTGAGGAATTCTGCAGCGTCTCGGCCCCTCCAGACGTCTGGGTGTGTTTTTATCCCGTGTCCAGCCGGCGTGCAGCAACAACAACAGCCGTGCGTGCATGCTGTTTGTATGTGTGCTGCTGCTGGGTGGGCAGGGGAGCGAGTTAGGGGGTTATGCAGTGTCACAGATACTGCTCTCTCTCTCTCTCTCTCTCTCTGGGACATTTTTGCCCCATTGCTCCTTGCTCTCTGACAGATGTCACACAGATATGGAAAAAGCACGGATTGTCGGTCGTGGGTGTGTGTCTATTTCCAGAATGTGTGACCAAGTTTCGGCATGTCTGTGCCCTTAATTCACCAAAACCAGAATGAATATGCAACAGATAAGGCCTGTTCCAGCGTCGTACAATAATCGTCCTGTGTATCTCCAGCAGTCAGAAGCCCCCAGAGCAACCTGGAGGCAGAGAACAGGAAAAAGCAGAGGAAAAGGCCCTCCTTTGATGTCTTGACACATTTTTACTTGAACGTTTCTCAGATCTGCTGTTACTTGGCACCGTCTCCCAACAACATCTTTCTCTAATCTCTCTTACATTCAGATCAGAACATTTACAAACCCAGCCTCTCGCATCGGGATTATTTTGTTACAACCCGTCCCGACTCTTGAAGTTTGTGTAAAACTTTTTTTTTTCTTTTTTTTTTGTGCTCGCCATCTTGACATTAATCTTTGCCTTTTTTTGTCTGTTTGTCTTTTCAGATCGTCGCACAACGAGCTGGAGAAACACAGGTAATGTGACCAACCGTGTCTGTCTGTCTCTGTTCATGCATGCATATCTGTACCATTGAATTCCTAACATACACACAGACAGTTTTTTTTAGGTGAGGGGATGATGCAGGCTGCAGGTCAACGTCATATAGACATATTTCTCTCAGTCAAAAAGGCACCAGATCAGATCAGGGGTCGTCTTCAAAGAGGCACAGATTGAATCAATTAATTCCTCGTGTCTGAAAGTGGATAATAAGCTGATTTCAAAGAGCAGCTTCATGTTGATTAGATCTGTCTCTGTTTCACGGATGAAACTCGTTACCTTGTATGGAAGGGGAATCCTGTCAGTAATGTGATAATCCTGAGCGTATAGGCCGGGTGAATCTGGCCCCTCTGGCTGTCATTTTTCCAGAAGTGAGAGGGCCACAGACAACACACACACACACACACACACACACATACGGTGATCCCGCTCTAGTATTCCCAGCATGCACCTAACTGCAACTCTTCCTTCGGGGTACAGCACCCAGCTTATGGTGATGTGATACCCTGGCTTGTTAAAGGCCCAGACGTCTGTTTAACAGGGGAAGTGACTTCACTGATCACTGAAAAGGGGCAAACACCCTCTATTTGATACACAAAACCTACTGTAGCCCCCCCCCTTTGTTGTTGTTGTTGTTGTTGTTGTATCAAGGTCAGCCAAATTGACTCTCACAAAAAAAAAAACGCCTGCCCGAGAGGATTTAGGAAACAGCTGATGTGACTATCAGCATGTGAGCAGAGGCTGAGATGGGTGTGTCGGGCAGCGTGTGTGCGTGACACTCTGTCACCCACATGGAGGGATTGGGGTTTGCCAGTCACATGTCTGAGAGTGAGTAATGGATGTGTGTGTAGAGCAGAGAGAGAGAGAGGGAGACAAGTGCAGACATATTCCTCTCTCTGACCCGAGACTCTGAGGAGGAGCAGCCCCCCCCCCCCCCCCTCCCCCTCCTCCCCTCCCCACCCCACCCGGTTGATTACACTGCAGGTGTTGTTGAGACACAACAGTTACCTCACCATCCGATGACGGGGGGTGTGGTTGCTTACGAACGGAGTGACGTCCAGTCAAACTGACAGATTGCAATTGCCAGTAAAGTCTTCCATAATCGCTTTACTCACTTCCCCTTGTCATCACTTACAGCCACACAGTTTCTGAAAAAGACGTTTTTTTTTTTTGAAATCCACTCCTGCAGTGTCATGGCCGTCATGTTACAACGTGACCTCTGTCACGTATTCAGTAGTATTTTTGGTTGTGTCGTAATGCTGTAAATAAACGATACTGCGCTTGCAACTCTGCAAGGCACACTGTCCTTAGTGATAAGTGATACTATATTTAAAAGTATCATCCCGCCTAGATTTGGTCTTTGTAATTGAAGACTTGTGGTGACAAGGTATCGCTGTGATCGTTTGCAACACAATGCGTCCTGATTCATTCCCTGTCTGAACCCGTGGCTTCAAATTACATATCATTACACCAACGTATAGGTGCGAAAAGATGAAACCAGTGTAGGTAGTGTATACTGAAGTAATCGATCTACTAAGAGGAAATTTGACCATTTATCAACCCCCTCAAGCTCCTCATAGAAAAGACTTTTGTGTTTTTTCTCACTTTTATTGAATATTTTCTGATTTTGGATGAAACACGTGATCTGAAGAAGTGACTTTATGTTATCAGATCTTGAAATTTAGCTTCTTTTTTTAAAAACACATCAGCAATTGAATGAAACCGAAAGCCAAAAAAAAAGAAACCCATTGGTATGCTACTGATTGGACCTGATCCAGCATTTACAGTGTCCTTGGTTGATCCCGTGCCTGTCTGCTGCTACAGAAAAAAAGCACCAGAAGTCCCCCGCCGTCCTGTCCAACCAGTTTTAATGACTGTGTGACTATCTGGATTCTCTCATTCCCTCGGATCTTCAAGCCTCTTTAATCTGCATCAGTCGCAGTATTGTTTCCTGAAGTTCGACGCCCCTCACGCCCTCAGATGCCACTTGAGGGAGGTGCTGTCGTTTGAGCCCTGACTCACTGTCTTTGTGTGGTCATGTGTTTTTTTTTTGTTTGTTTGTTTCATCCCTGTGTGGAACAGAGTAATCTGTCTACCGTATGTTCATGACGTAGATGAGGTGACTGGTGAATGTCAGGCTCAGAAACTGGAAGGTATCAACTCTATTGTCAATAGTTAAGTATAGGAGTTAATTGGGGTTGGTTCTTAGAGAAGGTGTAACTGGAATCTCTTGATTTTCAAGAATTTGCGCAAAATGCCAACACGAGCTTCGTCAGTTTAAGGTTCTGTTGCTTGATAACCAAAATTTCCAACACCAAAAAAAACCCTAATAACTTTATGATTGTGAGCAAAAACCGTCGTCCCGCCTCAAATCAAAATCAGCAAATGTTAATTTTTTTGCAACAACCTGATTTTCATTTCCAACCAAAACTTTTTTGGTTTTTACATCTGTGTCTTACATCACATTGATATCAATTCTATAACTTTCTTCAACAATCTTCTTTTAACAAAAGAAACTTTCTTTTAACAAAAGGAACCAAAGTGAAACTCAACAACTCAAAGATAAGCTACCACTGAAAAACTTTGAAAAAGTTGGATTTTTACTTTTTTTTTAAAATTTTAAATCAGCAACTGTCTGTTCACAAATAAGATTCATTTCTGGCCAGACATCCCAGCGTTTATTTTTCTTCTTCTCTACAAACACATTTTGTTTGGTGAATCATATAACAAAACACATTTCTATCCAGCATGCATGTCTAAGTGTTATTTAAAAGGGTTCAAACAATGTTTCTGTCCAAATATTGGACACCAGACTGACTTGCTGCTGTTCAGTGATCTCACGCTCGCTAAGGTATCTATAGTGAAACTGTCCTGTGGCTCGGGACAGCCACTCAGGAGACACCCTGCATATATTTGCGCCGTTATCGGAGCGAGACGTCTGGGCGGGTGCCAGCTTAGTCCCCCAGTGTCGTCCGTCCTGACACAACCTGCTTATCGGCTGCAGCTTGTGCACAGTCATGACAGCTCCGTATAGACCATCTCACCACCAGTGACTCTGCAAGTTTTTTTTTTTGTATTTCTATTTCCTCTCATCATTGCAGTGACACGGGATCATTGCTGCTGAGCATCAGCTTGAAATTTCTGTGAAAACCAAAATGCTACTGTGTGGTCGCCCTCTGATGGTATTGCTTCCTTCCCATTTCTGACTTCACCCGCCTGTGATCACGCTTCTTGACGGCTCGTCCATGCCACGAGTTTCCTGTTCTGGCGAAGCCCTGAGTGAGATGTTGCGAAACTAAAGACGTTTTTTTTTTTTGTTTGTTTCTCACACCATCACCTGTTTACAGGAAATCTGAGTCCAGTGGCGTAAGACCGGGGCCGCTTGAAAGTTTTCACTGCTTACCTCAGTTGAGAAAAAAAAAGGATTTACATGACTATTTTTATCTTTGCAAAACAACTCCCATGGCCCCGTCAGGTGCTCTCGGTTTCATTTCTGAGATTACTCAGGGGTTTGTAGCGTGATCTCAGCAAACTAAACGTGTTTGCAGACGGGCTGTATAGTATATCCCGCGCGCAGATAATGTGCAGCGACTGTGCGACACCTCTTGAACTTTTTAACTTTAAATTTACACACACTTCACGGACACAGGAGTGGGCTCTCAGTTTGTCACGGTCTAATCTTCTCTCTAATTAAATTTACTCTCCCAGTGTCCTCTACTCCCAGCTGTGATGAATGACTTATTTGGCTTTGAGGAACTCTTTCCCCTTGAGTGAAGCTCACCTACGTGTGTGTGTGTGTGTGTGTGTGTGTGTCTATAAGCCATGTCAGGCAGCAGCAGCAGCAGCAGCAGCAGCAGCTCACTGTGCTGTGTGAGTTATGGTGGTGGGAGGGAGAGCGTTTTGCTTCACCCCTGTGCCTTCTCCTCTTTGTCTCCAGAGACCACATCTGTTTTCTATGTTATCTTTTTTTCTCTCTTTATCCTAATTCTTGCCCCCCCCCCCCTCCTCCTACTCCCCATTTCACCTAAAAGTGTCTGAGTCAGCAGAAACCTGAGTCAGTTAAGGAGGAGAAAGGCAGCCCCCCCCCCCCTCCTCACAGAGGGGCCTTTATCATTCTGTACTGATCCTGATCCTGCCAAGACTCATGTGCGCCCGTCTTTACTCTTTTGAGGTGTAAATCTTCTTTTGTGACAGTGAGTTTGTGTGGAGGAGTTTTGAGGGGCACGTTAATCTGCATTTTAATGTGGATTGTAAACACACACACACACACACACACACACACACACACACACACACAGTTGGTAGTTAAGGTCATATCAAGTCCACATGCTGCTTTTAAATATGAATTCATCCCATCTCTAAAAAGAGGCTGCCTCATAAACAAAGACAGACTTAGACTTTGGGCTTTAATGTGGCCTTCATGTGCTCACATGATTGCACGTGACTTTTATACTTCACTTCCTCAAATGCCACACTGTCAGTTACATTCCTCACCTATGTGTGGTGACCTGGAGTCATTAGCCCTGCATGGGGGGGTTAATAAACCACGCTAATGAATGATGTGGCCTCATGTGTTGAGGCCCATGTTGTCATTTGTGGTTACATGTATTCAGTTACATGTGTTTTGTGTTTTTTTAACCATGATGTCAGCGGGTGTGGATTTGGGCTGTACCACGTAGATTATTTATATCCCGATAAAAATACATGATGTTTATTTACATCATTTGATACATCTGCGATTACGTTCCCTGAAATTGGTTTATATATATGACATAGGATTGTAAAACTGTATATCAAAACATCCCAGAGCCTAAAAGGGACATTTTCAAATAGTTCAAAACTCAAGAGTCTGAGTTTATTATTACATAAGAGAGAAAAAAAATCCTAATTTGGTCCAATAGAAGCAGATATAGGAGTTTCTGCCTTGAAACATGTCTCTTCATATCCTCTGTCATATTGCATAACTTTTACAAACTGTTACACATTTACTGAAGTCATTGTGGACGTAGCCTCAGGACACACTGAGCTGTAACTGCTGAGAGTCTGTGTGTGTCGTCTGTGTAGAATAAGAAACATGCTACAGCTGGAGGTCGGCAGCAGAGGTCACATGTGGAATTTCTCCACCCTGAGGTCGCTGGGCGCTGAGAGGTTCTTCAACTTTCTCAGGTCAAACCACGCTCGGCGCTGTCTGTGGACCAACGCGTTTGCACGGGGGGGGGGCACACAACGACGTGCAACTTGCTTTCCCGCACTCTGCTCAGGTGTCGCTGCTGCGGGGTGCAAAACCTGAGTATCTGTGTCAGTGAACTCACTTTTAGTGCCGCAAAGCAGCTGATGCTCATAAGAAAACAACAACAACAGCGTCAGGCGCACTTTAATAAGGTGTGTGCATGGCTTTCTTTTTAAAAAAAACAATTAAAGAAAGAAGTGAAAAGAGGGTGAGCGTGCTGACTGAACCATTCATGGTTTGGTGAAGAAGAGGAGGAGGAGGAGGTGGTGAAGAGAAGACATTCTTGAGCGTTGTGGAAGGGAGGGAAGTGCAGGCAGTATGGGACGTGGCTGCTCTATGTGTGTCGAGTCTGAAATTCAGGTCAGCAGAGTATGCACACATCCACTGGAATGCAGTGTTAAGTAAGAGAGGCGGTTGAGGGGGAAGAGTTTGTGGGCGGATGAGGGGGGGGGGGCGTCACAAAACTAGAAGACCGAGTATTACTTGAACACTGTACGGCTGCTGCAGCAGCACTTGGGCGCTGCTTGTTATGTTGGCAAGCAGGGGATCGCAAGCAAATACTTGTTTGCGTATGCACTGATAGAGCTGCAGGCGTCCTGTCATTCATAAATCTGTGTTTCCCTCTTGTTTTATTCCAATAACTTAAAGTAAAATGAAGGCAGCTCATCCACAGACACTCACGTCGATCGGACCCCACCTTTTTCTTTACTCCTCAGGAGTAAACAGCCAAACTTTTACAGTCAACACTGAGGCTGTTAATCATCGACAGGGGATTCATTATAAAAAAAAGCCGAGCTGGCCGTGTCGGGAGGGGGGAATGCGTTTGTTGAGCTCGCTGAACTTGTCTCTGCTAGTCCGTCCGACCTTTTTTGCAGATGTACCTTTCAGTTGCACGCAGCGGAAGGGAACTAATGTCAAGGTCTGTCATTTGACATTGCGTTGAAATTCAAAGATGCACAGCGAAGCTTTTCTTTACCCACCCCCTCCCTCCCTTCCTCTCCTCCCTTCTCCTCTCCCTCTCTCTCTGTTTGCTCGCACGCTCTGCTCTTTGTATTTGACATCTCTTTTTCTGTTGACACCGCCGTGAGCCTGCCGCGCTGAGGAAGGAATCCTGTAACGATCCATACGCTCACACGGGGGATTGTTTCAGCACATGAAAAAAAAGAAAGAAGCTTAATTACAAGGCATTCCCCAGCACCAGCACACCCAGTGGAAATTCCAGTTAGTTCTGTGGGAATGCCACTACAACGAGTGAACAACAAACTGCCTAATTTTTGCAAGTTTCCTGTTGTTAAATCACCGGTTGAGCACGCTCCCTCTTTTATTCAGAGTCATTCCACGGAGTTAGTGTAACGAGGCCCCTCCCTCTGTCTGAGCCAGGCTTGTTGTGGTGGTGTGTTCAAGTTTCTGTTTGCATGGGAGAGCAGAGTCATGTGAGAGTGAGCTCCATGTCAGGACAACGTGTCCACGGCGGACTCACTCGGATCCCTCTGTGTCGCCTCGCGGATGTGGCAGCGGGTGGGCGTGGCATGGCGAGTGACAGAACACAAACAAACACGCAGCTCGTCCCAGACGACTGACATTTTGTCTCGGCGTGATAAAAGCCTCTTGTGCGTCTGTGTTTGTCTCATGTCTCGCTGGCGTGGGCAGCGTGGCAAACCACCGCAGCCGCTTTCACATGAGCTGCTTCAACGCCGTCTTGTTTTTCTGCCGTCTCGAGACGCCACATCAGATCTGTGTTAAATGTAAACAGGTTCAGGGCAGGGCTGCTAGGGTGACAGTGAGACTGATGAAGTGGGCTGCTGAAAGGCCCAGTGTGTGTGTGTGTGTTAGTTGTGTTTGTTGGCTGGCCCCTGGGTAAGGCCCCTCACCACCTCCAACCTCCCTCCTCCTCCTCCATCTGCCCCGTCCTCCCCTGAAACCTGTCAGCCAGATGTGGAGCCACTCCACTGGCAACCCCAAATTCCACCACCTCACCATGGTGATCCACACTCACACGCAACGCCCCCCCCCCTCCCCACACACTTTCACTACACATAACAGGCACAACCATTCTGCTTTAAAACATTTTGTGGGTCTTTTAAAAAATAAAAAAATCTTTTTTGTTATAGAATCAACATCTTTAAAGTGTAAAACTATTGTCTGTACAGGATACACACCCACACACACATATATCAATAATACTTTTGGAGAAATAAAGAAACTTCTTCTGTAATTCTGCTGCAGTTACAACTTCTTGTAGTTTTGGCTGTGATTCCTATCGGTAAAGATAAGAAGTTTAATGGGAGTAAGAAACATGAGTAGCCAGGTCAAGTCGGCCGAGCTTATTTGGGAGTGAAAACAAAGGCAAATGGTCAAAATATGAGCCGAGCGAACTTCCTGGTTTAACCAGACCACTTCATTTGGAAGTAAAACTGACAGACTTCATCATAATTGTCGGGAATAATCCCTTGATTGCTGTGGAAAACACAGAGGGCTGGATATTTCCAGATCAATCTGCACTGCTACTGTAATGGAAATGTAACTATAGATATCCATTGTAAAGAGCTGGATTTATCCTTTAAGGCCGTAAAACACAGATTAGATGACTGCATTTTGAGTATAGATCTGCATGGTTGTGGAGCAGGTCATCTAGTGCATCCTCCATGCTGTCGTCTTATGGGCTCAAGTCAAAACGACACCACAGGCCTGGTATTGCATTTTATTCTTTTTTCTCCCTCGTTTCCTTAAACCCAACAGGGAGCACACTGACTCAGCCCCGGCAGCGAGAGGAAACATTGCAGTGGTGTCTCCTGATGACCTCTGACCTCTTAGTTTAGCGGGTTTGGCTCGGTGCCAGACAAGCCACTCGGTCCTCCTGAGCGTACGGGGTTGAGGAATGCGCTCGGATGCAGCGAGCTCATTAAACGGTGCAGTGAGTGAAGGTCCGTTGTTTGCACTGGCTCGCCTTCTCAGGCCCTGCAGCTCTTTGTGTGCCCGGAGATTGGCGATCCCAGAGCGCTGGACACTCACAAGGACTCGCTAATGTCACCAGGGCAGAACTGTGATGTGTGTGTGTGTGTGTGGACACTCACACAGGCTGCCGTAGATACTCTGCGCACCTCTGACTTAGACACTCTCATGCTTGTTCTTGTGTGATCAGATCTGTGAGAAAAAAAGGCCCCGGTCTGTACCCACTAACCTCTGAGCGTAGAGTCAGCAGTTTAAATAGCTTGTTCCAGTTTCGGCTGAGCAAAAGTTCCTTTTTTTTTTATTTTTTCCTCCGTCTTTGCTTTGTTTTGGCACCCAGCCCCTGATGGAGGAGGGGGAAGGGAGGAGGAGGAGAGGAGAGGGGAGGGTGGAGGCCAGAGATCAGACACTAATCATCCCGTGGTACTCTGCACGTGAGAACGGTCAGGTGGTCACTCTCCTGCAGCCGTGACTCCGGGGCAAACCAAATGGCAGATTTACTGTTAAATCCTCAAATGCAGAGAAATGACTGTTGCAGAAATGTTGTTTTCCGCTGCCAGCGGAGCGTGATATTGCTGTTCTTCAACACCGCACACACTGTGCACCGATGTTCACACTTTGCCGACAGACAAACCAGAAGTCTACCTTAATCCCTTATGTGCCCCTCTCTCTGCACCGACAGCTCTCACACTGTGACACGATTCATGAGGGGAATATCAAAGAGGGGGTGGGGTGGGGTGGCTATTTCCAAACCCAGACAAATTAGAAAATTTGACGTGATTCAGAACCACGCGGACTGTCTGCTCTCTGTCAACGTTCACGTTTTCGCCTGGTGCTGCTGCACTTCGCACGGCTCTTGGAGGCGATCTGATAAACATTGCGTGACCGGGGCTTGGCTGAGGAATAACAAACGTGAGTGAGTGAGTGAGTGAGGGAGGGTCCCGACTCCAAATCAGCTGTGCGCTCTTGAAGAAAAATAGTGAGCGTCTCTGTCTCGCAGCAGGGGAACACGTGCTGCTGGGAGGGAGCTGTCAGGCACACACACACACACACACACACACACACACACACACACTGCAAAGTTTAACCAGGTCATGTCTTATCAATATGCATCAGACACATGAAGCTTTTCTTGGGCAGGGTCACAGTGAGGTTAGATAGAAGAGGAAGATGCACTTCAATTAGACGCACGACGCGGGACAACAGAGCTCTGCTCAGTAACTGAAATGAGAGTGGATTATTATCAACATTCAAGAGGAGCTGGTTTGATGTGAAGCCAAGAGCTACTTTTAAATATATTTACTCACTCACTGTTGAGTTTGAAACGGTCCAAAAGCAACACATCAAGGAACAAATAGTCACAACCAGACATTTACTGTCACAGTTAGGCCGTATTTTATGATGTAGTGTTACATTCTAGGAAATATGTTTATTTCCTTTTACAGATGATAGATGGGAAAGCAAAGCTGGTTAGCCTAGCTTAGCATTAAGACTAGAAACAGGGGGAAACAGCTAGCCATCTCTCCTGAAAACCTTCAACAGAAACACCTAAGTGTAGTATTTTTGACACTCTCGTCTCCCATAGTTTATTAGTCAGTTAACATTGCCAACAAAAACAATGCTCTTAGCGATGGGCTTCTCCCAAAAAGGTGGGTACGGTTTGCCTGTAGGTCGTAGGTGGTGGATCTGAGGGGTCTTGTTATTTTAAATGTGGTCGAGGGGCACATCTGTGCACACTACAGCCCCCGTGCATGCCAGGTAAAATATGTGGTGGGTTTACAGGTGGGGCCTGGGATGAATGAGCGAGGAAGAAAAAGAGTTTTTTCTTGGGGAGGTGGAAAGGTGGGGTGTTCAGGCTGGATATTCCGGGGAACGCCTTGTTTTTGTTTTTCATTACAAGAGAGGGAGCAGGGAAGGTGGGGGGGGGGGGGTGCAAGATGGTTGCCCATTGGCTCAAGTTACCCTTTGGATGATGTGTATGGAGTGCTGCCTGGTGCAGCTGAGCACACTGCGCTCAAAGAGCCCTTTTTTCAACGCGAGGGAAAGTATCCACTCGCTCGGACCCGCACTCCCTTCCAAAACACCCTCCTCCCCCTCCTCCTCCCCCGCCCTGTGCTGCTGCTGCTGCTGCAGACCCCCTGCCCCCCCACCCCCCACCCCAGCTCCTTCCTGCCTGCTTCCCCCTGGCTGGACTCCAAGTGCTTCATGTGGCTGGACTGGGGCAGGTTGGAGCCCCCTCCCCACCCCCCCTCTGTCCTCAGAAGACACTTGTTTTCCAGTGGGATGAGGGTGTGTTGGTGTTGGCAGGGTGGAGCAGAGGGGTGGATGGGGTTGAGCGGATGGCGGAGGGGGGGGCAGCCCCCTGGGAGAGCAGGAAATAAAAGAACCAGTGCACTTTCACACGCCCTTTTATTTTGGAAACGCCCGTGTGCACCTGTAGAGGTAGAGACAGATGAAATGATTCAGTTCAAATTTGCATCAAATATCAGGCCTGTTTTTTTTTTTATTAACTACAATCAAATCCCTGAAAATTAAAAATGCATTTATCATTTGGGAATAAGGATTATGATGTCCACAGGCCGTCTCCGGCAAACCTCTAAATGAAACAGACGGCGCTAGTGAGAGGGTCTTAGTTTACGTGAAAAACACAGGTGACGCCCTTCCTGAAAAACGAAAAAAAACAAAACAAGGGAAAAGACTGTGTGCATGTGTGAGGAGTGTGTTCTCGTGCACTAGCTGTGGTCTCTGCGGGCTTCTGTAGCCAGCCCCCAGAGAGCTTCATGTCTCTGATTAGGTTTATTGTGGTCGCAGCGATGGCCAGCGGAGACCTCGCATTGTTGGGAGTTTGTTTACCGTTCAGCCGGAGTTAGCCAAAGGAACGGGAGAAAAAGGGGGTGGAAGGCTAGCTCAGAACAAAGAAACGGTTCATGGACTAGCTTGACTAATGGAGGATTGAAAGGCCTTTATGAGCAAATTTGAATGGACCGAGGACAGAGAGGGGAGGTGATCTGCTGCTAAAAATGTTGCCAGTAAAAGCAGCCCTTTTGAATTGATGTACAATATCCATACAGAGTCAAAGAGATTAGCTCTGCCTTGTCGTCGTCGTCGTCGTCGCTATCACTGAATCCAACATCCAGTGGCTGCTCCAGGGTTGCTGGCCTGTAGGGCTTTGGCAGCGATGCAGTCTTTTCTTGTGGGGGGTGGAGGGGTGGAGGGGTCAGAGAGAGTACGTGTCATCAGTTCAGCCATCAGAGCCATGAGAAACTTCTTGTGGTCAGTAATGATTTTTGCACCTGGCGACAGCGGCTTGAAGGACTTCGGCCTCAGTTTTAGGGAACGTTTCCAGTGCATGGGCCTGAACACATGCGATGGCAACACACTCCAGGACAGTGCGCGGTTGTCAAGACGCCAGTGTGTTGCACTTAAGTCTCCAGCATTGGTTACCATGAGTAGATTGTTTGCGCAATGTTTGTGCAGTATGTAAATAAGACGACAACGTTTACAAAATGCAGTCAGACAGACTGGGTTGTTTTAGCATTGCGTGAGTATATGACCATTCCTCTCTCGTGCTGGCTTCCTTTGGATTTGTCTGGATTCATTAATTGTAGTTATTCTGACCTTCTTTGCTGGCTGATTGAATATCTCATCAGAAATCATTGGTTAGTGGAGATAAAGTTGTGTATTTCCTGGTTTCACAGTGTTGATATACTGCAGTGTAGTCAAGGTGGATGAGGACGTTTGCATCGCAGAATAACAAGGATATAGTCTACATCGTTATAAAGGGATTTGACAGTGGGTTTTTTCGCCGGAGCCTTTGCAAGCTTTGAACGTGTGCAACCTGTAATACGAGTCACCCTCTCAATACAGCGGCGTTTCACAGTCAAACTCAAAGTCACACCTTAAAACCACTCCTGCGCAGCATCACCACCATCCTGTTGACGGTGTCGTTTTTTAATCAGCATTCTCACTACTATGCTATGTTTCCCAGTGCAAGAAAAGAGAAGGAAATGAAAGTAATGTGCAGAACATGTTTTTCTCTGCCTTTCAGGGATGTGTGGATTAGAAGCTCTTGTCAGTCTTGTTTGTGTGGGCACCTTCTCGCTCTCCTGCTGGTGGACGTGTGCTTGCTGACTCACCTTGTGTGTGTGTGTGTGTGTGTGTGTGTGTGTGTGTGTTTGCAGACGTGCCAAACTACGGCTGTACTTGGAGCAGTTGAAGAAGCTGGTGCCTTTGGGTCCAGACAGCACGAGACACACCACACTGAGCTTGCTGAAAAGGGCCAAGATGCACATCAAGGTACCAACGCAGAATTATGAAGAGAATAAAAGCCGCCCCGGGCAGGCTGCGTTCACAACCTGCTTGAAAAAAACAAAACAAGAAACTGTTTTAACATATTTTCAACAGGAATCATTGAAAGATAAAATTGATCTTGTTTGTCCCGTTTATTGAACCTCCAAAGCAACAAACTCATGCTCCACTCCTCCCATTTCTTCAAGCTGTTTGGTTTTGCCTCCTTTAAGTGCTACATTGTTTTCTAATCTTTCAATCAAAGCGGTTCAGAGCCTGCTGGAAAAAATTGCTCCCAAGACTGAAAGAGCGGGGGGGGAGAGTGAACAGAGTGGGATATACAGGACATTTAGTGTCTGATCTTCAGATATGTGAGAGGAGATAATTGGATGTTCAGTTTGTTTAAGACCAGCTCTTCCTCCACGGTTCATTAACCGTTTCAGCTCAGCGGTTTACTCAGCAGAGAGAGCTCCTATTAAAAAAAAACAAAAAAAAAAACGCTCCAGAGCCGAATATCGTTTGATTTCTTGACCTTGCCGTGTGGAAGATGAGCTGTAAATGTGAGCACAGCTCAGGACACGCTGTACTGATGTGGCTGTTTACAAGCAGCAACAGTGTGGTCGGTGGAAAATCCAGACATAGCAAGTTTTTAACCCTTCATTTCCTGTTTGTCTCTGCAAAGTCCTCTGCACTGCTCAAGACGACCTGCGCTGATTCTCGTCACGGCGTGGTGTCTTCTCGTATCGCGGAGGGGCCGCATGAGACTCGCTCCGCTTTGATTCACCACCGAAAACTTTCATATACAAATGGGTGCAAAATCATTTCCCACACTGAGTCAGACTTTTACTGGAGCTCAGGGTTTATTTTTACTTTCTAACCTTCAAGCCTCACACAGTCACTTCCCTGCTACAATGTTCAAATGTTGTTGTCAAATACGCTCCTTCGTAACCGTGGCAGAGACGAGACTGGCACAAGATGACAGAAAACCAAACTGGTTTCATAAGCTCTCACGTATAGATTATTATAGATATGATCAGTGACAGTATCTCTGGGACATGATGTGAATCGATATGGCACTGATTCTAACATAATACTATATTATTATAACATCACAAAGGAAAGAATTAAAAAAACTTTTTTTTATGTGAAGACAAAATGACAGCTTTTATTATTGTTGGCCTGTATGTACAGTATATATAATATTTTTTACTGTGTTTTCTTTGCTTAAGGCAATAAGAATATTATGTTGTGCGCTGTAATTACTTGTCTTTGTTTATGTTTTTACTGGCAAATGCTTGAAATAATAACTTGAGAGAGAGAGAGAAAGTTTTTTTCCTTTTACTAACCACATTTTCCCAGTCATGCAAAAATATATCACAAGAAAAAGGGAAATAAAATCTCCCCAGTGACCTTAAGGGGGAACTTGTAGATTTTTTTTTCGTAATTCAAATTTTTATTTCTTTTGGGTGAGATCATAGACACACAGGGAGATCTATACAAGAATAGGCACAAAACAAAAATTATAATCCACCATAAAAATAGATGATGACTTGAAATGACTTAACCTGAGTATTGCTTGGAATACAATAATCATACAGGTGTGTTGGTGAATCAGAGACTGGAGATGGAGGTTGCTCTGGCTGATTGGTGTTGTGTTTTGTGTCTCCCTGCAGAAGCTGGAGGAGCAGGACAGGAAGGCTTTGAATGTGAAGGAGCAGCTGCAGCGAGAGCACCGCTACCTCAAACGCCGCCTGGAGCAGCTCTCTGTGTCGGGGTCTGTGGAGCGAATCCGTACCGACAGCATGGGCTCCACCATCTCCACCGACTCTGAGCAAGGTGCGTCGCCTTTAAATTATAGGAATTTGAATTCTGTTACCAGTGATGTTAACATCCACATCCATGCTCTACTGTGCACTCTGATATATGGACACTCACGGACGTGTCATGGTTGGACCTTTTGTCTCACTACAGCATTAATGTAAATAATATGTAGCTCGTCTCTCCCTCGGATGCAAATCATTAACGACCAAGGTGTGGCCTCGACACGTACGCTGGCCGTAAACCCTAAAGCTGCCTCTATTTGCAAATCATTTTCTCAACACAACACCGTTGTTGCAGTCATCTCTGTCAGAGCTGTTTGGTTGTTTGCGCTCCTCCCCCTCCTCCACTGATAAAATCGCAGCCACAGGATTATTAGCCCCGGCCTTGTTTGCAGGTGATGCCCCTGAGGGTTAAAGGTTAATACCACAAATTGCAGATGGAGAAATGTAGCTTTCGCTTTTTAGCCGGCGCTCACTGTGGCAGGACGTGTGGCGTAGGTAAAGCTCGGCAAGCTCTGTCACGTTTCATCTGCAGACATAAATATGGATACAATCTGTTATTTCTGGCTGGTTCTGTTTTGAACGCCGTCATCCTGAGACTGAAGTGCTGATCAGATGGTCGAATACTTAAACATGAGCTTCCAGGTGCATCTGGTGTCACGCACTCCCCTGAAATGCTTCATTCGGACTGTATGTTTACTAATCCTGGATGAGGTAAACACACTTGCAGTTGTTTATCAATGGATGGGGGATTAGCTGTGGGAGTACAAAGATCTGCCTGTTTGGTCAGAGTTAATGGCCGCCTGAATCTGGGTTTTAATCCACAGGCGCAGCGGGCTCCCCTAATAAATATGCCCCACGGTCGGGTGGAAATACACAGTTTTCTCTCTCTCGCTCTGTTTTTTAAACAGTACTGGAAATAAACCGTGTGTATTTTCCTTTCTTTTTCTTTTTTCTCGCGTGCAGAGGTGGACATCGAGGGCATGGAGTTCACCCCGGGCGAGGTGGACAGCGTGGACAGCATCAGCGACGGCGAGGAGGAGGAGGAGGAGGAGGAGGAGGACCACTACAGCCTCCAGAGCAGCTCCAGCGACACCAGCTACACAGCCACACATTCCCACAGACTGCAGCCGCACCACTGTTAAGACACCGATCCGTCTCCCCCCCCCCCCCAAAACCAGCTTCCTCATCCACGCTTTCCTCCCCCCCGCCCTCCCCCCCTCCACACACTCTCCCCCCCTCCCCGCGCTATCGCCAACGCCGCCCACTACCTACACCAGACCAGTCCACAACGGCGGTACGCCCTGAACCAGTTCCTCCTTTCCTGCCCCCCCCCCCCCTCACCCCCAGGCCTCTTCAGGAAGCACACGGGGCTGAAATGCCACTCAAGCCTTCCTGACCCCCCCAGCCCCTTGACCACTGACCCTACCTCACCCTACTGTATCCTGCCTGACCCCGCCCCCTCCTGACACGCCCTGCCCTCGTAACCCCCCCACCTGGTGTTGCCGCAGGCTCAGAGAGAGCAGAGAGTTGTGTTTCTTTTTAAACTGGGGACTTCTGTGGTGTGGTGGACAGCTCTGACTTGTTAATCAGCGTTTTGTAATGTATGTGTGTGTGTGTGTGTGTGTGTGTGTGTGCGTGCAGGAGAGAAAAACCAAGCAAGGGAGTTTAATAGAGGTCAAAAAACTAAATATAAGCTTCATGTCATCATCATGTGGCAATAATACACAGACAAGGCTTTGCACTGAGTAGGTGCTGTTAAAGCCAAAGCACTTCTGTTTGTTCGTTCTGCAATATATGCAACATCGGGACCTCGAAAGTAATTTTCAACACGCGGCATCTTCCTTTTACACAATGAGATTTACAGGAGTGGATATTGCAGATTTCCTGCTTGTTTCTTGAAATGTGTCGACTTCTTAAAAAAAAAAAAAAAAAAAAGGTCAATGCTTAAAGGAGGAGGATAGTTTCAAATTTTGGGGGAATTTGCTTTTTTTGTCTGCTGAGAGCTAGATGCGGAGATTGACACAAGTGTCATCTCTGTATATTGAGAATGAACCTAGGGAAAGATGAGTTAGCGTAGCTTAGCATGAAGACCAGAAATGTTACAACTTGTTTATTTAAATCCATGTGAGACTCTTCAGATGCTGTAAAACATGGTGTGTGGTGGATCATGGCCATGGAGTCAGGCACATTGACCCCCCTCCCCACAGAAAGACTGAAACTTTGGCTTGTTGTCCAGTATAAACAAACAAGATATGTTGTGAGATTTAGAAGTGGATTATTTCAGCTGTGGACAGAAGCAGCTTCTCTGTTTCCCTTTGTTTTCCATCATCTTATGCTAAACTAAGAAAAACTCCTGGCATGGCATCAATATTCTCATCTAACTCTCACCAAGAAAGCAAATAAGCCTTATTTCCCTAAAATAAGGAATTATTCTGTTCATTTTTCCACTTTTTAACACACACACACACACACACACACACACACATGCAGAGCTTCCTGCAACTGTGTCACCAAAGATAGGACTTTTACAATAACTACTCCTGTCCATAATTACACCTTCATGACCAAATGTGGCCAAACGCACGGCCCAAAGACAAACTGAAAAAGTGGCAGAGCTGAAGAAAGAGAAGAAAGAATGTAAATAGATGTACAGTTACTGTCCAAACCTTTGTGTCTCCCCTTCTCTGGTTGGGTTGCCTAACCACTACTCCACACTACTGACCACTACACTATACCACCCTATGGTGTGGATGGACTACTATGTCAAAGAGAGAACAAGAAAAAAGAAAAAAAGGAGCTGCCTCAAAACTAAAACTCTATTCCGTAAAAGATTGAGCTAAATCTTGCGTCTCAGTAGCTAATTGATGTAGCAATCAATACAAGAGGCTGGTGCTTCCTTTGGAGTGTTTAAATGACTCTGGTTGGACCATGAGGTGTCGTGGGAGACTTTTTTTTTTTCCTGTAGATGGCAGCGAGTGGGGGGACGGACAGAGAGCGGACCTGCAGAAAAAGGAGCATCCCTCCTTTTTCTTTGTTTTCTTCACTAATGGCTCCTTCTCTGTTCCCTCCCACTGCTACCGTCGAGCCACAATTTGAATTTCTCTCCAGCTCTGTTACTTTTTCATGCAGTGTTTTGATGTATGTTTTTGTCATTGTCGTTGTTTCCTGATTAACAAGTCAAAACTGCGAATGTGGGAAAAAAAAAAAGTTAAAACGATTTTTTTTTAAAAAAAGGGCCAGCTCTAATGATTTGTTCTCCGTAGAAGTGCTCGTTTTAGCTAACGTAGGAAACTAATCACACTCAGTTGAGCTTTTCATTTCTCTTAACAAAACTAATGACCTTCTTTTTTTCCTCTCTCTGCTAAATGTTACCTGTTTCCTGGAGCTTCTGGGCACTGCTGAAGACCAATGTAGATGAAAATCTCCTGTAACTTTGTCTATAACTTATGCACAATAGTCACTATTGACAGAGGAGGCGCTTGTGTTGCTCTCTGACCATTTGAATAATCGTTAGGCCTTAGTCTCTGGCAGTCTTTAGAGCTTGGCGTCCCGACTCTTCGACAAAATAATAAAAACAAACAAACAAACAAAAAAAAGACAAAAGGGGCCGATCCACTGCGGCAGGTCTGACCAAAAAATGAAAAAAAAGACTCAAAAGAAAACAAAATAAACTTGTATACAAAAGAAGCTACCTGTCACTAAAAGAAAGGTGATACTAGCCAGTGTAGTCTATATTTCTTGTATTAAATTTTGTATTATATTTTCCTAAATGTTTTCTTGTAATGAAAAGACAAAAAAGAGCGAGTATATCTATCTATATAAATATATATATGTGTGTGTGCGTGCGTGCGTGTGTGAGTGAGTGAGAGAGCGAGAGAGAGACCGACAGGAGGCCAGGCTTGTTGAAGGGAGAGTGGGGGCAGGGGAGCTGATACACTGGCCCATCTCCCTTGGGTGACTCTCCTGCTGTCATTCTGTGCCTTGGTGAGCCTCGTCCTCCCTCCTCCTCCTCCTCCTCCTCCTCTTTGTCCTCCTCCCACCTTCCCTAACCTGCGGCCCCTGCTCAGGTCACCCCCCCCCCCACCCCCCAACCCTAACCCACCATCCTCCCTTCTTCCTCCTCCTCTTCTTCTTCTTCTTCTTCCACTTCCTCTTCATCTCCTCTGGCGGGGCTGAAAGCTTTGACTTCAACCCCTAACCATGCCAAAACACTTCCAAGAGCAAAAAGTGGTGGGGTGCGTGATGAAGAGAACACCTCGTTACGAGTAAAAGGAAAAAAAAGAAAAAGAAAGAATAAAGCTCCTCCGGTCTCTACTGAAAAGCCGCTGTTGTACTAACTACACCCTGTCCAGGCACTCCCCACCCTCCTGACGCCCACCCCCCCACCCCCCCCCCCACCCTGCCAGTGCCGCCTCTGTCACAGAAAAATTGAGGAAAAAAAAAAAAAGAAGAAGAAGAAAAACCCACACACTGGTAAACTCCCATGGCAGCTTCCAGTCGCCCCAATCGATCACCAACGGGGTTTCAAAACTTTTGGGCTTGAAGCGTGTTTTTTTTTTTTTTTTTTAATGTCATTTTACTATTATTGTATGTTGACTTTGTGTTTGTTGAGTGGGAGTCACTGGGAGAGGAGCGATAAAAGAATAATCCAATCGATGGCAGCTTAAGGTGTTATCCTCCACGCTCCTGGTGGTCCATCCCCATTTAAAAAAAAAAAAATAGTGTTACCCATTGATCAGGGGACCTCTTGAGACACAGCAATATTACCATCTTGTGCTTTCTGAGGGAGGGTGGGTGGGCAGGGTTTTTAAGACAAGCAGGTGGTTTTGCTTTTGACTCTGTGGTGCATTTTTTTTTTTTTTGGTGACCAATTCTTTATTTTGTTTTGATAAATTTGACCTCCTATCTGCACTCTCCATACACTGCAGGAGGGCAAAAAAAAAAATAGAATTTTTTTTTTTTTTGAAAAGCTGTTTTTTCTGTCATTGAGAGTTTACATTCATGTCAAAAGGATTTGTACATGACTGTTTGTAGCAAAAAAAGTCCTTTTTTCAGTTTGTTGGTCAAAATGAACAACTGAGTAAACCATATTAATGGCATAAGATTATTCTCTTGCACAGAACCTCCCGATACAGAAAAACAAGACAAGAATTGACGAGAGCAATTGGGAAGAGCAGAGGGCCGGACATGAGATTAAAATTCTTCAGTGGCATCATTGACAAATGTAGTACACAGCACAGCACACACTCAGACTGACTGACTGAGTGGATGACGTGGCAACATTTTGTTTGAATGCTGGATGGAAAGTGTTTATGGAAATTATTTTAATGATGTGCCTTGGAAAAAGTTATTTTCTTAAACAAAACAACAAAGCAGAGATTGTACCAATTAATGAAGACTGTTCAGTTCAGTCAGTCACAGTTGCTCTTTATTTTTTTAAACCCCTGGGAGCGGCAACAGGAGATGTTACGACTTCCTTTCTCACTGCAGAAATAAGGCAAACAAGCAGATGAAGGGCCTCCTCACTGAACTGCTATTAAGATCAAAGAGTGATTTGTGATCTGTTGCACAGAGATTTTACATCAGCGTGTTGGCTTGAGCACAAAAAGTCAACAGGCGGGGACACAGAGCAGACAGGTGGGCGGGTCAGTGGGATCAAATCAGGGTGAAGCACAGAGCTCCAGAGTTCGGGGCGCTCCGTCGACGGGTGTCACACCAATATATAGGGCTCATCTCTTTTTCTTTTTTTTCTTTTAAATTCCCACTGTAAAGGAGGGGAGAGCTGACTGGGATTTCTATGCGAGGATGGATGGATGAGGAGGTGGCGGCGTTTGCCTGGGCTGACATACTGTGCAGAGTAGGGAGAGTTCTGTGCCAGAGACCTGTGAATATGTTCCTTTTTAGCGGATGTGTAATATGCATTCAGAAGATGTTATATAAGTTCCTTTTTTTTTTTTGTTTTGTTTTGTTTTGTGTGTGAGCACATGTACACGAGTACCTGGTGCTGGCTTCAATCTAGCAAACACTTGAAGGTATTGTGTATTCTCTCATTGTAATATAATTAAAAATGTTTTATACATAAATCTGCCAAAGCCTCGATTTTTGCAGGTGAAGTTGAGCGTTGAACGAGGGGGTGGGCGGGTGGGGGTGGGACGCCTCCATGACAACGTTCAACTGCCAAAAACAACAGGAATACGCAGATAAACACGTTCAAATGTTACACAGCTTCCTGTTTGGTTTGTGCAGCTGTGAAACTGTGCTGTTTCGTCTGGAATATGAACCTCGTCTTTTGAAAGGTCAGGGTTCGGCTCCTGGCACGGTGACAGCAGAGGAAAGTTCACAGATGAAATCAACACAAGGGGAAAAAAATGAAACAGTAATTTATCAAATTTTATTAAAGCTTACCTTGACAAATTAAAAAAAAAAAGACATCACATTCAACCGACTTTTTTTTGCACATTTTCAGACAGCTTACAACGGGTTAAAAATAAATCTACATGAGTCCAACATAAAAAAAATGCTTAATGCTACATAATCCTTCAAAATACATCACATGAAGTATTTCCGAACTAGTGTTCAAGTCAACACACACAAAAAACATCCAGTCACTTCCATCTAAAAGGGAATGCAATCATTGAAATGTATATGATCGTCACTTCACTAGTGCAGTTTCACATCACCAGGCAGAATGAAATGTTCTAGTCTCACTAATGCACCTCAGAGACACAGTCGCACAGTTAAAGGCTAATCAACATGAACACAACAAACCTGAGCATGAGGATATGAAAACCGCTCACTCTGTCTTTTCTATATTAATATAAATATAAATATATAAGTCACTTTGGTATCTTGTGATTATCAGCGCTGTGGTACAAGCTGTGCTGGCAGTGACTAACCAGCAGCGTTTGCACTAAACCTTCTATTTCTGTGGGCAGTGTGTTACAAAATACATCTCTGCGGTCACCATAGTAACACATGCTGCGTGCTGTGTTCAACTACAGCGGCAAACCTAGAAAATGTAAAATAAGGAAGAAACCATTGCAAAAGAAATGGTTAACCGTTTAAAGACGTGCACACTGAACCAATAAATTATCACCTTCCTCCTTTCTCGCTTCAGCAGAATTAAAACTACGCAATCACAGCATCATTTGGTCTGATGTGAACTTCAGGCTTGACCAACACCTAAAGCTGAATAATTGTCATAAAGTAAGTTGAATTTGTCAACTATGTATTAACAATTGTGACATTTAAAGAAATAATACATATTAATTATGTATACATAATTAGTAAACTCTACAGTAAAGTATTAAATAAGTAGCCATGACACATTGGACAAACTTTGCATTTACACTGATATAGTTCCAGCATTAAAAAGGTGCTGCTGGTCTGGAGTTCACACAAAGGCAACAGGTTTTATACAAAAGCTCAAGAGCTGACAAGACCTGAGATTTACTGAGAGAGAGAGAGAGAGAGAGAGAGAGAGAGAGAGAGAGAGAGAGAGAGAGAGAGAGAGAGAGAGAGAGAGAGAGAGAGAGAGAGAAATATAAGTCAGTCGGAGAGCTTTTATTTCTGTCAGAGGTCAGTTCATACCATAGAAAAAAGCCAGAGCCATCAGCGAGCTCCCAGTTGAGCTTCAGTCCGGCTGAGATGATCTTAAAAGGCATTGTGTGTCAAGGTCGCGTCACCTGTATGGCGCTTCTCACTCACACGCACACACACACAGTCCTGTCAAATGAACTGCTGGGGTTTCTGTGGGGCGGCGGCAGCAGCTGAAGCCAGGTTCTTGGCTGCTTCTTTGGCCTTCCCCGACGCGTCCTTCACTGTGTCCCTGAGCAGCCACTGGGGCGTCTCTCCTGTGAGATCCAAAGAGACAGAAAAAGTGAGGACACGAGTCGTCTCCCTGAGCCGCTCTCACACACAGAATTTTCTAACATTGCCGTCTTCATCGAGCCGGTGAAGTGACTTTTACATGAATGTTCCTTTTTCATAACGTGACGGGATATTTGCAGGGGGGGAAAAAAAACAAAACAAAGAGCCAGCACTTGTGTGAGATTTGGCAACTGGTGCGTGAGAGGAAGTGTATCGCTGCTGGAAAGCAGTGGTGAGCTGAAGAGTACAGTGATGTGAACAAAGGAGTTTTCTGTTCTCCCACAGGCTGCATCAGTGATGGATTTTAAAAACATATTTCGCTTTTAAAAAACTTGAACTGACGATCCTCATGACCACAACGGCTTCGGCACTCAACTCCTTTGCTGAACATCTTCAAAGACTTTTTTCTTTTTCTTAATCATTCATTGGACAGAGAATGAAGATGAGAACTCCTTTTTTCTTTTTTATATAGATATTAATCTATTCATTGCTGCAGCTGCAATAAAAGAGGAGGGAGGAAGCTCATGTGATTATTTCTGCGGTTGTACGAGGGGTTTTATTAATCTGTGACAGAGTTTCTCTGTGAATTTAATCGTATTCACTTTTGTTGCTTCATATCATAAGAATGCAAGCATGCAGAGACTGCAGGTTGCTTATAATGACGCCCTAAGAATATTATTGAAGAGACCTAGATGGCTCTGTGCAAACTTAACATTTGTAAACGCACATAACACAAAAGCTGTGTTAAGAAACCCTTTTGTATGGATTAATATTTACACTTGACACCTCAAAGAACAAACTCATATTAAGTTTGACTAACATCAAAAACAGCACCTTCAGATACCAGTCACCATATCCTTTTAGAGATTTCTATTTTATGACTGTTATTAAATATGAACTTCTAGCTTTCATCAGCTTTTATTATATGTATTGTGTTGTCTGTTTTTGTATTGTGTGTCTTGTAAATGGACCCGAGTTCGTAATAAAGTTTAACATAATATATTAATCTTAGTGCATTCGACTCTGCTCAAAAACTTTTTCAAAAGTCTAATGATGTGAAAATCTTTCGTACATGATTTCAGTCTCACTAGGTCAAAGCTTCAGAACAAGATGAACCTGAGTGCACCCGCATTCATTTACTGTCACTAACTCCCTCACACTGCATTTGGTGCCAAGGGCTGCTGAGTCTATTTGTGTCTGACCTCACTGTGAACCCTCAAGAATAAAAGTGCCTCACGTGAGAACAACAACCACAGTCACAATGCAACAGAGCGGTTTCCCTAAACCGTGAGACTGAAAAAGAGCCGTGACAAGCTGCTTTCTTCACCTTCACACGCTTTTGTGCAAAAAATATTACACAAGTGTTTTTTTTCCTGGGAGGACAGCTGCAGGCTGGCAGAGGGAGACATTTAATAACCCGATAATAACTGGAAGGAGTGGGTCATTGGAATTCATGGGGGCCACAAACTAAGCCAGCAACTGCTTTAGCTGCTCGCATGGTTCATTTCTACACCGTTGAGTTTCAAACAACAAGAATCCTTTTGGTCATCGGGGATCATGTTTTACTTGGAGGTAACTTTGGCTCAGAGTTCAGACACAAAGTATTAGACTTCACATTTAACTGTCAAACCAGTTTTTACATGTTTCCTTCTCCTCGTGTTGAGCTGATTCCTTGTACGCGTTTGCTAAAAGCGAGAGACTGCTAGCTGTGGTTTCACTGCTCGTCTGAAAGCACCTTAAAAAACAGCTTGAATCCATCTGCAGGTACTTTTACAGATACACTGTATGAGAAAGACCCCAGTAATTGTCTGCTCTGTTTAAATTAAAGTGTTCAGGGTTTTTAAGGTGTTTATTTTCCTCTGAAGTGAATGTTTTACTGCACAGATGCTGAGCATGAGGTTGGACATGTGGGGTATCTCAGGTGATTTCTCATCCACTACTGGTTTTAAATTACCCCATGATAACAGCTATAAATCGATTTCGACGTTATACCAACTGTGATATCTTCATGTCAAATCTCTTATTCTAATTTGAATGAGTTATTTTGGTATTAAAAATATACAGACGGCTGCAGCACATACAGCTTTATGAATAAAAGGAGTTTCTATTCTTCTTTCTAAATATAACTGGTTTCTCTTACAGAGACTCACTATAGTTTTACAGGAATAAAGCTTAAGCTTAAGTCAGCCAAAACATCAAAAGATGATCAAAGTGTAGGGTGTGACATAAGTTCGGTTTCATGTCTATCATTTTACAACTTCTCTTCTTGATTGTCAAGTTTGTCCAGATTCCTTCTCTACCTGGCTCCCTGCCTGTGCTGCATTCACTGACCCTGTTTGGCTTCTTTCTATATGAGCTGCTAAAAATCACGAGCTGGAACATAAACACACCTTTCTTCTTCACTAAGTTACAGTGTCTCCTGATAACATCACATTTGGACTGTGTGGGAAGAAATCCCACTCATCAGCTGGATGCTGATATTAGGATATTAAGAATCCTCACCTATTGATACAGACAAAGTGATTATTATTCTGTTATGCACTGAATCAGGAACAAACTCACATCTCTGAATCAGCTGTGAGCCAATGTGGAGGTGACACTACCAAATACTTCTGGAGCATACAACTTTTAACCAGAGGAAGCTCAAGTTTCTTTCATTAGACTTCAAACAATCAATTGTGGTAACGCACTCAACGCAGTATAATTAGACAACAGTGTACCAGGCTTCTGAAAACATGGCTCAACACATTTCACAGGTTTTCATCAGGCTTTGCTCGGGGCCTTGCTAAGCAGCTGATGATGGCAGCAATGCTAATTACCTGACACTTTATTCACAGCAAGAGATCAGAGGGAGGCATGTCAAGTAGATGCTGAAAATGCTGCATCTGATCTGAGACGGTTATTGTGCTCGACGGTGACAGTGTTGTGAATTCGGGGAAAAAAAAAAAAAAAAGTGTAAACATAAAGGCAGCATCCAGATCTGCTGACAGCAGAGCCCACACAGACGCAGGTGCACCGCATGCAATCACAACATCGTTTCGACCCATCGCACACAGGACGCAGCTCCCTCCGACCAATCCCCGTCACCTCTAAGGCCAAGGCACCCGATTGTAGAGAAGAAATGTTTTGATTGGATGTTCTTCAATATAAAAGCAGCCAAACAAGCAGATAAATCCCTGCTGACACCCTTCAAAGTCTTAAAAAGCAACACTTCACATCCTCTGTCTTCTCATTGTTCTGATCACTGATCGTTGACTCTACTGCCATACTGTGACATCACACTGTAAGTGTCTTACATAGGACTATTAAACATTGTTTTTTAATGCAAATGTAATGTGTCACTTTTTCCATCTCTAAACCCAAATACCAAAACATCACAAAAAAGAAAGAAAGAAAGAAAAAAACCCAAATACGAAACATAAACATTCTCACACAACAATAAGAGTTTCCCCCTAAATTTCACTGTACACTACCGTTTAGAGCTGGTGGCTTACTGTATAATATATAATATATATATTGAGAGATTGGGATTTTCAACATGGATGTCTATTTGTTTGTTTGCCACATTACATGTCAAGTAAACAGTCATTGATGCATTTAAGGGAAAGGGGAAAATACAGTAACCAATTTTGAAACTAGAGTCAGCTCAACTACACAGGATCTACTTCTATACCAAATGCCAGACTAACTTTTCAGGCAGTTTTACTACTACTTTACTCAGAGTTTCTGCTCTCTGACGTGTTGTGGTGTGTATCTGCGCACACACACACACACACACACAACACAACACAAGGGGAGATGGTCGCTACCCTGAGCTACAGAAAACTACTGTGCGAGGCTCGTATATATGGCATCATGTGACAACTCAGAGCAGAGGCCTGGGCTGACAGATGGGTGCCTCACTGCTAGCGTACTTACCACAACGCTCACCCTGATGCCAATCCCTGCAGTGCCATCGACAAAGGGGCAGAGGGGACAGAATCACAACAATGGGAGAATGTGCTTTCAGACAACAGTATGCTGCATTAGCACAACACGCAGTTTGGAGCACAACACAGGCCTCGGTGGTCAGGAGACGCTGCCAAACGGGCTCGCTCGCATAATGGCTACCTCCCCAAAATACACCACTTTGATCATCAAACACCAAAACTGCATTTTGTGCTGCACTGAAATTTTTTTTTTTTTTTTTTTAGTCAGGCAAAAACCAAAGATAGGATGACTTTTTAGGGTCTGATGAAGGCTTTGTGTGTGACAAATAAAGGATTATGACAACAGCAAAAATGATTAGGAAGTATTTCGATAACTGATAATGAAACATCTTTGTGTTCTGGATTATTGGTTGGACAAAACAAGCACTTATATAATATATCCATTGGGAATTAAATGTATCAATCAGATGAATCAGCAATGAAAATAATTGTTGGCTGCAGCTTTAGCTTTGATAGAAAACAAACACCTAAGCCACTGGTTACATCGATATCGATCAGACATCACCTTTAATTAGCCTCAAGTTTATTATTTCACTAATCAATGTTTTAGCTTTCTTTGGTTTCACATGTTTATGCAACTCTGACAACCTACATTTAAGCTGTTTGTCACTGTAGTTGTCATGGTTTCATGTCTCTCTGCTGTCACATAGTACTTCTGGGATTAGTATAGTATTTCATAGTATTATGGGACCTTTAGGCTTCGAGGGGGTAACATAAACACACTGCTGCAAAACACCCTCACGTGGAATTTGCATGTACAAAAAAGGAGAGATGTTTTTCTGTGTCAGGTCTTGGGAAAGTAAACATTAACCTCTGAATGTCCAGGAGGAGCGCCTTCAGTTTCTGCTTCTGCTTTTTCCAACTCTCACTCATGACAATACATGATGAGGATGTTTAGCCCAGATGTTAAAAATGTTTAATTCTCCTTTCCAGGAACGGCAGCGGTTAAAAATAAACTTGTTTTGTTTCCCTCTAATCTTTTCGCTGCAGTTTTCCATCTCTTCTGCTGGTGAAGTGTACGTACCATGTATGTTGGACAGTGCATATTCCAGCCCTTTCATGGCCTTCACCTGGTTGCTCTTGAACCGGGCCAATCCAAACTCCTAAGAAAAGACAGAACAGGAAATGGCTTTACATGGGGGAGAAGTCTGAAAAACAAACACTTCGCGAACAGTCTGTGCCCCCCTCTCCTCCCTCCCCTTCTCTAGAGATTTCAAAACAAGCCTGGCATCTTCCACATCTAATAATAACATCTTTAGGCTGACATATTTTTGGCGTCTCTCCCCTCAAATCTTCCACTACTTCCATTTTTGCATTTGCAAATATGCCTCTACTCCTCTGCTGCCCATAATATGACCAACATGTCAAACTAAAGCCTTGGAGGTAACAACCAACATTTCACTGTCAGCAGTCAAAAAAAAAAAACTAGCTAATGAATGTGTATTTCTACAAACAGATGATCAGTAGATGAGTGACTATAAACAACCATAAGTGCACGTTGCTACTGTCTTACTATGATTATAACCCTTTGCTGATTAATTCACACCTGACTCATGTAAAGACCATAGTAGCTCTTGCTGAATGAAATCAGAAGAATGAGAGGAAAACGCAAACTCTACTAATGACTAATATACACCCTGAGTAATTTATCATGTCGATTTAAGCAGAAGCTCTACCGTTACATGTACAGTACCTGGATGGGTCTGGAGAAGCCATAAATGCCTGAGGATATCCACGCTTCCCGTTTAAGCTGGGTGGTGGCTGGCTGCTCTGTTGAGTCTTGGAAAATGCAGCGTTCTTCAACTGACTGATGCAAGAAAGGGAGAAAAGTGAGAACAGGACCAAAGACAAAGCTGTTTTAATATGTAAAATTATGTATTTGATATGGAGGAGAACACTTCTATGATTTGTGTGTCATTAGTCCAAATAGATGTGTGTTTATTCATAATCGTAACCACAATTTAGCTACATTTATATACATACACTGAGGTCATTCCCAAAGGTTTGCCTTCTATTTCTTGTCACTGTATATCAAACTCACCTCAACCAATTACATTTAGCAATGTTAAGGAATTTCATAATTTGATTTGGGCTAATGTAGCCATTCCTGCATCCAAAACTACTACTATTATTATTATTATTATTTTTTTTTTTCTTCAAATCTACAACCATGATTTTTTGGGATTAAGAAATGTTGCCATCTGTCTCAAAGCTACAGGATGCTGCCTGTTTAATGCCAGGTAGGTTTCATACTGCAGTGGATTAACTACACAAGTAGCATCAATCCAACCTGCATTAGTGTGCAGTGTACAGCATTAACAGTTTGGGGGAAAAAAGCACACCTTAAAGCTGTGTAACGTACAAGTCATGTCAAGGTCCTTCTTCCCTGGGAGATTATTACATCTGAACTGTGTTCAAACGCTCGTTTCCTTTGAAGATCAGGCCCGCTGAATGCATATTTCCTCCTCCCCACAGGAGTTAGCAGCTACACCTGACTGCACTGTAAAGTCATGGCACAGACTTCAGTCTATCCTGTCCTATTCTAGTGTGCAGAATAGGACAAACTGTAACAATAAAAGGCAGAGCAGCAGAAGCAGAAGAGATATTTTTTGATGATTGCAGCGATTTTGAGCTGTTAAAAATAAGGATCTCTATTTTTGTGCAAATTCACTTTTGCTTCCTCCTCTACCCTCATTTAACCTTGACCGCACAGACTGAGTACACTCCTACCACTCCGGCAAGTTGAGAGCTGTAACTGGAGGTGTGCAGAAACTAGACTTTCAGCTGGAAGAACATTTCTTTGAACTCAAAGACACTCACACAACATGAAGAGAATCTGTTTCAGTCGCATGAAACCTGACTGAGTTTCTATTTCTGCTAAATAAAAGCAAAGAAGGTGCCTCACCATGAGAGTTGTGTGGTTGAGGTTCCAGGTGTAGGTGGTCAGGCTCCTTTTGACGGGGTCTACGATGGAGTCCTCGATGATGTACACACAGCGAGACATGCCCGCGGGGAAGAACCTCTCCGCCCAGCGAGGCAGCCGATTGGTCTTGGTCAGGAGACGTCTGGAGAGGAGCTGGTGGTCTGCAGTCACCTCCCGGTACACAACGTCCTCTGTGAGAACATGGGTGCTGTTGGTTGATACAAAAAAAAAGAAAAACACACAGACATGTGACATGCAGATGATTACAACTAATTTTCAGATTTCATGATATGTGTAGTTTCTTTTAGAAACAGTGGCCAACGTAAATAAAAAAACAACACTTTAAAGACATGCACAAACTAGAAAAGGACTGTCGTGTTGTGAGACATTACAGAAAAATAGATGCTGGTAAGTCAAGTCATAATGCAAAGAGAACCATGCAACTAAGAATATGCCACCAGTACTTTTACTTCCCTGATGTGTTTTCTCAGTTCTCCATCCTAATCATGAGCATGAGTTTTTTTTTGTAATAGGTTCACACATGCAAAGCAATGTATATTCATCACCTTTTTAAGATTTTTCCACTTGTATTATAGGATATGTACTAAACTCAACCAGAGGCGGGCAGTTCTACAAATACTCTGAACTACACTTCCTCTGAAAGGTCGAATAGGGATTTGGAGAATTAAAACTGTTTTTTTAATAACTATTAAATGATGATATTGCAATCACAATCACACAGTGAACATTTGATACTGCAACAACCCAGATCTCTAAATGCTAATGTATTCTGTGAAATATCAGATGTGAGGTAGTTACTAAGAACTCTAGTACTGCTTGCCTTTTTCTTATTCCAATTAAATATCAGTGATCAAGTGTGTGAGGACTTTTGACATCATTCACATGAAATAGGTATTTGAAAAAAAATGGCCATAAAAATAGTACAATACCTGAATGGGTTGGGATACCTCTGCCAGAAAGCAGAGACAACGTGGTCCCACCTGCTCCTGATGTCCGTGCTGTTACAGAAATACTTGACCATTCTTCTCTGGCTGATATGTAGGATGGCCTGAAACCCGAACCCTGAGGTCCCTTACTTTGACTAGACAAAACAATGGAAACTTGGGCGCTGACTCCATCCAAAATCTGACACAGTCCTGAAAAAGCATAGATGAACAATTACACTTTTTAAACAAATTAATGTAGGCTATATGCTAAGTTAAGTTATCATGTAAATGTTCATTTTATTTCTTATATTTGTATGGGAATTTATGTAAACATGCAGCTAATTTCCATCCGTAGTCCCATTTATCACGAACATGTACACAGTACAATCACAATACACATACAATCAATTACAATACAAATACAAATATAAAGTTTCTAAAGTGAATCGTGCCTCACAGTCGGGCCCCTGGGAATGAATGAATGTATATAATTTTGTTGACTGACAGCTCTCAGAGATGTTGCCATTGACCTCTCCAGTCTACTTGAATAGTGTGTGTATGTACAAACATTATTTGATTTCATGGCTCCTAAGGTTTAACATAAATGTGTCTAAGAATAACAGCAGCAGTTATGTGTGAACATCCTGATCCTCATCCTGGTTTGTCTTTTTCTTCATTACTAGACGCATCAATAAAAGTTGCATTTCTTTCTAAGAGCTCAACAGTAACTAACACAAATGTTATCTCGTTATCGCCACTTTACTCAGTTACACACGTCACCTTGACTTATGGCTTTGCAGTGTGCTATAGCTGAGGCTGTGGCTTGTTCCTACCACGCTGTTAAGAGGCACCTGAATAATGAACAATTCAGCTGTGTGACATCTAACGGTGACAGAGTGAGTGAGTATCACTGGGTATACATTTAGTTATTTGACAGCAGCTGATTCATGACTGACAGCTATCCTAAAGGTGAGTAGCTTTCTTCCATAGGTGTTCAGCTAGCTAGCCTCAATGCTGAGTAAACTGAAGTGTCAAACGCTGCAGGCAGAAAGAAACGAGCAGATGTCTTACCTGAAGTCACTGTTAATGAAGCACTCGGCTGATAAATAATGCCCTTTCTTGCTTTGTCCTTGGCCGACAAATTAACCAAAGTTAGCTACTCACGTCCATTATGCTGCTACATGCGACAGACAGGACCGGACCGGACCGGAAGGAAGACAGAGAGGGGAACTGGTCTACTTCCGGCCAACTTTTCAAAATAAAAGCTTCATCAGCAAAGAGATGACTTACTCATTTAATTTCTTTTTCTTTTTTTTCTTTAAGGACATTTTTGAAAAAAGGTAAAATACAGCATTTTTTGATCCTCGGTGAGATACCCGCGAAGTTTGAGATCAGTTAGATGAGCGGTTCATGGGGAAAATGAAATGACAGACAGCGAGACAGATAGAAACTTCACTATGAGTAGGAGAAAAGATCAAAGCCAGGGGGGGTGATACCCAATATGAAAATTATGACGTAATCTATGACGTAATATTTGCCCAATGCGAGGTTGTAAATAGACCCTCACACACCACGGGGTAAGTTGTGACATAATGCCCTGCCACGGTAACAGATACGCCCGTCGTCCCGTCCGCAGACGCAGGAGGCCTGCAAAGTCCACTGCTGCCCGCAGACGCAGGCGAACCACCCGGCGGAGGCGCTAGTCAGCAAAACCACCTACATGCACTTAAAATGATAGTGCATTCAATCAATCAAAAGCCACATTGGAGCTCAACAATCTGTGTTTATTTTTTTTTCTACTGCTTCTGGACAACCATGGCAACATTGCAGTCTTGCAGCTGTGTGTCACTTACATAAAGTTGGAGGACTTTTGGGACGAGGCCAATATCCTAACCTTTAGGCCCTTTTGGTACAGACTCTAAAAAATACTGGCTCATCCACTTCTCATAAAGTCACTCTGGTAGTATGTGTGTTATTGTCTACATCCCTCATGTTCCCAGTTTGTAACAAATTAGTCATACTCCAAAGCAAACCTTAGATAACCAGGTTGGGCTTGAAGCCACAGAAAGCAGCACAGCACTGATTTCACAGCTTGGGGGGACTAACCAACAACAGTTAGTAGGGTTTGGCATTGGGCCCTTAACAAGCAGCAAGGCCTATTGCTCATGAAAATGTGCAACTTCTTGTCATCCTTGTGATTCTCGCCATCTAGTGGATACAGCCGGACCCCAACAACCAACGCACCATGGATGTTAAACTGGAGACAAAAGGTTTCAAATGCTAGGGAAGTGTCATAATATTTGTCATTATGTCATAGATATGTCACAAAGCATAAACACAGTGTTAACACTGAAGGTTGTCTGAAGCCATGCATTGTCTTACAACCTGTGATCAAAAGACAAGTCAGAAACATTGTCACTCTCTTCACAAGAAAATTTCCCCGCACTCTCACCAGGGTTGAAAAAGTTTTATGAGAGCATTATAAATAGGAGAATAAATATGTATAATGCAATTCACCTTCCTGTCCTCGTGGTGTCGCTGTATAATTTGTAGCGCTCTTTTAACCTACGCCACATTTCCTCTTGTTGTCCTTCTTCGCCTCACTGCGAAAGGGAAGTGTCCTCCATGGTGTCATTGTAGGTCTGGTCGAGGTTGAACGTCCAAGAAAATAAAGCGGCGATGTCTGGGTACACGCCGGACGAGAAGCTCCGCGTCGAGCAGATCTCCAAGCTCCGCAGGCAGTGGCTGAAGGACCAGGAGCTCAGCCCCAGGGAGCCCGTGCTGCAGGCCAAGCCGGGCGGCGGCCTCGCCAAGTTCTGGGCTGGTTTCCTGGAGCCCAAGAGCCTGTGGAGGCTTTACGTGAGTCCCCCTCTGCAGCTAACAACAGCAGGCGGCTAACAGCTAAGCCAGCAGAAAAACAAAACAAAAAACACTCACCTGGACTAATAATTAATTTCATAGTGTAGCTGCCTGCAGGTGTCATTAACTTACAGCCAGCGTTGGCATATTGACAGCTACCGTGCAGCTCATTTTTCACTCGCTCCAACGTGGTGAAGCGTTTGAGGTGAACTTTGTTGTGGGTCACCACTCACTTGTTGTGTGTGGCTGCAGGAAGACTCTTCAAGTTGACATTATCGCCAAATTTATGCAAGCTAGCGCTTAGATTTGGTTGAACATCTTTGGCAGTTTATAGTTGAGTCTCTAGGTGTAGTTCAAATGTCTTAGCAGCCTTGTAACATGTGGTTTTATACTGTACATATCAAATATGGTGGAAACAGTTGCTGAGATTTTAGGTTTTACATGGTTAGACAAGGTGAGAAAGTATGAACATTAATCAGACTTTTTCTCCTAGATGATTTTCATATGTTCAAACCATATGGTGACCCTTTACTTCAGATCATTCACTTGAAAGGAGAAATAGGGCTATATCTAGTTTAGAATCTTTATTTAGTGGGTTTTTTAATTGAATTTGAGACGATGCTTAAACAGGTAATCTATGGGAAACGACCTCTACTTCATCATTGAGTCAAGTTGATTTTATATTTCTAATACAGCTACTTTTATTGCAAACTGCACCATAATGTAGACTCTCAGTTCAAATTATTTCAAGTTAAAAAAAAATATTGTTGAGTTTTTGACTGTTGCTTATAAAATAACCAACAGGCCTTTTCCTCTGCAGATATTTTGATGGGTAACAGGGGCAATATCATAGGTGTTAATGATCAACACCTGCTTTATCTGACATGTTAGGAGCCACATCAGTAACTATTTTATTCCTCTTAAAAAAACAACAACCTTTATTTACATGCATAAATGTTTTACTCTGAGTGGCAGTTAAAGATCCAGATTCGAGTGGAGCTATCTGGAGGATCATGATTAAATGTGTACCTTGCTTTGTTAAATGTATTTGTTTATCTCCTTACAGACCTACAAAGCGTATAGAGGTGGAGTTTTCACGTTAACACGGCTGTTGATACCTGCTTGGGTTGTTCACTACTATGTGAAATACCATGTCGCTGTAAGTTAATGGAAATGTTTTATAATTTTTTGTGATGCAGTATGAATTGTCCATGATGGTAAACAAATAAGGAGATATAGGAATAAAGCTCTATCATGCTTCAGTTACAAGCATCTGAAGAACTACTGACTGGCTGTTTATTATTGATGTGTATGCCCTCAATGAACATTTCTTCTAGGTACTCGCACATTTAAGGTTCCTGAACAATTACTGGAAATTGAACCAGAGCCACGATAGAGAATTAAATACATACATCTAAGTTATCTTGAACGTTTTGTACCACAGGGTTTAACTTACAAAGAAAGCAGGAATAGCCTACTTCAGAACGATGGATATGCAGCATTGACTTTATTGTTCATTTATTGTTCATTATAATATTTCTCAATTTATCTTCTGTTAACAAATGAATTCATGAACATGCTGAATGACAATGACATTGTCCCCCACAGAACAAGCCATACAGTATTGTGGACTTAAAACCCAAGCTCTTCCCAGTAAGTATGACTATTCTATTTATTCTAACATTGTACTTGCTCTGTAAGATCAGATATCTTGAGTTAAGAAATGTTTTTCTATTTTTTTCTTCTTTTTTTTACATAATTATCCTTGATTCTGTGTTTAGGGTGACACCATTCTGGAGACAGGCGAAGTTGTTCCAGATCTCCCTGAGACCCATGGTCATCACTGAAGTTGAAATATTTCAAAAGCTTCCTTGAGTGTTGTAAAAATTGTGTATATGCCAATAAAATATTACATTGTCACATCACTTATTTGTATGAAGCTGATTTTTACAAATGAATATTGATATTGACATATTATAGTGGACATGATCAGTTAGTGTTTTGATACTAAGGGCTTTACCCTGAATTTCCCCTACTTCACTGCCAGATTTTATCAGTTAAGAGACAAAATGCTTGTGAAATCAGCTGTATTAGGGCAGCATACAGTAAGGACACACATTTGTTTGATGCATTTTCTTTTGAATATTGAGGTGGGGTGCAATGTGGTAAAAAAAACAACAACAACAACATTCAAACAATTATTAATTAATTTATAGACTGATAACCTGATCTGATAACCTGTTCAAATAGAAAATGGATTTGCAGTATTTTCTGGACAGGTGGAATTGTGGCTTTGATTCTAGCTCCTTATCAAATTCGGTAAGAGAGCCACTGAAAATGTACTGGATTTCCAGGGAGTGAGGACGGCATAATAAATCCTCCTTTTCTGTACAGTGTTACTCTATTGTGTAAAAAATGTTATTGAGAGGTGTTGATTCAACTTTACAGGGATAGGTGTTTCTTTTGTTTTATAGTTGGTGTGAGAATAAACAGTCTAAACTGATTACTGTAACCACCATGAATGTAAGATTCAGGACTGAATTAATTTCAGATAGTGTGTATGGATGTATCCATGTTGTACTATCTGTGTTTGAGTGTGTACTGGAGTAGTGGTATGTAACATATAGCTTTACTTTACAGACCCCAAGTCCAATAATTGACAAGCACAGACAAAATAAGCAACAAAGATAAACGTTCTTCTACAAGTTATAGTACAGTAAATGTATAATAAGAATGTAATATTTGTGTTTCATTTTGTGCGGTTTTAAAAAATATATATTTTCGCTTTTATTTTGAAGGGCGGAAGTAGCTTGTTGAATTTCAAAAAAAAAAAGAAAAGAATACATGAACGCTTGGTCGTGATATGAAGGGAGTGAAAACCAGGCGATACCAGGCTTTGGAGGCTTCAAAACAGCTGGGTACGAATGACAGCCTTGTAGAAATGGATCGGTAACTACAAGACAAAGAAAGCTCCTTAACCGTCAACAGTGTACGTGTTTGAGGACGCCAGAGGTAAATATTACACAACTTTTTTTTTTTTCAAACGTCCGAGCTAACAAGCTAGATAGCATCTCAGCCTACTTAGCTAGTGTGCTAACTTTAGCAAACCAAGTCAGTCAGCAAACTAGTCTGAGAGTTTAACTCATCAGTAGCGCCGCTTTATTACTAACTAAACAGATGTAGGTTAATTTAGGTCTCTGATATAGGTCAACGCACAAACTAATATAATTTAAACTGTTCAGTGACACCACTCGGACCTTAAAGGACGCTCACAAACAGGCTAACTTATGGGGTATAGTTATGCTAAGCTAACAAACCGACAACACCAACAAAATCGAAGGCGTTGAAAGGAAAAGCCATTCATAAATTCAATATGAACGTTACCCACTGTGTTCTATTGGTGGAACGTGTTCCAAGGTTAACGATAGGCGATGAGCCATTAACAGAGTCTTATATGGTCAAAACACAAATCATTGTGACCTAATGTGGGACGTTTATGAATAGTGGTTGTGAATTACGAGCTGTCATACCATATGCCTGTCAGCTGTTCGTGCTCCCTCCTTTTGAGCTCTCCTTTTGATTATCGACTGACCGTTTAGTGTCATTTATATACAATAACATAGAGTAACGGTAGATATAACACGATTCTTTGTTCTCACTCCCCAAGTCTGCAGTGTTTTAATAGCGGTTTCTTTAACAAGTATTTGCACAGAGCAGACATAATACAACAAAGTAACATGGTATTGAATAGTAATAAAACAAAAACATTGTAACATGTAAGTATAATATGTGGCTTGATGAAATTATATTTCATTGTTTTATTGTCATAAAACAGGCAGGAAAGATATTTGGAGGAGAGAATCCTGTTAAACTTACTTTCATGCTATTCCTCCACCATGATATTCACTAATTAACGAGTTGACCTGGTACATTTGTTTTAAATTCACTACAGCAGCCCACATTTCGGTCTATCACAAGATAATGTATAGGCTACTGCATAAAGTGCAGTTTTGGTCAACAACATTATAGAGGCACATGGTTTTTAATTTTTCTGTTCCCTTCAGATATACATCAGGGTATTATTATAGTACAACTTCACATTGGCATTGTGGTTGAGATTGATGCATTCACAGTGTATGTGAAGAAAACTGCTCATAAATGAGGCAGATGAATATACCGTGAGACTTTGAAAATTAATGTTTAATTTAATATGACAAATTTAGCTATGTTTTCTGTAGTTGCCACAGTTTACATACTCATAGTCTTATTCAGCTTGAGCGTATACATTATTTGATAAGGATTTTGTGCTTTTGCAGGGTTAATTGTAAAATTTAGCTTCTTTAAAGGATCATAGGGCAGGATTTGTGAGAAAATACCGGAAAATACCCATGCGTTTTACGTTTTTTAAATAATAATGGGTGAGGAAGCGTTCAAAACCAAAAAGAACGAGCCCATCCGCGTATCTCTCCATTGCCCTGAACGGGGTCTGTGCTGCAAAATGCGCTGCAATTCAGGGGGTGAATTTCGCGCGCTGGCCGGCGGACCTGACGTCAGCGCGTCCACGACTGCCTTCGAATGGATCAATGGAATGGAGACATGAAGAGGGCAACCGCGGCAGAGCGACTGATACAGTAACAGAGTGGCGACACTCCCTGTTATATCAATCGCTCTGAACCAGGGTGGATCCAAATTAGGCCTACTGTTACTGCCAGCAAACGACCCAGCCAGAGGCGATTTTAGAGTCTGCTGGGGCCCTAAGCAAAAATCCCCAGGGGGCCCTCCAACCAGTGTTTATCACCATAATTTTATAAATAATCGAACACCAACAAAAAATGTATGAAATTTAAACTTTTTTTATTCCAAATGTCCAGTTATGGTGTAAGCTGGTGACATGTCGTCTTCATGATGGGCAGGTGTTGCTGTCTCACTGGAGGTGGACGTTCAACTGATATGACAAAAAACAAAAGACAGTTTTACTTATGCCATGCCCTCTAAAGATTCTTTATGACAATACACTTACAGTTTTCACTGTCAGCACTGGGAGGAGGCACTTTGTCCTTCTGATTTGCTGCTGTCAGAAACCTAAATAATAATCCTGAGGAGAGATAAGAGAGTGATTTTTAAATGTTTTCCTTGGGCATAGCTTTCATAGCACCAATATATTACACTTTCATATTATTATAATAATAATAGGCTACTCACTTCAATACTGTAACATAGCTTTATGTCACCCTGCTACCTAGCAAGTTAATAGTGTTGTTACTTGCTGCCAAGGAGGCCAGCAGATAACGTTAAGTTAACCTTGCTCTTTTTTTTTTTTTTGTCACTGAACGACCGTAACCGAGTGGAGCACCAGAACCGCCCGCACCGAGTCCCTCAGTCCAGTGCAGTCCCACTCGCTAACTGGTCACCACTGGTCTGAAGCTAACATTAGACTATTAGCATTTGTTCAACAGTTATTTACTGTTCACGTTACACTCTGCTCCACTTACCACCACTGTCTTGCATTCTTTTTTACTTCCGCCTCTTTTTTCTTCACGTCTTGCTCCCAGGTGGACTCTTCTTTTTCCCTCGGCTTCATTAGAAACTCCCAGTGATAAGGTGCCTCATACAGGTTGACGTTAGCTGGGATCAGGTCCGGAGAATGACATGGGGCCCCGTTAGGGGGGTTTCCTACTGCGATGTCATTGCAAATCGACGCTATACGACGATACGGGGAGGGGGGTGCGGTCACTGCGGGTAGCGCATTTTGAGATATTTCTGTCGATAAAACTGCCCTCGGGTCCCGTCCCTCGGGGGCCCCCTAATGGCTCGGGGCCCCAAGCAGTTGCCTGCCTTGCCTGTTCACAAGTAGCGCCTCTGGACCCAGCACAACTGAAAGCCCTGTAAACCCCCCCCCCACCGCCACACTCTCTCCCCCTCCCTTCACACACGCACACAGCAGCAGGCAGGTCACTTACACACCCTCTCCCTCTTCACTACTGTCTTATTATTAGCCGTTAGCCGCAGCTAGTGGTTAAAAGCCGACGTTATAACTTTAACAACGTTATCAGGCAGGTGGACAAACGTCCTCTTTTGCCCGGACACGTCCACTTTTCACGTCCTGGCCGGCGTGACCGCGACGCGTCCGTTTTTTTTTTTTTTTTTAATGAAATCATGAATATGTCCGGTGTTTATTGGTTTTCATGGGACCGCGGACCCTGACAGATGCGGTCCGACACCCGGACCCGGCGCGTTAATTCTCAGTACCGGCCTGTAGGAGCCCATACAGATCCATGCAGAGGAGCTCAGAGGAACAGACAGCAGCCCCCTGCTGCAGCACAGTGAAGAGGCAGGTGTGTGTGTGTGTGTGTGTGTGTGTGTGTCTGTCTGTCTGTCTGTCTGTGTGTGTGTGTGTGTGTGTGTGTGAGAGAGAGAGAGAGAGAGAGAGAGAGAACCTACAGTAAAATACCCCCCCCCCCCTCCCTCCCCAGATAGGAAAGACTGTAAAGAGTAAAGTAAACAGCGAAGAGTCTGTGCGCGCTCCCGTGCCGGTGGCTTCGCTGGTTGCTGTAGTTACGCGCAGCGGCCGTCGCGTCACTGGCCGTTCTCATTAATCCTGCCCTATGATCCTTTAAGGTCCATTTTCATACTCAACTGCAGCACCTTGGTAGAGCTTGCCAGGTCACTTGACAGTCACCTCACCATTCCTATTGGCAAATGTTTGACTATTCAATTTGAAAACGATTTTAACCGTATCTTTTTTTTTTCTTTTTCTCATTTTGTCAGATCATGTCAGCGATCAAGATTGCCCTGCAGCAGAGCCAGAAGAGTGGCAGAAGGAAAACCCCTAAAGCAATGTCTGCAGAGGTGTCACCTGACTCCAAGTGTCCAATATGTTTGGACACATTCAACAACATTTCGTATCTGGACCTTTGCCTGCACAAGTTCTGCTTCCGCTGTATTCATGAGTGGTCCAAGAACAAAGCAGAGTGCCCTTTATGCAAACAGCCATTTAATTCAATTTATCACACTATAAAATCAGAACAAGACTTTAAAAAGTACGACTTACAGCCATTAGATAATGGCTCCTTTGGGACATTTGGGGGAGTGCGGTTTAGATACCGCACAACTCTCACTGGACTCAATCGACAGATGCGTGGAAGGACCTCTCCGCTTCCAGACAACGGAGTAATGTTTGAAGCCTCAACGAACACTGAGCAACAGCGGCAGGACCGTTACATCCGGCGCATGATGATGAGGCTGGCAGCCAAGAGGAGAGCTGCGAGTGAAGGCCGGGCAGTGAACAATGTCAGAGAGCGGGAGATGATCAACTTCAGGAGGGAACTGTACCGACAAGGGGTCAGGGTTCGGACTGTGCGTGATGGCGGCCGCTCACGTGACACCTCGGCTGAATTCTACCGAAGAAATCCCGCCTGCCTGCACAGACTGGTCCCCTGGCTAAAACGGGAACTCAATGTGCTGTACGGCTCCCATGGCTCTTTGGTTAACATAGTTCTGCACATCATCATGTCACGTTTAACACGTTATGATATGGAAGATGCAGCTATTCAGGAAGAGCTGCGGCCATTCATCCAGGCGCGGACAGAGCACTTCCTGCATGAGTTCCTCAGCTTTGCAAGGTCCCCCTTCAATATGGAGGCCTATGACCAGCATGCTGTCTACGACTGCCCAGCCCCTTCCTCAAATGAAGACAGCAGCTCCAACTCATCTGTAATAGCGATTTCAGAGGATGAGGAAAACTCTCTGGATCTGGATCCCTCACGAGACTCCATGTCCTCTCTGAGTCAGTCTGTGTGGGACGATGAGACACCTGGGCCGTCATATTCGACCACAGCAGAGCAGACCAGGACAGAACGTCTGTCAATCCTAGACTCAGACACAGACAGTAGCTCAGAGGAGGAGACGCAAGAGTTTGGGGGTTCTCCACAGCAAACGAGTCCCCAAAACCAAAGAAATATGACTCAGGGTGACGTTGACATCGAAGAGTGTTTGTCTTCTGACAACGAGGACTGTGTCATTGTCGGCTTTGTCAAGCCAACAGTAGAGAGGACTCCTGAGCTGGTTCAGCTCTCCTCTGACTCTGATGAGTTTGGCAGTGAAGATATTAAGGACGTGCCTCTTTTACCTCAACACATCCGCTTCTGCAGTGTCAGCCCTCCAGCTTCACAGAGCAGCGATCCCAGTGGGGCTGGACAGTCCGAAAATAAAGACACTGAGCAGTATTATCAGTTGGATTCAAAGGAAAGACGTAGCTCTCCGAGAGCTGGCAGACACAAGACTTCCAGTAAGTCAAACAGAAACGACACACATAGAGGTTTTGATGGTAATGAGAGATCTAAGGAGAGGAACTCGTCAAAGGACAGAGACCATAGGAGAAGGAGAAGGTCAAGGAGTAAAGAACGCAGACACTCTAGCAGGAGTCCAGAAATCTCCCAGAATAGCGTCAGCATTCAACCCAGGGAAAGAGATTATTCTAACTTCAGCGGCAGAGATCAGTATTCTAAATATGACAGCAATTACAGAAAGAAGGACAGCTATCAGAGCTACCACACATATCGACATTACAGCCAAGAGAGAAATGACAGTGGGCTGCATTATACAGAGAGACGGTCCTACTATTACAGTAGTCGCAAGTACTCAGACAGGCACTCATACTCTCGCTCCAGGAGCCGCAGCAGAGACTCGCGGAGACGGGGCCGTAGGCATTCTCGATCCTGCTCCAGCAGTCGCTCCCCTTCGGCAAGAAGGAGGTCCCACGATGATAAGCCCGGTGGAAAGAGAAAATACAAAACTCGACATTTAGAGGAACCGTCCAAAGACACACTTTCCAGACCCCAGCATGAAAGTGACTCCTCCACATTGTTAACAAAACACAAGAAGAAGAGTAAAGAGAAGCGTCGTAAAAAATCCAAAGAGAGGTCGAGAAAGACTAGCAGGAGTGTGAGCGTGGAACTAGTTAATGAGGAAAACTCAAACGAACGCAGCAAACGCCACCATAAGAAAAAGAAGAAACACAAGAAGAAAAGCAAAAGGCACAAGAGTAATGAGCGCATAGAGAAGCACTCACCTACAGTCATCACCATTGACAGTGACAGTGATTCTTTGGCTAATGACAATGTTACCCAGGCCAGCACTGCTGATAAGGACACGGCTATTGATAATACCACTGATGACCCGGTGGACCCTGACGCTCTTCCCTCTCTGCTCTAGTTATGGAAGTCATGATTCCCACTGCGTATGGTGGAAACAGATCGATTGCCGCTCAGCTGCTAATACCTGCCAGGATTATTTTATAAAACTGTTCATGGATATGAGGAATATGCATATCCCTAATAAAATACCACGATTGTCTCCACAGTGACTGCTCATTTAACTCTGGAATATGTGACGGAGATACATGTGTTAAACTGGAAAGGGATGATCATCGGAGGAAAGACTCAAGTTTTAGATTTTGATTGTGTTGACTAACACCTGAAACAATGCTTTTAAGTGCAACATGCCACTATAATACCAGGCACATCTGAGTGATGTTGGGAGTTTTACTTTTTTCAAGTGTCAATTCTTATTTCAGAAATTCAGTTCCTTAAATGAATGAATTTTATTTTTGCGAAGTACTCTCAGGGATAATGTTGGGTAGAGTAATTCTTTTTTTTGGTTCATAACTCAACTACATTCTTCAAAACAATTTGTACCAGGTGCTCATGGAGTAGTTGTTATCTACAGACTTTTGTATTGTATTTTATTTAAAAATAAAATGCATTGATCAATGCTGTGTGCTTTTTTGTAAATGTTGGTTTTGTGTTTGTTTCATGTATGACTATATAAAGTCAAACTGTTGTCAGTCCTATTAAGTATAGTTTGGCAGTACAATAGATCTTCAATATAACTGTAAATATGCATAAATTCATTGTTGTTCACATGCCTAGAGCTTGAGATAAATTACATTTTAAGACTGTTGCCTATAGGAAAATAAAAGTCATAAAAGTATCAAAATAAAAAAACTCAACTGCAATGATAAATCAATCATTTGATTAGTTTGGTCAACAGCAAATAAGATTGCAACTATTTTGATTAGTAAGAAATTCATGTAATTGTTTTTTTCTGAGGTACAACTTTTCAAATATCAGAATTTGTTACATATGACTGAACTGACAATTTTTGGGTTTTAGACTGATGGTCAGACAAAACATCTGAAGATGTCATCTTGAGCAGATTGAAATACAGTAATGGAAATAATCTTTGGCTGCAGCCCTAATTCTTGTAAAAGGAGACTATCTGATATACGACACTGAGCAGATGATTAGTGTGCTGAGAGAATATCCACCACACTTTACTTTATTGTGTCTTTCAGCTTTCAGTTAGATTAATGATAGTTAAAGCCAAGGTATACAACTGGGAAAGAAATACACAGTACATTTCTCTGCACAGATTTGTAGCTTTATTATTTATTATTACAGTTTACACTGTGGCATGTTGATATGGGAGCCGTAGTCACATTATCACCCTGGTACATGCAAGGCACTTCAATTCATCTGGGAGGGGTTCCTAGGTACAGGCCTAATAACAATATTGCAATACTTCCAGTTTTATAGATTTGTAGTTTTATCAGGAGAAGAAGAAGTCCTGAAATAACATGCCAGCTCAGCACAGTAACAGTTTCCTGCCTGGTTCTTGTATCGCCCAAAGATGCAAACAGCTGTTCACCTTCATTTCCTTAACCCCTTGTTCTTCTTTGTTAAATTCTATTGTAAGCCTGATTACCTAAATTTTATTTTATTTTTTATATAAAATTTAGTTTTAAAAAAAAATATGTGGGAAAGAGATTCATAGCAGTGTCACTGCAGCACTGATGGTTTACTTAAAAAAACAAAACAAAAAACAATTCTCTAAGATCAAAATGTTCTCAACCATGTTTATAAAATACATGGAATTACTATATTGCATTAGCTTTGTATGTTTTAGTCTATTACTACAAAACACACACCATTCTTCACTCAGGGTGCAGGCCATTTCAAAATATTAAATATGTTTTGGTTTGTCTGTTACGTGCCTTGTGTCCCTCGAGGTAAATTAAAATGCAAATAAATAGTGTAGTTTGTTTTGGGCAAGGTTCATCCGTTAAAAAGATAACGTAATTAACCTGAAACAACCAGTGAATGTAGATTTAGCTTCAAGCTTTTATTTTGAAAGCAAACAACCCAAACAGGAAGACAAATGTTTGTCCGTTGCTCTGACGGATGTTGTCAGCGGCAAGTGGCTATAAAGCTTCTTCCACAGGACTTGGTAATATCGTCACTTTTACAGGCAAGAAGACAATCGTCATGGCTTCCGCGGCTCCCATTAAGGTAAGAAATGAAACTTTAATATCACGTATTTAAATCCTGTTGACTGAACATTGTGCGTTTGGACACGCGAGCAGAGAGTAAATCAATGAGAAAGCATGGCTAGGTAGTACTGTACCACGCCAGATGTGCAGCTGTGACTAACCCAAAGTGCGGGAAAAAAGAAGCTCTGACATGTTAGCATCATTTTAGTACAAGCTACAATGTGCAGGCTTTAAAGAGAATGAGGTTATCTAAAAAGGCACAAGCTAACATGTGCAGGCTAACTGTCAGGCTTGTGTAGGTTTATGTGTGTTGTGTTGTACTAACCGTTTCAGACACACTTGCTGTGAAACGTGTTCAGACTGTAGCAGGCAGATGTCACCATGCTGTCAGACAGGAGTGAAAAAGTGTATACACGTCCCCAAGTAGAGAAGTAGCAAAGCCACAATGAAAACTTTCACAGAGTCACCACCAGTGCTGGAGTTCAGGAACATGTGCTCAGGTGAAATCCTCATCTTCAGCACCCCAAGAGCTCAGGCCACAACAAACTCCAGCTTGTTAGGGACTGTTTTGCTACTAGTCACCACTATCATCCTTCATCCTGGAGTCACTACTATCATCCATAGCAAGGGTCTCATAGATAGGAGGGTGGAAAGGAAGTGCAGATTTAAAAAACTACAACAGATTAAAATCAGCAAGGGATAGTACAAGATATTAATCACAATGCAGATTGTGGCATTGAGTATCACATATGAGTTTAACCTTTTATATGAAGTCAAGAGTGCTTAAAATATTTTGGTGTTTTACTTGTTGTCATTGATATCAGTGATCAGTCTCATCTGTATGAAAGTTATACTATTAAGAACATTTGGGAATGCTAGTGTACAAGACGTGTTGGTTAATTTTCATGATCATTTTGCTGTTTCAGAGAAGTCTGTTGTTTTATCCATCCTATATCAGTGTGAGTAGGATAAACAACAGAAACACCCACCTGTATAATGCAATGATACAATTCTGTAAGCATAGGGCAGTACAACTCCTCAACAACCTTATCATATATGTATGTATAGTAAAACCACCTGTCAGTATGACACAATAAATAAATGAATGAATGATCTTGATCAGACATATAATCATTGGGTGTAACCCTACAGTATTTGCATATGAAATGTAGTGAAGCTCATGTATATGCATGTTACTTGAGTAAATAGATTTATCTGTTGTTGACTATAAACAGTAAATACACTATGTACAAACACAGGCGGCTTACGGCCTTGCAGCGAAACGACAGCCTCAAGTCTCGTCATTAGAGTTGTTTGTTAATTGGAAATGAAACTGGGGTTCATTTGAATGTGTGCTCATATAGTTTGAGACTCAACTGTTTTTGTTGTTGTTGCTATTTTGTGTTTTTATCCTTGACCAAATTTCTCTATACTGAAAAACACAACTTAAAGTGTTTGTATTTATTTTTAAAGTGTTTTTTTTTTGGGATATACATTTAACTGTTGATATCTTTCATTTTTTGTCTAGATTGGAATTATTGGTGGTTCAGGACTTGATGATCCCGACATCTTGGAGGGAAGGACTGAACGCTACGTTGATACACCTTATGGAAAGGTTAGTGAATTTGTAGATTGAAGTTTCTTTGAAACTGCTCTACAGACATTTTTTCATCAGTTATATAATTCTTGAAGCTACTGTTCATAATTGATTATCCTTCTCTTCCTAAACAGCCATCTGATGCCCTGATACTGGGGAAGATTAAAAATGTGGAATGTGTGCTCCTTGCAAGGTAAGAAAGGTTGCTTGGTATGCTTTACCTTAAAATGTGTGAAATTTGTTTTCTGTTGGCACCATCTAGTGGAAAAGCATTATTAAATATACTTATTTGATCTACTGGAGCAACTGGATTGTTTCTTGCATAACATTTCAATCAATTTAAAAACTAGAGACACGTGATCTTGGCTGTGTGTTTTCATATTTTTCTAAATTAACTTAAATCAGTGTTAACCATGTTTATCTCTAATGCTGCTTTTTCTTATCTCTAGGCATGGGAGACAACATACCATAATGCCATCCAATGTGAATTACCAGGCCAATATTTGGGCACTGAGAGAGGAGGGCTGTACTCATCTGCTGGTCACCACGGCTTGTGGCTCTCTGCGGGAGGAGATTCAGCCAGGAGACATTGTCATCATAGATCAGTTCATTGACAGGTGAGTGTGACACAGAGGTCATGGCTCAAGTCTTTGTTTTTGTTTTGCTTTCATATTCTCCCGGGACTAAAATACTCTTAACAGGATAAATGTTTTGGCCAAAAGGAACAGGAATAGGAAGAGGAAAGAAAATAATAGAAGGGAGTTCTCAGGGGATTTATACAGTTCTTTTATTGTATTATTACCCAAAAATGTTTTTGTTTTCAAAATCCATTCACATATATTTTTATTATGACCTTTTTTTTTTAAGGGCTTACTGGCAAAACTTAAAAGGAGGTTCTTTTTTTTAAATGCGGCAGTAAAAGTAGTAGGTACAGACAGAGTTGGCTGTCAGTTTTTATACAAAAAAATATTCTTCAGCTCCTGGTAAATGCTAATATTCAGACTGAATTCAACATGCACAGTCTGACAGCTTGAAGCAGTTTGTCTTGTAATCCAACAGGTGGTGCTCTAAATCTTCAGTATCAGTATGAACTAAAGCATGCCCCACTGACCTATAATATTAGTGGGTTGTCAGCAAGTTTAGGGACAGTAAGTGCAAAGCCAGTCTGAGTGGCCAATCGCCACAATAAAACATCTGAGAATCAGTGTGTGGAAGTGTTTCGGGTTCTACTCCATTGATGGGAAATTAACTAATTGGACAAAGCTGTTTGTCAACTTTGTCAAAGTGACTCTCTTACGCTACAACAACAAAACTACTGTCTAATTAGGCACCAGTTAGACAGCAGATGCACTTAGATGATAAACTTGTTTGACTGCCCGCTGTTGGCACAGCCAGCTCTCGACACACAAGAAAAGAAACTTAATTGAGACAAAAGCTCTATTCTTCATTGCAAACTTTACACTTCTGTCAAACATATCTGATGTGCTTCATGTTTGTTTTCCATAAAATTAAAGACGCTATGAAAAGAACCAAATTCTTGCTCATTCCACAAAGATCAGCTAAAATGGACTGAACACAATCACTGGCACTCCTTAGGAGTGGTGATGTGAATGGATTGTAATGAGATTTCCAGCAGACTGTTGTCCTAAATTAATGTCACGCGTGTCTTTAAACTCACAGTTAGACATTCACCCCACTTAAATGGAGAAAACTCGTCATTGTGCTTTTTATTGTCATTGTGCGAACATGGACAGGAGAAAGAAAAGAGGCGTTGTCCAAAGAGATAAGGAAGAAAATGTTTGTGCAGCTGATGTTCTGGACCGCATTTGCTAAGGGTTTTGCTATTTCCTATTGGTACTGTACCTCCCTTGATGAGGCAATGAGAGGAAAATTGCTTACCGATCAAATAGAGGGATTAACCTGTTCCGCCAGATGGTTTGTCGCACAGAATTGTCTGCAAAGTCTTTGTTGTAAAGTGTTGGGGGAGAGATGGCAGGCGCTTCCACATATTTGGCAGGTGATTGGTTGAATCATCTGTCTATCATATGATGCTGCAGCAGCGGGCTAAAGAGCTGCAGCAGCGGGCTAAAGAGGAAGCGCAACATAACAACAAACTGAAGCCTGAGGAGATTTGAAAACTAGTTCGCATTCTTGCTATCTTTGTGAGGAAGATATGCACGTAAAAGCCTCTCTCACAAATACTACAACTGTTGCTTCTGTGTCACTGCCATAGTTCCTCGCTCGACGGATGCAGATTAGTCCGAACCACTGTGGTTTGGCCACAAGCAAAAAGCTTGACAAAATCGATTCCTGTTATCCAGCTGCCTTGCAATGTTAATTTTGAATGTTGGAAAGGGAACTGAAGAAATATATTACAAGTTCACCTCCAAGGTCAAGGTAGAATAGTGTCCACTTACACTTTGCGTCACTTTCTGAACGAGAGTGAGAAAGTAAGATTTATTTTCGGCCATTTTGCCCTTTTGACAGGGGAGAAGTAGACAGAAAAGACAGGAGACAGAGGGGGTGTGGGGGTGGCATGCAGATGGGCCTGACCAGATTTTGCCATGTTCTAATGGCTATTTCCAGCACGGTAATGCACCATGTTGCAAGACAAAAGTCATCTCAAACTGCCTGCCATGGGTATGACAATGAGCGCAGTGTACTCCCTGGTCACCAGATCTGAATTCAATAGAACACTTCGGCATGTGCTCAAACAGGAGATTGGCAGCATGAATGTGCAGCTGACGAATCTGTAGAAATGATGGGATGCAATCATGTGTACGTGAAACCGGATCTCACAGAAATGCGGTTGAATTCATGCCATGGAAAATCTTTGTCAGCGTTAATATGTTTCTAATTTTACAGAAGTAGTAACTGAATGTACACTCATTACAAGCTTTACAACTCCTATTTTTGTAGGTGTGTCAAAAAGTAATTATCACATTCAATTATTACGTTGTGCGAGAAGGTAACTTATTATTATGTAACAGTCGTACAAGAGGTGTCACTTTACAACAATTAGAGCAAACTCCATTCATGTTACTGGGTGAAAAGAGTGTCGAGGAGGACTTGACTTGCTGAGTTTGACACACTTGTCAAAGCCAATATTTGTTTTCCATCCTGTCTAGCAGGAAGAAAAAAAAACTATTAACGTCTGTTTGATATTTTGTCGAGCTCTCAAGTGTCGCAGATTGCTTGGGGCTCGAGAGTGAAAAGTGTAGTTGCTGTGACATTTTACCTATGGGAACTGTTACTACTAATATGGTGACAGAGCTTGAGGAGTTTGAAAGTTTGCTACAGAGATATTTTTGTAAACGGCTGAAGTTCCTTCCTGTCTGTCCATGTTCTGTGTTAGTGTATCACTCTGCATGTGGCCAGTTCTCATTCATTCATTTCACTGGGCTAATGTCATCTGTAAATCACTCGGTTTTAAAAGTGAATCAGTTTTGTCTATGTAATAAGTACTACTGCTGTTATATTGTACTTGAACCAGTTATAATTATTGTTTTTTATAATAATTTATCAAATGAAAATGTCATGATATGACAGGTGTCACGCCTAGGGATGAACCGTCAGGGTGTCATCATCACTGTTATCACAGAATTTGCACATCCTCTCTGCTTCTTTGGAGCTTTCAAAAAACAAAACAAAACCTCAGGTCACTGTGCTGTCTAACCTACAGCTTAACAGTTTCGGTTCATTCGTACTCCTCTGAGTCATTTTTAGCTACAGCAGAGGCCGATTTTCAGCGAAAGATATTTGAAAAACATCCACTGCATGTACCACTGCTGCGTGTCCAGGGAGACAAACACAGATGGCGACTAACTGATGAAGCCAGTGGTACAGCTAGCAGCTAAACAGCCAGATATTGCTCTCGGGAGTTACTTTACTTTATTTGTTTATTTAGTCGGGACAGTGCATATTAATGGACAGTGAGTGAACTACTCACTGTAAATACACTGGATTTAGCACTAATGCTAAACTACATCCATAGTCCCCAAAACAATATATATATATTATATATATATTACTGTTGCGATTGACATGATTCATTGAAATATAAATATATAGTATATATCTATACAGTTGTGATTGACATGATCCGTTGAGTTATAAAAATATATGTATCTATACAGTTGCGTTAGACATGATTCATTGAATTATAAAACATACAATTACACATGCTCGGACTAGATTTACTTTCACCAGACTGAGCAAGTTGGTAGAAACCAGAATAAAGAGAGTGAATAATGGACTTCTATTCACCAGGAGGCCACAAACACAACTCCAAAAGAATTATAATGTTTTTTATTTATTTTTATTTATTTATTTATTTAAAAAGGACAGTGTGCAGTGACATTAGTTATTGAAACAATAAAAAGTGTGTACTTCGTAAGTGACATCTACACTATATCGGCTCACCATTATGTTCACAAGTTGTTGTTTGTTTCTCTGATGCCCTCAAGCGAAAATGAGTATCTATATTTAGTTGTTGTCCTTAGACAAAACACCACCTTTCTAGTGATCACACAACATGATAACAGCAGGTACTCTGTCTCAGTGTCTTGAATTGCAACAGGTGATTCTGAACACTTCCTTCACAGTTAAAACACTGGTCAGGTTGAGAATATCCCATCAGAAAAACATACTTTCTCAGCAGTATCTGATCTCAGGCCGTGCACGTTTGTTCGTACGTGTGGTATACAAGGAGCGTGACCCTGTGGGAAGGTTGTGCTGTCGTAGTCGGCTGATGGCACAAATTCCATTCAATAACTCAATATGTGAGTGGGAGAGGTGCTCTTTAAACAGCATGGCTTATTTGTTAGCAGTGAGTTGGCTGAACTGAGAATGAATTGAGTAGTAAACTGTCTTCCCATTGTTGTGTTGGTGTGTTACCCTGTACTCTCATGCGCATGTTTATCATGCTGTCTGTGGCTTTGCTTGCGAGCGCTGGTGAAGCCAGTGAATAGCCCGACTACCACTATCAAGCACAGCCACGATCTATTTATCAGAAATGAGGAAGTTGCTTGCTGGGACCTGCTCAGACTTGTCCCGCAACATGTGACAGCTTGTTTCTGAAGGCTTCACTTTATTGATGCCAAAACTGTTGTCATGACCTCTGCTTACTTGTTTTCTGTGGTGACTACAGACCAAGCACTTGGTTGTTTTTACGGATGTAGGTTAGCGCTCCTGGCGCCTGTTGAGTTTTAAGCTTTACAGTCTCACACACAGGCCTTAAAATGCTTTTTGTTCCAAATCCTTTTTTAAGTTTGACCTTTTTTTGATTGAGATGATCTTGTTTTCATTTTCGCATTGGTTTGTGCCCTTAAAAAATGCAGAATTTCCTGCTCTGGATCGAGTCACACCTCAACACAAACATTTATTTAATCCAGTTGATCTGGATGTACGGTATGTGGTTAATTATGAGATGAAACAAAATGACCTCATCTAGTTTAGTGATAATGAGACTGTTTTTTTTGTTTGTTTGTTTTAAAAAAAAAAAAATCTCATTCTGCTTAACATAAATATTAAAATAATCTTCTTTCTATCCATCCAATATCCATCCAAATATCCATCCAAAAAAAATCGAATGCGTAGGTTGACTGTAGCACATGCTTTTTGCATTTTAGGAATTTAAAAAAAATATTTGATAAGTGTAGTCCATAAATATCCATTCAGCATTCAGTGCAACAGCGATTCTGAAATGACACGGCTAATGAAATGCCAGGCCGAGTTAACTTGCCCTCTATAGCATAAACAAGCATTGTACCCGGCTCATGGTTTATGCCACACACTAGTGTTATTGATTTTTCAGCAGGGTGGAGCTGTGGCTGAAAATAGTTAAGCACGTTAGTCGAACAGTGTCACGGTTATGAGTAAGAGATAGGGTTGGGCAACAAACTAATAGATCACTGTTGATGGAAAGATGCATATTTTGGATGTCTGAGATAATTGGTATGACTTGCTAAGCCCTATGAAAACATAAGGAATGCAGTGTTGTGCCGTGAATGAGCACTGACTGGAGATCAACCTTTTTTTTTGATCAAACTACAGCACAAACTTTATTATTACTGAACCCTCATGAAATCCAGTGTTTACAGAGGAGGCCTGCGAGGCTGCTGGCACGCTCAGGCACTTCGATACTCTTCGGTCAGTGGGCTAAGTGAGTCAGTCCCTCTGTGGTCCTGAACGGCCTCCATAAAGAGGTGGGGAGGCAGACTGGCGCTGTGCCTGTGGGAACCCCACTGACTCAGCAGAGCTGGAAACTGGAGTAAAGTTGTCGGCATGAAGATGGAGAGCAGGGTGCTGCTGTTCTCTAAATGCTTTCATAGTCCTAGATAGCTGTGAAAGGACCATTCATTCATAGCATTCAAATAGGTTATTAATAGAAACAATTCAGCCACTCATGTAAAGCAAACATGTAGTTTATTACCAACATTGAGGCTGTTTTTTATTAAAATTATAAGTAACACAGAATACACTTGCTGCTTGGTTCATAATATTATTTCATCTTCATGTTGACAAAAGTTTGTGTCCACCAGTGTTCGTATGTTGTCTTTTTAGGCTCTCGAAACAGTCAAAACATATCAATCTAAATCATTACTTAATGTGGGTTAGGGTCATTTGGAACAACTGAACACAAGATCATTTGTAATTTGTAATTGTAATTTGTAATCTTGATACTTAATCTTTGTGCTTCCCATTCATCTCTTTTTGCCAGGACAACCAAGAGAGCTCAGACACTGTTTGACGGACAGGCCTCCAGTCCTCCAGGTGTGTGTCACATCCCCATGGCCGAGCCTTTCTGCAACAGGACCAGAGAGGTGAGTCTACAAATACCTGTACATGTATCCCATGTCACAGATGTGTCTTCCTGCTCTGTCTGAACTTGTTTGTTCTAAAATGTAAGTTTTAATGATTTTAATTGATTGTGGTAATTGATTTTTTTTTGATTACCCCAAATTTATTTTCAACCATATGATATATTATGATAGCAAACAGGATTAATGTCTTGTGTTAACAAATAAAATGTATGAATAGGTTAATCATTGCACCTCATACATTACATGCATTATTTTGAAATGATTCTCTTTAAAATGAAAATAATGATACCAACAATAATATTGCTGTTGATGCACAATTTCTTTCAACAGTATTCATTAGTCACCAAAATGATTAAGTCCACAAAAAGCATCTTGTGTTGCGGGCAGTTCTATTTTTAGGATACATATCTGCTCCCCTAGTCTGCACACAGTCTACAGATCAGCAGATACCATACAGCTTAGCAGGCGGTGATTTATTTATCTAACACAACAGTCCAGATGAGTTGAATAACCGTTGAAACCATGTGAGCAGCGGGTCCCTTCTCCTTCGCTGCTCCTCCTCATTAGCTTCATTGGAGACGCTCATTAGCTCTTCTGTCGTGGTGCAGGTTCTGGTGGAGGTGGCACGCAGCCTGGGCGTCAAGTGCCATGTGCGAGGGACGATGCTGTCTATCGAGGGGCCCCGCTTCTCCTCGCGGGCAGAGAGCCTGATGTTCCGGCAGTGGGGGGCTGACGTCATCAACATGACCACCGTGCCAGAGGTGGTCCTCGCCAAGGAGGCTGGCTTGTGCTACGCCAGCATTGCCATGGCAACAGACTACGACTGTTGGAAGGAACACGAGGAGGCGGTAAGTGGCAGGCTGGAGGTCCTAACACCCACATTTTGTTACCACGGCATCTCTAGTGATTTGTTGTGTCTCGTGAGTCAGTGTTGGTCCACGGGGGCGATGCACGGTTGGGTGACATCACATCCTCCTTGATCTTTGTTCGTTTTACTATACAACAACCACAAAATATACATTTTTTATACACTACTGGAATTGAATTATCATCGGATTTTATTTATATCTCTCTTTTTGACCCCAAGCTTAGCAAAACAGGATAACTTTTGTTATATATCAGCTGCATATGTCATCTTAGTAGGTCATCTGGTTTTCTACTTTTATCTTTTTCTCAGTGACCAACTTTCCAGATGGAGTATTGCAAACATCTGAATCACTGCCTACATCTTTACAGGCAGTGATTCAGTATGTAACAGTTATTTACCATATGGGAACATTGAGCCAAATTTACAGGCAGAATTAGGAACAGGGGCATCATCCTTCTGGGCTCGAGCCAGATCTCCCTCTACTTTCCGCTCTCTCTGCACACACACTGAGCAAATCTTTCTATATTGTTTGTATATCTGTGGCCAGGCCACTCCATACCAGAAATTCCCAACCCAGGGTCCAGGAACCCCTCTGGGCTGAAGACGTAACCGGGCTCAGCAAAAACAAATTCCTCAAGATAAAATTGTGCTGTGTCATTAAAAGTCCTTGTGCCAAGCTGCGCAATAAAGCAATTATTGCACAATTAAACGGTATCCTCCCATGTTAGCTCTGATATGATTGCAACACCACAGCATATCAAAGTAATAAGGACTGGTAGATAAGATGGCCATGTCCACAAAAACATGCAGGAGGCTGAAGGTCTATTCTCTATGAGCAAAACAAAAGTTGAAAGAACTTATCTGGTTGCTCTAGTAGGATTTTTCTGAAAACAAACAATGATATTCATTCACTGGTGATTTTTGGTTGGCTTTGTATGAAAATATCGTGCTTTGAAGTATACCATTCTCAGGTTTTGCCACAGAACATTTTAATCTATTTTAATTTCTTAATTTTATTGTCTTTTTTTTTTTCTTCTAGCTTTTAACAAAAATATTCATAATATTGTGGTGATTGCTTTGCTTTGGAAGATTTCTAAAAACAGGGACAACAAAAGAGGAAACATTTTGTTAGAATAGCTCTGTCATTTTTGAGGCAGTCCTGTTGAAAGTTTCTGTTTTTCCATCCTCCTGCAGCCGATTAACAGAAGAGTGTTCAAGAGTGGTCGACTGTAGGGAACAAAAGAGCTTTTGTAATTGTGAAGACTTTCAGTTATTTGAAATACCACGTTGAGCTTTCTTTGCATTGCCTAAAGATACACATCACTAAAACTTAATAGCATTAACAAGAAAAGTGTTTCTAGATCAGATATCTTTCACTTGTTTTCGTCTGATAGAATGGCTTTTTGCCATTCGTGCTTCATATCAGAGTGTCTGTGGCGTCTTATGGCTTCTGAGTGACCTACTCTCTGTCAGACACTCTGGATAATACAGTTGATGTTTACTGCGTGTGGGCGAGTTTCGCTTATTTGTCACTGATCCAGCCCAACTCACAACTCCACTTCCGAGTTCCTGCAGCTGACCTCTTCCCCCTCCTGTTGCAGAACACTCGCCACATCCTTCCGCCCCCCCCCCCTCCTATCTCTGCTCACTCACAGCCTCATACTACCTCCTGCCCGCCCCCTCCTTAACCCCCCCCCCACGCCAAAAGGGAGCTTGCCTTGCCAGCCTCCGGTGGAAGCCCTGCCAGAGGAGGCTGACTCACACTGAGTCATCAGCTTCACTGTCTTCCAGGCGAACGCCACAAAAACATGAACCCAGTCATTGAGTGTGACATGAAAACAAAGCAAGGGAAAGCAAAGGGAAGGGTTAATGAAGGGTACAGGAGGTAAAGTGGAACACAGGCCGGAAACAGTGTTGCAACTAACTGTACTGTGCACTGTAAGTCTGCCTTAATAATAATCATTCATAAGAATTATTCACAAGATATTATCACAGCATTTCATGATGATTTACAGGAATATTACTGACCGACTGACAGAGGCCTCGGTTTCTGCATGTGACCAAAGCAGACGAATAAGCATGGACGTCTTGACTTTTATTTCCCCTTTCCTATGTGGTATTAGTCATGTGAATAATGTGATGATTGCTAATATACTAGACAAAGCAGGTGAAATGTCTGAAGATGATAGTGAGTCACTGGTGTACAAGGCACAGATGGATTCCAGAGAAACGGCAGTCTGCCCGCTCGTGACATCTGCACCACTGCACTCTTGTTGTCTTGACAACGACAGTATTTCTGTGGTTTACTGTCAGCTCCAGCTGCAACTGTTGTGACTTAAGTGAACATGAGATGAAATAAAGTTTTGCTTGTGTCATTACACCTCTGGAATAGTACGACAAATCAGTGTTTAGTGGAGTTTAAAGTGATGATATGACAAGAATCATCATCATTTGACAAAATTCAGTTGTTCACTAGTAAAAGAGTTATCCTCTTCAGGCAATTCCCATGTAATAATCATGTAATTGAAATAATGTTCTTTATAATTTTTTATAACAAATATAGCAAATGGCAAATTCCATGAAAACACATGAATAACACTTTAAATGATTTGGCCTTTTAAAAGCTAAATGTACGTACCTATTTCCTCAATACATGGTGTGGCTTGTGGCTGATTGCCTCTGACAAGCTTGGGAGATACTTCAGAAAGTATTGACAGACTATTATTTATTTATTTATTTATTTATATATATTTGCTTTGGCTAGACATTTGATCACAATAGTGTATAAGAATTTGATCCTTAAAAGTAATCGAGAACAGTTGGGAAACATCTGATACTACGCTGCAAGTGTAGATATATTATTGGGAAATAAAACGACTGACGCAAAGTAATATTTATATCATTTAATCATTGTTTTTTTTCCTTGTCTTTTTCGCTTGTCCTAGGTCTGTGTTGACAATGTCATGAAGACGATGAAGGAAAATGCCAACAAAGCCAGCAGTATCCTGCTGACTGCGATCCCACAGATTAGTCAGATGGACTGGGCTCAGACAATAAAGACCTTGAAGGTAAGTTGTCAGCTTTATGAGGAATCCTTTCCACTCAGCACGTCTTAAGAGATGTTGCGAAAGAGGGTCTGTTTACCCTCTATCTGCCTATTGTGAACTGACATCTCCTTTATAATGACATCTGTTTCACTGCACTACCTCTTAAACTTTGTTTTACAACAGTAATCAAACCAAAACACTACCTGTTTATGAAGGGGATTATACTCACAACCATAAGAGCCAGAAGTGAGCCATGAGCAATTTCATTTTTTTTTTTTTTTTTTAAAAAGAGACAGTGCACATTGATCAACATTTCTGAACAGAAAGTAAATATGCCCGAATTAGCTGAGGGTTAGTTTTCATCGGCAGTCCCTTCGCCAGATGGTAATAGACATGTTGATAATAATTCAATAAATAAAACCAATTAAAACAGCATACATTACATAGATTAGACATTAATCCATGCAATGTAATTGTGTTGCTTTGCAATAACAATAACCAGAAAACATACAGTAACGTATATTACTGTCTCAATTTGATTTATGTGGTCATAAATATATGGCATGCACAATAATAAACGTGTGATAACACATGACTAATGTGCGTTTTACACTGGCTGCAGCCTTAAAATCTATTTGCAAGTTTTGATTACTCCTGAAGTACTTTTTGCAGTAAGGTAAGTAGCTCAGTTTCTATATAGAACTTATCTTTGGGGAAAAGTGTAGTGTTAGGTCTACACTGTTAGTATTTGATTTTTGGTAGTAATGGATCGATCAGGTGGGATTGAACTTTTCCAACTTTTGTCGAGAAAATTTACTTCAATATAAACTTTTGGCCCCAGTCCCCTGAAACATACGTCGGACAACTTTCACATGAGCTAAACTTAGTCCTTGTTGTTTTGTATATCTGTGACATGTACATGGAGGAGAAAAAAAATGTTTTGTTCCTTCTGTTTGCAGTCAATGGCACAATCTTCAGTAATGTTACCAAAACACTAAGGGTGTAAAAAACACAAAGTAGAAAAGGATATGGAACCCAGACACCACCTGCACCAACTCCGACACGGACAACAGACTCAACCCTGTGGATTTATCATCAGTGAATCACGAAACAAGAAAGTGCCTCACATAAATAATGCATGTGCAGTGTCTCCAGCCAAAGTTTCATGTTTTTTCTTGAGTCACTATACTTATAAAACCCCCTCTTCGTAGTGATGAGCAAGAACAATGAACAATCCAGTCACATGTTTATGGACAAACATTTCAAAAGATTTTAAATCTTCTTATGACAATACTGAATATTTTTTGTGGATTTATATTTTTTTGTGGTTGGTAAACAATTCAAATTCATATTTGTTGCAAGTAAACCATTGGTGTCTTTATTGCTGTCGATGCAGGATATAATAAAAATGCTTTTGCAAGTTTAGCACACAAATACTTTGTTAATTGCCTTAGTCATAATTAATGCTAATCATAATTTTAAACGTTGAATCTGTTGTCTTCAAACCTATACATACACTTAAGCCAAATATAGTTAGGATACAACTCATGTTTATATCATGGCTTATCAGTGCACATTTTTTTTTATATTTTGTGAAATACTCAAGTTTATTTCTCCTTCATGACTGTTTTATGTGCTTCATGACTCAAAACTGAACAGCGTTGCATTTGTATTTCAAATCTGCATGGCACATGCTAACCTTTCCAACGATTATTAGAGTAGTCTTTGGAGTACTTTTGACAAATATATACTGTCTGTCTGCATATACTGACACAGACACAGGTGAGATGCTTTTTTGCACACCTAACGTTTGATATACTGTATGTTTCATGGACCACATCGTCTCAAGAAATTAGCATATTTGTAGGAGTGTTCGGCTGCTGCTCAGTTTAGATGATTGATTCCTTTTTTGACGCATTGTGCAGTGAAAATATTTAGTCTCTTTGGTATTCCCTCTTTGTTGCCTTTTATCTTTATTATGAACATGTTAAGCATAAATTGACTCTAGAGAGTACAGAGATTGTGACTATTCATACACCTGTGTTGTGTTAAATCTCACAGCAAATTAGACTGAAGTATCTCTCAATTAGCAGAGTAATTTGTCATATACAGTGTTAAGTGAAATGCAGAATGGCATGCTCTTGAACCTGTGCCTGTGGGGATGGAAAAGCCAGTTCAGAATTGTCATGAATTTTTGCCGTAAATACATTTTTTCCATTGATTTCATTACCTAATTACAGTTTAAAAACGGCCTCCTGTTTTGGACTGGCTGTAACTGATTTTACTCTTGTTACAAAAACAGTTAACTGGTATTCACCTCCTGTACATAAGCGTGTGGCTTATGGACAGGAGGTGAGTCAGTAAACTAATAATATTATGTCAGTAACACAGTGTCACAGAAGTGAAACTCTACCTCAGAGACAAACGGCAGCGTTAAGTTTTCTGCATGAAGCCATAAAGATGGCTAATCCGAGCTAATGATTAACTCCAGATGAAGGTACCTGCATTCTGTAGCCCATTTCATGAATTATGTCTAAAATAGTTTCTCTTCTACTATATCATTATCCAAGGCATCCATATACATTAGACATTAATAACTCCTGTTATTCCAACCCTTCCTGTTCCAACCCTTCCTGTGTGTAATTGTAATCTGCCATGCTTTATGCATAAAGTCACTTGCTTTAATACTTCTGTTACACAAAAATCAAGTTATTCATCTGATGTATCTTACAGAAAGGTCAAACTTCTGTCAAATAAACTCTATGCAGTAAGATGTTAAAAAAAAAATGTGTAGAAGCATGTTTTATTTCCACATGAACTGAAAATCGCCTCTAACTTTTCAGTGAAAATAAATAAATAAATGAATGAATGAATCAGTGATTGCATCAGCCTTGGTCTGATTGGTGTGTTTAAGAGCGAAGTCACCTGATGCCTGAGCTTCAGTTTAAAATGATAGGAGCCTTCAGCCTTATATCTATTAGGCATTTCTTCTATGTCTGTTCTATTTTTGAACCAATCCAAAGAAGCCATCAAACTTTTAGTTTTTTTAGAGTTACAACCCTGGTGTTACACTTGGCTAGTTCTTCCAACACCAACAAAGTCATCCAGAAATTCTGTGGGGCATAGATCACTTTTTTGTTTCATGAAACACTTCACAATAAATCTTAAGAAGTGACATTTTATTAAAGTGCATAAAACCCGAGATCTGGTTATCATTTGTACAAACAGGAAAAGGGATTTTTGTCTCTGCGGGTTAGAGATTATGCTTACAGAAAAGTGCATCAGTAGGACGTTAATATTCAACGTGCAAAAATATTTACAATATCACAATATCACATCTTAAATATAATAACATAATATTTATTTTGGTTAAATATTGGACATGGATACAGCTCCGTTTAAACTTCGTTAATCACATCTGACAATGGACAACAATCCTTTAAATACATTTATACTGTAAAAAATAAAGTGGATTGCTGCTTATTATGGGACTATCTTAACAATACAACGGTGTTAAAAGTGTGATATAACATGATTATGTCGCTCCTGAATAGCGTTTAGACCGTTATGTCTACTTAATCGGGTAATTTGTCATATCAGCGACACCGTACCAGTAGATAACCCTGATTTCGTTAGAAATAAAAATAAAGACGCCTATTGCTGCTATAAACGGACAAATAAATAAAGATGTATTTCGCAGCAGAGCAGTCCCTGTGTAATTTAGGGCTGCGGGCCTCTTCTCTTCTTCAGGGCCCGTTCTCTCCCAGCTCTCCGTCCCCACTCTGTAAAAGCAGCATGGGAATAAAATCAAATCTCACGGCATCACAGAGGGTTTTTTTTTTTTTTTACAGAGACTCCAGGAAAGTGACCACGTCTTTACAGTCGTTCGCTCGGGCCAAATCAATAGGCCGACAGTTTGTATTGTCCCTGGCCTGCGGGTCCGCCCGGTATTCCACCAAAATCCGCACAGTCTCCACAAAGCCGGTCCGCGCCGCGTCGTGCAGCGGAGTGGACCCGGTGCTCCTGTCCGCCACGTTGGGATCCGCTCCGTGCTTCAGTAACACCTTAGCCACCGACGTGCTCGCCATCATCATCACCTTTATAAGAAATATAACCGCGAGTTAGAAACCCATCTCTGCCTCATTATACTTTAATATACACCTATAAACACATAAAAGCCACAGAATCTCTCAGAAGAATATTAACGACCGAATGATCCGCCTGCAGTTAAATAAACCATATTCATTTAATATAGCCTATGTATATGCTTTTTTTTTTTTTACAAAGTTTTTTTGCAGTGACTATGGATTTGGCGCATGTGGTAAATCACATTATTAAGACCCCCTCATTCAAAACTGTACTGAAATGACGCACCAGATAAAAGTTAAAGCGAATGAGGCACAGAATAAGATGTAGATTTCATTATCACTCATTAAGAACAATAAACTTTATTCTGTACCAATATTTGCAGTGCAAACATGGGAATGAAAATGCAATGCGAATTACTGCCATTACTCGTCCAGCATCAAAGTTCCACATCAAGTATGACTTGCACAGCAGGCTTTTAAAACTGGTTACAGCTTTAGTTTCGTTTTCCTTTATCTCATAGAGACATTATACTCTAATAATTTGACTTTCTTTTATTATTATTTTTTTAACAAAAAGGAGAGTTGTGGTTTTCCTCTTCACAGATACAGAGGCGACCACTGCAAGATGAAGTTTTAGGGGTTTCATGCACATTTTGAGATGCCTCATCCTGTTTTTTTTCCAAAGAAAAAAGTTATTTTGGTTTAGGATGATATTAGTCAGAAGGCTGAATATCAGTGTGTATTATAATGTCTATTTCCTGTTGTTTTTTCTGGAAAGAAAAACAAGGATTGGTCTTGCAGACGACAGTTTTTATAGGCGAGTTGTGAGATAGTAATTAAGAATAGAAAGCATTATAAAGATAAGGATAATTTGTAGACAACTCGACTATAATAGTGCGCTGGTCCTCGCCTAGAGACGTGACATTCAGGCCTAAGTATCACTTACATAGTGCGTAAAATTAAAAGTGATGCAAAGAGACTTTTTCTAATGTTAATTTTAATTCGTTGTGAAATGTAAAAAAAAAACAAACAAAAAAAAACATGTAGTTTCGACTTAGAGTCTAAATTATGTGAGAAAATAAAATGCATAAATGATTAGAAAATGATGTTGTTAATCAAAATGAATAAGGCCGAAGTTTGATCCACTCACGGGACCGTGCGTCATTTTTAGACGAGTTGCTTTTTCGGTAAATAGGCCTATCTTTAATAACCTACACTGGTTGAAAATTCATTTCCTACATATGAACACTACTGGTTGTCATTTGGAGAGGTTCGTGCTGATGAAAAGCTTTCAAGTGAAAGGTGAAACGGGGTTGTTATGAAGCGGAGGAAGTGCTCGTCTGGTGACACTGACCTGTAGAGCGGTTCGTCCAAAACAGTTCACCCCGTTAACTCGCGCTCCCTGCCGCAGGAGGAGATCCTCCACACGCGCCGCGCTGCCCCTCGCTGCGGCTGTAGTCAGCTCATCCTCGACGGTCATCGTTGTCGCCAGAAAACTGCAGCGATAGGCTCCGTGACAGATTGCCTTTTTGACAGGTAGCTCGTCGCCTTGATGCTTTAATGGACTAAAGGGAACAGCTGAAAAGATAAATAGCCGAAATAATAATAATACAAATAAAAAAAACAAGCCGCTGAGCGCGTGGTGAATTATCACGGCTCAGCGTGTGTAGCGGAGGTTGGTCCACAACTGTCCCCGCGGGCTGGTCAGTTCGTCCGAGCCTCCGGTTGTCTCGGTCGGATAAGTGAGCAGCGCATTGCCTGTCCGGCGCTCAGTCGGTGTGTGTCTGGGCTTGCCTGCCTGTGTTTTGAATGGGTGACGTCAGCGTCTGTTGCTGCTGCAGTGGCGCGATCGTGCGCATGCGCCGCTGCTGCCGCTGCTGTTTGGCTGCACAGCAGAGTCACAACGGTTTGTTATAGCCTACCTATACCTCCTTATCCTGAAACGAGATGACGGAACCGACAACAACAACAACAACAACAACAAAGAGTACTATTTCAATATAAGCACGTGACCGTCTGAGGAGGAAAGCAACAAGTTGGGCCACAAGTAGACTAGATAGACACTTATTATTGGATGAGTGTTTCCATTCTCTGGTAGCTACTACATTGTAAGGAAGGATTCTACTTAGGCTACTCCACTACATTTTTAAAAATAACTTTGGTACTTACAGATTAAGATTAATCGTATGTTTATAATCAAATAAATGGTTACTACTACACATTAAGACAAGGCTTTATTGATCTGCGTGGAGGATTATCCAGTGTGTACCCTAAGTAACTTCCAACTTTACCAACTATATAGTATTAAATTGATGCACTTCAATAGAATAAATGGGGCATATAGATAAACATAGTGAAGTGTTATTCTGCATTTAGCCGGTATATTTGGATGCTGATGCTTGAGTAAAAAATTGAATGAGGGACTTTTGTGAGTATATTGAGTAGCCTATATACACTAACTTTTTCTCTGAAGCAAAACATATACCACTTCCACCATGGTGTCTGGTAGTCAACTGTTATCAATTGAACCCCCAAAATTCAAGTGTAATCAGAAGGTGAATAAACAGTCTCATCCAAAGGTCATTTGATGGCAGTAAGATCGTTTAATCATATTTGCATCTTTATCAACAAGTGGTGTTTGCTCAGTTGCTATGGAATAGATAGGTTTTTTTTAAAAAACTGAACTTTGATCCATCATTAACAGGGAGTCCTTCAAATGCTCAGAAAAAAATCTAAATTTGAGCATCTAGTTTAATGGAAATTTGTTGGGTCAAATAAAGTGAGAATCCAAACAGGAAGAGTGTCAAAGTTCAGAAGTATAGCCATGATTTTGGAGTCTTATCTGGCAACAAACGCACACGCACACATATATAATATGAAGTGAAGTGAAGAAGAAAAAAAAATCAGTGCTTTAGGCTCTGTTAAGCCACCATGCTATCATGTCAGTTGTGCTTCACTGTTGTAGGCTACTGTATATTCACAAGAAAAGTTCTATTTGAATGAGTAAAAACCAGTTGCCACAAAGAAAAGTCCCAGACATGACGTCTTCTCTCAAATTTCTGAAATATGTGAAACATTAAACATAATTCTAAAACATATGAAACAGTGTTTTAGGTCAATAGGCAACAAAGTGGAACGAACAAGAACAAAAACTGGGTCAGTGTTTGCGGAACAGATGAAAATAGTTTTTTTTTTAACAGGTTGCTCTTTTTGATACTTTATTAACAGAGTAGGGGAGCAGATTTATCATGTCTGCAGATGCCTTTCATCTAACGACTGCCTGTCTGTCTCCAAATAGTAGAAACAACAGTGTGTAAAACCTTCATCGGCTCCCATATGTGCCAATTTATAGGAATATAGGAGAAAAAGTAAAATATGTCAGAGAGAGTCATGGTGAAACTGTTATTTTGTGCTTCTCCATTGTTTAACCTTACACCAATGAGAGGCAGAGAGGAGACAACCACACATAATCTGCATACAAGGCCTCTGTCAGGAATGTGACCTATAATTGATCAGTATGTGCTGTGTCAGGTGAGGATAGATAGACTGATTGTCTGTCACAGATGGAATAATGGTCACTAGCTGTGCCTTTATATCAAAAATAAGATACAGCATGTTTGCCATCAGTTGTTGGGAACTGCAGTGACAGAGAGCTCAGACTATTAGACCGGAAATTTAGTTTCATATGAATTTGATTCATGCCAACTATCAGCTGCTGCTGTCAAGTGTCATGCCATGAGTCATCTTAGTTTTGTCATGACAAAGTTCACTAAAGCAAGCAGACAATTTTATAATTTCTCAGGAATAGGGATCTAGTCTTATGGTTAGACGTACGGTATGTCTGATTCTGTGGTGAATGTGACTAATCAGCATGGCTGTGGGCAGCTGAGTAGTTCCTGATTTCTATATTAAAGCAGAAAAAGGTGACTTCTCACTTGAGCAGGGAATCGGCTATTAACCAAACCTTTGCTCCAGTTAAGTTAGGCCAATGACGTGTGAATCCGAATGAGGAAAAAAAAAGTTTTTTAAATTTTGAAAATCAAAACGGGAACAATCTGGATTGCAACCACTGTAGAGCACCGACACTGACTCTAAAACACATGAAACTAAACTATACTAAATACTTGTACATCTACGCCTGCAGGTGTAGAAGTAAAAATCTAGTTTGGACTAAACATTAAACTTGTAAAGGCTCTTTAAAAAAACAACAACCCTGTAATCAAAATTATAGTAATATTTGATTTAATTTATTATTATCATGCATCACCGCATAAACAGCTTGCTCATGGTAAAGCAGCTTAACATGGGGCTAATTTTAACAAGGCTGCTGTACAGATGAATGCTAGGTAGTTAGTGTGTTAAGTTTTAATCTATAAACCAATTACAGCTGTCAAATGTTGAGTAAAAAGTACATCGTTTACCACTAAAATGTAACAATGTAGCATAAAATGAATAAAGTGACTGTGAGGGTGATGAAACCATGCAAATGATTGATTAGCACATTACTTCCTCATCAGCAGTGAACTGACTTGATATAACTCTAATTTTCAGAAGTGGTTGCTGCTCTCGGAGTGGTAGGTGTCCTACGGTGTACCTAATTCAACAGTAATGTAGCGTGGTGCTGTGTGTTTGTGTGGGTGTGTGTGTGTGTGTGTGTGTCATTCAGTAGTCTTAATTCTCAGTTTATCTGTGTAAATGTGAGAAGACCTGTGTGGAATGCGTGTTTGTCTCGGGGTTCACAGCTTGTGTGGGTGGAGGTGTGTTGGTCTGGAAGTCCCCATGTGCGCGCGCATGTACTGTATGTCTGTGCATGTTGTGTGTGTGTGTGTGTGAGACGTGTGACAAAAAAAAAGGGCACTGAGTGATTACAGACGTTATGGCTTATGCCGTTTATGTTCTGTTTAAAGTATGGAAGAGTAAACAGGTCACAGTTTTACACAGTATAACAGGGGTCTAGTTAAAGCTCGCTCTTAATAACAACCGAGGACATGTCATCAAACATGTATTCCTCGGCGGTTTTTCTTTGTAGGGCTTGCCCTCATGACATCAGTGCTCTTGGAACGTTCTTTTGGTCAGAAAAATGCTTCAGGAAGAAAGGAAAGAAGAAAGCCTCCCCTTCATCACTAAATTTAGCCGTTGATGTGGGCATCATTGTAATCTGTCAAACTCTGCAAGTTTATATGCTGTTTCTCACAGAGCCACCTCAGAGTTACATACTGTACTGTAGGCTACCTCAGTGTAGCAGCTCACTGCTTGGTGCTTTTGTTGTTGCAGCATATGAATGAATAGGACCGACTTCGTCCTTTTGTTTGGTCATTCACTTTTTTTTTTTTTTTTTTTAAAGAAATCTGGAATCATGTACACTCCAGTCGGTACCATACTGTGTTTTGCACACGAACACTTTTGTGTTGCCCGAACGACTGTCCTCGTCAACCAAGAAGGGGAATACCTACGCTCTGATTCCCGGTGAATGAAATCACCTCCTGCTGACTGTTCATTTGAAATCCCCCTTTTACTAGATTGTTTTTTCTTCAAAATAGCTTTATTGTCTTGCTCCTTTTATTGCTCAAAGGATCTAATACTTGCTACTGTCTTCACTGATTCACACAAATGTAATGGTATTCTAATTACAGGCATAGTTTTAAAAATGCACCATGAAGAGGACACTCGATTCTGTGGGACGTGGCGGTTTTTCTTCTTCTGTTTACTCATTCTCTGTCCTCTCCACATCAAAGAGAAGTCTTGTGGATACAGCAAAATAGCTTTTTTCTTTTTTTTATCAAGTACATTAAGCAGTTCATGTCACATATACTCCAGTATAAGCTGAACTTCATGTCACATATACTCCAGTATAAGCTGAACTGTCATAAAATATGTTAACAAATTTAACAAAATGATGTGCAGTACGACTATAACTGTGATACTTCACCTTGGTTTTTGCTTCCACCCAGTGGTATCAGCAGCCACTATGGAGCTACAGTAGTTCCGAGGAAGTCATGAGGAGACACACTTCTGTTGTTAGCCTCTTTCTACATGATATGTGGTATTTCGTTGTGCTGTGCCGAGTGAAGGCCCTGCCCTACTTACATGCTGTCCTTTCACATTGTTCTATTTTTAATTAATCTGCTTGATGTTATCTGCATCCTACCCATTTATGCTTTGACGGTACCGAGAAAATCAGAGTGATTCGTTTAAACCGGTTGTTGCACCTCTGCTGCTGTTTCTGTGATCACATCACAGGTCAAATTGTACAACATTTCGGCGTAGCTCTGTATTATGGTTCAGTCTGACTCATGTATCCTGAGATGACCTAAACAGGGATCCAGCCCCCTCCCTCCAGTATTTGCAGACTACACATTACATCAAAGGCACATCACAAACCGTGTCTTAGGCTAAACACACACAATTCAGTGTACTGTATTGCTGATAAAGGCCTTTGTCAGGTCGGCATTTTGGCTTTGAAGTCCCCTTGTTAGAACACTTACCATGAGCAGAGGGATAGCAGCCAGACAGGGGGGAGGGGTTTTGCTTTATACTTGAGGTTACTTTTTAATACTCACATAATCGATCCATTCATTCACTCAGCTAGTCTGGAATTCTTTCTTCTTTGCTCATCTTACACATTTGCTAAAGTTCAGCAGTGCTAATCACGCTTCCCGAACAGAAATTAGATAATTTATTGAATGTTTCCTCAACAATTTATATTTACAATGCTCTGTTGCTATTATTAGTCATCTAATAGTGTGAAGCAATGAAAACAGTTTATCTAAGAGGACATGACCTCATACACGTAGATCAGTGAGTGCTTTGTATTGGGTTTTTTTTTTAGGCCAGTTCGACCTTGGTTTAATTTCTGGATCTCAACCTTGTTGGGTTTTTGACAATGTCTGAGTTTCAAATCGTTTGTTTATTGTTTGGCAGAGGTGAGATATTTCCACCGGCTGCTTGGCATCCGAGTGGTTTCATACTGATACTGACTGCATGTATTCAAAAGCAGAAGTCTGACATATATTTAACAGTAACAGCAGATTCGACTGAATGGTCTCCTGGCAATAATTCTCTAACGTGTCCGGTTAGAGAACGATGTTATGAGAATGTGTGTTTTATTTTGCATTTTTGATACATTATGTTTTAACTTATGCTGCCAAGTGTGAACAGAAGATTCAGCACATGCTCATGATTTTTATTTTTTTATTTTTTATTTTTAAAAGATAATTTAGAGAGATGCTTGCATTTGATGCGTATAGTGTATGCTAAATAAGAGACATAACCTTATGTACTATCCACTGGAGTCTGGTTTAATTTTCTGCTATATTTTCATATACATTTTCCTGCATCTGTTGTGCTCATCTATACTAGGCACTAAATGTCAAGCACATTGGAAAGGTTATCAGGCCTCTTCTGTAAACGCTGAGTCACACCCTCATGGTGACTGGAGTGGTGTCACGTCATTGTAAACAACTACTAACATGTTGTAAGATGGCGTGATGCTTCGCTTCTTTAAGTCTCAGATGGTTGGCTGGAAATGTGTTTTCACTTAACAAATATAAACCTGTTATTATCATGTTCATGAATGCTGAAAGCTGCTCTTTAGTGGTATCTATTGAGATGGCTTCTGGTCTTGCTCTTTTCAATATATAAATATAAAAAGTAGTGACAGTCTGCTTGTCAAACACAGAAAGCGCAGTAAATCCCAGTGTTTGCGTGCAAGCAGGGCACTCTGGGTACTAACTGGTCAGTGTGTGATGTATGTCTGCGCCATCTTCGGTCTCAATTTATCACGCACACACACACGAAGTCGATAAACTGTTTGTGCACGTGTCAGAGGCATATAAGGCCAGCGAATTTCAAATGGAGATGAGTGTTGAGGGAGGGAAGGACAGAGGGAGGGAGGGAGGGAGGTAGCCGAGAGCGCTCAGGCTTCGCTTCCGTTACCGTTTCCTTGGTGTGCCAGTCACATGCACCGCCCCCATACATATGACTGTCTCGAGCCACTGCGCCACCTCCATGAGCACACTGAAATAGATGGACAAATGGAAAGAACAAGACAGCACAGGGGAGAAAATGAATCGCCAAAAGACGAACAAACTGTTTTTTTTTTGATTGTTTTTTTTTGTTTGTTTTTTTTACCACTGACTTAAATAGTCGACATAGTTTGCTGTAACAGGGAGTCTATTGTGCCTTGTCAAAAAGTGTCTGCCTGGGGTCAAAGTTGGGGCACATGCTGATACTGAGATGTTCCTTTTTATTCAGTCTGGAGATATTAAAATGTACGGTATAGGGTGGTTTATTTTTCCAGGCTGTGGACAGGATGAAAACAAACTCCTACAGCCTGCATGGGCAATAAAGCCAGCGTTTGAGTACTTCCATGGTTGGACAATGATTAACGAAAGAGGTGACATCATTCCACCTTATTATGACAGTGATTACTGGCAGCACCTGAAGATATGCTTACACAGACAAAAACAGTGGCTTTATAAAATTTTATGACCTTGTGGAAACATGGGGGAGGGTAAAGCTTAAGCTTAAGTTTAAGCTTAAGGTTAGGCAACTGACTTATCCGTATATAATTAATGTAATCAGCTGTTACACAACAAACCACCAGGGCCATATGTTTGTAAAGATAAATGTTAAAGGTTACTCAGCACATAATTAGTCCCATGTTGTTATTATGTGATCATAATATCACCCTTTTCTTTTAACCTGCATTCAACACAGTGGAGTGAAAACCATGATTTGCCTGTGCTACAGTTATCCACATACTGTAGAAGTTTTTGGTGCATTGTTACATCAGTTCGGCTCTTCCTCTAACTGAATTCTGGCCAAAACTAGTCATGTCCGCTTTCAGAGGTGTGTGGGTGGCTAAAAATGCTGTCATGTTCAGCAGATAACCAGTCAGAGTGAAATCTATGATTAGTATTTTTGAATCTAAGTTTTTAATGATGCTTCACAATTTTGTGATTTTATGATAGCTGCCTCGATACTCCCACCTTTTAGTAGGAATACAAATGAACATCCCAGTGTATTTTCATATATACAGAACAGAGCGTCGTGAGATGATATGCACCTCTGATAATAAAGGTGCGCTCCAGCGGTGATGTTTGCTTTGTGCTGAGTATGAGGTGTTGTCTCTGCTGTGCCCTGTTGTTTTTCTTGGCCTGAGCATAGAGACTCTGCACTTAGACTTATGAATCTTGAAGCTGGTTGAAATACAATACAAACCTGTGGATTGTGACCACATTAAATCATCTGCCTTCCAGACATTCTTCAGTACTGTCTGCAGACTTCCTGTGTGTTTGCCATTTTAGTTGAGGGGCGTGTGTGGGGAGATATTTGGTGCATGGATTTGAGATGATTCCTCAGTGAAGACTCTGTGTGGTCCAGTCCTGCGTAGATCCAAAAAATTGTATCAGACGCAGAGGAAGTGGGGATAAGACTGAAGTTTATGACGACGCTGACAAAAACCATAAAATTAACAGGAACATGTTACAAACTGCTTATCAGACACGAACTCATTGGTTTTTATCCACCTGCTTATGCAAAGATTCCTTGTAATTGTTTGAGCTGCTTGATGAACAGAAAGAGAAACCTACCAGTGTGAACAACATCACATGATAAGACAATGCCAACAACTGCCTACCATGACTCATAAGTTTCATGCTGTTCTATTGAGGACTCTCACAGACCTTTGCTTTATGATAAAAGCACACGCTCAGGTGATTATGGCATTTCCTTATGACAGTCATTACATTTTAAACGGCAAATAAACGGCATTTTATGATCATTATTTTTCCAACAGCCCACCTTAGCTTACCTTGAGTTCAACCTTGGTTGTGGATGCTTTTTTTTTTTCTTTTGTCCTGTCGCCACAAGGGGGCAGGATTGATTCTAATTTAAACCAAGGACATTTTATTGATTCGTAGTAAAATGTCTGGTTTTCCCTTCCACCTGCACAAACATATTGACAGCACCATGGTAAATATAGGTATGGCTATGGACTGATTAAAATGTGTTAAATAGAGGAAGTATTATAAAGCTGGATATCATGTATTTCTCCGACATGTAAAATTGACAAATTGCACTTGGATTCCCACATTCATATGGGTTGTCATATGATCCCAAAAGGCTCTTAATGCTTATTTACTGTAACTGAACATGATATAAGACTGTAAGCTTCTGAGATACTTGCACATCTCTATCTTCCCTCATTGTCTCCTTGTTCATTTGATCACAGTGAATAATGAAGTTATTTGCTATCAGGGCGAATAATGTCCAGTATCCCATGAGCAAAATAAGTGTCAGATTATTGGTGCCAAATGTTAGATGTTGGAGTCAGCAGAGAGGAGATAGAGGCTGCGGCTGTGCGGTTTGAGTTTCTCTCAGACAGATACTGTGAGTAGTCACCACCCCCCTCCCAACCCCCCTCACCCCCCTGTGCGCCACCTCCCACATCAACACCACCATCCCTCCGGGCAATATGAGACGTCTGGGAGAGCAGAGGGGTGAAACTGGAGAGATGGCGCAGTCACTGGCCCATGTAATAGAACGATAGAGGGGGTGTGCCAACATGGACATGCACACTCACACACACACACACACACACACACACACACACACACACACACACACACACACATGTTTATATGTAACATGTGAATATGCTGAGCGGTTTGATTTGGCTGTGTTTAGACAGCAGAGTAACCAGCGGTCTAGCGGCCGTTAATTTAGGCAGTAATTGTATTCTCTTTTTAAGAGTGTTTTGCCACACAAGATTATGATTATTATCATTATTTTGGGAGCGGTGTGTGTGTGTGTGTGTGTGTGTGTGTGTGTGTGTGTGTGTGTGTGTGTGTGTGTGTGTGTGTAATTTAGTCATAGTAAAATAACTTTTCCAAATGACAGTACAAAGAGTGTCACAGCAAATGCAGCTCAAATAAAAAATATAAAAGCCATGATTAAAGCAGTGTAGACACACAAGTGAGACTGCAGCTAATGACTTCTTACTTTTGATCACGTGCATTTTTATAAATTACTAATTTTGTCTGGATAAAAAACTGAAAAAACACCCATCATAATCTCTGAGTATTTGGTGGCACATTCCAATTGTTTTTTTTTTTTTGTTTCTTTATTTGTTTTTTTGTTTGTTTTTCTTCTTTTTTAGTCAACTGTGCAAAACCAACATATATTTAATATTCAGTGTGCACTGGTGCAAATCATCATGATTGAGAAGCTGGAACCAGGAACTGTTTAGCATTTTTGATTGGAAACAACAATTAAGCACTTATCAAAACTGCTGTCAGTTGAATTGTCAGCGCAATACAATAAGCAAGTTTGACAAGTAACACTACCTTGTAGAAAAGCTACATTGACATTCATGCTAGAATCAATACACTGGACTAAACTGTGTGAAATGATCTCAGTCATGCTTGTGTCACTCTCTCTTTCATTACATCAGACCACAGTCTGTTGAAGCTCATTAAAAGACTGTGAAAAGTTGTACTCCTGTGAGTTGGACACGCGTTATGTGCAACAGACCTACATTTGGAAAGTGTGAATACTGTATATAGTTATGTGGCCTGAAAAGGTACAAAGTTTGCAGTGTCATAAAGTATTAATGTTATAGAATAACATGATTTATATATAATAGCCTACCCAGTAACATGTAAAACAAACAAAACATTTTCCCATATGCTTACAGTGTACACAGTGTATCTGTGTACAATGTAAAGATGTCAATGTTTACGCATGTGCAATGTCTGTGTGCACACTGATAAGTCCTTTCCATGAGAACACACATGGCAAACTGTATGTGATCTTTATGAAAATGATAAATAACACGTACAGTTTGTGCGCAAACATGTATTATGTGTGTCTTGCAAAATGCAGGGAGGGAGTAATGCCCTGCCCCCAGGACGGTAATTTCTTTTTGTTTACAACTGGCCCAGCAGCTTTAGCAGCTTCCTGTCATGTGATCTGCCTGACTCCAAGAGGTCTGGACCAAACACCTGTTGTCAGGAAGCAGGGAGGGGGAGGCCTGGATCTTTTATTAGGGACTGCTGCATTATCATAGCAAACGTGTAAACACAAGTATAAACGCAGGCTGTTGGAGGGAAACACAAACACACTGTCTCTACCTGTCCTTGTCTGTCCCTTGTGCTCATGTGTCTCTAGGGCTTTCTGTCTGCCTCTAGAAACTTGTTCAGAAATTCACGTTTGGCTACTTTCTTTCAGCCGGTCCAAGCAATTTAACACAATCTAATTTATTTTCTCAATTAAAAGTCATCAAAGCTTCGGTTTGAAAGTGTTTTATAAATCAGCTGGCCAGCAGTGCCGCAGCCACATGATGAGAATGAACAGACACCTCATTGTCTGGCACCGCATGTGACAACAGCACGGCACACAGTCTGAGCGGCAAAACAATCACACACGAATTTCCACTTGCAGATGGTGAAGAATATGTCATAAATCATTGTTAAACTCTAATTTGATGCCCATTCATTCCTCAACTATCCACCTGAGGAAGGAATCTTCCTGTTTACCCTGGCACCACTAGATGGCACTGTGCCGACAGCTATTTCCCCCCATCTCAGAGCACACTGACCTTATTCCCTATCTATCTAATTACACATTAGACCTGTAATATGCCATTCCACATCCATGGGTCTCAGATGAATGGTTTCCCCCTCCCTTCCTCTTCTCATCTATCTCTCCTCCCATCCTCCTTTTTTTTTTCCCTCCCCCATCTTTGCACTGTTCCGGCCAGCTTCCCTCAATTACTGTCACAGGCAGGCCACAACATCGGGGGAGGCTTTGCGCGTGGATTCGAGGGTGGGGAGGGAGAAAAGGAGGAGGAGGGAAAAGGAGGAGGAGGAGGAGGAGGAGGAGGAGGAGGAGGAGATGTGTATGTGGATGTGATGAGAGGAGGAGACAGTTGATGACATACCAGCGCACGGTATATGTTTACAGGTGTGTTTGTATGTGTGTGGGCATGCATGGCTGTCTCGCTGCCTGTGCATTTGTGTGTTAGTGTGATATGCCCATGGGGCAATTGCTTGCCACACACCATGGCTGTTGTAGCAACGACGCTGTGACAACAACGGTTTGACATTTGTGAAGGATAAATATATTCCACTTAGAATGAAGCTATTACCTTCCACTAGTTGAGGTGAGAAAAAAAAACTGCAGAAAAATATTATGACACCAGCTGCAATGATTGTGGGCATTAGACTGTATGTTCAGCCATATTCCCTTTGCTGCGTTCATTGAGAACATCAGGCAGACAACGAGGTGTTTTTTGCTCATTTTTTACACTCAGCTGTTCAACCAATGGACAGGCTACTTAATGTTCAACAGAGGCTTAAAAGTCCAGCAGAAGTTGTAGTTTTTGTTACTGAAATCTTGTGAGTAATGGAAGTATAAATCATATTCTTTTCTAGATTTTGGCAAAACATTTTTGTTTTCATTTGTGCAAAGTTACACAAGTTTCAAAGCTTGTGTGCAAATGTAAAAAAAAAGAAGGAAAAAATGTCCTCCTAAATCGCAAGCAAACATCAACACCATCAACCACAAAACTTGTATAGCAGATTATAGGTTTCACAGGTTTCACACTACTAATATACACTAGTATATTTCTTTTCCACTGAAACGTTTGTAATGCTTTTGCAGAAAACGAGCTGACCTAAAATCACTCAAAAGCACAACCCATTCGAGGCCTAAAGTAGTGTACCATCATGTTTTTGGCATTTTCTTCTATTTAGAAAGAGACAGGGAATGAGAGCAGAGAGAAAGAGAACCCATCGGATTCACATTTTCTAAACATGCTCCCTGGATCACTTTCCCACAATGACGTCCTAATCTGTATCTTGTACATGTGCATACACACATATTGTTTATTGCTATAGTTATATAGATGGATCAGTTTAATTGATTCGATTGTTAACCCACACCTCATGCTGTAGAGCCTATACCTATATGGGTATAGTGGTATGGTGACTGTTTTTCAATATCTTGACATGCCACATATCCTCCTGCATCAATACATTGTCCATTAAGTAAATTTGTAGTTTGGAGTTAGTGTGTTGGCGTTACTTTTTTCATCAATGCTAATTTCCATTAACCTTACACCTACTTGTGCCGTGTGTATAATTACCTTCCTTTGCCTAGTGATTTTTATATGTATATGTTGGACAAACCTGTTGGTTTCCAAGTCTCGCAAGTCTCCTGGATCTCAGCATTCACCATCCATTAGTCTTATTAGTCTCAGCTGATCGAATTCAAACAGCTGCTTCCAGTAATACTTTGATGTCAGCATCGCAGCCATCAACAAATCTCACTTTTCTTTATTTTGTAACAAGAAATTTAAGAGGCTGTATAAGATAAATGTTAATGAGCTAAACAATGTAGCTGTAACAAAGAAGGGAGGTTTTTGTACATTAACAAAACTTAATTCATGTTAGTTCTGTTCCTTTCTGATTACTTAGTCATTCCTCTGTGTGTGTGTGTGTGTGTGAATGCACGCATGCATCTTGAAGGTCTACAGGTCAGGCCGCAATAATTTTCCCACTCCTCAGATATCTTCATTATGAGCTCAGACAGGCTTGCTTCATTAGGAAGCCCGTTCACGCCTTCTACCCCTGCAAAATACTTCATACATAAAATCCCTAATTTCCTGTCTGGGTGAGTGCAAGTAATTGAATCATTTGACACAAAAGAAAGATAAGTATCACTCAGTCTGAGGTGTCCTCACTGAGTCTGGGAGGTTGTGGGAACAGATTTTCGAGCGTACCTGCCATTTTGTTGTGATACTTTGGAAAGATCAGCAATAAGGGGCTGTCCAGACTGAAATATCTCCACATCTATTCAGGGAGGAGAGGATTATGTCCACTGACTTTGTTGACCCTATACACCTCCTCCGGCATTACCATGAGGATGACCGTTTTTTTCTTTTTAGTGAAATGCTTTAATTGGATTGTTATTGGATTGTTGAATGGATTGCTGTGGAATTTGGCGCTGATATTCATGGCCCCCAGAGGATGAGTGCTAACAACTCTGGTGACCCCTTGACTTTTCCTCCAGCACCACCACCATGGGACAGCATGAATAATTGTACACTGTAATACATTTTTAGTCTTAATGTTACTGACCGTTGTGTCAGTGGTGATGCTTACTCCCAAACAAGCTCAGTGGTGGCCCAGGCAAGATTCATATATCAGATATTTTTGAATTTTATGAATATGTTTGGAACTTTATTTAGGATTGGAGTGGAAAATGCCTCTCATATCTCTCTAGTTTTGCTTTGCTTCACTATATCAGTATCAGTTTTGAGACATGTAATGCTCAGGTGATGTAAGTATGTATAGCAGAGGTTTAGGACTAGCCCTGCATAGTTACAAAAGGATTGTTTCTCTTAGGCAATAATAAGGTTATGTTGTGTGCCATCTTCATTCGGTCCAACATCTAGGCTGATGCTTACACCTCTTGATGAATGTCACGTGGTACCTCTGTTTTGACAAATTAATAAGAGTGAAGATTGCAGACATCAGCCTAGATATTACTGGCTAGGAGTAAATGAAGATGGCACACAGCATAAATGAACAGCTCAATTTCAGTTTATTAACTGTGTGTGACTATTACAAGCAGCGCAAACATACAGTAGCTAACCAGACATCAATAAAAAAATCTACAACACAGCCAGCAGGTAAAGAGAACACCTGGATAAGAAAAACATAAATATTTCCAAATTTTGAATTTTGAAATTTTGATGAATTCAAAGTTGGAGTGACGTTAACCATTTAAATCCAGGGCCCTGTATGCATAGGGGGATGCATGGGTTTTAAGGGATTGATTAACATTAACTTTAACTCTTTATTGATGAGCAAACCACATTGCTATTGTCCAAAAGTGAGCTAGCAAGTTAACAATCTCCCCTAACTACCAATGCAAATAGACAATATTAATTAGACAATATTAATTTCGTCACATTATGTCTCTGTCTTTTTCCCATTTTCCCTCCTCTTCCTCGTCTTCTTTTTCCTCCCTGGTCACCAGAGAGCTTTGGTCGTTTTGACATGATGAAATAGTGTCTTTTCAGGGTCATGTCAGATAACTTGTCCATCCTCTCCAGAGAGCAGATAAAGTGTAACAAGCCTGACAGGGGGGCAGGGTGGCAACAGAAACCCAGAATAAAAAGGCAGCTGCGTTGATGAATAGGTCTTGGTTTGCTCTCATGTTGTTGTGTGGACTTATGTTATATTTCAAAATGATTGTTGTAATACGTAGTAAAAGTTTTCTTTTTTCTTTTCCCTAGCATGCTCCTAGCATCCGCCTGTGCTGTATCTGAACAGGCTTACGGAAAACTTTTCATGCTACGTTTTGAAAGATTTATTTTCCATGGCGATGTGAGAGGCAGTCAGAGTGAGACGGCACAGTGAGCCGCTAAGTAGGCCCACAGTCTGTCGGCCACTGAGCTGTTCCATCAGAGCAGCTGGGGGTTAAGTGCCTTGCTGGAAGGTGAAATCATGGCCTTGTAGTTGTAGACACTTTCTCATTCTCACCACCCTGTTCAGAATTTCCTAAATAGTCCAGGTACTTAAACTGGTGACATAATGGATACAAGCCCATTTGTCTCTAAGCTTTTGTGCTACCAGTGTATCATGGCTCCAACCGCCTTTATGCAAATACAGAATGACTGCATACACCAGACCTCTTCATTAAGTCATAATCATGCACTGTGAGAAATGCGAAAAAGTCATTATCCACCTTCAGTTCAGGTAGAGCAGTATATTTGGTGATTATTTAATTGCAACAGTGGGACATTTTTGCAGTCAGTCGTGACATGAATGTTACATTTTTTATGATATTAAAAAAAAAAAAACGTTTTTCCCCCTTTGAATTTATCAACAATCATCCCCGTACATCAGGATTAAAACTGATGTCCTTTTTTACTTAAGCCACAGTAAACTGCTGCTGCTGCAAAAAAGGGTTGGAGAGGGCTTTTTAGGGCTAGAGGGGAGGGGGTGATAGGGTGAAGAGAGGGTGAATCTGTCCTGCATTGTGGCTGCACATTAATTGAATGGGCTCGGGTCCTGTATCCCTAATTAGGGACAATGGCTGTGACATGGGCAGCGCAGAAGCAGAGTGCTCTTCTGAGGGGTAAGTGGGAGAGTTGAAGTAGAGCCACAGGAAAGCACCTCACACTCCTCTTACACGGCATCCTCAAAAAGCCTTAAGAGACTGTTGTATGAGCATACACACACACACACACACACATACAAATGAGAGAGAGAGAGGTGGGGTGGAGTAGGGGGTAGAAGCGAGATGGCGCTCCAGCAGCCTCTTCTCGTCTCTTCCTTCTTCCAGCTCATTGACTGATGTCATGGGGAGAGACTGAGAGGGGGAGCTGCACCATTGGGTGAGAAAAAAAAAAAAAAATCAGTGAGTGACGTGAGAGTGCAACCCACGTCAAGGGAAGAAAATAAACACCTTGCTAAGCCCATCAGGCTGTGGCGGTGTGTTTATGTGTGTATGTTTGCTGTTGTATACACATAACATGGAATTGGTCTGTGTTTGTGTGAGCGTCACATTCTGTTATTGTCAAATAGGCGTCTCTGTGCCATATCGAGCTTAATGAATTCACTTGGAAATATGTCTTTCTGGTGGACTAGACTGTTTAGCGACACTTAAATGCTGCTTCGATTACACTAATTGATTTAAAACAAAAGAAAGAAATTGTCTACTGGTCTTTTTTGTTTGTTTGTCAAAATTAGTCAGAAATATCAACATAGAAGTGGGGGTAACATTATAGAGGACACTGGGTTGTCTCATTTTTTAAGAACTGTAATGTCCATCTTCAGATTAACTGACAAATTCACAGGCATCATTTATAAAATTTCATTATGAGCGAAAATGATCTGAGACCAAAAGCGCTGATCAGGACAGTATTTAAACTGGACGCTGGACCTAAACACCAGTGATTTAAAGTTCACAATCTGATGTGTTTACGTTCTTTAACACGCAATTTTACAAATGAAAGAAATCTGGAGATGAAAGAAGTGTGAAGAATGATAAAGAAGTGAGCTTACCAGACCTCAGCGGCCTCATTCACAAGGCACCATACAGTATGTTAACCACTACTAACATCGATTATCTAACCTGAAGCTGTATCCCTATTCAGGGGCCACATCTTTTGGAGGCTACAGTTGTAAACCAACTGAATCACAGGCTGTCCCATTTTGAAAGCTCCTTCAAATGCACCTAAAAGTGTGTCCTTCACTTCTTGGGCAACACGGGATCCAACAGCTTAAGGGTTCAGCTGTTTCTTTCTTTTTTCATTTTTTAAAATCTATTTTAGTAAAAAGCCATTTTCATGTAGTTAGGACTCAGCCTTAGCTGGTGATCAACCAGGAGGGCCTGAAGATCTCAAGTTTTTGTGGAAAAATAAGTTACACACTTTTGGCAAAGGATGTGGTCCCTGAATTGGGACACAGCTTGAATTGTCTGTGGTTGAATTGCATTGTGGGTAATATAGGGTCAAAGTTTTGACAAGGAAGAAGATCGCGCTGAATACAAATGATGCTAGCTCTGCCTCTGGTCCATACGTTTGATTAAACAAGAACTTTGTGCAATCAGTGGCACTTGTACACACTTGTATAAGCGAAGCTTTTAAATAACACATCACCTTTCCAGTTTCTTTAGATGTTTTGATACATTGACTGCACCTCAAAGAACGAGGTGGCAACTAGCAAGTGTTTTGTTTTTCAAAAGTGGCATTTGCTACACGGCTGCTGGCTCAGAGTGAAGGTGAAAAGACATTTATGTTCCAACTAACAGCATGAGTAAAATACGTTACATAAAGCTGCCTTTTAATTTCATCAACATAAAAAACAAGTTTAACATAGTACATGACTCTGACACTCTAACTCCCTATGATTTCTTTATGACACTTCTAAGACAATGCACTCCTTGACATTTATATGATTATAAACAACTCATATGAACTTAGGCTACAGGAAAAAACAAGTCACCGTGAGCACCTGAACTGAAATATTACCCTGAGAGAATAAGTGGAGTTGAGTGTGAAGTGTGGTAGAGCTCAGCTCGGACAGTAACACCCACTGTGTGTTGTAATGAACGAATGTGAGACACGGCAGGATAAACAAACCACCAGGGAAAATCAAACACCAGCCCAAAACCAATTCATGATTCCCAGCAGCTACTTTGTGTGTGTTTAGCGCAGCCGATCAATATCGTTTCCAATACTGTCTGCTGTCTTCCAGGTGTGTAACACGAGGATGTAGAGCAGCAGCAGCAGCAGTGGTGAGGAATTAGGCGTGTGTGCGTGTGTGTGTTTGTGTCCTACAGAGACACAGCTGGATCCTTTAGGCCAAGGGGTGTCAGCCAGCCTACCAGCCCGTCGTCTCACCCTCCCTCTGCTGCCCCCCTCTACCCCAACATCACGCTCCTCCTCCTCCTCCTCCTCCTCCTCCTCCTCCTCTTGCTCCCTCCTACGGGCCTCATTATGAGAGGGAGAAAGCTCACGGTTACCCTCTCCTCCCCCCAACTCCCACTACACCACAGCCATGGAGAGAGAGAGAGAGAGAGAGAGAGTGTGTTGGGAAAAAAAAAAAAAAACGAGTCAGGTGCTAAATGTGAACGTGGATTAGTTTCTATGCCAACGGCGGGAGGACGCACTCACGCAGCCAGCCAGCCAGGGTCCCTGCAAGACACTTGTTTTTGTCCCTCTTGTTTTCTCTCCTCGCCTGCCCTGCCTTCCCCCTTCCCCCTTCCCCTCCCCTCCCTCCCCTCTCCTCTGCTCTCTCTATCAGTAGGGGAGATAAGGCTGGGCCCTGTGCCTGGTATTAAACCTTATCTCTCCAGCTGGGGCTAAGGCCTGCTGGATTGGGCTACACAGGCGCTCCAATTCAACTCAAACATGCCTTGTTTTAATGGCCACCCATTAGCATCGCTTGTCACCATGGAGGCTTGACGTGGTTTAGGAAAGGGGGTCTGTTGAGTTTTTTTTAGTTTGCACCCTGCACATGCTGCGGCTGGTTGTCGACGTTTTTTAAATATTTGTTATTTCTCCCTCAACTTTTATACGCACGCAGATAACCATTTTAATTGATTTATATGACTTTTCCCCCCATTATTGCCTCTCCAATGGAGCAACAACCACTGTTTCCTTTGTGTGATATTTCCTCCTGATGCTGTTGTCCCTCTCTCTGTGAGGGCTGAGAGAACAAGAGAGACTGGGTGGGTGGGTAGGGAGGGAGGATGAGGAGCGGTAGACAGGAAAGAGGAGGAAGACAGAAAAGAGAGAGACAGGGGCAAAGAAAGAAAGCAGGAGATGGAGACAGAAGAGAGAAGATGGGAGGGGAGGAAGGCGCACACACACACACACACACACACACACACACACACACACACACACACACACACACACACACACACACACTAAGGCAGGCAAGGAAGCAGGCAGGAAAGGGTTAAGGTGAAAACAATAACAAGGGGAGCGGGGAGCGTGCGTCTGTGTGCGGCTCCCTGGAAGTGTCAGGCTCTCTGTTCATTGACAGTGTCGTGCACCCGCCGCCCCGAGAGCGCCGGCAGCCTCACAAAGACAGACAGCTCGAATTAATCCCACGGGGGGAGTGCGTGACAGTTTGGCAGAGCGGAGAATTGAAAGGGAGGAGGATGCCGAGAATGGGGAAGGCGCGAGCATTTGTCAAATCATAATTAAATGATGAATCACTATTCCGTTATTAATGATATGCCCACCCGAACCTCCCCTGTTACAAAAAAAAAAGAGAAAAAAAAGATGGAAATGGAGAAATGAACGACCACCGGCATTGTGGCCACTGAGAAAGCTAGGATTTATTGCCCGCTCCCCTTATTTTACAGGGTTGTGGTTGCACATAAAGTAGCCCACAAGTTTGTTGTTCATGGTTTGCCATATTTTCAATGTAAGTCAAGATAGACTTAAAACATGTTGCACTGAATATGTCGACGATGTCTTTCAAATCATACACAAAAGAACAAAACTTAAAGTCCCTGATGTTTAAAATCACTTTAAACAAAGTCGTGCCCACTTGATTTAACTTTTGCCAGTTAGATGGTGTAATGTGATGAACAGCCAGTGTCTGTTGTGTCAATGCGTTATGTTATGCAGCTGCATGACATTGAGAAGGTATTCAGACTCAGGAATATCTCAGTCTCTCTTATTTATTCTTTATACAGCTGTTTCCATCCATTTTTTGTGTTTACACACAATGGCAACAAGTTTGAATCAGTTTGGAAGTGCACTGTAATTTCCTGGTTATTGAATTGCTTTTTTCTTCTTCTTACAATAAGCCACAGTGGAAACAGCACTTCTGCGTTCCAGAAGAAAACCTGGTCCATTAACATTTGTAGATATGGTCTAATAGACTGTAATAGTGGTAGCCTATGCTTTGCTTCTTACTAGACCAAGGATGGTCGTTTTTGAAAATGCATCTATTATTGTTTGTTTTTATGTTTAATTACTCAGTTTTTTTGCAGTCCTTAATGAACTATACTATCTGATGTGATTCGTTTCTTTTTTTTCTCCACTTCCCCCAGTCTCAGTTGGACTGATCAGAGTTTACACCTTGCATTAAATTACTCATATCATCTGTGACAAATTCAACCGTTGACTGTGGGGAATAATGTAATCTGAATCACTTTTGCCTTTTTACAGTTTGTTCGTGTTCATTACAGATGCAGCTGTGTGAGAGTGCCATCTGGGAAAGTGTGGTGAGAACCCTTAAGCTAAAATTGCTAAAGCTAGTAAAGAGAGAAGTGTGGTTAGTGTCACATTAGGACGTGACTCTATTGCACCCGGAACCATGACAGACTTATTTCCTAAGGTCACTAATGGAAAGCTGTGCACCCTCAATGATCCTTGTATCCTATTGGTCATATAGAGATGCACATGCCTTTGTAGGTGCATATAAACGACACTTAAAAAGAATTATCTTCTTAAATCCTGATACACAATCTTTCATCATCAAACATGTTCAAACTGGGTAAAAACAAATGCGATAGAAATAGAAAACACCTGCATCACAGAAAGTGAATCACGTGACTAAATTGTCAGGATGAATACATGGAACTGCATTAATTACTTCTGTCCAGATTATGATAAAACCCTTCACATGGCTGATCACTCACTGAGCTTGTTTGCAGCAGTTGTATACACCTGATACCACAAGCCTCCATAAAAATGATTTCCAATATCTCTCTGCATCGCAGTCAATATCAGAGGAGGACAGCAAAACCTGTGGATTTGCAGTTACATTCACTCATTTGTCCCCTGTTTTTAGTATTTTATTTTTCAGTAATTCAATTTTTTGGCTGATTATAAGCTTCCCTTTTGTTGTGTCTGTCACAGCTGTCATCTGGTCTGATGACTCTCTGTCTGCATGATGCCTGCCGGACATTGCTGCTGCTCGTACAGTAGAACACTTTTAATACCAGCGATTGTTTGTAATGGCTGATTTCATTGTTGAATTTACTTCATGGTGGTGGTGGTTTCGAGCCTGTGCACTGGTGATAGATGACCACCATGCACTGCCATGCTTCTCCCTGCTTGCTGCTTTATGACAGCTATGGACCTCCAGATAAGATAAACTTTGTGTTGGAAAACACAACAAAGACCTGCTGCATATTCCCTACTAAACACAGGCATAGATACAGAATTCCTGCTGGTTGGATACTGGGCTTTCACAAAATCAGTCAGTGTGTCTCTGTTTGTGTACATGTGGACATACGTATGTGCCTGTGTGTGTTTTTTTTTTATTTTTTACAGAAATATATTGCATTGCACAGTTTGCGATCCTTACTTGAACAGAAACATACCCATATGCCTCTCCAGTGGACATACAGATTGTGTGATTGAAAAGCTTTATATTATAACTCTCAAGACAAGCACATATAAAAGATACCAATCTCCTATCCAGGATGACCACAAAGCCCTGGAAGAATGGTTGCAGTGCTTAGTTCCCGACAATGCTTTTCACAAGTTATTAACACTCCAACGTAACAGCATACCTGGCGTTGAGGCTCAATGTAGAAAACAATTTTTCCCCTACGCCATATAAACTGTTTATTTCCTCCCGTGCTAGGAGCAGGAGTAGAAATCTTGGAGGCTTGGAAAGGAAGTCAGAGCAATTAAAGAGCCATTAGCACCACCTCTCTGAAAAAGCCATTAATCAAGAGGAAGCAATGCTTCTCACAATGGCAGGCACAATGTACATCAAGGAGAATGAACGATGGATGATTAAATGAAAGATATCTCTATTTGTAAAGTGTCTCCCTGGGCTAGATACACGTGGGGCCCTATAAAGACCACTATTTACACAGAGAGGAGGGGTTTTAGTAAAATTGACTCAAATCTACTTTGCAAAGATCTTATTGGGAAATATGGACGGTGAAGTCAAATATCTAAGAGTTAAGAAACTCGTTAAAACATCTGAGTTCACAGGTTGGAAAAATGTCAGCCACTCTTATTTAGGGAATAAGGAATTTTGTTGTAATAAGTATAATAATACACATTTTCTTACTATCAACAAATTCCATTAAAATAGTCATGGTGTGTTAGTCTCCAAGTGCTTTCTGATTTCATCATCCAAGCCAGAGGCAAATCTTAGTCAATCAAATATTTATTATTCTTGAAATGATAACCAATTTCCTAGCAGGTCATTATAATGTTTTAGCAAACATTACTCAAACATGTGTTTAACCTGTTAATTTTATTGAATGTTTATAATGAATGAGTGGTCATATATTCTAAATAAGTTGTCCTTCAAAGAAATGATTAACATGCATCAATACACATTGTATATCCTTGAGGCTTAATAAATGTGTTGAATGCATTTTTTCATGTAGAAACATACACTAACTGCTTGAAAGGTTTGAAGTCATCAACGTGCCCTATTACAGGTTTACAATGCTAGAAAATCTCAATGAATTACACTTTTGTGCTCATAAGCCCTGAAAAATGAACTGAATTGTGAGGGAACCATGGTAACAATTAAATCTTCAGTTCTTTGCGGTTCTGCGTTTGTTGGAGCAAATGAAGTGGATTTCTCTTTAAGGCAATTGAAAGCCATGGCCTCCAGTTTAAACCGTTGTTTGCTGTGCTCCAAGCTTCTAGAGAGTTTCCAGTTTGCCCTGAGGGACATAGTGATGTCATCAGGTCTGAGAAGGACCAGGCTAGGACCCCAGCAAGGTGTTGAATGCAAATGACACATGGAGGTGGTTGTTGCCTTGACTGAGTCTCTTAATCTTGAAATCTTGCAACTTTAAACCATTTACATACACAAATTCTATATAACACACCAAAGGAAAGGGATAACTTGGACAAGCATAGAGTAGTCCTCTTGTGCTTGCAGACTGGATACCCCATTAGTATAATTTTTCAATGTGCAGTGATGTGCAGTGGATAAAGTGCGACACTTGCAAATAGCTGCAGTTGCTATGAGTCATTGGTGTTGAGACACGGTCCTGTCTGCCGTTTGGTTTAGACAACAAAAGTGAGGAAGGTGTGAGTAAACTGAGAACAGATTTTAGTCGGTTCCAATATGGAAAAAGTTCACTATGGTTTTTCAAAACCATAACATATAGGGACAATGGGCTGTAATCTGCTTGGTTCTTACTTCTTACTTTTCAGTGCAACAGAGAACATTGGAAGTCTATCGAACTACCCTGCATATGTAAAAAAAAATAAATGCTAATGCTAATGGTGTGTCCACTGTGTTAAAAAACATTACACTAAAAGGTCCTGACCAAGCATTTGTATATGTGACAACCTGAGAGTGAGACTGCTCTCTTGGTTTTGGTCTCTTCAAGGGATTTGTTCATAGTGAGAAAAATATGGAATATCACCAGACTTAACTTTGCTGCTAGAGTGGTAAAGTGCATGTACATTTTAAAAGAGACGGATATAGAATATGAATACGGATGTTATCGATCGCATTACTCAGCCATATTGTATAAATACTGTCAAAAATATGGCAGCTGCACATTAATTAGGAGTATTGATAAAACATCAGGGACTTTGCTGGTTCAGCAGGCCACACATTATTAGGAAAAGGTTAAGTGCCCGGCCGACATTTAATTTCCTTTCTCCATCTCCCTCTCTCAACGTCACTTTTCCCTTTTTTTCCCTTCTCTTCAACCTCTTTAGTCCTTCTCTTTTAAACTTTTCCTCCCTCTTCCCCAATCTTGTCTTTCCTCCTTCCTACATAAACATTTGGTTTATAATTCCTTATATAAGATTTTATAGAGGGTTAAGCTGAGCTGGAAAAAAAAAATGTTGGTTTCCTATTGGTTCTCCTCACTCATTTCATGCATGTACACACACACACACACACACACACACACACACACACACACACACACACAAAAGCCCTCACTGTCATTTAGCAGCATCCTCTTCAGCAACACGCTTGCAAGATGGATGCCCTCTCACACGCATTTATCCGCCAGCGCCGTGGTGCTTTATTATCTAATTTTGACAGCCCGGTCCCGCCCATCGTGCCGCTGTACTGCTGCCGACGTTTCCCCCAGGGACAGTCTGGGCGAGGCCTCTGCTGAACCCAATCGCAAAGTGCTAAACGCGCAGTGCGGCTCGAATGCTAATTTACTGTAACCAACACGCTGAAAGACCTCCTGTCATTGCAGCTACCCCCTTCAGCCCTGTCTTGCCCGTCCCCATGAAAAATACACACGAAACACGCACGCGTACACGCACAAACACACACACACACACACACACAAACAAGGAGACCATCTTCGCTCAGCAGGAGTGATTTTTTTGTTTTTCTCTAGTCCATAAAAATCTACATCTTCTATACAGTCTGGAGTTTACTGGGGCTGATAAAAATTATGATTTGCAGGGAGGGTGTCTGCACCTGAGGGGGAGATGACAAGACAAGATTGAAATGTGTGTGGAGCTCTCCCAGTAGGCTGTGATGAGGGATGGCTGTCCGCTCCCTCTGAGGTCTGAGTGGATGAAACATTAAGCCACCTTAGGATAAGTGATGGTGGCTTGATGAATGGTTGTAGTTAGCATCATCGCCATTCATCACGGCACAGAGAATGATTGTGATTCATCAAATTCACTGGTTTGCATTAGGATTAGCTTATGCTTGTTTTTCATGTCATCCAAACTGTGAGGCTTGTCATCAAGGTGTGACGGCTGGCCTCATCAGGCTGTCATACTTTGCCTTGACGGGTAATGACGAGCGACAGAAATGTATTTAAGTTCTGCTCGGCGCTTTACAACAGTTCAATCTAAGGTAATTTTTTTTTCTGAGTTTGTATCAAAGTAAAAACATTATAGGTCTTAGGCGAGAGGCGCAATAATATCTGTGATCTTCTTTCCCTATTGATCAGCAGAAAAGTGTATACGGTCATGGTGTCGCAGGTGTGTCATTCAAGCATATTTCCTTTGACTTCTTATCCCGAAGTGAGATAGAAAACTCTGAAATGGACTGTCAGCCCAAAGCCTACTATTCAGCCTATGATAGAGTGGGAAATCAGGTATTTCCCTTAGAGCAGGCAGTGCTCGCTGAAATACTTTCTCTAGTGTTTCTTAATGGCACAGGGAAGGAGGTTTCCTCACGGCATTTATGACCCATGGTACTGTATATTACGTCTCTATGTGTGGAACTGGATCTTGTGTTTTTAACACTGCAAAAGTGGCATTTATCTTAGATTTGAGACTTTTTTTCCCATCATCTGTTTCTTCCATCATTTTTGAATTGTGGAAATTCAACTCTTTGGTATCCCAGCGAGTTAGTGTATGAGATCAGCTCTCTCTTTGTTTTGTGTTTCTTTCTGAAATGAACAAATGTCATCAGCCAGAAAAGACTTTTATTTTTCTCTGCCTACTCAGATCGCTGTAAGAATTCAACAACAATCATAGAGTCTCTGTGATTGGAAGATGAATAAGACGCTTAAAGAACATTATTCTCACAAATCTGTTTTTCACCAAAACAATGAATGGTTTTGGCACAAATTTAACATCTTGGTTTAGACAGTTGTCAAAGCAAACTTGGGGGTGTTAGCTCTCGTGGACTTGAGACTCTTTGCGCTACTTTTCGCCCCCTCCTTAAATCGGTAATCCTCATTTTATGTCCACGGTTTGCCACTGTCGTGCGGTACTTTAGCCATTGAATTGGTAATTTCATTTCAGTCACCCCCACACTACACCCCCCCACCCCCTCCCCACCCCATCACACCCCACCCCCACCCCTCCAAGGCTCACCCTGCAGTCCTATCCGCCCCCTCCTCCCTTTCCCAATCCTTACATGCAGGCCCTGCATTTGGTCAAATTGCCTAAACCCTGAGCGATTGTAATTTCTGAAGAGGCTGCTGAGTGGTGCTTTGAAGGAGGGGAGGAAAGAGGAGGGGAGAGCAGGACTAGGGAAAAAAAAGAAGAGGCAGTAATGGCAATGGCATTGAGCATGCAGGAGCTTGAAGCTAGGTGAGAGGAAGGAGGGGGTGTGGAGGATGGAAGGAAGGATGGATGGATGGATAGATGGATGGAAGGATGGATGGATGGGGAGGTGGTGTTAAGTGCTCTTGTGGAGGAGTCGAGCCCTCCCTCTCGCTGGTCGCAGCCTCGCTCTCGGCGGTCTTACCCTCTATGAAGCAATTACCCTTTCACCTGGACAAGCTCATCACAGAATCACTCTGGTCACCCCTACCACACCACCTCCACTCCCACATCGCAGGACTCCAACCAAGGCTGCAAAATGCCAGAGGGAAGAGGTGGTGGGAGGCAAAGTTAGACACATGCAGGTGGTGTAGAAATACACAGGAACATTTTAGAAAATAGTGCAGCAAATGAATGAATAATTAGAGCTGAATCAACACCTTTCGCAACAAATAGAGACAGTTTTAGGGACACTACAATTCATTTGAATTCTATTTTCAGAACAACCAGAGGTCATAGATGGTTTTGCTGGTTTGAATCATCATTCTCTAAAGTTTAAAGACCTGTTGTCTCTGAGTATGTTGGTCACGAAATTTCCCGACAGATAAGCAGTCGCATCACAGTGCAAGAACACATCAAGTAAATGCACCTTTCATATATGGCTCAGATGTTGATCGCTGATTTAGACGGTCATCGGTTCAGTAGTTCAGTAGTACGTTCTCCCTGTTGCTAGTCCAAGTTGTTACCAAGTTGTTCAGTGCAGATCTCGCCTTTACAAACTTTGCACCCCGAACTATTAATCTCAGCAGCCTGTTATTTACAACAGTTATGAGATGACAATTGTTTCTATGTCTTTGGCCGCCCTTTGATGAGGACGTAACGTGCTGCGGATCATGTCCATGCTGATAATGATGTTCTCAGTCAGCAGTTAGGAGCTGAAATATCCTCATTTGTTCAATAAGATTCAGTAGTTTCAACATTTGTTATTGAAGATTTGTGTAGGTAGCACACTCTGTTTTTGCTCCCTCTATAGCCTTATCTATCATTTATGATAAAACATTTCCTCTTTCCAAAGCACATACTAAAAGTAACCTTATGGAGAACAAAATCAAAATGTTGCTAAAAATAGGTCCCAATGAGGCAACAGGCACGAGTAGTCAGACAAGACTGAAAGCAAACCGCCCCTCCTCCCCGAGATCCGCAGATGGATTATTAGTGTCATTATGGGTGCACTCACTTTTGGCTCTAAATTAAGTAGTAATCTCGCTGAAATAACAAAATTGTTGACTCTGCTTGTGTGTGTATGTGTTTGTGTGTGTGTGCCTCCTGTATATGTGTGTTCTGCCCTTGTATGACCCCCACCGTACACATTTCAGGAAACACAGTAGTAAACAAGCTCCATAAGATCACACTATAGGCTCCACTGTGGTGGATATTGGCTGAATCAATTAACAATAGATTATTTCTCACAAACAAACAAAAGGTTGGAAATAAAAAAAAGAGAAAAAGTAAAGATTGTGTGTGTATATATGTGTGTCTGTTTGTGTGTGTATTTGTTTTTTTCAGCTCTGGTAGTTTGACACTATGCATGTGTTTCTTGTTATTTTTCCATCCAGTGAGGGGTAACAACTTAAAAAAGTAGAGCAGCCCCAGTTTGCCCTGCTCCAACATCATGGAAATGCACAAAAGCTTTCCACTTGGAATATATATGTGTGTGTGTGTATGTATATGTGTGTGTGTGTGTATATATATATATATATATATATATATATATATATACAGTATATATATACAGTATATATAATGTATACACTATATATATAAGCTGCAGAGTATGTACAGATATCTGTCTGTGTGTGTGTGCGTGCATGTTTAGGTGTGTGTCTCGGTGTGTGCATAAGTGCGTGTCTGTCTGTCTACAATTTGGGCTCACACATCGTCCTGTCAGGGGTCTGTGCAGCTAATCTTTATGCACTCTGTGACCTCCTCACTGCAAACCCTGCTAAATATATTATTCCCCTGGGCCTTTCATTGCTGCTTGGTGTCAGAAATCAATATGTATGAGGCGTGTAGATGGGAATTTCTAATAGATCTCTGCGGCCCTGCGCTGCTCTTCAATATCTGCCTTGGACTATTAGTGCCGGCTCAGTGGCGGTGAAATAACCGAGATAATCTTTTAAGGTACCTTTCTTAAGGTGGAACAGCAACTCCCGCTCTGCATCCTCCTCCATATACACCTTAATGCTAAAGATGGATTTATTGTTTAGGGATGTTTCTTCCTGAAATCATCTGCATGTTTTCAGCTGCAGCACTTAAAAGGTTTTCATAGTTGTTCATAGTTATTTTTGTAATCAGGTTTAGTAAAGTAAAATATAAATGAAAACTGGAAATTTAGTGTTGTTTTTTTTTTGTGTCGTAATGTCTCATTTACAGATATCTCAAAACAACATAACACAACTGGTGGCTACACCCCCTTCTCACATCAATATAGATAGATTTTTTATTTTAACATCTGAATGCAGATTGTGGAGAGTCATATTTTGGTTATGCTTGTGTGTGTCGGTGTGTGTGGGCGTGCAGTTGGTGCGTGTGTGTGTATGTATGTGTGTCTAGGGGGATGTGCCACAGTGCTAATTGCCCATATTCCTAATGCAGGGATGATTTGCTGCAGCACTTAGCTGCAGCAGCACGGGAACCTGACTCTAGTTTTCTGTCTCTCCCTCTCCTCCACCACCCCATCCCACCCCCTCCCCTCCCCGCCCCCCCACCCCCACCACCATCAACCCCCCCCCCCCCCCTCTCGCCTCCTCTCCCCCCGCTACGTTGAAGAGGAGAAGAAGAGACATCCGGCATCGGCAGGCAGTTAGGAGTTAGGGGATTGGCGGGAGAGGTGGAGAGAATGGGGGTGGGGGGTAGGAAGAGAAGGAGGCGAGGTGGAGGTGGAGGGGGGGCGGTGGTGGTGGCTGGCTCAGACAGCGTGTGGTCTCGAGGGAGGGAAGGAGGCTGAAATTATTCTACGGTCACAGCCCCCCCCCAACCCCCCCCCCCTCTCCATCTCCCGGCGAGGACCTCGGTGTATAATCCTTGGCGCTCGCCTGGCTCGTATATCTGCCGTCCCTGAGACAAAGGTTATATCTCTCTCCTTCAGGACCGCTGGCCGCTGACCGAAGACCACAAACCTGCTCTATTATCACCACATCATCACCCCGTGGTGAAGAATTAATCACAACAGTGACCTTAATTTTTTCAAAGATTCACCATGTGTATGTTTTTAGTCTGCAGACAAATGATAACACGGCGATAGCCCGGTTGCATTAAGACAAACCTACACCTGAGGTGTTTTGACTTGCCCGTTGACGTTATTTGTCCTTTGCTGTGTTCCTCCGGTATCTCTGTGTGTTTGCTTCTTTGTGTTGACACGTTGGCCTGGAGATGCATGTAATTCCTCTCATTCACAAATACTTCTCACCTCTTTGCTTTTACTCTCATGAGGCACCGAAAGCCCACTGCCCCGACTGTGAGCACCCATACCCTGAGAATAATTACTAGTCTCTTATTCCCTCCCTGCAATTTCAGTCCCTCCTTGACTCAGGCATTACCTAATCTTGGCGAGGCCACTTGATACCGGTCCTAAGAGTGGAATTATTAAAAGATATTTAGATGTAATGCAACTTTGTCACCTGTGTAATGTGGAGGGTGGGTAGGTCCGGGGATTCATTAAACTTGGCTGTCGAGTCGGGAATTAAAAACCTGAATGCCCCTGTGGATGGAGGTGTTAGTTAATGGCTTAAATCAGAATAAACACTTAACAAACGGAATGAGAGGCAAAACAGATGGAGAGAGGGGGCGCAGAGCAGGTTGAAATGAAGGAAATCTAAACATAAATCTCCTCTCTTGCTTCATATGGTGAGGGGCCCCTGATGGGCTACGTCTAAAGTTTCAGGATTCAGGTACGCTACACGGACATGATTCCTCCCTCCCTACACACACACACACACACAGAGTCAAAAAAACCAGGCCCTCCTCACTCATGCTGCTCATCTCGATAATTACCTCCCCCAGGTACCAGTACACAGGGATACACCATGCACGTGCTGCCACCGGGGGCACTGCGCCAGGGAGAGCAGACGGCAGCCATTCAGGGGGCACTAGGTAGAGGAATTATTGTGTGTGGGAGTGTGAGTGGGTGTGTATGTGTAGGGGGGTAAGGGTGGGGTGGTGTGTGTGTGCTTGGTGGGATTGAGGCAATGTAGGAAAACATCAGGGGGAATTGGCTTCTGAAAGACAGGCATCATGGCAGGCGCACGGTCTCCTAATTACGCAAGGTCTACCACCGCCATTAGGAGCTGTCAGTAACATGAGGGGACGCAACCAGCCGCTAAAGAGCAGGAGTCCACCGCCATACCGCCGCAGACTGTGTATGTGTGTGTGTATGTGTAGCCTACTGTGTGCAAGCTGTGCAAGTCTTTACATGTGGTTTTGGCTTTGACCTGAATTGACTTTTTTTGTGTGTTTTCAGTGTTTTGAACTGTAGGAAAATCAGTGCAGATAAACATATTTACCACGTGTTGTACATTATTGTGAATTCATAAACGCAGTTGTGAAGACACAACTGTGAGTTGAGGTTTATACTTTTAAGGTTTATACTATTTTGCTCATCAAGGTTTGTGCTTGCAGGTGTGTATATTCAGGTCTGTGCTTGGAAGATTATTTTTTCATTATCACCAAAAGAGATTCATGTCTAATCCTGTGAAAGCTTGGTTTACTTATTTATTTGGTGTGTAGTATTGTCTTTTTTAGTGTTTTTTTTTTACAAACCTAAACCAACTAAATTTACCTTTTGGATAATACATTTTAACTGGAATTTGACATAATAGCAGTCAAATAATATAAAAATAATATATTGGTCACAAGCCGCAAATTGTTCAACATTTCATTTCCCCTCTGGGAAAAGAAGTGAATATTCTGTGCATGAATATATCTTGAAATACATATGTGATCATCATGAATGCCAAAAGACTGACCACATTAAATGACACACTTGCTCAAAAAGCACAAAACACACGCGTCACCCCATGAGATCCAATGTCCGTAAGAAGCAACTTTGTTATTTGTGTGTCAGAAAATATTAGGTATTATTGTAGTATATATCATCAGGTTGTGATTTTGTATAAAGTTATAAAACAGAAGCATTTTCCTCAGAAAAAAAAGAAAGAAGGTGATCGTGATACTTCAGGCTTCTGTTACACACATTCTTTTGAGAGCAATTTGCTCTGTTACCACAAAATGTGTCTGTGCTATCACAAACAAGCCCCCAGTTCAAACATTGCACACTTGAGGTCAGTGTCCGTGTCATGTCTGTCTTCATATGGTCCCTGTGTGCCTGGCCTGTAGTTGACTGGGTGAGGGCTATGGGGCTTTGTCCTCTCTGATGTTCTGACACAGCTGGGATGGGGTGAAGTTTACCAACCTGGCAACGCGCCATGCGAGTTTCTAGGTCTGCTCCTAATGTACTGAGCTGTACATCTGCACCTGTGCACCTGTTCACTGAATCCCCAAACAAACCATGTAAAAGGAGCTGGCACACACGACGGCAACAAAACACAGCGCTGAATGTCAAAGTAAGAAAAGGCAACCTGGAAAGCCAAATACAGCCGAATTAACTGATGACTTTTGCAGCACTGAGTGATTATACACCACCAGTGGTGTGCACAGGGTGGCCCAAATGTGTGCTAAAGTTTCCTTTTGGGAGCCAAAACGCGTGCTAAAGTTCCCTCGTCAGTGGCGAGGACGCGCTGTATGTGCCCTTTTTTTTTCTTTTCGCCCCTGCCCTTCAAAAAGTCTGTGCATGCCACTGTACACTTATTACATTGGATCAATACATTTTTTCCATGTTTGTTATTAATTAACTACAATTATTACATTTATTGATCACTGAGTGGAGCCACTAGAAATGTAAGCAATGCTCTCTAGCGTCCAAGTTTATGTAAAAAGACACAATTAAAAAAGTGATGATATTCAGCCTGGTCCTATGTAATTGTTGACTAGGCTTGCACGATATGAGCAAAATGTGTAGTGTGCGATGACACTGTTCAATATTGTGATTGACTTGCAATGAATTAGAAAATATTTTAGTGCGCATATTAACCATACAGCTCCTGAGTCTTTCTGCTACATAGGTACCCTACTCATAGGTACCCTCAAACACTGAAAAGAAAAATAGAAAAACGTATTATGAGCATACTTTTATTGAACAAACTGCACATGAATAATCAGTCAATTAAACAGAGGAACAATTTGACCCTCTCCTGCCTCTTCTCCTTACTCATCGCATTTTAGGTAACCTTTTGCAACGTGTTTATCGCACATGTTCAAATCGCAATGACGATGAAAATACAATTAATCAGTCAGCCCTAGTTGGTAAATAGTTAGTTACAGTAGGCTTTGCTAAGAAACCTCAATGATCCTCATTGATAAAAAATATATTTGTAAACCTCTATACACAATACTGAAATGAAGTGTTGCTTATTTTTCTTGACAAAATGCAAAATGTTGGTGTTATGGAAGGTTAATTTAGTATCGCTTTCGAGGCTTTTCTATTGGATTGCCTTGAAACTGATACACGTGTATTTTCTGAAAACAGGCATCATGTTAGTCAATAAGTCAGTGAGTCACATTCCGTGATACACCTTACTTTTCTGTGTCCCTTTGTTTCCTTTTTCTTTCTTTCTTTTTTATACATGCATGCTATACAAACTACTTGATGTGTGACAATACAATCGGAGTTCATGGCCACCAGAGGGTGAATCTTATACAAATAGTGAATCATTGGTTGAACAAAAAAAATACAAAAACAACAACAACAAAAAAACCCTTAGCATTCTCATGAGCTTTAGCTCAACCCATGCATTTTCCCACAGTGTTAAATTATGTGACTCACAGTTGGGGAACTTCTCCATCTGAGATGGGACTGAAACTTTCCTGGTTGAGTCATTAGAACAAAAGATGAACTACGGTGCAAGAAAATGTCTCTTCTCTTCCTTTGTTAAAATGTCAGAGGTACAAGACTGTACATAAATATGTAAGGTAAGAAGTTAACTATGGCTCCTGAAGTGAATTTCAACGCGAAATGTCCGATCACAGATCTTAGAATTGGGTTAGACACTGCAGTGCAGACACTGTAATGTCAGGTGAGAGACAGACAGTAGGATGTGATCAAGAAATATAGCACAGCCTGAATATTATATGAGTTTAGTTTTGAACAAATCCAGTGATGATGAGGCTATATATACGTATATATATATATATATATATATATATATATATATATTTTTTTTAAGTATATTTTTGGGCGTTTTTGCCTTTATTTGATAGCACATAGTGACATAGACAGGAAAGGGGGAGGCAGAGAGAGGGTGAATGACATGCAGGAAAGGTCTGCCCGACGCGGGATACGAACCGGGGACTGTAGCCTCTACATGTGGCGGCCGCCTTAACCACTGCGCCACGCACCACCCCGATGAGGCTATATTTTTATAACTAAAAAAAATCCATTTGTGGGGTGCCGTATAGGTCAATGGTTGAGCAGGCGCCCCATATGCAGAGGCTAGTCCTTGCTGCAGTCGGCCCCGGTTTGAATCCTGAATCAGGTGGCCCTTTGCATGTCACATGACACTTACAGAAATCTTCTGATGTAAAAAATTATGTAATTTGGCTGCAGTTGCAGTAAGTATAATTTGGGATTTGTTCATGTTTTTAAAGCTCTGGATAAATGGGCAAACACAGATACTAATGTCAGTTTTCCAATGTCAGATAAACAGCTGATTCAAAAAGGGTTTCAACCATGGTTTCTGGGCAACGTCAAAAAGCATTGTGAGAAATATAGGTAAATAGACAAAAGATGAGGTAGGTTGTAGTTACAAGGTAATAAACATGAAACTCTGGTATGCACTGAACATCACTGATCAATTACGTGCAGCGGTGTAAAAGTACCGGCGGATATAATTTAATGGAAGAGCAGGAAAGAGTACTTTGGGACAGGTGGATGTGTTATTGTGTGTGTAATAGGAAGCGGGAGTTATGTGTCCCAATACACCGGCACACTCAGGCTGGATTTTAGCCCTTTAACTCTTCTTCTTTCATTTAAAAAAAAAAAAAAGCAGCAGGTATCACACATCCGCCCTACGTCACACTGTGTTGTCTACCAGCCACATTGCAGCTGCTGTGGTGATAGCCCACCACACACACACTTCTGTCTTTGCTTGTCCCCTGTGTCTTCCCCTTTAAAGAGACACACGGGTGGCTGCGCTCCACTTGACATGTGGGTGCGTATTTTCACCTTAGAGACGGAGGATGGGCATGGTTGCGCGCTTTGATGGCTTAATTATCACTGTGGAAACAGGAGTGGTTAGAGAAAGAGGGAGAGAGGGAAAGAGAGAGAGAGAGCGGGAGAGACGGAGAGGGTTATGTGCAAGTGTTAGCGGCGCTGATAAGCATGTGAAGATCGTTAGCGTGAGGCTGAAATGGCAATGAGGCCCCACAAGGCATATTAAATGTATGTGCCTGGGTTGAGGGAGAATTCTGAATCTTGTTTAGGTTTATTGAATAAGGGCGCATTTTTATACAGTCTATGATCGCAATTTAACTTTACATAATATCTATCATTGATTCCATATAAGTTGCTGCTTTCATCGCTGAAACGCTGAACCCTCCAAAAAGGATAGTTCATTGAAATTCACACTAACAAAGAGTGTCTATCAACAGTGTGATTTTATTTCTCTGTAGTGATACTGTTGCACTGGCTGACATGCTCCTTCATTGACGTAAACATACATGCTGTAGATTTAGTTATTCCTACGTGCACAGCTGTACTGCTGTGAACACTCTAAATGTGTATTAATCCACGGCTGAAGATAGTTTCCAATAAATAGGAACCACAGTGTCCAGCTGTGTGAAATAATACAGATATTATCCTTTAATTCCTACATTTGTATCTCTTGGAACCTGTGCTAAAAATGGGACTTGGCTGTTTACAACAAGGCAGAAACCATATACAGGTTCAAAGGATTTGAACATTAGCCAGATGATGAGATCATTTACATGTGAGATCAATGCTGGAACAAAGATCCACACTTTAATATCCCTACATTAAGGCATGGACCAACACAGTGAAATTGGTGCCTTAGATGTTTTTTTTTTTGTTTTTTTTTTCCTCATCTGGTCTTTTAATTCGCCGCATGCATTTATTAGACTTTTTTAATTAGCATCATATGATTTGCTTTGAATGAGGGTCAAGCCCCAAGACACTCGTCTTGATACGACTTTAGAATATGGCCCCTATTTAATATAAAGAAGGCTTATGTCATAAGTACAGCAATTGTGATTAGATATGAAATACAGATTCTGATAACTTTTTAAAGTTTTTGCCATAATGTCAAATTTGTATTTAGAAATTTGCAAATACTTACATCAGCTGATATATTTTATTTCAAATTCTTTTGATACATTTCTAACTGATGACAATACAATACAATACAATGGTTTTAAGTTTTTTGAAGAGGTGTTAATATAAATGTATCAAAACTTGCAGTCCTCAAATGTATTACCTCATTTATAAATCACAAACATGAATAATTTATGTGTATTTAGAAATACATTTTAAAATATATCGTAAACAAAGCAAATTTGTGCACCACAAGCAAGTCCAAAAATGTGTCAGAATGGCAATATAGTCCAGCGGTAAAAACTGATGATGGCACACACTCGCCATAAAGCATGGGGCTGCATAGCAGGGCAGTGGACCATTTATCTTGGGGAAAAAGAACTGTGTGCTCCAAGGCCCATCTGTCTCCGAATGGGGGTTGGGGGTTGTGGGGTCGAGCTTCGTTTAATTGAAGATTATCTGCTTAATTACTCAAGCACAGCCAGCGTTAAACAGCCATGGATTAAGAAAGCGTCAGAAAGCCAGACCTTGGGGTCCAGTGCTGCGCTCAATTAGCAAGAGGGCCCAGATACGGCTCTCCCCTCCTCACCCATCACTGCACTGGAACTGAAACTGCATGCTAAGAGACAGGCCATAAAGATAATAAACACAGCTGAAGAACTGCGAAAGCACGTAGAGAGCTGAAATGCAGATGTCACATCTGGACCAACCGCTGCTCCGATAGCTTCCTTAACTATGCACTCAAGCAGCCCACCAACTTTGCGATTTTATGTCCAGCAGCAGTATGATGTTAGAATTTGTTAAATTAATTTATTAGCATTCAAAAATATAGCTGCCCTCAATAGAAATCTCACAGCAGCTTCCAAATCTTATGTTTATAATGTTTCTATTAGAATGTTTAATATTGGACAATGGACATGCTAATGTGCCTGAAAATGCAAATCACATGACCATTCATGAACACTGGGAATGTGCTGGTGTAAACAGGTGGCAGATTAGGCGCATTTCCACTGCAGGAGTTCCTGGTAAAAGGAGGGGGAACTTTTACAGGAACCGTCCTCTCACTCGGCCCTCTTGGCGGCCGCGTCCCCACTGCAGACCAGTGCTCTACTGCTCTTTTTGTTGTTTTTTCCTGTAGATGCTTTCTAATAATGCAGGTTTTTAAATTGCTGTTTTGATTGTTGTGTAATCACACGATTGTGTATTTATTATCATACTTATTTTTTTGCTACTACCACTCTCATACGTCTTTTACTGACTTATTCTCTTTTTTGGCTGTGTTTTTAAAAAAAATAACGCTGGGTTTGAAAATGCCGTTTATTACGGGGCTTTCTCTTGGCGTCACGTCCCATTCTGAGTTTGACCAATCAGTACAGAGTAAACCCCAAACCCCACCCGGGAGTTTTTCGGTGCTGATCTGAGTACCTACCCCCAGGCAGGGACTCCTTTCGGCTCTGTAAAGGTTCCTGAAAATGGCCCTTCAGGGAAAGTTCCTGCAGTGGAGACATGCACCAACGGCCCCGGCCTCTGAAATTACCCCAAAGTTTCTGCAGTGGAAACGCGCCTATTGTCTATTTCACGATGACAAAAGTATAGTAGAGATGTTTTGCTTGGATGACCAACAAAGTGTGGAATTGTCATTGAATGCAACACAAGAAGAAGGTAGATTGGGAGAGTGGTATATTATGTGATACCCGAGTGCCCTGCTACCTCTGCTGCTAGTTTCCTAATATTAGCCTGAACTAGAATGAATTTAAAAATGTTATTTTAATTTTTTTTATGCAGTAGTTCTGTCTGTCCCGCATCGCCACATAATATCAATTGGAGGCAAATGGGAACGCTTCAGACTACCTATAAACATACTGAGCGCGTCAACTTGACTCTCGCGCATGAGACTTCACAAGACTTTGTATCACAACTACGTTTACAAACATGTCAGCTTTCTTGAAGTAAACAAACCCCTCTGTGTATGTTTGAATAGCCTAGCATATGACGTTTCTGTGAAAAAAAATTAGCAGTTTTGTGGGAAATTAATAGACTAAACAGCCTAAGATCTGTCAGCTCCCATTAAAAGTGTGGATGCCAAGTATATAGTATGTAGTTAAGGGATGAGTTATAAAACTAATAGCTCTCTTTAACTCTTTAGCGACCTAATTGCTCATCACATCTCGCTGAGACCGCATGTTTTTAGCTATTTGTTTACCTTTTTTTTAACATCAAAGCAAACTCTGTACAAGGCCTAGAAACAAACGGTATTCGCGTGGTTGAAGAGTGAATTTCTCTGATCTGAGGTCTGATATTGATGGGCTTCCCGATATATAGGCGAAGCTGCATGTGTATGGCACGCTACACTGATCTTTCCTCCTAGCAGCCATGGTCGTCATGCAAGTCGACCAAAGCTATCCTTACTCAGACAAAACCAAGATCACACATTTTATAAAAACCATCATAGTTTGATTGTAGTTTAAATCAGTTTTACATATTAGACTACAATATTCACACACACGGTACTTGAGAGTGTCTATTATCATAATCTGTTAAAAAAAAAACGATTTTGACAAGTTTTCTCGTCAAAGGTCGCCAACGTTCGAGCATGCAATGACAAGAAAACTAGTCAAAGGTCGCGAAAGAGTTAAAGGCTGATAGAAACACTCACTAATATTGACTGACTCTCACAACATGCTGATGAAAAAAGTTAGGTTGAATGGCTGGGTTTTCTGTAATTTGAGTTTTTATAAATGTGATTATTTATGTTTTTTTTCTCACTTCATCAGAACCAACAAATTCAAGTTCCACCTCAGCCAAGTTTTCAGTTGTATAATTAAGTATTTTGTTAACACTGTGAATGTTTTACCTTTTCCTTCCCTCTTCCTCTCCTGACCAAACAGCAGTACGATATTGATGAAGGTAGATGTCAAGAACTGGCCGCCCCCCTCTGTGCAGGCCAGATATCTCTCTTGGTAGATGGGTTATTCATACCAGGCACCTTGATGTTTGAAGGTTGAGCTTGACCTAAAAAAAAAATCCATTCCCTCATCTGTAGCCTCTGCCACTCAAGTTTATCTGGCTACAGTGTTGTGTAGTTGTGTGTGTGTGTGAAACTATGCTTTTTTAGGTGCACGTTGACAGGTTCCTTTGTCTGCTTGACTCCTGCTGCAGTGAGTTGAAGAAGGGGCCATGTGACATCGTGGTCTGCTCTTTCTCCACCACCTTTCTCCTTCATTGGCCTTAGTTCATCTCCTCCACCTCTTCGTCATCCTTCTCCACCCTTCTTAATCCTTTCATCTCTCCTCCTCTTTACTATGTGCCTCGCTCATTTTGAGAGACATTCAGGATGGGGCAGAGTTGCACGCCGATGGTTTAGGTGGTCCACTCAGAAAGGCAAACAAAGCCTTATTTTATCCTATCAAAACGATAGTGATTGTTGCGAGATGAGAGCAGCCACTTGACACGAAGGTCCTTATTTTATTAAAGTTTTTTAAATGTCATTTTATTTACATATTTTAATTGTATGCTTTACAACGCTTATTAGGATTAACAGCAATGAAAAATAAGCATATAAACAAGTTTGCCTATGACAGCGTTCATCTGTCCAGGAAGTGTCTGCGGTGACTAGCACAGAGCCAGAACTGAAGGAGTGACATTTAGAAGTGGCTTGTATGTGAGTCATCCCCTCCTCAACTTAATTAACAGCCTCACCTACACAACACATTCTCTCAAACCTTAGTCCCAAATGTGCTCAGGATCATTATGCTAAAACAGCATAATGATTAGCACACAGTTTCATGTGTTACAGTAATGCGATTACTTTCTTTAGTGGCAAGTTGTAGGCTATATAAGGGATTAGAATTCAAACATTCAATCATTACGCTCCAGTTATTAATCCTGGTAATGCATCTTTACATTGACATTTGGGTGTTGAGTTGTTTGCTGTCTGGATGGCAGGTTAATATCACTTTTGTCTCTCCATGGTCAGTGAACAGACTGCTCTTTTGACTTTTTAGCTTAGGTGAAATGTGACTCCCAGCATGTCCAGTGCCATCCTTCACATGTTGTGTGTTCCTGTGATAGCATCCTAACATTAGCCACGGACACACCTTCATCCCAGAATCAAGTCAATTCTCACAATGCATTTTTACACAGTTCTGCATGCATGATAATGGTTATTTGTAATATTTGTTTATTTCATTATTAATTCAAAGTATCCAGGCTTCATCCTCTTCTGACAACCAGACCTGATCAAATTTAGATGTTCTTTGTAGTTGTTTTGATAAACACAAGTGATTTGGAAGACCATCTATTTCTATTTTGCATATATTTTCAGTAATATATGATTTGAAAATGTCCATAGAACAAAATAAAATGAAAAATGCTAAAATTAACATAGATAACAACCACTAATGTAGCACCTACTAACAGGTAATCGAACACGAGTGTGATGTACCATACTCACTATACAGTGGATTATAGGCAGACAGCAATATCCATTGGTAATGAAAATGATTTGGTCGAAATTTCCTGATGCATAATTAGAGTTGAGATTTTATCTCTGGTTGCACCCACTGACGCTACCAGACCAATTATTTGACATGCAAGTCTTCTGCCGTATTAATGTCTTATTTTCCTGTTTTTTAAGCTTTGGACAGAGCTGGTCTCAGAAGTCAAAGCAAAGTAAAGTGTAATGTAACATGTTGCTTTTGCTACAGGGTAATTCGTTCAATAATAACTTTTTCAACTGGTAATGTGTAATGTTCAATTTTATCACTGTTTTCAAGTAACTTTACCAACACTGATGACAATGTGGTATTTTTTTCCTCCTAGCTGTCAATTGTACAAACAGTTGTTGTGTACGTTTTGATTTTAATAAGTCAACAGTTGTCACCTTCCAATACAAATTTCAAGAAACTAAGAATATAGGATGTGTTCAGGAACATTTTCGGCACACAGGAAAATCATATTTGAAGCAAAACAAATAAAATATGCTAGTGATAAAAGAGGATGCATTTGCAGACAGCAGTCTCAGTGAGAGCATATTCACAATCACAGATGCTTTTCCCACACCCATTCATTTTACTACCTCTGTGAGGTAATCTTACGGAGAATCTGCTGTCGCTTTTAGTTTCATTGTCTGAATGAATCACATCGTAATTTCCTAAACGAACAAATGTATATTTGTTAAGACGACAATAGCATCTTTGCTTTTATTTTTCGTCTATGGGCTTGGGTAAGGCACAGGATGCAGCACAACGGTTACTTTTATTAATTCAGATATTGCAAGCTGTAACACTCTGTCAGTGCGACGATAAATATATGAGAGCAACAGCAGGAAAAATGGAAAAGTTTCATGGGAGTTTGTAGGGGGTCGGATTTAATAAATCTCACTAAATCCATATTTTCTGCATAAGGAGCAGGAAGGGTGTGGCAGTTTAATCTGACCCCTGGGCTAAGGTGCCACTGCATCAAAAGTGGGTGTGGAAGAATTTAATGAATGGACTAACCTTCCTCCACCCACATGCCTTTTTTTTTCCTAGCCTCTAGAAACAAATATAAACCTTCACTGCACAAAGCTCACGAACGTTAAGGATTTTCTGTAGATGACGTCTTTTGAAAATACAAAATGTTACATACTAATGTTATTTTGAAAAGAGGAAGAGTATTTGAATAAAAAATACATATTAAATGAAGTAGCCTACTTCACTTTAAACTGATGGCAAGCAAACTCACTTCTACACCTACTGGTCATCAGTGCAGCAAATTATTATACAAAGTTACGTTTTCTTGTTAGGTGACGTGGCCGTAGTAATTATGACAAAACCACAGGGAAAAGTGCAGTTGTAGAACATAAAGCAACAAAGTGTACGAGGTGAATGGATGGGTCAGTTTATGTAGTTTCTATTGTGCATGACCATTCAGCAATTCAGAGTTTACAATGCCGTTGTTATTGTAACCATGACAACTAAGATTGTCTAATGTTGAGGAAGCACTTATTTTAAAATAAATAAAACACAAATGAGTTACCACTGGAGTGCATCAAGCCTTTATTAAAGACTTGAAAAATATCAATTGAAGGATCTTTTTGAACAAATGAAAAACAAGCGATTTATGTGCGATTAAACACATTTAACTATGGACACTCCATGCAATTAATTGCAATTATTGACAGCACTATAGTTTGCAGACACAACAAAAGCTTGTGTTGTCATAAGAAAACGATTGGCCATAACAAAAAAAAAACATAAGTGTGGTGAGACAGAAGCAAATGACAATATTTTGTGAGGATAAATGTTGACCCACTTATCCTTCTTGGTCCATTGTCCTAATTGTGCTACTTTTCTGAGATGAGAGTCGTTCGCATGGTGACTACAGGTCTTTGTTAACAACATTAATATAAAGTATGTTGTGTTGTGTTGTGTTTAACATTTGAAGATTGTGTTTTGATGTCTCGGTTTCCAGTCCGCGATGGATAGGATTGCAGGATGGTATAGTAATGTGTTGCGTTTGGCAGTAAACTTTCACACATTGTGTGGCATAAGAATAACGAGGTTTACCAATCAAAAAGTACTTTTTGTCGTCTACATACAATACTGTGTAATGTGTTGCAGCATGAAATGTTCTTAACAGTGTTGGCAGGTTGGTGCGTTTATGTACCTGTTTGTACACTACTACGCCGACTTCAGCCAACTCCTCTTCTCTGGAGTTATTTCAAGCAATGAGCTGCAGAGGCCTCCGAACTCCACAGCACAGACGCACGACTTGTGCACATTCAGGCTCCCGGGATAGGAGGATTAGGGTTCTGCTGGGAGAGGGTGAGAGATAGAGACAAGACGGAGAGAGAAAGAAACAGAGAAAGTAAGAGGAGGTGCAGAGGGAAGGGGGAGGTGCAGCGGGAGGTAAGCAGGTGAATTGGTTGAGTGCTTCACTCATGCAGCGGAAATGCTGAGGAGGTCAGTCACCAGCCACCCAACCCCCCCCTCCCTCCGCCGCCACCACTCTGCATTCCCTCCATCTCTCCCTGTCAATCAGCCTCCTCTCCTCTCCTCTCCTCTCCTCTCCTCTCCTCTCCTCTCCTCTCCTCTCCTCTCCTCTCCTCTCCCCAATACCTTATCTGAGCCAGTATTTCCTCTCCTCTCGAGCCACGTGCCATCTTGACAAACAGATTTATTGGTTACGTCATATTTCTTCCCTGTTTTAATCAAATGCCGGGGCGGTGAGGCTGACTTGTGCTCAGATTAATATCGCCATTGATCAGATTGGATGGAGGTGTCCTCGCACCCGCTTCATACAACCCCCCCCCCCCACCACCACCACCCATCCCACCACCCACACCCCAACCCCCTCACATACACATACACACACTCCCTCACTCTTTCACTGCTGGGAAAAGGGCTTTGCGCTCTGAGAATTCCAGTAATATGCCTTTCCCATGTGCGGCTGTGATTTGACTCACACGTGCATGCCTCATATTAATGTATACGTGTGTTTGTGTGTGTGTGTGTGTTAGTGTGCTTTGACAGTATTTTGGCGTGTGTAAAAGTGTTTGCAAGCTCACATATGTATTTCACACAGGTGATTTTTGGTGCAGCTCATTGAAATGCGGCATAACGGGTCCTAGAAATGTGTACCTGTGTTGTGTCTGAACTTTGAGAATTTACGGTCATTTGCAAAGCTGTTTTGTAGAAAGTAAAAGGGAGCACTGTGGTTGATAGTGAGACACAGCGAGAGAGAGAGAGAGAGAGAGAGAGGGGGGGGTATGAGGCTGGGGAGGAGGAGAGCAGGTGCAGCAGAGAGCTGGTGACAATGCTGCACGAGGAAGTCATTTTGTGGTGGCCAGGGCCGGTGGCAGCCATCAGCACTCCCCACACACCGTCGCTGCCACCACTGACAGGGGCCCCCTCCCCTCCCCACCCACCCACCCTCCGCCCCACCACCGCTGTCGTCTCCTCAGCCCTGCCAGTCACACAGCCGCAGCCCACCGCTCTCCCCCACGTCGATCATGCGTGATATGGGGGTCAGCGGCGAGCTGCAGTGAGCCAAACAGCCTTGGTGGAAACCCCCCCCCCCCATCACCACCACCATCCACCATCACCACCTCCACCCCCCCTCAGGGTGTGACCGGGTCGGCGGTCCGCCGCACGCGCAGGGAAATTACCACACGTCTTTTGTTGCTAAGTGCACGGGTGAGTGATGAACAGAGGCGGCCTTTGGCAGACGCTAACTGCAGGGGTGTAGAAGGAGGAGTGAGAGTGGGGTGGAGGTGGGAGGAGAGAGGAAAAATGTAAAGAGAGAGAAAAAGCGAGAGACAGAGTGCTGGGAGGGAAGTGGCGGCTGGTGGTGAAAGGATAGAAGGAGGGGGGATGGGGCAGGATGGGGTGATGAGGACGTTGGAGGGAGGAGGCGGAGGAGCGAGGGGGAGCCGCAGCCTTCTGATTAAGGGCGAAAGACTGCCGGCTGAGGTGGTGGGGGCGGAGGAGGAGGAGGAGGAGGAGGAGGGATGCCGAGAACAGAGTGAGTGAGTGAGTGAGGGAGAGAGAGAGAGAGACGGGGAGAGGAGATGGAGGGAAAGAGAGAAAGGAGACGGGGAGGGAGGGGTGGGGGAGGGGCTGGAGGGACAATTTAACGAAGCTCAAAGCCTCTGCCATCTCTGAAAAGCAAGAAAGGAGACAGACATGGAGGAGATCGGCCAGGCTCAGGCTGGTGTTAACAGCGTGTTAGTTCTGCCCTTGCTTTTCTTCCTCTCCTGCCTCTTTGTTTGTGATTTGGTGTTTAGAAAAATGTGAGCCAGGATTACTCCAGGCTTCTGAAAGAAACTTTGAAAATCTGTTTTCAGAAATACGGTGGGCTGCTCCGTGTGAGTAAAAACCATCATGGCTGTGGAACTTGTTGATTAGCTTATTTTTCCCCTCGCACAGTAAAAACCTTATCAGTTTGTTTTTTTGTGTCTGCTATTGAGGCCTAAAAGTCTCATCTTTACCCGTGTGGCGACTTCATTTCAACCTGTTTCCAGGACAAATCAACTCTGTTCATTTGAGAGCAGTAATTTACCTCGTTCGTCTCCTTTCGACACAGGCTCTGGCACAGATCAGATTTTTAGAGCAAGCTGCTTTCCACTTTTCACTTAAACTTAAAAAAAAAAAAAAAGCAAAACAAGTTACACACAGTTAATAGATTATGTTGCAGTAGACATATGGTCATCTCTTTTTTTTCTAGCCTCCATCTGAGGGCAATTAAAAGTAAAAAAAGAAAGAAAGAAAAAAGCTAACATAAATAAGAAAAAGGGGACCAGATCAGGATGTTCTGAATAATCAAGGTGCCACCTCTTTATAGATGTAACAAATTCATGCTGAACTTAGAACAAGTGATATTTAAAATTATTGAGGAGAGGATGCTAAATGAGAGAGAGAGAGAGAAAGAGAGTGAGCACCTGTGTCATTGTTATGCCTGTTGCCTGGTAACAACATTCTTCACTGTGCAGCAAACGGAAGCCATGCATGAAGAAAGCTTTCCTCGCCGGGAAAAAAAAAGAGTAAAAAAAAAAAAAGAGTTCCATATTTCACGGAGGTTTTTGAAGATGGCATTTCTGGTTAGGATCCATTGTCTGTCTGTCGATTTCAGCACAAACAGGTGGTGACAATGAAATTATCTTAAGAGTCAGCCATGGCGTAGCCTACCATGGCCACAATATTTCAGTTCGTGGAGGGATTTCAAATGACTGGCTTTACCTGTGTGGACACAAACAAACTGTTCTTGAATCACCAGTGGTGCATAGCGTACAGAATATACAGTACATACGGAAACACTCATCTGCTGTCTTTTGTTGGCTCATTTTCTCACACCAACTTCCTGTCTTGACTACCATGAGTTCACCTAATGATAAACTGTGGTTGTTACAAGCAGATCTTATGAAATCCCTTTACCACAAATGGCCAGGAAGGAACACACAACCTGCATTGCGTGAGCGATGGATTTCCTTTCGTTCTGAATTAAATTCTTGATTATTTTTATTTATTTATTTTTCGTTTATTTACTTTTGTGCCTTTAATTGATAGGATAGTCAGAGAAAGACAGCAAAATGCCGTGTGGGGGATTCGAACTGGGGCCAGCTGCAGCGAGGACTGTAGCCCCTCTATATGGGGCACCTGCTCAACCCAGTGAGCTATATGACGCCCCAAATTCTTGATTATTTTTAACATAAAATGTCACCGTCTCCACATGCATACTTATGGTTTAAAATAATTTTTTTCATGTCTGTTACATATTCAGATTTAGCCTAGACAGAGGATAATATATTTATAGTGTGAGGTGTCAGTTCAATGTAATGTAGCTGATGTGATGTCAATGTGAAATCAACAGATTTTTTCTTTGTCTATTCTAGCTGGGAACTGTGTGTAGAATAGGCGAGACCCTAAATGTCTAGATCACGTGATGCAGTTGTAATGTGTAAGTGTCAGTGTATCCACTCTTACCTGTGAGCCAAAATGCAGCCGCCAGACACACTTTGTCCTCGGCCCCATAGTTGGACGGTCTCACCCTCACAGTGCATTTTCAGCAAAAACAGAACTTGTTGTATTGTTAGATTTAGCATCTAAAAATGTGAGGAAAAAACATTAGCTCTGCGTCTTTTAATCAAGGCGCTTCGGAGGTGGAAAAGTTGAGATCTTTCCATCTCCATCTACCCCAGATGTGTATCCGGGAAAAAAAAGAATGATGTCACATTGAACAACAGTATCAGTATCAGTTGTGAGTGCGTGTGACAAATGGCTCCGTTGAAAAATAATGAATTTGTGTCCACCTCTGATTAAACTGGAACCTGGAACTGTTCTTTAATCTCTTTTTTTATCCATGGTATATACATTTATCTATCTTGCTGCTCTATGCGTGACAAGTATGAAGTTTAAACTCGGTCATGCAGGGACAGGGGTGACCTGATCTTGGCATCTAACTTTGGGAAAGAAAGTGAATGTGAGGGGAAATTTCTCAAAACGTCAATCTGTTTGTTTAAGAAAGACCGTATCCCAGCATGTTTGTGGGCTGTTGAAAAAGTTGTCTCGTGGTGCGTTACAGTGTAATGGACATGAATTTGATAAATTAGACATTTGAAATTCATAAATACAGGTCTTTTCAAAAAGTAAGGACTTTTTTGCCGTTTCATATCTTACCAATGAGATATTGCCTTTACAACAGTTTTAATTCATTTTTGTTTAGGATGGCTGCACATGAAGATTGAATTGGCATATTGCCCTTAGGCAATCATTCTGACAAAACTATAATAAAATTTACTTCATAGAATATCAAATTATTATGACTGTTCTGCGTTTTTTGCCTATGAAAATGGCAATTAAGATTTCAGAAATAAGTTTTACTGAATGTTGAGTTTCCTAATGACGTCTGCTTTGCACATAAATCTCTGACTAACCAGCTTCCTTCCAGCTGCGTTGTTCTTTTTGGGTGACCTGTTGGGAATCAGCTGAAGTTTGATGTCAAGGGCAGAGCAGGAAACACTGCCTCTGCTTGAAATAGGAATTACACTTGTGTGTCTTTTTTCTTTATTACTCTCTACACTGTATTTCTGATATGGTCCATGTTACACCAGTAACACATAAACCTCTGATATCCACTCATGACATTTTGGAAGCCCCCAAACACATTTCAAAACCCACAACACAGCAAATGCACATTTTTTTGTGCACATCCTTGCTCATTCATTATGAGTTACAGCAGGCAGGTCTCTGGACAGCCTGTCCACTGAAACAACACCTGTTGACAGGATGAGGCAGGAGCCTGTTGCTTTGAGTAACATGGGAGTGATGTTGGCTGTGCAATCTGGCTCTGCAAATCATCTTTAAAAGATGGAACAGCTCATAGATCGAGGCCTGTGTGCTCTGCATCTGTTAAACCCAGCACATTTGCACATTTGCCCCGCTAGAGCCTTCCCCTCTTATGGGCTAATAAAAACTGGAGCACAATAAATGTCCAGCTGCGTGTTGATTGCCTGGTAGTGGCGACTCATCAGATTGCTTTAAATGCCTTCCCTGCTTGTCCAGGTTGGACCCGTCCACAGTGATGTGCAGGCTGAATCATTTCCTCCAACTTCTGTGACCTCACACAAGCAATTGAGTTTATATTTAATGTTCGATAATTTGCTTTTTTTTTTCATCAGAAAAATAGTAAAGTTTCAAGCGCTTGTGGAAATTAATAATTTGTAATGTACAGTAAAGACCATGTGCAGAATACTGTTATCGCAGAGTAAGTACAGAAAATACTCTCTTATGACACTCCAGTAAAGGTCAGTATTACACATATGCCTACTGTCAAAACTGACTCGATATTCACTCAGGGACTTTTGGTTCAGTGTTTAACTGTCTAGCCCCTGACTTCACTGTCGAGGTTCACTCTCACCACTCCTGCAGCAGGCAGGTGTCATCGGGGTAAACCTTTCAAAAATACACTATACACTAGCTGCTAAGACACACACACACACCTGTAGTGGACAGCTGGTGAACACAGTGGAGATTTCAGCTGCTAAATGAGTGATAATGTTGCCCTGTGTTGCTTATATATGATGATATGTCAGTATTGTGCTCACAACTTCTAAACAGTTTCTGCTGCACTGAAGTGGTCACTACTGTAAATGCTATTTATGTTAAGCCAATTTTAAATCAGACCCCCAGCTGTGTCTTTTTACCTGCAAAATAACACAGTTTTGTAAAATATCTAATGGAGGTCTGTTTAGCTTAAGTATTTTGGTTTTGCTTTTAGGCCTTCAATTGATAGGACAGCTGTAGAGAGACAAAAAGAGGGGGAATGACATACAGCAAAGGGCCGCTGGTGGAATTGAACTATAGGGCCACTGCAGCGAGGACTATAGCCCTCGCATATGGGGTGCCTGCTCCATACCCACTGAGCTAACAACACCCAACTGGCAGTTGTGCTGCAAAAGTGTCTGCTAGTACTGTACATCACATAGCATTACAATTGTGTACCTTAAAGGGATAGTTCACCCAAAATTCAAATTGCACTCAGCAGTATTTGTCCATATAATGGTTGTGAATGGTGCTCACTTTTCTTCGTCCAAAAAGACACACCAAAAAACATCCAAATACCTCCATGCTGCTCATCTGTAATGTCCCTCTTGTATTGAAGCCCCAACATGAGAAATTGTTCTGCCGGTGACACAGGAAGAGCAGTGAACTGAGACACTGGGAGCTTCCGCTACAAACAAGCTTAAAATATAGACTTATTTAATTTTTTTCGGAACAATTTCTCATGTCGGGGCTTCAATACAAGAGGGACATTACAGACGAGCAGTATGGAGGTATTTGGATGTTTTCTGGTGTGTCTTTTTGGACGAAGAAAAGTGAGCACCATTCACAACCATTATATGGACAAATACTGCTGCGCGGACCCCCCCGTAACTCCGAGAAGGCACGGAGGACTCTGAAAATTCTCCCAGCCGTTAGTCAACATGAGGGTGAGTAGATAAACTATCCCATTAAACCTGCTTATTTTCTTACCAATAGATTTGCATTAACATTTTCATTGACATCATGATTCCAGACATTAGGTAAATATTTTTTGTAATCATGTTCAATTTGGGGGGGCGGTCTGCTTCTGCAATCCACACATAGAACATTGAACAAAATTCAGTGTCAGTGCAGTACATTGATGAGAGGCAAATACTGAAATAGTACAAATATTGTTCAAGGATTTTCTCTCTCATATGCTTTTCAACTATTGTAGACTAAATTGCGGTTCCTTTTCCGTCCTATTCCTTTTCATTACAAAAAGTCACAATGGCAGGAGGTCAGGCAATTGTTCATTTTACAATATGTAATCCTGTAATTTTTTTTGTATAACTTTAAATGGCTATATTTGTGGTTTTTTTCTTTCCACATTTCAGTGTTGTACTTTGATCATGAAAGGAAAGTCCAAAAATTTGTCAGATTTCCTGTAGTTCTTTTTCCGTAAAAAAAAAAAAAAATTCCCATCTACCGTCGTCTACTGGTGCCCAAAGCTGTTATCAGTTCAGAGTGGAGGGTAAAATGTGTCCGTGTGCTGGGTCCTCGGGGCCTTGCTATGTAATCCTTGCTCGACAACTATGAAAGCTGGCCCTTGCCGCAGCTTCTTTTGCTCGCATGAAACACCCCCATCTTTGATGGCTGTTTGTACCAGAAATCCCTCCCTGCTCCCACCCCCACCACCTGCAGCCCCTATCTGAAGTAATGTGCAGCAGTGTAGAAACCTCACCGCTCACTCAATCAATAGCGGAAAGACCATCTTGATTTCCAGGGATGAAGAGGCTAAGGCCATTTACAGCATATATAAAAGATTGCCTTGGCATCAAAGTTATGATTATTTTAATTTTACCAGGGTCAGTTTGAATTCCTAATTTATGATTTATTCCAATAAACTTCTGCAGATATGGTGAGAGCAATAATATTTAACATAACCAGTGTTCACTAAGCTTTTGTCCCTCTAATTGAAATCAAGAATTAGTATGTTTTCTGTTCTTACATCACACCATTTCTTCCACATGTCAGTATGTACAGTGTATTTTAGGCATAATCCTTTTTGCACTGCTTATAGTGGAGTGATGTTGCAGTTGTGTCTCTACCTTAACCACTAACTCACTGGATACCTGCCTGGTCAATTTGACAGTGCTCTGAGAAATGATACTGTTCATCTCATCACTACACTCTGCCGTTTTTGAAATAACACCAGTTGGCCCAAACGAGGTGGTTATTATTACAGGTCACACACTGACATACAGTGACTGGCCTTGAAGATGACTGCATCACTGGGAGAATAACATTGTTGCCATGTTGTTAAGGTGCTGCCAGCACAGCATTGCCTGGTTGACATTTCACAATTAGTTCATGTGTTTTTAGACACAGACAAAACACACACAAACAAACATTAGAAATGCACACATACTGTATATATGAAACAAGAAGTCCATAAGTGGAACATACTGTACCATGTGATCAGATCTGTGTGTTGGCGCAGTGATATAAAAGCTGTTCACTACCTGTCACCGCACCTGCTAAAGAAAATTGAATGAAATGCTCAACGGAGGAGGTTTTACCGTGGTGAGACACACACACGCACTATCCTCAGTGTGGCCAGCGCAGAGTGAGAGTGCTATCTGTGTGGACCGGGGTTCATGTTACACTCTCCGGGGTCAGATTTCACATGCTCTCCACCAGCTGCTCAACACCACGCCAAGGCTCAGCCATCTAATGGCACACGCAGAGACAAAAGCCCCCGGTGAGTGGCTGAGGTAAATTCTACCTGACGAAAGAAGTTCAGTTTTAATGGCATTTACAGGTCATACATATGGGACAAAATTACTATAGCTTCGCGTAACTATAAGTTAAATAAATATGTGTTTATTAGTATTCCGCTCTACCAACGCTGGTCGTCTCATAGAAGTGTCTCTTGACTATTTCTATTGGTTGGCAAATGGTGACTTAATCAAGCAATAATGCTGGAAACAAAAATGATTTTCAACTAATCTTCTGGCCAATCATGAGCAAAGGTAACGGCTTGGATGCTGCTAAATGAGGCACTGCCTTGAACGCACATGGGCTAATGACATGATTATTTGCTCATCAGGGTGATGTGAGTGTATGCGTGAGAGGCTGCACACATGTGTGGATGTGTGTGTGTGTAAATGTCTATATGTGTGCTTGTAGGGGTTGGTGGCGGCGGTGGAGGTGGAGGTGGTCACATCTCAGCGTGGTAATAAAAGCCGGAGCTGTTGTCACAAAACTCAGCCCCTGCGCCCGGCTTTTAAGTGCTGCCTCTATTCTCAGAGAGCAGCAGCCACATTACAGAGAGGGGAGAGAGAAAAAGAGGAAGAAAGGCTTGGGGAGCGAGAGAGGGAGAGAGAGAGAGCGATAGAGAGAGAGAGGGGCGATGGGGGTTTCGAGGCCTGTGGCTGAAGGATTGATTTTAAATGTTCTGCAAAGGCAGTGTTTACTATCCTCTCTGGCTAGCCCCCTGACAGCGCCAGCATCAAAACAAGATTTTCCCCCCTTCCCCCACCCAGCAGAAAAAGAGGGAAGGGAGGCAGGAAGGTTTTTTATAAAATGACGGTTCCTCTCCCTGCCCAAATGCTCAGTTTGCCCCCAAAAAAGTATAAAAACTGGTGTCTGCCATGGGAAGTCATTCTCATTTCTCCTTTCATTTTCTTCTGGATTTAATTCCCAAAGAACAACATCATCGCTCATCCACTTAGCTGCATAGAATGACTTACATGTAGCAACTTCAACAATTTGTGTGGCATATTTTAGGATTTTGTAAGATTTGTATTGCCACAACATCACAGTGTAAAGGATGAAAAAAAGAGGGTTTACTGAGGAGTAGGTGAGCCAGAGTGTGTTAATGATGTAGAAGATGAGTTAAATTTAAAGGTTAAGGCTTATTGTGTTATTCCATATTTTTGTAACAATTAGCAAATCATGAAAACATCAAAACAGACAATATTTTAGACTTCCTACTTCCTGTAGTGTCTACATCACTGCAGTCCTAAGGCTCCCTCTGTAGATATAAAAATCTACAGGACATATAGTAGACAAGTAGGAAATGTTATTTGCTATGAATTATTATTGGCTATTTCACAAAAGTAAGAACGATAGAAAAGCTATTGCATCAAGCAGAGAAAATGTCTTCACGTTGTTAAGAATGTGCGTGTCTTCAACCACAGGCTCTGAGTGCTTTAACAGATGGTTAATCTCTTCAGATTTTCAGATTGTGACCAATAATGTTTAAATTCCCACGTTTGGGAGATCAAATCCAAAAACAGAACAAACAAACAAACAAAAAGCCAGTGTGGCCTATTGAACCAACCGTTCTGAGCACTGCCAAGAAATCAGACTAAATACTTAACTCCATTTGAAGGAGAAAATTCCTTTTCGTACCACGCAGCCACACTCATAATTATCCGATTGTTGCCGACCATTAGGAATTTGATTTATTGTTCTTTGGCAGTCAGGATGGAGGTTTCTCACCCCCGCCTTGGACGTGTGTGAAATGCACAAGTCTGGAGGGCTGAGGAGAATATGGGGAAGCAAGAGCCATATGTCTGCGCTGTCAGAGAGCCACTTGTTAGAGGAAGTTTAGCCTCCCTGTGCCTCCAGCCACAGCCTTAATTATTAACAACATGTCTCCCCTCTGAAGAGCTGTGTGAGGGCGGCTCACTGAAAAAGGTGCTTTGGAGTGTGGGCCGGGTGCTGACTATCCTCTGGATACTGAGATATTCAGTAAAGGCAATGGAGGCTTTTGGGGAAAGTTGTTGTTTTGTAGATGCTCATACAAACCCTTTCCTCTCATGTTAAACTTTATAATTGAAGCTCCTTTGTAAGCACATAACCAGAACCTGAGTAACTGAGCTGATCTCACATTTAAATCAAGGCAATCATCATCAACTCATTCTGTGCCAATGAAAGATTTGAAAAACGGCCACTTCTGGAGGTTTGCACCCATGTTTTCTTCCCTCGTGTAGACAGCCGTCAGAAGAACTGCACTGATTGGCTCTTGGCTTCATAAGCAACAGGAAGTCCTGATTTGCTGATTTGCTGAATGCACCCCAGTGAATCAACGGTGTACTGTATGTAATTTAATAAATTGTACATGTTGCATAAATAATTTAATTGCTGCTGTCAGTAGGGATTCATTGCATCTCCTTAACTAAGGCCAAAAACAAAATTGTAGCTCCAACTCTAAAAACTCAAAATTCTGCCTCCAAACATAATGAAATTAATTATATTTTGATGCTGTTTTAGGTAAAGTCAAAGACCAAATCCAAGTGGCGCTTTAGAGATCCCTCTGGAAGCTAGACTCTCATCTACACTGTAAAAACTACTATTTTAAAGGCAGACTACATGGATGTGGTCTAATTTCTATGAGCAAAACAAAAAGCAAATCTCTTTTATGCTGAGAAATCCAAAATAATTGTATAAGGAATGTGCAATAACTACAATAGTTTTTAATTAACATTACTGGTAGTATATCATTTTACAAAATAAGAATAAGTCTGAAGTCCATAATGTCTCTTATCATTATGTTTACAAATAAACTATGGGTGGTTTGGCACCATGGAAGTTAACATATCACCACAGAACGCCTGGAAAGCATCTAATCAATAAGTGTCTGTTTTCATTTCAGCTGCATTGTAATTATCCAACAATCAGTCGACTGTAATTATCAATTACAAGATTGAGATGGCTTGATAATTAGCGAATCAAATCAGGTTTACCCTCTGCATTAAAACCAGAATTAGGTCAAGATTTGTTAGATTCTTGTCAGCAGAGGCAGCAATCCCAGAAATCATTATGTTTCAATCACCCAAAGGACATCCCAATTTAAACCTGGTGTAAATTGCTGTGCTTTTAATTTATCTCTGAATTTCATTTATAAATAGTGAAGCATCAGAGAAAACCACATAGCTATTGTGCAGTATGTTCATTTATTTAGGTTCAATTAAGTGTTGCAGTTAAACCACAGATTTATCAACTGAGATCCATGTTTTCCAAAAATGACATTGACAAACATATAAAACATACAACTACAACATAAAATACCCTTTTATTTAAGAAACATAATTGCAGCTTGATCACATTTCTATGAACACAATGGGAATATATAATTGATTGATAATTTGATTGGCATGTTTGGTAATTTCCACATTGATTTAATACAATGGTTTTTTTATATATATATTTATCTACGTTTACCCAAACCACAATCATTCCATTACCTTAACCACTGAGATTTTGTTGCACAGACTCTGAATGCCAACACCAGTGCAGTGACAGCCATGTGCTTTGTACACCCGCCATTCAACCCCAACCACAGCTCACCACCACCATTAATAAACACAGCAGTTGATTCATTCATTCAAAAAACAGAAAAAGGGGATAATTTTGAATGTAATCCATCTTGTGATTATGTCTCCCACATATTTACTGTTGCTGTTTTTTTGTATATAGCAGGAATTTCTGGGAGACAGGTTTTCCATTGAAGCATAAACACACAAACCCACATGCACTGCAGCTGGATCTACTGTATCTGAAACATATTTCCCTTCTGATTTTTTCCTCTCCGGTCCTCAGACAGAATCAGTTTTGCACATTAAGACAATGTTACTCGTTGACCTTTTCATAACTCTTGTTATCTGTCTTTGTGCCCAAAACTGCCTGAGGGATGTCATGATTCAAAAACACAAAGCATCCTCTGCTTGTCTGGATCAGCACTCACCATCCCCCACTTCAGACAAGCATTTAGGAAACCAGATACCAACATATTATAATGCAAAAATCTTACAGCCTGTCCTCTAGTCTCATCTCATCCTTTAAAGTTTTATTTGAGTTTAAAACAAGACAAACATTAAGTAAACATCTGCGTTAGTACATTATGCACACACACAAATTGAAAAACGCATAGCAGAATGTGAAATAAAAAAATATACAAATAAAATGAATGCTACATTTTCAAGTGTGTGTATACTGTAGTTCAACTCCATTGTGATGTACTGTACTGATAATAACGGTGAGTTTCATTGTTTAACCCCGATATGTGATAATTAAGTGACATTTTAAAGTTTATTCTTTTAAAACAGTAATGAATCATCTCCTGCTCGGTTCTTCCTGTGAAAAATCCGTAGCTTCACAGAGTGACGCCTCACCTCATTTTTAATGTCTTTCATCATCTTTGGAATTAACTTGCTGCTAAAGAACAAGCAGCTGCACTTGGCTCGAGAGACTTAATCATTTCTTGGGGGTCCAGCATTTTCCCTCTGTGCTATAAAGCCTTATATTCATCAAGATAAATCTGACAATCAGTGCCGTGATGGTGTCATCAAATGCCAAAGTGTCGTTGCATAATGATATAACACAGTGATTTGGAGAGGAAAAAGAAACTTGGTGCAGTCGCTTGGTATTTTCAGTGTGTATCATGCATAACACAGGAGAGAAGAAATGTGCAATTCAGATTTATTGTAAATTAGGTGTTTGACATTGGATTGGGAAAAGACTTTTACCAGTAAGTAGAGGTATAGTCAGCTCTGTGCCTCTGTGCATGTCATACTTGTTGGTTATGATGAAGTGCATACTAGTGCAGGACTCATGAACTTGGACACACACAGATCTGAATGAAAAAATATTTTGACAATTACTGTAAAAGGTTTACTCCGCTCTTCTCAACTCAAGTTCTCTTTTGCTGCTTCACTCTCTCTGCTGGTTCTTCTCCACCCATTCACCAACACAAAGATACCAGGGGCAACAGCTGGCTCTCTTGCGTAAGCTATAGGAGTCCTCTGTCCTCCAAAGAACACAGACAACTTCCTGGTTCCTACTGTTAATACGAGACCAACATGATGTCCCTGCAGGCACACAGCTGGTCACAATGTCACTGGACTTTTATACAGTACATAGTGGATGGTGGTTTGTGATGTTCAAACCTAAAATTCAATGTCCACAATGTAACAGCTAACACCAACATTAGTTTAAAGGAGAATTCCGGTCATTTTTGACCCCTAAATTGTTGTCCTGATGGTCACTCAGTGTTGGAGGGAGCAAAAAACACGACTACAATTGATGCAGGCAAACCGCAGTTACACCATGGCTTGACGGCGCTAGGGCTAGCGACAACGATAAACCACAACAAACACTCAAAAAACAATCAAATATCTATGGTACATGACTCGAATCCTTATGACACACCACTGAACTCATAAACTGTACAGTATAAACCGGTATAAACGTTGTGTTTTTGCATGTAGTCACTCACCTCAGACAGCCGAACTATGAAACATCCTGGAAAGACATTACTAAGCGATCGCAGAGCGCTTCCCGCCACAGAAACAAACACTTTTTCCTTGTTGTGATGATTTCTTTACAAAAATAAACGGTCAGAGATATTTTGGACATTACCGCACTGCGTTGTGGTTGAAAAAATTGACCCCATAGTTTAGCGTTGTCACTAGCGCTAGCGCCGTCTAGCCATGGTGTCACTTCGGTTTGCCTGAATCAATTTTAGTCACGTTTTTTGCTCCCCCCAACACTGGGTGACCATCTGGACAACGATTTAGGGGTCAAAAATTACCGGAATTCTCCTTTAATGCGGAACTCTGATGACAGCTGATGTTGATATTCTGCTGGTTTGAAGTTGTGTTAAGTAACCAAAATCCAACATATTCCAAATGTGTCTTACTCAATGCCATCCTGATAAAATACTAACACCTCATCTGTTTGACATGGCAATGTCAGTTAGCCAACTTTGGGGTTTTGACGTCAACACGATTCTCATTTCCATCGTGTACAATTAACGTCTGGTGCATGCTGTGGGAGGAGTGCCAGCACTCGCGCTCCCAGTCTGTACCAACTGAGCTAAAACCATGAAACCCTTACTAATATGAACAAGACACACTTTCATTGAATAAAAAAAATGATACAAGCATTAATAATTGATGTAATATTTAAAATGGTGCTTTGAGATGCCTAATTAATCCCATTCACCCTGTTTATTGAAGCTGCCATTGCTGAGGAAGAGGGGCTAAGGGGATAAAATGAGAATTTATTAAACCATTTGGCCAAATCTAATTTAGTCTCTTATTCCTTATTTGTGTGAGTAAATTATAACCTCCCCTGTGCCTTGTTCTTGCCGTCCTCACCCAGTGTGTATTTTTCTAACATACAAAAAAACTGTGTGGCCGTACTGACTGTGACAAGGCAGAGAAACCATGTGACTTTTCTCTTCCCTTCCTCTCACAAAAAACCCTTGCATCGCTTCTCTCTCTGTCTCTCTCTCTCACACACACACACACACTGAGCCCAGTGCTGTGGAACAGCCATCAGTCAAAGTGTGTTGGCGCTGCAGGTCTGGGGGCATTTACATAGATAGATGATGGAGAGATTATGGGGCACGGGGGTTATTAATCACGCTGCTGAGAAGGAGAAGAGGGACTCCTTGGTGTCACTCTTCTCTCCTGGGAGGGCTCTTTAGCCTGGATATGTCTTTTGTGCCATTTTCCTTGTTGTATTTTGCTGCCTAGCTAAGCCACAGTGGTATTATGAGTGTCTGTGCGTTCACTGTTGCTGCAGGGTAAGAGCAGCGTGGCAAAGTCCACCTCCAGCCACTAGCTTCAGGGCTACTGTCCAGAATTTCCAATAATTTAACTACATCCAGTAGAACCTCCATTAGATTTCCTGTTTAATACCATATTCAATATTAATGCATTGTAATAATTCCACGAATAATCATTGTTGGTACTACAACTTGATTAAATCCTGCTATTGTTTGTGTGTTAGCAAGGCAAATATGGCTCTATGTCTGTCTACTTAGTTTCAGAATCTTATTTCTACCAGAAAGTGTTAAATCAATGCCGATAATGCACTGTGCTCATAGGTTTCATCTCAGTAATCATGATTTCCTTAGCAGCTGAGGCATAGCAGTTCTTCAGCTTTCACTTTTGTGTTCTTAGGACTCAGCTGATTTGATTAGAAGTTGCTTTTATTTTATGTTTTATTTTTTGTTATTAATCAATTGTTTAAGGGAAAAACACATCAATAACATCACAAGCCATACTCAGCCAGCGTCACTCTGTGGTTATTGTGTATTATTTATCTGTGCATTTCCTTTATGTCTTGTATAATTCACAGCACTTTGATGTAAACTCTGTCATGTTTTGTCTGTTCTTTGTGCCATTTTCCTATTAATTTATTTTGTACAATGGTTGATACCTATATGTACTAATAGTTCTCTTATCCTAAGTTTTGTTGATGGCACAACTCATTCTTTAACTTTAACATGTGAGATCTGTGATGGGTTGTGACTGTGAGCCCTATCAAAGCCGAATATATTACACCCTCACACGTAACCACTCAAACAGCAGTATATATATACTTTTTCACTCACACTGAATATTTCCATTCCAAATAAATGGTCCAATAATTGTTAACACAGTGTAGTCAATTGTCTTGTCTGCACATCTTCATATTTTTGCATTACATCCAGAAAGTCTACATATCTAACTGAAATCACATGTTCTGTGGCTTTGTGCATCACACTGACATGAAAGATGACCGATCCCATTTGGTGTTAAGAATTCATTTTCATTGTGGCTTCACACGCATCAAGCCAATATTGCAGTCAACTTTGAATGCTCCTGCAGTTTAACATTTTATAGCACCCACCATTCTGCATGCTGTATGAATTTTGAATAGTGAGTGGTTAGAATGGGACACTGTGAGACTGGTGGATGTGATAATGGAGTAATCCACGGCGACAGGTGAAGTACTCTGCTCCTCTGGGCTGTTTGCTTTGGTAAATGTAGCCGCCATCCTCTGACCCCAATGGGACCTGACACTTGGACCCTCCCTGTCCTTTATCCTCACTCCTCCGTTTCCTCCTCCAACATCCAGGCAACGTTCACCACCACCACCGCCGTGTTGATGGTGTTGCTATGGTTTGAGTCTTTGGGTCAGTGATGGCAACAGAGCCTGCTGGTGGTTTTGTTTTCTTGAGAAGAAGTAATAGGTTCATCGGCTCACTTGAGTAGACTCAGTGGGCGGACGTAGGGGAGGTTTGGTGCGGCAGCTGATAGATGGTGGGACAGATAATGAATAGAGGGGTCGATGCATGGATGAAAGGACAGGTGGATAAATTGAAGGATGAGTGATACCTTGAGAGATAAGTGAATGAGAGCATCAGAGATACAGTAGTAGGTAATTTCCTTTTACCTCGATTACATGCCTCTTCATGGGCCTCGAGAACCTTTTATACATCATACAACACAGCTGTACTCCATGACTCAGTCTATTAAAATTGTAAATTTAGTATTTATTCCTTTAATTTATTTGGTCATGGGGTGAAATATAGATGGGTAAGGATTGTAGTATCAGAAAGAGGAAGGAAAATACTGGATGCTTTGTTGCTCTCTTCTGTTATTCAGAAGACTTTTGCTAGAAAAAGTTCCTCAAGATAATTTGATGAATAACTACAATATATGAAGCCATGATTGGTTTTTCTATATCCTGAAACACTGGCAGAACAAATCTGGCCCAGTTATAATAGACTGCAGATATGAATCACACATAGTTTTCAACAATATTTTTGACATTTAATTAATTTAAATATGACATTTTGTCACACAGCCAATTTTTCCCCCCAAACTTTGTCTTGTTTAATCCCTGAATCACTTTCCCTCCATCGAGACGTTAGAGCTCTGAATGACTGAACTCAACGATGGGTTATTATTTTTAGTTATTTATTTTACATATTAAAGCATCATGGATTAAATGTACCTTTAAAAAAGTAAGAGTACTCAATTCACAACAAAATCATTATACATACAAGATCATTATATTTACAATTTACTGCTCCAGCTGTTTGAGGTTATTTTGTATGTAGTTAGTCTATAGCTAATTTAGCCCAGTTGTTCCAACCTATGGCTTGGCCCCTCATCAAAGGGTCATCAGATAAATCTGAAGGGTCATGAGATGATAAATTATAGAGGAAAGAAGAACAATAAAACACAGCGCATCGGTTTTCACTTTTTGGACTTTTTCTCTATAATCTTTAATTTTTGTGGAGACATTTGATTATTTCAGCACTACTGGAATGAAACCAGCATTTACAGAAATGAAAAGTTAAAGGGAGACAAGTAAGGGGTCAAGAGGGTGAGATGTATCAGGTGTATTGCTGCTGCTTGCCAGCTTTTTAAGTAGAATTTTCCCTCACTCTAGAAAAAAACTAATTTAAAAATGATTAAAAAGAACTTCTAAACATACTTCTCTGATATTAGGAAAATATGTCAGTTTGGTTTAACCTTGAAAAAAGATCATTGTACCTCATTTGTCATGAAAAAAGATCGACTTTTAGATCCATTCTTGTGCATATTAAAGGGACAACGAGGAGTTTGTACAGTATGTGGTTATAAAAAAAGTCTCATATTAATGTGGATGAATCTACGCTACCCACACTTGTAAATGGGTCAATTTTCGATAAATATATAATTTTGTCTTTATCGTTATTTTGTTATTATTATTAGTCGTGGAAATGCTGGGCGAGCCGCTGCCCGGCGGGTCATGAGAATAACGCTGCCAAATCGCCATTTTTGGTCGGAACTATGACGGTATCTGATCGTCTTCGAACCTCTGACTTTCATTCTTGATGAATGAAAACATTCCTGGCAAGACGTCTGTCTTGCGCCGGTCCAAGAATTTCACCGTGGGTGCGGAGGCTCATGGGAAATTTAGTATAAAAACACTTCGCTTTCCAAAACTCCTCGTTGTCCCTTTAAAGGGGGGAGCATTTGATCACTTACACTTAGAGTGAAATTAAGAGTGTATCTTTTAATGACCCATATGAACAGGCAAGCAAAACCTGCTTTAATGTTTAATTTTTTAAAATAAAACTTGAAAAATCTTCCCTAACCTTGTGCTTTGTGTTGTCTATAGGAACATTGAAACTGCTTACGTTGTTTGTTAGTGTGTGGGGGATTAAAATGAAATATGTTAACAATGAATATTTGGCAGAAACATCTACAGATACATTCAATATCAATGACATTTTCTTGTTATGTTGATAGCCAATAGCTGTTACTGTTTTTGCTGATGCAAATTAGTTAGTACAAAAACATCATTTTTAGTGGAAAGCGTTAATGTAAAAGAGAAAAAGGAGGGGGAATTTTCTGGTATTTTAAATGTTTTTGACTCTTGCATGGGCACCAGCCTGGAATCCAGCCCTGCTGACTTTGATTACTAAATTCCTCAGAGATCACTCTGGGACGCTTGCTGCCAGGGGCGTTGACATGATGTGGAGAAATGTCGCCAGCCGTCATGAAACCTAGCGCCCGAATCAATCAATCAGTCAGCATGCTTGCACCTCTCTCTATGTGTTTGAACGTGCTAGTGTGTGTGTGTGTGTGTGTGTGTGTGTGTGTGCGCTTGAGTACGGGGTTCACCCATTTGCTCTCACAGGTCGGCAATGTGAGAAGGAGGAGGAGGAGGAGAGGCAGGGAGACCCTAAATGCACGGTCTTCCACATTCATCAATTACCGGCACCCAGGAAGGTTGTGCCTGTCACAAGGAGCAGATGGTGTCTGTGCATGTGTGTGTGTGTGCATGTAACCTGTAAAATACTGTATGTGTGTGTGTGAGAGAGAGAGGGAGAGAGAAAGAAAAAGAGCAAGAATGACAGGGTGAGGGTGTTTGTACGTATGTGAGAGATAGAGCAACGTGATGACAGAGACAGAGATAGAAATGTTTCAGATAGAGATGTACAGATGTGTGAAGGAGATACGTACAGGTGTGTTACACAAGGAGAAGTGTGGCTGGGGGGAGGTTGGTGGGTGGATGGGTGATGTACTTGGCCGTCTCACTGCGCTTGTGAGGGCTGCAGGATAACTAATCAATCTATACCTGCCTCAGAGAGAGAGAGAGAGAGAGAGAGAGAGAGAGAGAGAGGAACAATCAGACAAGATTAGTGGAGGAAGATCATGTCAGCCAGGAGCCTTGCTGGCTTCACTGCAGACACTGTTTGTCTGCGTCCTCCTTTCCCTACTGCACATCGCTACTAAATCAAATAAAATAACTTTCCCGTGGTTATGCATAAACAAATGAGAGTTTATATGACTACAAAAACCAGCAAAATGAGCACTTTTATTATTACTGCCTCTGGGGGGAATTTCTACATCTTAAAAAAATCTGGACATTGGTCACAATTGGAGAAATCTTCTCTTATCCACTACATATATATTATTTCAAATTACTTACATCCCCTTAGGGTGCAAAGGAAGTGAAGTGGAAGCACAAAACATTTTCTAAACAAATGGATAGCTAATGTATGTAGCTTGTTGAGTGGCCGGTTAGAGATATAGAGATAGAGGGGGAAAAAAAGAAAAGAAAAAGAAAACAATGCACTGTCTTTAAGCCACAGATTTCTTTTTACACTCCAGGAGAGAAATTCAGAGATCAGCTCAGACAAAACAGCCCCAAAATCCGATTTTCTTCCCCCAAACTTTTAGAACTTTGTAGATCTACTTTCCATTCAAATGTCGCTTGTGCAAATCTTGCTGCCTTCTTCAGTGGGGAGATGTTTTTCTTCTCCCTCCTGCTCTTAACTGTGTACCAGCGGTTCTAGGGGCTGTCATATTGCATCAGCGCTCTGCTGATTACTTCCACCTTGTCTCCCTCGTCAGGAAATGATTCTGACACGCACTCACACCCTGCTTTCTCTGCATCAATATGCGTGCGATGGAAAAACTGCAGACAGTAAATAAATAATGAAAGACAAGGTGGGGAGGGGAGGGGAGGGAAGGGAAGGAAGGAGGCTCCACGCGTCGTTCTCTGTCTGTCTCTTTCTCTGTCCTCTCTGTGAGTGCGAGTGACTCAGTGTGGGAAAATGTTACGTGCGTTGTGTAATGGTATATAAGTATGTGCAGCACGAGTATCTGCAAGTGAACGGGGCGCTCACAGCTGCAGACAGAAAGAAGACATTTAGATTTATTTCACACACAAAAAAGAAATCACCAAGTTATTGATGTTTTTTTTTCTAACCTTCATTTTTGTTTTAATTAATCTGACAGGTTAATCCGAGGACGGTTTACCTTTGTCATTCAGTATTCCCTCAGCATGGCGTTTATTTAACATAATAGCACATGTCCTTTCGCAGCACCCCCTCACAGGACAGTGTGTGGGTTCTTCTCCTCCTCAGTGCCAAGAAGCATGGCAGTGGAGTGAGGGAGCATTCTCAGTCAAAATCCCTAATGGGATTATCACAGAGACTCTGCATTTCTGTGGAGGACACAAAGAGACTAAGCACATCTGATTGGCCCAGTAACCCTTGGCACACAGTGGCTTGACTGGCATCGCAGGAACCTGCTCTCATCTTTGTATTTGTTTGAGTGACAGCTCAGGTTTAGTACGAGGGATCATCAGAGGGTCATCATGAGGCACAAAAAGACACAGGGAGATCTGTATGTAGGAAACCATGAACATCTTTGCCCCGTCGACAGCACAGGTGAAGGACCACTGCAGTCCTCGGGGCATGATGACGTAGTACGGATGTCATTTCTTTAACCGATCAAATGACTCAATCTCCAGAAATGCTGCACTATTTGCTGTTGTAGTTCACATACCACCATCAGCAAATGTAGCATATTTCACAGCCATGTATGTGCAGTTGGGTTCAAACTGAGTTCACTGCTATAAAAGCATTACTGAAAACTAGTGCAAATTTTATTTCTAAAATGATGTTTCTCAAACAGGATTACATCATTTCCCCGAACTACAGGTCACCTAGAGGTTTGTTAGTATTTTACTGGGAAAATGTAAGAATCCACATTGTTCCAGCTCTCTTTTATTACACCCCACAGAGCAGCACTGACACCTCCAGTGGCATGGGAAAAGCAGAATTAAGTAATGAAGTAAATGAGTCAAGAATATTGTATCTATTACTTCACGTAGTCTGAAAGGTGCTTAGCATATGAGGGTTTCAGCTCATTGCTTTGCTTCCTCCAGCCAAATATAGACTGTTGTTACCGAATCTACCCAATGAAGAATTATAAACAAGCAATTTTATAGGTTTCCAGAAATTAAGTTTGTTTTTAATTTGTTGGTAATGCTGATTACTGATTTGTGAAGTCATATTGTTTTCAGGCTGTCGGTCCATCCATCCAACTCTGGTGAAAGTCAAATCTCTAATATAAGTCTTCAATTCAGTTAAATTTGGCAAAATATTCACTTGGATTCAAGGATGAACTGATTTTGATGGTCAAAGGTCAAGTTTGCGATAACCTCACGCAACATGTTTTTTGTCCTTGCGAACACACTGCCTCAATAAGGCCTTGATTTTGGTGGTCGAAGATCAAAGCAGTGACCTCACACAACATGTTTTAGGCATCCTGAGTGTGATATCTCACCACCTTGGGGAAATTTGTTCTGCCACAAACATTCACATTGACTCAGAGATGAATTGATTAGACTTTGGAGGTCAACGTGCAAGGTCGTGTTGATCTTGCATTCTTCTGAATTAGAAAGACCCAGAGAGAATTTCATGCCCTCACAAAACACGTTTTTCACCTTAACTCACAAATTCATGCACTAAATGTGACCCAATTGAAGTCAAATGTGTACGAGGGTATGATTATGTCAAAACATTTTATATCAAAATAGTCAAAAGTCATCTCCACAATGACGTCATGCTCTTCAATAAAACATTTGTGGTCATTATTCAGTGCTGTTACTCTTTGTTGCCATATTTCCTGCAGCCTGGCTGATTGGTGGAAGCATTAAAACCTAAGGTGGTAATTCTAGTTTCTTGTTTTGACATCAACACCTTATTTCACGCTTACACAAACAGGACTGTTCACACCTTTTTCTTGTTCTATTAAAGTAATAATTCTAGTTTTTTTTTTTTTACAACATTGATCTTTTTTTTCTTTTTTCTTTTTTCTTTTTTGAAGTTTACCTATTAATCCCACCAACATTGCAACTTCCAGCATATCAACAATTTATTGCAGTGATGTGTAAAGGCATAAACCTAAAACCATGGCCAACCTAACCTTAAAGTGTTTGGTTTTTTTGACACTGGCTTGCGTGAGCACACAACGTTTGGGTGCAACGAGAGAGTATTTCTGACATTTTAGTAAAATAATTTAGGTAATCTGACTAAACAATGAGCTGTCCACCCTCTGTTTGATTGTGTTTTATCATACCCAGGCTGTATTAAACCTGAGGGTGACACTTAAAGCCCAGTCGGGGAATGTAAACCAGACATTTCCTCTTGTCCTTGAAGTCGTCTGGTCCTTTTCTCAGTTCTCTATGGTGCTTGTTTGAATGAATGAATGAATGAATGTATTTTTATTTTCGAACATGTATAAAAATAAAAATAAAAGAAATTGTATGTAACTATTGTACATACAATAGATAGAAAAAAAAGAGAAAAACCCAACAAAATATTAAAATAAAGAGCTAAGACATAACAAAACACCGCACATTGTTCGAAAAAGGAAGTGGGAAGAAGTACAATACTTATTTTAATTTCCCACCCCTTTTATCTGCTCTCACAGTGGTCATGTCTGAGTGGTTGTCTCTTGCAAAACTGTTGTCTACCAAAACTCACATTCACAGGATCTGGTGAATCTTTGTATCAGTTCAGTTTCAGACAGGATGACTTTTAAAACCGTCATGGTTTTCTGCCTCAGCCTTGTTTATTGGCCTCCTGTCAAAATCCACTCATCTTCCTGTTTCCACATTCACCTGCTGACCTGTTTTCCATTTCCAATCACTGAAGGTTCCCCACATATCCATACACCTGTTCCTCATTTCCCTCATCTGCTGCCTGGTGTTTATACCAGCCCTCTGTCCCCAGTCAGGTGCCACAGTGTTTGCTAATGTCTCCGTGTGTTTCCCTTTGCGTTGCTAATGCTCTGGGCTCCCGTTTCTGCTGCCTATAGTTACCTGTTGTCTGTACCTGCCTGTCTGTTAGAAACTGACCCCACTCTCATGTCTGTGAATCAGGCGTATACTGTATCTGGCTAAATAACGAATGGTATCTAATTTAATTCTAACGCAAACAGAGAGGTAAAATCTCATTTTTTGATGTGGTGAGGTGTCCTGGTGCAGCGACTTTGCAGTGTCTTGTCGTCATCATGAGGTTGCCAGGCAATGGATACAGTGCATAGAACGGAGCAGATGGATGTTGTTTGTCAATGAAGAGTTAAATATTTGTAATATATACAAACTGATGCTTTTGCATTTATGTTTTAGTTAAGATGAAACAAAATAGATACAAGTAATCTTTGGAGAGGTTGGTGAATTTGAATTTTTTTTTTTAACTTATGAGTCTTTTCCCCTGTCTGTCCTGGATGAGTAATGCTATACTAATTGCACTGAACCTGGATTCAAGCATATTATTTAAAACAAGCAAATCTCTCTTAAATCATTGGACTGCCATTTTGAAGGCTAAAAGCTGGAGACACATGAGGACTCATCATACAGTATATCCCCACCACCACAGTAATATACTAACACACTCCCGCTACCTCTGTTTCTGCCTCTCCCCGACTGAAACAGGAAACTGAACATTACCGCTGGGGCCTGAGGACTTTAAATCCCAGTTCCAGGGCGCAGAGTGGGAGGTGGTGGTGAGGGGGATTAGAGAGAGCTGTCTCTGATGTTATTTAATCTCAGCAGCCAGGGAGTGAGCGAGCCAGCGCAACCCCTGATGCACGTTATCAGCCTCTGATGACCAGTGAGGGGGGATTGGACGCCTCAGACGCCTCATTGCTGCCAACCCCGCCGCTGCAGAGCACTTCACGTCGCCTTCCCGGCTGGCCCTAACCAGTCAGCGGCTCAATTTGGGTGATGGCAAGCGTGTTCAGTCAGGGGAGAAGTCGGTCCCGGATGATTTCCTCCTTCTCTGCTCGTTCTCCTCAGGAGTGACACCCCTCCCCACCTCAGCTACAGCCCCAAAATGCGCCTCTGTCCTCCCTGTCCCTCCTTCCTATAAACCACGGCCCCCCACTCACTACCCCTGAAACCCAAAGCGATCGCTCAGTTACTGAAACTATCTCAGGAGCCTATCTCGCTTCACAACCTCTTCCCCTTCCCCCCCACCCCCCAACTCTCGCCATCCTCCCTGCTCTTGCTTCCCCACGTCCCTCCCCACCCTGTGCATTCCAGCATGACAAACCACATGGGATTTCACTAGTCCTTTAAAGTCTGCTGCCTCTGGGAACCACTCTTCTCCATGCAACATTTTAGTATTCTAGGGAATACGTGACTGGGGAGGCAACCAATGCCGTTATATTTCTACCATCTCCTCCTGGTTGTTATTTCTGTTGATGCTTTAGCAGGAGGTAGAAAAAAAATGTTTATATCAGATGATCATCAACTGATCACTGATCACTTTTTTTTTCCTCTTTTGTTTTTTAATTAGTGGATTTATGTTTCTCTCCGTCTCTGGTGATTCCTGCACATCAAACATTTTCTGTCAAGATGTCTTTTAATGAAGTCTTTTTTTTATTTAACACATAAAAGCATCACAACAACAATATACAAATTCTTAGTAATCTTTAAAACCAAAACACATTTACACATGCAACAATAGGGTTTAAGACAATGAGCAACTTATTGAATCATTTTTGTTTTTGGAATGTGTTATTGTTATTTTGTAGGAGGAAGGACTGTCGTTAGCTCTGAAGGAGTAAAGTCCAGGGTATCTCGTGGCTCCAGAACAATCCGATATGTCAAATATGTATATGATCTGTAATTAATTCTAAATTTTAAATGTTTCAAAAAATAACCTACAATTCCTTTTACTGGCATTACTCCCTACCTTTTAGACAGTTAACAACCTTTAGTGATCCAAAAAGAAAAAAGAAAAGATTTGATGACTCAAATACATAGTCGGACCATCTTTGAAAATATGACCTCCAGACAGCAGTCTGACTCATAAACGTCTGGTGCTGTCACAATCAAATGACTCCCAATTAGATTTTAAAGAAGTGCGACTCACCACACAAGACAATGTGCCCTGCTCTGCAGTGAGTCCACTCAAACACGTCACAAGAAAACAAGTCACAGAAGCACTGCTGCCATCCTCCACACTGTCGCTCTCAGCGAGACGCATCGTGCCGCCAGCGACGGTCCTAACGTTCGGGTGGCATTTCAAAATATGATTTTCAGATGAAATAATAGACAAAGCCGGAGGTTGGTTTTGGTTGATAAAATAACAGAAGAGTCAACAAAAATGAAAAGGTTGAAGAATAATCAACAGAATAGATTATTGCTCCAGAGAAATGTGTGTGTGATTTGTTGTATCGTCAATCCTTGTGGCCTCTTCTGTTTGACGGATTCAGGATGATTGAATGATTGTCTGTTTGAGTCCTTTACATAGGATTGGCTGTCAACCTACAGCCACGACACTGAAAACACATTCATAGACACCAAAAATATACATTATGATACTGTCAAAAGGTACAATAATTACACAGAAAAGGAAATTACAGAGTTAAAACAACACCATTATGTTTTCATTTATCTTTTTGTCTGTCCACTTTTTCCTCTCTCATCCTCTCCAAATGTGTTGAGCACGTTGGGTTCTGTGAACATATCAAGTGCTCCTTGCAGAGAGTCAAGAGTTCCACCTGCCCTCGTGCTGCTGGATGGGGCGGCCTCGGCTCGCCTCTTTAAAAGAACCATCGGAAAGCTTCACCGTTGTTGACCGGCGTCCTCTGTGGGAGACAAAATGTGAAGGACACAGTTTTATTTTCAGGTTTTGAGGTCATGTTATTATCACGTCATGTATTCCCTTCAGAGAATTTCATATTTATATGAATAAATATACATTTTCATACATTTTTCATACATATATAATATCCAATATTACAGTATTTTTCAGTAATCAGTAATATTACTGTGGTAGATAACAGTTTGAAATAGCATGGACATTAAGTAAAGTAAAAACCCAGAAGGGCACTTAAAACGGCTATAAAGCACAACCACCAAACCAAGTATTTCATCAAAGAGCCAGCCAAGGTGATTACATCCGCGTCCCACCCACACCCAAATAATCATTATGCTGGATGAAATATTCAATACAAATTCCCAAGAAGCAACAATGAGGCATTTAATTACTGCAGCTCTAGCTGCAGTGAGGGGGAACAGTGCATCATTTCAATTTGAGCCCGCGCCAGCAGCTGCCCCTCCTCTTTCTCCCCAAAACCTCTACGCCAGAGTGACAGCCTCTCCTTTCCCAAACTCATTTGGAAGTCATAGACATAAAATACTGAAGTCTTCCACCAATCCCCATGACCAATTAGCACATTTTTGATTTTCTTTTTTTTTTTTTAGCTGTTGACTGAGAGGGAATGGTGCATAATCACAACTAAAATCACTTTAGTCTGAGTGGAGGCAATTTGACATTTTAATACCAAGTGTCATCTGTGGCTCCTTAAAGGCATACTGATGAGTGCGTTAGCAGCAGACTGACTCCAACATTCAGGCCACATGTACAGTATAGGACTTACAGTGGAGGCCTACAATATGGCTTGGTGTTATTAAAATATTAACATAGCCTATTCTTTGTGGCATCACATTGTGATGATGCAATCATATCACGTGGAGTCTGGAAAAAGAATAATTCCAACGTTTTAAATGTGAAAAAGGTTTGGTCTGATGCCATGCAAAACAGCAGATGAAACAATTTGCTTATTAATGCGTTGGCAGATGCATGAACACTTGAAATCATTTTGATTTCCTGCTTTTTGTGATCTGATATGGTAGTAAACAGCATATTCTTTGGTTTCTGCAAACTTGTCATGGGATTTTTCACTATTCATTTTACAGAGGAAACAAGTCCATAGTCCATATTTAAACTTTCCATGAATTGCAACCCTGGATAAAAGTGGAGCACTGCTGATTAAAATGAACATGAGTCTGATTATTTTCCATGCAATCATATGTGCCATTTCATAATTGTGACATCGATATAAAATATTCTTGTTAATATACAGTAGTAGCATACGCTGTACAAAGTGTGTGTGCGTGCAAGCATCGCGGCAGTGACACTTGTAGGCAGACGGATTTAGCATATTGCTCATTTTTACACTTGTCACATTACAGTCGCTTCATTTACATCTGAGCTGGAACTTTTTGAAAACGTAAACAGTTGTGTTACGGCACCTTAGGCTTCCTCTGTAAACAGATTTAAGAAGAAATATTTACAAAGTGAATATATGATCAAAGGTCTGCGGAGAACATTTTGATCTAACAAGTGTGAATCCGGCCGGTGACGTCATCAGAAAGAGCAGCCGAAATGACGGGAGGTGCTTTGTTGCCATGACGACAGATTTTGTTTAGTTTAAGTGGCTCAGTGAACTGACTGACACTGCTTAACTCAACCTAGTAGTTATATTAACCAAGTCAGTTAGCTGAAACCTATGTTTTTTTAACCCTAACCCTAACTAACATGTAGATATACCGAGCCTAAACTACATCTGTAACAATTGCTCGTACACTCCTTCTGAAATGTGTAGCGACCATTTACTTTTTTTCTCCATACCACATTAAGCAATTACTATTATCCTTCCAAGTGAATAATGGAGGGACCCAGAACAGCAGGATACCATCGCCACCACTTTAAAATCATGGATGAAATGAAACACCATCGTGTTTTTGGAAGGGTCAAGACGCCCTCATGGATCCAATGTTTTCTTTTTGGGCTAATTACAATGAGCCGATGCCCGCCCCCTTGTTATGTCTCTGTAGCTCCATTTATTATGCTTTATCATTTTTTTGAGGAAGCAATTAGGCGTTATTATGAACGTGTTTTCATGTCATTTCTGCTTTTTATCCAACAGAACAGAAAAACAGGACGATAAGAGTAGGAAGGGCGAGTGGAATGAAACAAATATACCACGACAGTGTGAATCATTGGGGTTTCTCATCAACTGAAGTTTTAGCAGGTTTTCTTTGTGATGTCGAATAAGAATGAAGACCTCCCCACAGCTATGGTTCTCCTCCAAAATTTAAAACCATACGCTATACATGGATGACACCACCTTCTTCCTTCATAGCTTTCCACCACAATCTTCACATCACTGAGAGCTTGAACCATTTCAACTTAAATCAACCCCTCATAACATTTTCATACAAAAATGTCTGTGTTTCCCCTAGTGATGATGTCACATCAAAGTGAACAACTTGGCACTGCTTGTGATTTTGTAGTTATATATATTCGTGGCAGCCCACTGGTCAGCAAGTCTAGTTATGTTGTGGGATAAAATCAAATTTTAGCTAAATACATGCTCAGTGTATGGTTTATTTGACAGGATATTCATTTGAAACATACACTATACAATATCGATAGATCTGCAAGTTCCTGTAAGATCTCTCCAATATAATAAAACAGTACAGGCTACCAAACATTTGTGGCGACAAAATATTGAGCTTAATACAAGAAGTCAGCAGGACTTAAAGACTAATGTGTCTGAAGCAAACACAGTGGATAACATTGATCTTTAAGAACTTCCTGCAGGAAATATCAGCATGTTTGTCAGAGGACTATGACAAGTCTTCCTATTAAAGCATACAGTGGATGTGGAGCACCCACAAGGGCGCTTTAAGCCTGAAGTTCTGCTCTCTTGGACTAGAACGTGATGCTCTAAGAAGCAAGGAGGAGAGAACGGGGAGATGAGAATGTTTATCTTGATCCATATTCTCACATTGATCAGTCCCTGGTGGAAGTGTGGCTCGCCAGAGACAATAATGACCCTGATCTGGGCACTCGGCATGTCTCTGTTTTGTTAAATTCCCACGTTATCGATCCAGTGGGGCTCTTGAGTGCTGCTTGGATTCACTCCCGGGCCTCCTCACCTCGGCACACTGCAGTGACCAGGCACAAAGAAGGCTCAATTAGCACAGCTCCGCGTTGTCTGCTCCCTTCAAAATCACTCCATCAACCGCCGGGGAGAGCGAGGGAGAAAAGACACAAGAACACAGGAGCGAGGTAGACAGAGGGAGAGACGGAGAGGGAGGAAGAAGAGGGAGGAAGGTGGGGAAAAGCTAAGGGTTGATAGTGTTACACCGGGGGGACACGGGGAGCAACACCAAGGTTTCACCTCAAATCAAGACGCCGTGGCAGCAGCTCAGCCTCGTGTCAACACCGCTGCCTCTGCAGCAGAGCATACAAAACAACCTGGCTACAACGACACACCGAGGGAAAGACAATTTCCCGCTCTGGCAATGAATGCACACGACTGAGTATTGAACTGACTGAAGGAGGGGAAAGAGATTTCTCCAGACCTCAAATTAACCCCACCACACTGCCACAGTAGGCGATGTATTCTAAGTGTCTGCCGGTGGCTTTCGGTGATAACAACACAGTAAAACTGACATGTGGTGGAATAATTCTCTGCTGATTCTGGCAGTGTGAGGTCTCTGGGCAGCCATGACACCCTGTGATCCTAACTGAACCTGGCAGGTGCAGTTAATGGTGAAGCCACGTCGACGGTTGATTGAGATGAAGTGGCGAAAAAGGCGGCGCGGGCTAAAACGGGACTTTGAATCATCATCAAACCAGCCGGACTGAAAAGGCAGCTCTTACCACCACATACACTCGCATACATTCACAAGCACAGACTTAAAAGAATCAGGTTAAGGCCGATCCTTCCTGTCTTTTCCACACAAATAATAAAAACACATCAACGGTCCTCAACCTCCCTAGCCCACCCCAACCCTGCCCTGCCTGCCTGCCTGCCTGCCCCTCCTCTCCCCCTGCAGCCTTGGCGTCACACTGAGCTGGGGCCAGAGATAAACCACTCAAGACGATGAGGATGATAATGGCAGACGCCGCAGCGCCTCAAAATTCAATCAGCGCTGGGACGTCAATGCGGATGAGTGTAAAAGTGAAATATGCTCGCCGGCGTGTGTTAAAAGACGCCACACAGGGCTCGCAGAAACAACAACAGGCGATGAAGAGAACGAAGAGGGGGGGAAGCAAAGGAGGGAGGGAGGACGGAGGGAAAAAAAAAACAAGCAGGGGAGAGAAAAAATGAAAATAATGTGGTCTCTACTACTCTGCTTCCCGGCACAATCCCACTGGCATTCTGAGCAGACCTACTTTAACCACAGACTGTGAATAAATTACCCTTTTGAACTCGGGGTGATTGCAAATGTGCCCCGGTTTCTCTTGAGACATGTCTGGCACTAACCCTCAGCTCTATGCTCCCAGCCAGCCTTGTCACAGAGGTCCCCCCCCCCCCCTCACTACCACCACCTCCCTCCCCTCCCTCCCACTAACACACACTCAAGGCACACACACAGGCACGCACAACATCATAAAACTTTTAATTCACCATAATTACGGGTGGATCTTCTTTTTTTTTTTTTCCAGCCAACTACTTCTCCCCCTCCCTCTCTGTTTTCTGTCTAGGAATTCTCAAGAATCTCCTCTGACTCTGAGATAAAAAAATAAAAAAAAATGTGTTAGAGATGAGAAAGTATCTTGGAAAAAGAATGAAAAAAAATGTGTAGTGGCGGAAAAATCAGAGTGGAGATGGAACAGATAGAATAGAAGCCAAACACAGGAAGGCAAAGGGAAGGATGGGAGGAAATCTCAGGGAAGAAACGGTGGCACTGGGCAGCCTATGGGAGTGTGCTGCTGATGTGTTTCCGAATACTCATTACATACACGTGGTCCATAAATTACCCTGACAACACCCATTATTTATTAACTTACAGGCCGCGAACCAGGCCACTTTTCATAACTGCAATCCTTTGGATGCAGCTCTGACAGGCTGCAAACAAAATGCATACAAATAATAAATACCGCTGCTACCACCTCTCTCTTGACACACATGCGCACACACAAACTCCCACTGACATTGCTTTAGTTGTCTCGATGTAGGGTGTTTTTTGGGCTTTTCTTTCTTCTTACATAATTACAAACACTTTTCTTCACAGCATCACGGCTGCAGGTGAAATTTGAAATCAGTCAAATTGTTTTCCTTTTGCCACAAACGCCTCACACCTTGCACCCCCCCCCCCCCAAAGTCTGTGATCATTTCAATATAAAATGACAACCTGAGGGGAAATGACTGATTATTTTCTTAGGCAAACTGGAGGTGATGGAGGCAAAACTAGAGAGAGGTTAGAAGAAAGACGAGCGCGGAGGAGTGTGTTTCATCAGAGTCTAGGACAGAGGACTTTGAGAGCCAGCCAAACAGTCAGGGCCGATCTCCGGGTCTCAGAAAGAGAGAGGGGTGGGGGGGTAGGGGGGAAAAGTTTCAGCGATGCAGTCAGCCTTAACTGATGTGTTATATATTGCCTGCCACTTTATTCTGCAGGAATATTGGGGTGTTGCCAAGCTCCAACCTGGAAGGTATAGCAATCCATCACCTGCACTGTTACCATCGTTGGTGGGTGGGGGTTGAAATCTCATCTTGAAGCTTGTAGCCAATATTCTAGCCACCCAGTGCCGTTTATAAAAGGTACCTCTCCAAGGCCGCTATCACGGACAGACCACTCATCTAGTCATCCACACGCCACTGCCCCCAAGTCCTGCATCACAACACCGTAACGCAAACAGATTCTGCTCTATGCTCAGGCTGAAGCCCTGAATATCACCTGCATATACAAATGTTAAATATCAAAAACATCAATTCATCATCATATATGGGATAATAAGTGAATACATAAGCTGACTGTAATGGAATACTGACCGTGTATGAAACCTTGAAATTCAATTAAATTAGATTCAATTTGTCTTATTATTATATAACAGGCGGTTGTCAGAGGTTATTCTGTTGTTGGTGAAGAAATTGGACTGCACTATGTTGTATTAAAACTTCAAAAAATAAACTTAAAGTAAGGTTATGCTTTCATAGATGTGGTTACCTGCACATGTTATTTTTTTCATCCTAAATGGAGATTTCAGGTCAGCTGTTTACATTGGATGTGATTTAACACGGTGTTTACATGCGCCTTTAATCGGAACAGCTGCATGATTTGCATAAAGGTAAAGAATACATTGCGTATTTGCTTTCCTCAATGGCTATCTTGCAGTATTTGATCAGCTCCCTTGAGATACTGTACATGCATATATAGTTAGTATTAAAAACAATCTCAGCAAAGGGCCCGTTGAGTTTGAAAGCTGCCATATTTGGAATGTGGACAAATTGGAGATGTTATCATGTCAGTGTTGTTTACTGTCCCCTATAAATAAATAAATAATAGTTATCAGCATGGCTGCTTTTCCTCTTGTTCATGTTGCCACTGAAAGTCTCATTATGATATCATTGTCCATGCAAAAATAAAAAATACTATTGAGTGACTATATACACCAAATATTAAGACAAAATTCTCCATTCTTCAGACAATACCATTACTTCAGTTTCATGAAACATATGATTCAGCCTATTAAAAGTAAGTAAGTTGAAAGCAAGGAAGAGTTAGAAAATTATATAAATGTAGTTGTCTTAGTAATTGTAGTAGTTATGATAAATCAATATCCTCAAATGAAATGAAACTAATTAACTGCAATTTTCTTGCAGTTTGTCCAAATATTCAAGTTATTTTTATTGCCAGAAGCATCTTATCATCACCACAGAAATATGAGAACACCGGATGGCAAACTGCACGGGGAGAGGAGTTTAAATTCCTGCGGTTTGTAGGAGCACGAACGTCACATTCTCAGTCTCATTCCACAGTGTTCACTTTTCACATCTGCCACAATAAGATGGTTTCCAAAACTGCCCTTTTATGGTCAACATTACAAGTGGAAATACTGCATCATTCACTTTATAACAATTTTAAATTTAAAAAAGCTGCATTTATGATTAATCAATTCTAATCTTTACATCAACATTTTCTTTCTAATGTGAGATCAAAACCTCTACAAAGTTGACACAGAACTTTCTGTACCAGCCTTGCAGACATTTACCACAGATTCCTCTGCTTACCTTCGGCCCCATCATCAGCTTATTTGATTTTACTCTAAAGCCTGAGATATTAACAAATTAAGTGGAATGCCATAAGCTATCCATCTATTTATCCTCAAAGTAGCATATTCAGATAACTCCACACACACATACTGTACACACACTTGTATGCTTACAGCACTAATGTACACACAGAGAGAACCCAAGCACACCAATGTCGTGATAGCATTTCAATAATGAAATACAGCTACAATCTTTTAATTCAAGGTCCAGCCTTGCACCAGGCCTCCATTCGAGCAAATCAAGCTAAGTGTATTGCGGATGTTTGTGAGTAATGAGGAATTTGGGAGTTTTTTGCTGACTAGGCACATGTGGACTAGGGGTGTTGGGGGAATGTATGATGGTGTGCTCAAGAGCTGTGCCTGGGAGAGGCGGGGTGGTCACAGGGGGGAGATTAGGCTGAGGGGCAGCGAAGGAAAACCAAATCCATCTCCATCTCAGAAACATCCTAAAGCAGATTACTTACTTCAGTGAGAGAGGAGGAGAGAGGGAGGGAGGAGAGCGAGCGAAGAGCACAGGAGCATGAGATGGATGAGGGAGCAGAGGAAGAGAGGGAGAGCAATTAGCATAGATGCAATTCTGGCACAGTCCTCTGACTTGATATTTGACCTTCTGCGAGAGACTTGCCAAATATTGCCCGAGAAGCGCAGACGGACCATATGGCAAAGTGCTGCTGGAGGCTGAGTGCGGTGTGACTCCAAGCCTCCGTATGCTAATGGGGGAATGTAATTACAGTGCAGTATTCCTGTAGGACGTATATTTTACTGGCCCTCCATAGGAGTGGATTTGCAGCGAGACGGGCCAAGCCTCAGTGGCTTCGGAAAATACACTTTTTATCAAACAGTCAGAGAGCCATTGAGTGGATAGTGAAATGGAACAGGCCCAGTTTAACTGGGGCAGCACAGCAATATGTCACTTTACGCGGCGGTGGGTAGCCTACACATCGGTAGCGACTGAGACAGCTATGGTCAAATATAAACCCACATGGAAACACGTATGAGAGAAAAATGCTGAACCACAATCTGTTGTTCTCCTCTAGTTTGGACACACCCCAATTAGTGATGTCACAGCAGATGTTTTCCATCAGCCGCCAAAGGCAAAACACCTGCCGAGCCTGTGACATCACTAACTGGGGCATGGCCCAAGGAGGGAGATACTTGAGGGTTTCAAACCACAGAGAGCGGCGCAGCATCAGATTCCTGCCTGTTGTGACTCACTGTGAATTTACCCTTTTAATCTCAGGATATTAACCGGCTTTGCCTGAAGACAGAGAGCGGTCCAAAGGCTGTTTGAAGTATAGCCTAATTAACAAGTGGGAATGTAGCAGATAATCTGGACTGTAAATATGTACCCTAAAATACATTTTGCCTTAAATGTAAGAGAGAGATACAGGTGACTGACATTTTTCATATTTGCATTTTTTGATGGAGGGCCAAGCTGGAGCAAGATGAGGCGAGGGAGGGGTCGGAATGATTTGCCACCGAATCTCATGCAAGCAATAGCTTGATTTTCAGAAATTGTACATTGTAGCTTTAACTACTACTACACTGATATATGCCATACAGGTATGCAGCAACAATGACAGCCTCTTTGTCTACATTGATGTCTCAGTATCCATTGATATAAACATATAGGATCAGTCCAGGAATCCATAATAGGCGTTTTTACATTCAATGACAACAAATATTGGAGTAAAGGTTTAGATTCTTCTATTTAGCATTTATAAAAGAGTATAGCATTAAATGTGTGGTTTACAATGCACTATAGTTGTTAAGGATGAGTGTTTATTAATGTAGGCTACTGTACAGTATTCTCAGCAGTTCCTCTCCTATTATGTTATGTTAGTAGTTTTGTTTTGTTTTCTTGTTTATTTATTTATTGGGGGGGACTGGGGAGACAGACAGGGGGAATGACATGCAGCAAAGGGCCGCCGGGGGAATTGTACCGGGGTCGGCTGCAGCAAAGATGGGGCCATAACTACAATCACATCACATAGTTTTGCATTATAGTGTGCGTGTATTTTAATCAATACTACAGCTCCACAGGGAGACTTGAAAGTTTCGTCAACATTTCAACTATGTCTCCTAAAAAAAATAAGAATTTGAAGCTAATTTGCGTTAATACGCCTCAACATTCATACATGGTATTCGGTGTCAAAATCATACTACAAATACTACTGTAAACACATTTTATGTTTTCTTTCAATATTTAACCAACAACACAATCTTTCCCTAAACTTAACAAAGTAGCCTCAATCTAAAAAAAAAAAAACCTCAGGAGATGCTGTTGTTTTTATGTTGTTGAAGTCATGATTTACACAGCCAACCATTCGTCCTGACCTCCTTCCTATGACTTTTGTGCAGTACAAAGACATTACACTTCCTTGATTGGAAAAATGTTAAAAATAACCCATGCAGCAATGGTGTTTTTTCCAAAAAATGTCCATGACAAAGCAAATGAATACATGGGTGGATGAATATTTACAAGCATCATAATTAATAATTGCGTATATGAATAACTAATGTTTTTTTCCTCCAGTAATTCATCAGCATTTGTCATGAGAATATGTTGTGGCAGAAACAAGCCCTGAGAGATGTGTGTTTCCTTTTAGGGTTAACACATTGTCTGGTCTGCTTTAATAATAATACCACTAATTCCATAACTATTTTAAATTCTCTCGCCCTATAACACGGAATATAATCTCACACAGTCCTCCCACACAGTGTGAGATATCTAGGTTAAAAAGGGAGTGACTTTTTGCTGCTGAAACAGTGCTCAGACACCGCGCTGCTTCCATTTCTCATGCATGGAAAATCCCTGCCCACACAGACGGAGGCTGAGCTGACCCTCGTAGGAAGAAACTGAGGCAGCAGCCTTGGGTCAGAGGCTGCCGTCTGTAGCCGGGATCACCTACATGCTACTAAGTACAACAGTGCCAGCCTCCATTTCAATTAGCTTCACCTAAGAACCCTTGTCCAAGTAAAGCAATTTTACACTGGGCTAACTCTCCTCTGGGAGCAAACCCTATACAGGGAGACAGCAGAGGAGCTTTCAGGTGCTGCTGAGTTTTCAGGAAAACAAAACAAAGAGATGCAGCGGCACAGGTCAGCTGAGCTCTGAGATGGGAAATCAGAGCCGTGTGAGCGCGGAGAGGGCAGGCGTTGTCTGGTGGGAGCCGCAGAGGAAGAGGAGTTGGGGGGGAAGATGAGCAGGACACACGTTTGAGTGTGTAGATACCTGAGGGATCTGGTATGGAAATCCCCAATTTCTCAGCCAAGTTGCAGCCCTTTGAACAGCGGAAGACGTCAGCAAGCACGGTGAGAAGCCATGTGGGTGTAACGAAGCGAGGGCTAAGCGAGGCAACATGCTGCCAGTTCTCTGAAATGTTAAATTGAAATGCAAAGTAGGAGCAGGCCTTCTTGTTTTGAGCAGATTTCTCAGCATCTGTGTGGGAGCCCTTAAACTCAGAGGGTCTATACACAGAGCTCTGCATATTTACTGTAAATAAACACAATATTTAGGTTAGGATTAGAATATACACACAGCTGAAGTTTAATCTTTAATTGCGCTCAGGTAACTGAGACTTGACTCAAATTGATCTACGTGTCAAATTCAGTGAGTACCAAAAGATAACACCACATAGGAAGGGTTAGCTACTGTCATTTCCAGGTGAGCAGTAACTCCTAGCAAGTTGAATACTATATTAACAACTTGAAGAATTGCATACAGATAACGTGGTTGTGCCACTCTCTGGATCAGACCCCCACAATACAACTACACTGTGGGAAGAGCTGAAAAGCATCTGGTGAAAAATAAAATCACCATTCTTTTTTTTTTTTTCTTCCCATACCACAACATTGGGTGACTCACTGTTGAAGCACTTCCATGAGGCTTGCGATGGTCATGAAACTTTGATGGTTGAATCATCTGTTCAAAAAGATGAACAACTGCCTGCAAAAATATCTGGTTCCTAAAAGATGGAGCCACAAACCTTTGTGCACAAAAATGTAAGGTCAAAAAGAAAATAGATAGAACTTCTACTCCCAAGGCGTGTAGGCTACTGGTAAGAAAAGAAAAGAAAAGACATCATAAAGCTGTAAACAGCATGTGGAAGCTAAAGATTACAATCTTGAGATTTTTTTTTTTTTTTTTTGAAAGAAAAAAAAAAAAATCAGCAGCTAAGATGCATAAGAATTTCACAACCATGACAACAAAGTGATTTTAATTTGCTATCAAGATGGTTCTTCTGACTTCTCCATTGCTGCCTTTGGATAAAAGCATCTCAACCATTTTAATAAATGACTAAATTGGTTGAGTAGGCCTTAAATCTACGTGTAAATAGACACTCAGGTGCACGTAGCACTCTTGACTCCAGACACTGGGGTGCTTGTCTTGTTAATGTGGCTGTTAACAGCCACATTGGCTATCTATCCTGGGTGCAAAGACCATTCTTGGCTACTGATGCCAAAAATGATTTCTACAACATGATTTATGTGAAAAGTTGAAACAAACCTACAGTAGTTATGCCTTACAGTATTTCTCCAGACAACTCTTGTGTTTCTATATCAATTAACAATGTGGATATCAATAAAAGTGGATGATTTGAACCAAAGATTCAGAGTGCAGAAAACCCTTTCTCCCAGTTTATAACTCAGTTGGTTCCAAGGCAAATCCAATATGTAGATCATTTACATTTGTTTTTGTGCCTGTTTCGTCTCCTGACGTGAGTTGCGTCAACCAACTTGCTTAACATTCAGGTCCACGCAACATGTACCCGTGATTTGGGAGATGTGCATGTCGGCTCCCCTGCCACCCACAGCAACACATAGCGCTGTGTATCTTCAGAGAACCATATAATTACAGTTTATGGAGTCACACGCCAAAAAGGTTGGAAACCACTGTGCTAATGTGTATACCGCTGGAAAATCCAAGGCCGTGTAGGAGGTCTTAATTTGGTTTTATTTAATTTGGCTGAGATTCACATACAATAACACTGTAAGGTCAGCTCTCTCGACATGCGGGGAGAAACCCTGTTCCTCAAGAAGAAAGAGAAACAAGGATTAAAGTCATCTAGTTAGACTAATGTTGCACCTAAAGCAACCCAAAACGAGGAATTACATAAGTAGGCTTTAGTTAAACTGGAAAGTGAAACTTAACAAAGATGGAAACAAGAGAGATGTCGTCAGGAGAAAGCCAGTGGGCAATGTAATATGCTAAAGGCAGGGTTTAAGACAGAGCTAATCCAAGCAGACTCCCCCCTGCTTAGTCATTCCAGCTTCACACTGATCAGACGGGAAACCGTTCACAGTTTGTCAAAACACAGCGTGCACTCTGAGCAGATTGAAATCATTTCTCTATGCAACAGAACGCCACAGACAGATCTTTCTAGGAGCAACAACAAACTGTGAACAGCTCAATGGTTTATCAGTCATAGAGGACAAAGGGGCTCTCTGCTCAGGAATGAAAATATCCACCTGATGTCATCAGCCAGTGCATCATAAATCCTATTCTTTACCTGGGGGCCACCGAGTGACTTCACGCCTATGTGACACTCTCTAACCCCAGGGTTTCTATCAGAAAAAAAAAAAAACTTGAGATATCTTTCTGGGCACGGTGTCAGATGCTTGCCATGAAATATTCATAATCTGAGAGCGAAGCCACAATAGAGGAGGTGGCAACACGCGAGGATTTGACTTGCAGAAACAGAAACGCTTAAACCACGATGACCGATTCCTCCCATCACCCATTGTCACTCACAAATTCACTTTCACATCAGTTTTCTCTGACGAATGTCACAAAGCCTACTGTCATTACTGCCTTTTAACCTGCTGATATAAATTCATCTGAGCATCTACAGAAATGCAATTCTATGGCCCTGTATTTTACATCAAATCCATTTTGCCTACAACAGAGAAGTTAACATAAATTGGATCAAATATTCTTTTTTTCTTTCACGGCTTCATATTATAACCTGTATCAAGTAGATTTTGCAAGTTAAACAGAAGCATTCAAATGCTCTAAAGCTTTAACCTGCAAAAGTCATGCATTTGAGAACATGTTGTGAGTATATTACTAATATGCTCAGATAAAGACTGATTAACTACCAAACTGAAGCTCACTACAAAACAAGGCTTCCTGTTCACAATGGCATTACCATACATGATACTGCAGAATACCTTTTCAGAACACCTTCCTACATAAATGATTTTCAATCAAGCTTCAAACAAAAAGAAGGCAAAGGAACCATTCAAAACCTTGTGCTTGGGAAAACGTTTCAGATGAGATATGAACATTGTAAATAATGGGTGAAATAGTTGAACGAGAACTTCCAAGTCTGAAAGAAGTAAGGTTTGCTGACAGGCCAGGCCACAATATCCCAGATAAATCAGAAATCAATCTCCCAAGACTAAATAGAAATATCTTAAAGCTAGAGTGTAAGACTTTTATGTCCAAATACCCCTTATGTTAAAACCTTAATTACTCTACAGTATAAAGGAGTTTTAAGAATGCACTGGTAGCAAGTCATTTCTGTTGCCAGAGTTGAAGCAAACCAATTTTCTAAGTAGGCTATTTCTAGAGCTCCTAGCATTAGTGAGTTAGCTAGCATTGTTCATCATTTGGTGAAAATAGGTTATCCATACGTCTGGAGAAAATAGGTTATATTACGTCTCTGATCATTTAAAGCAGAAGTAAGCGATCCGGTCGTTTGGGCTAATGCTGCGTTCCAGGCAGGCTTTTGAAACCGTAAGTTACAGCTTCAAGTCACGACTTACGACTTTGTAGCGTTCCAGGCAACCCACAACTCGCGTTTCTCCGACCTGTTTTACCTGTGAAAAATATTGCTTACTTCTGCTTTAAAGCAGAAGTAAGCGATATTTTTGTGTTAATATAAGTCTTAAATAGTTATATCTTCTGACAGCAATCACTTACATAGAGTGTTTGGACCGAAACACGGGTCTCTCAGTCACTCTGCTCTGCTCTGAGCTGAGGAGAAAACTTTTCTTGTATCCTACAATTTTTATCCAATGAGAAGAGAGAACGGCATGAAGGGCTGTGTGTACAGCCAAGGGATGCGCGTGAATGTGGTGACCTAGGGACGAGGACCAATAGATCCATGACGAGGGTGGGGGCTGCTAACTCCGTCGGCTGACAAGAAGTTATGGTGCGTTCAGGGCAGCCCGTAACTCGTGTTTTTCCGACCTGTGAAGTCGTACCAGTTCGATCTGGTGCGAGTTCACGGGTTGGAAGTTACGAGTGGCCGTTATAGTGCACTTTCACAGGCAACAGGTTGGAGAAACGCGAGTTGCGGGTTGCCTGGAACGCTACAAAGTCGTAAGTCGTGACTTGAAGCTGTAACTTTTCAAAAGCCTGCCTGGAACGCAGCATTAGCCAAAACGACCGGATCGCTTTAAAAACAACAACACAACCTTGTGATATGGGCAGTTGCATTATCACTTTCTTAGGTCAGGGTTAGCTTAGCTCTTATCCCATGAGTAATGTCATTGGAATTGCTCTTGGAAGAGTTGGTATTTGTACATGCACCTATAAAATAACGGCTCTTTGACACAGAAACATTGAAATATATAATAGACATATATCTATTATATATTTGCATGCGTACTCTATGCGTACTACTCACTGCCATAATGGGGGGTGACTAAAGTTCTGCACAGCAGGTTTAAGGATTTGCTGAAGCATTGAGATTTCGTAGCATTCCTTAGTAAAGCCTATTTTCACTGTGCCAAGTTATTTGGTCTGTTTAAAATAACTTGAATATACATATCTATGGTCTGTGGTCCATATAGTCTATTTTCAGTCAGTGAGGTTGTATATATAATGTTTTATTTAAAATCATCTTCGTTCTGGAGCCTTAGCTTTGCTGCTCGGCAGAAAGCTCTTGCATTGAGGGCAGGGTAATGTCTTCACCTTAGGAAACAAGACCTTGTCCGGTCAATCAGCGCCATAGTAGGAAGTGAGTGTGATGAGCGGTGAGGACAGTTTTGAGGTTTGACTTGAGGAAAAACGTTAGAAATCAATAGCAGAACTGTAATTTAGTGGTCTGTCAAAGAGATCAATATCTGAGAGAGAGGGGGACAGTGTGTATGAGAAACTTAAGCAAAAGTGTTCAGTGAAATACAAATCAGCACATCATCAACACCTTGGGTTCAATGCAGGTCTGGTCTAATACTGCCAGTGCCTACTTTTAGTATAATAGGATGAATGCTTATTTTTGTAATAAGTGTAGGATTAGACCAACTGCAGCGTCACCATAGGATAATTATAACCCAATGTAATGAATAAGTGGTGACTTATTGCCCTCTTAACAATCAATTCCATTCTTTTTAGCTGCACGCATTCTTGAATGTGATTGGGTTAATCCATTGACTTCTCCTACATTGATTGAATCCTTAACAAGAAGAACTCTGACAAAACTATAACTTTGCCCACTTTGTCCTGCTGAACATCACTGCAGAAACTGAACTAAATTCTGTTTAACAAAAAGAGTTTGTGTTTCAGTTGCCTGAATTATAAAGCTTATATGAATGGATGCTGCCTGTATTAAGCAATTACCAAAAACATAGTGGGAATGGTTTCAATGATGTCTTGTTCCCTAATGTACGTCCAACTGGACCAGATTTGATTGAATGCACTGATCAGTATTGTCACTCTTTGAGCCCTTTGCTTACACGAGGGGGACTGAAACAACATCAGCAGGACAATACTTCATCTCCTGCTCTTAAGAACCTTAAAGCCCCTGTACGGAGCTTTTAACTGGATACGCAAAAGTCTCTGGTTTCTGCTGATGTGTCTCTGTTACCGACAACAGCAAATGAGCCCATCAGTGTGAAGATACGCTATTTCTAAGTAGTCTAATTCTATACCTCTGGGAGGCATGGTCGGGTCGGACCACTGACGAAACGATACGAATAGATACATTACGCTGCTAAAAAAAAAAAAGAAACAAGTCCCGTCTTCTTTCCGACGTTTCCAAAACAAATCTACATGCGCCGTCCAGACAAACGTCTTCATGACAGTGGGAAATGCAGTCTTCATTCCGCCGCTTTTGTCCACAGGGGAATCAACACTAAATGAAAAGTCTTTACAGGGGCTTTAAGTGTTAAAAGAGCTAGTTTTGGTTTGATGATTTCTCAACATCCCTCAGCCTGGTTTTCCTTAAAAGTCACAATACCACAGTTGTGTATCTCTGCAATCTGGCATCACAACTGTAACCATTGTAATTATTGAATAAATGAGCATAAAATTACAGATGTTTCCCAGCTGGTATCGAGAATTAATTATACTTTTGTGGGATGTTTTGCTTTTCTTAACAGGCATCCAATGCAGTTTGATGGATTCCTACTACAAATATCACTCCAAAATGCAAGAAATACGATCATGTGACTTTCATGAAAGAACTTACTTACTTGGCTTGAATGGAAATGAGCAATTATTAAGATCATTTATCATTTTTGTGCGTCGTTTATGTTACAGTGTACTAGTCAGGACAGTGTGTTAACATTGCTAAGGTCTAATATGCACATGATTAAGCCACAAAGGAAGCAGCTCCATGCCTGTTGGAGGACTTTGGTTTTAGCTGATTGAAAATTGTGAATAACACATTCAAAAGTAACTTTTCTGGTCTGGCTTTTCAGTCGGTTCATTCACTCATTTTCTACTGGTCTTGATGCACTTAATAAGGAAAACACTTTGTAAAAGGGACAAGCACCGTTTACTTATCACATTAGAGCCAAAACATAAAATACATGCATATATCAAAATAAGTCAAGATCTCATCAGTTTTCTGGAGAAAAAATAAGATGATAAAAAAAAAGAAAAAAGAAACACCTTGTTGCGATTCTCTATGCTCATTACAGTCCCCTGATGCATTTACTGAAGACTTCTCCCTCACACTTTTTCATAGAGGCTCTCATGACGAGATACCTTTTAACTTCTCAGCCGGAGTCAGCATTAATAATTTATTCTCATCTGTTTAAAATTTAAAGTGCCACACATTAACGTCCTCCCGCACCTGCTCTTTCACGCTGTCCACCCTCCGACGGGCTGCTTTTCTACCCATCTACCCCTCAACGCCACCCCACCCCCTTCTCTCTGTCTCTCTCTCTTTCTCTCTCTCTCTCTGTCTCTCTCTCTCCTTGCACTATAATAAAGACAATGACAATGAGTTCCTTTTTCACCGCTGAACCAGGGATGTTAAATCAAACAGGGGCAGAGGAGGCGACAGACCACATAATGTAAGGGCATCGTCCGGACGCCTCCGATTACGCTTTGGCCTTAATTGGTGGCAGTGGCAAAAATGATGAATTCTTTAACAGTGCCGTGCGGTTGTGCCTTCTCAAGCACAGCAAAGGCCTAAGGAGGACAGCTACTCTGTGCAAATGGAAGCTGACAGAAAATCCACACGGCACGACCAATCTAGGGGAAAAAGGGCATGACAATGAATAAGGGGGCCCCTGCTCTTAAGTAGCTGACGGTAGCTTGCAGGGAAGATGTGTATAATTAAGCGGTCTGCATCGTGGTTCAGATGGCAAAATCCTATTGTCTTGACAGGAGCTTAAGGTTGCCCTTTAGGTTGAGATGCGCAGCAGCGTACAGCCTCATTTTTCTTTTTTTCCCTTTTTTTTCACACTCCCCCAGACCTCTGCGACCAAATTAATCTGCAGTTTTAAAGCTTGAATAAATCCAGTAAGTTAGAGATCTGCAGATCTAAAGGCCGTCTGTCCCTCAGGCTTTTCCTACTCTGCTTTTTTTTTTTTTTTAGAATTTTTTTTTTTTTTTATTTCTTTACCCCCTCTCCTTTGCCCACGGAGATTGGCTGGGAGCACTCAGTGTTATCTCCAGGGAGGCAAAGGTTGGGGGGATGGGGTGAAGGCCACAGATTTGTCCTTATCTATTCTGAGCACACCTAAAACAAATTAGACCTGGCTGCTGTTGCTTATTTGGCTCCTGCACTCTCATTAAGAGGCTGAATCCAAGCTATTTTCCTCAAGGTCCTGCTTCCTACCATTTTGGGCCTTGTCTTTTATCACAATAGCAAAAGGTTTCTCGGCAGCCATGCCACCTTTTCATCTCACCCATTTCATGTACTCATATCAACACTGCACAAAGAACAGGGACAGGAAGAGAGAGGCAGAGAAAGAACACCACCTTTTTCCAGGTTTTTCCTGCTCATGACATGATGCTGGCCTTTGACATTTGTTAATTGAAAGGAAGAATCTGTTCAATTGGATCTAGTTTTGCCCTCTTCCTGCTTTTTCTACACTGTGCTGTACAACCAATCAATTAGGAGCCTCTCTGGATGTTTCTATATCAAGGATTTTTGCTTTGTGTAACTGTTCCTGTCAACAACCCAGTGAACTGACACTTTAAGTGAAGTTATTTTGTCATAGAGAATTAATGTTTTGTTTGGCTTGACCTAATTAATCATGACTTCCAACTAACTTCTAACTAACTAACTAACTAACTAACTAACTAACTAACTAACTTCTAACGTACTGACTTCTTTGGCCTTAAATAGATGTCATGTGATTTTCTGTCTCCAACAGATAAATAAAAAGCTGCATTTCAGTCATATAACATAATGTCTGGCTTTGCATGCAATAATTCATTATAATTAATTATATTTTTGACTTTTAATGAGAAATATATTCACATCTTGGGTTCGGTCTCTAAAAATTGCTCAAATGAAACAAACTAAGAGGGAAAATCATTGTTGCTCACAAACCAAACCTGTGATGAGGGAGGGGAAGTGCTTCATCTTACTCTAAGGGGTCACAAGCCAAAAAGACTGAGGAGCACTGCCTTAGAAAACTATGAGGACATATGGAACCGCTCATGCAGTGTCAGGATTTGTGCCACATTTTGTCAAGCAACACATGCTGGTGTGGATAACTTTCACATTTACCAAATTAAAAAGATGTTTTATATAGAAATAAGAGTAAAGTTGAGATAAACAGATGAGGTAAACAGAAGTGGAGGCACAGCCCGCCCTCTTATGAGCATTATTTCATTTGGAAGTTAATGAAGGACCTTTGAGCCATCGGAGCTCAAGCTATGCAAAGGTAACTGCACAGGAAATGTTAGGTTAGATGAGATTCCTCTGCCAGACTAATCCATCCTGGAGCCTGAGAGCAGCACAGAGACAGAGACAGAAAGCGAGCAGAATCTGCTGCAGAACAGCACAGCAGTGACACAGGGCAATTCTCTAGGGCCTTGCATTAGCGCGCTAAATTAAAGGGGGTATTAGATTAAATTGGCTCTCCAATTTCAGGGGTGTGAGTAAAATTCTGATTTGCATTTTCCACCGCTGCTTAAGATATAATTAGTTCAGGGTGATTCCCATGTGGAAAACAGTGACAGCCAAATCTAACTGGCTGCCAGTAGCTTATCGTCTCTTCCAAGGCAAAAGGTACACTCAGCTCATGCTTGGTGTGTGTGTGTGTTTTTTCTTTTTGTGAGAACAGTATGTAGTAAGAAATGTGGATGTGAGTGTGGTTGTGTGATTGTGTGTGTGTGTGTGCACATAACTGTTGTGTTCACATATGAATTTGCATGAACATTACAGGCTGTAAATTTTCCTTATAGACTCAATTCTGCACTTGATTCCTCTGTGAGCGACCATAAGCACCGTCAACATGGTGGAAAAATCCTCTCCTTGTTAATGTATGTGGAAAAGTTAAGACTAAGCAAGTGAACAGCTTCACACCTCTAAGGCGCCTTTAAACCCAAACCCATTTCCGCAAGCTGAAGGCGCACCTGTAATTACGGATGTGGAGTCAAAAATAACAATTACTGCTGGAGAAGTCCATAATACGAATTACTGAACTCAGTGAAGAAGCTTTTAAAAGCAAGTGTGGATTTGTTTTGGGGGGAGGGGGTTTCACACCCATGGTAATTCTAACCGTCTTTGCAAATGGATGTTTTCCAAAAGTGAGTCAACCCATGCATTAAGAATGTGAGGCCAGCTTCCTGGACACCTGTTTGAGACACCTGTTAGTACAGGATCTATGGAGTCAGCATTAAATAAACTTCCGATTTACACCGCCAGAGTGTCCAACCCAACACCAATAGCCAATCAGTGACCTCTTTATTGAGACAGTTAAACCCAGGTTTCCCCTTAAGGGGCATCTGAGGCTTCCACATCTGTTTCAGCTGGTTCCAACATTCAATTTAAGCTGCAGTATAAGGTACTAAATGAAATATTCACACCTGTGACACCATGGCTGCACCAAATCCAGACACAGTATTTTCATTATACACTAAAAAAGTCTCCCTCTCCTCATGTCAATTCTGTCTGTAATATGAATCCCACTGTTAAAGACTAACTTTCCTAAAACAAGTGCAATATCAGAAACAAAAATAAATACAATACAATACAGAAGTAAATACAAATCTTCAAAAATCAGGACACTTCTCTTCTCTGTTTCTGGAAGTCATTCGATTTTTAAAGTGGAAACAGATGACCAGAAATAATCGCCCTGCACAGGGAGATTTTTCATCCTTCACTTGATTTTAAAGAAAACTTATGCCTTATCTATTAACTTTCAGAAACTTTCAGAATAAAGCTCAGCCGTTTGGGGTTAAAGAAAGTAAAAAACAGACCTAATTGAGTCTCTCAGTTTCTGTTTTAATTGCAAAGTGATGAAACTTCTGATGTTCGAGACTCCTGTCAAATAATTAGAAGTTACTAAAATTTTAATCAAGGATACTAGACGTGGGTGGCATGCTGTCCAGTCAGGACTGGGTTAGCAGAAAATGTCCATGTAGCGCTAGATTGGAGAGTACTTAGACATGTGTGAAAAGAACTATGTGAGTAAATATTATGATATTGTATTTTGTTGGTCAAGAAACCTCAACATTTACATTCTGACACAGAATCTTAAGTTTCTTGATTACTGAAAAGGAGCAGGCACAGTCAGAGGTGATATTAATAAAATAAGAAAAACACATTCAGATGAACTTAAAGTGTTATCTGCAAAAACAAACACTTGCAAAATACATGGTGTTTCTCCATAAGCATATTAGCTAATATTTTACAATTAACCTCTTTTTCCTCTCTGTGTAATCACTTAATTAATGAGCAAATCATCTGGCCCCCAGGTTGCATTTGTGGTGACTCATCCATACAGGCTCATGTTAAGTCAGTGAGCAAGTTCAAACTCTCAGGGTAAAGAGAACCAGAACTTTACATTCACATTCTGCCTATTTGCCCTTGAAAACCGAATATCAACCAGTAACTAAATCAATTAAAATGAACCTTTAAAAACAACACTGCCCTCTGATTGTGCCCTAATGAAGCCTCTTGCTACTTGTCAATTAAGTCTTTGCCTAATGTGTTTTTCTCTTCTCTAAGTGATGCTGGGTTTTTTTCTGCCTCTGCACCCTTCTTGATAAGCATCATGTCCTAAATTGATCTGTAATTGGCCATAATGACACAAATATAATATAGAATGATTTCATCTCAGCCCCCCACTGTATATGCCCAATCAATTCATTCAGGATCAGTGGGAGAGAGGTTGAGCGTGGGTGCTTCACTCCCCTCCCCACACAAAACTTGGGGATGTTTTGAGAAACGCCATCAGCAGCCCTGCCATCACTCTCACCATCTCTTGGTGGTCGGAGGCTGAGGCTTTGTGGGATATTGATTCTCCCCATCCAGAGACGGTTTCCATAATTGGTTAAAATGACCGGGTGCAGAGAGGGATGGCTCTCTGCTGAAAACCATTTCCCAGCCCTGCTTGGAGCTGAGCCAAGCTCGGGGTTGTTCGGATGCGTTCCAGCCCCAGCCTGACTGGCAGCAATTAGGGGTGTCTGAGCCAAGCTCAGCTTGCGCTCCGCACAAACACCCCTAATTACTGCCAATTAGGCTAGGCGGGTAGGCAGATTTGAGAAGCCGGGGGGATGTTCAGGCATGGGTGGGCATGGAAACAATTTTCAAGGGCTTAGAACGTGACTGGATGAAAAGGTTAATGCTTTGGAGTGCAAGGGGATAATAACAAAAGAAGGGGAAGCAGAGCCCGGGTTCTCACCTCCAGCGATGAGCCTGGCTTCTTCTTCAGCTCCTCGCATTTCCTAAATTTGCAGATCTGGTGGCCCGTTTTGCGGTTCCGACAACTGCTGCAGACACCACAGTTGATTAGCCGCCTGCAGGGTGCACAGACCCCACACCTTTTCCTTTTCTTCTTCGCTGGGTTTCCACTGGATGCCGAGGAATTATTCTGTGGGCAGTCTGCCAGATTGGCAATTTGAAACGCACTGTCTGTAACGGCTGCTGAGGCTGCGGGGGAGTGAAGGGCTGTCATGACGATGACCCCGGGAGGTAATGAGATGCCCCCTAAAGCCGGAATAGCGGAAAAAGTTCCAACGCGTTCTGGGAGATTCATTATCTCTGCTTCAGCAGCGCCGCATTTCAGCTTGTTCATGCATTCTCCTGCTAAAGGTCTGCAGTGTTCAGGGGATAAGGTAGAGAGGAAATTATTATTTGCCATTTGCAGCGTCTCTGGCGGCACGCCAGGCTTCCCCGGCCTCTGGGAGTCATTTCTATGCATGCTGGTCCTATTAGGGTTTATTGCCGCTGATTTCCTTCCCCAGAGCATGGCGTTATCGCAGTTCCAAGGGGACATGCCAATTCTAGCACTGGGAAAAATGGGCGTTGTGATGCGGGCAATCTTAGCAGTCTGTGGAAATGCCCCATTGGTTTTATAAAAGTTTGCAAAAGACCTGTACCTTTCCATTTCTGCGTTATAATCCAAAAGCTGGCTTAATCCACCATCCTGAAGATTATCCTTTTGTAAGAGAGACACATCTGCGTTCTGTCCGTTTTCAATGCAAAGCGCATTGTTTATGTTAGACATGGCTGAGGAATGGTTTTCAATGTTCAGGAGAAGAAAGTGAAGTGATGCCGGCCTTCGTAGAGCTGAAGTTGGTTACCAACAGTGTGTTACCATCCTGGTTTATCTTCTCCAGTGCTAAAAACAAAGGAAAAAAAAGAAAAAAAGAAACAACAGTTACACACAAAAGAGGCAACTGTTTTCATTCTAATCAGATTTCATTTCACTGCTTCAACTTTTCTCTGAAGATAAGAGCTGAACATTTGAAGAATCTTCTGGCACATTGTTTACGCTCTCACGTTTTTATAGTGGAACCATCACAAATAGTCAAAGCTGATCTTCATCTGCTGACGATACCGTGATAGCTGTGACAGATCAACATGTTATTATTATAATGGGAAGAAGAATTAGCATGCTTAAAAAAAACAGAAACGCCACACTTTCAACATTTTCAAGACGTCTTGTCAAGTTACTCTTACATATTTTTGAAGAAAGTCCAATCAGAATGAACAAAAGCATTTGAATACACAAGGGTACGTTTCATCAAAATGGACCAAAGAATTGAATATTTAATCCAAATTATCACTTAAAAAATAAAAAAAGTTTGAGGAGAGCCTCACCAGAATTCAGATTATGACAGCAGCAGCTACAAACACAAACACTTTTACCTTAGGCCTGCAATATAAGCTCTTAAAAATAATCTTCTTTGGGTGCCGGGAGGAACATAGTTAAATATTTTTAGATTTTTTTCTCTTTTTTTCATCTTATCCAAATAGTAGAGGCAGCCTACCCATGTAAACACAACTGTGTCCAGCCTCTTAACAGCACCTGGTATTTATTCATGGCCAATTCTATTACATTTACTCAATGAGAGGATGAGATAGCCGCTAGTGAATTTACATCCAGATCATGGACCAGACCAACTACAATGACGGCTGGGATGTGTGTGTGTAAAGGTGTACACATCTCTCTCTCTCTCTCCCTCTCTCCCTCTCTCTTGCTCTCTCTCTCCCTCTCCACCAGTCTGTCTGGATTTGGTTTCCACAGATAAAAGCCCATTAGACACATCTCCCCCTACTTCCATTACCTTTTCCTGGGCTTTCTCTCTTAATTGCCAAAGCTGATCCATTGCTGGAACACTAAAGCATTTCAAATCACTTCCATGGTGCTACCGAGCAGCTGTCTAGAAAAAAATAAATTAGAAATATGCACACATGGAACTGGGAAGATCTTACTGGGTGGGTGAGTCCCTCCTAAGAACGTGTCCTTGCAGTTAAATATTTTCCTTGTTTACCTGAAAGTGACAAATTATCCAGGCAATTTCCAGAAAGTCTTGAAGTCTTACTTTTTCTTACAAGCATTTAATCATTCAACTATTGTTGTTTCTGGATACTTATTTGGTACAAATGTGAAACCTGGAGTGTCCTATGCACCCATCTATTCCAGATCTGGAGGTTCAGTGTCGATGTGGCATCCAAGACAACCCGCAACCACCAGTAAACAAAACCTCCTTGGCTTAATGATCAGCCCTCCTCAGGGTCATTATTACTTAATCAATTCACCCCTGGAGCGAAATACGCAGCCCAAAGGCAATCAAGTCACGGACATTGATTTTTCAGCCTGTAAACAAAGTTTAGAGAGACAGAAATGTTCAATACTTGGGAGCTGGAGAGAGACACACAGGGAAGAGGAGGGAGAGGGGAAGCGAGAGGCAGAGAGAGAGAGAGAAAGGAAGAGAGAGAGAGGGGGAGAGAGAGGTGGAGAGTGCAAGAAGGAGATTGAAGAAAGAAAAGTGAGGAAAAAAGCCACGTCCGATGACGAACCTTTGTGCCGCCGCTGCACCAAGATGCCATTAATTAGACTCAGTCTGGTCCGTGGTAGACATTCAGATCAAAGGTCATGCATAGATAATCCGAAGAGGGGAGCGCGGAGCGATAGTGCAAATAAAAGCCCATAAAAATTAATCTGACATTGCCTGGATCACTTGGCAGTCGCGCGGACACAAATCGGGACAGGGAAGGGGGGAAAAAAAGAAGGGGTACAACGCATGCAACTGGACGGCAAAACATGGACGGACACACACACACGCACACACACACATACACACATAGAGAGCGAGAGAGAGAGAGCGGGAGAGAGGGAGAGGGGGAGAGCGAGACAGAGAGAGCATCACCTACCAGGTTCCTGTTGAGAAGAGCTCCCAAGATGCTACCAGCCTGCGACCGTGTGACGGCACATCACTGCGAAGCGCTACGTGTGCGGAGGGGAAAAATAATGCAAAGACGCGAGAAGACGCACAGACACAGGCTGCCGGAGGAGAGCAGGGCGAGCGCGTGTGTGTGCGTGTGTGCATATGTATGGGCACGCGTGTGTTTGTGTGTGAGTGTGAGTGCGTGCGCGTGTGTATGTATGTGTGTGCGTGTGGCTGTGTGTGCGTTCGGGGCGCTCAAAACAAAAGGATCATTTTTATCGACTTTCGTGTCACGTTAAAAAAAAAAAAAAAAAAAGGTTGGAAAGTGCATTAAATAAAGCCAAAGGGTGCCGTAAAAAAAACAACAACAGCAACAACAACAATAACAACAAAAAAGACAGAGGAGGGGGTTCAAAATCGCAGAGGGGGTGAGGTGTTTCCTCTCCTCTTGATCCGGGGGCTGTATTGTGTGCGTCTGCCTGGTCTCTGCTCAGTCCGTGTCTCCTGTCGCTGTGTGTGGCTGATTGGTGCTGAGGTGAGGAAGCAGGGATGTGGACACCTACTGATCATTGGCTGGAAATTACTATAGAAACACTCGGGAGGTGGGAGGGATGGATGGCTCAGGGCGCCCTACAGGGAGTAAAATATCTACGGGAAATATCTGCGTCTTGTACCCCCCCTCCCTCCCTCCCTCTCTTCCTCCTTTTCAAATAAATATATTTTAGAATATATTTCTTTAATGACGAGGTATTTAGAGAGGAGGAGGGGGTTGTCATTTCCAGACGCGTCTTTTAATAAGGATTGGGGGGAAACTTGTCAAATTAATTTGAATGGAGCTGAGCTGTGATTAAGATAAAATGCCTCCGCCGGGTTGTTTCCTCTCTCTGCCCCTCTCTCTCTCTCTCCGTCCAGCGACAGCCATAATTACTAAGACCCCCGGGATTCATCACCATTATAAATCCCGCCTGCTGGCCACCCAAGCCTGCAGCTCCCACAGGCTGACAACACAAGCACGCCTGGCACATTTATCCCACGAGCCCACATGTGTGACACCACCAGAGGTTCATTCATGCTGATGCTCACCAGCTTTGAAATTAAATGAAAAGTTGCAGCTCCAATCAGAGTGCCGGATTATTATTTTCATCATTATTATTTTTGCCCAGATCAGCATTTATCTTATGAGCTTCAGGGTCTGTTTGAAAAAAGTGCACACTCGTCCAACACCTGTGTGACTCCATACTGAGGCTAATTCGACAAAACCAGACTGAGCAGCAGCTCTGTTTTACACTTTAGACAGAAGCAGTTAGGCTGTAATATAACAGCTTCTCCTTTACATATTTGCACCACTTAACAAAAACAACAACAGAGTAAAAATAGAAACTACTTTAATAGATACATCACTTCCTTTGATAAATACTTTATAATGCAACTATAACTCTGTAATAGATCATTTAGTAGTTCTTTATAGATCACATACTAATATGAACATATTTGGGTGACCTGCTTGTGACACATCCCGTGCTTTGACAGGAGTAAATCTCATAGTAATAATGTGGTTTTGCAATTTGTAATCCATTCAGTCTGCAGTTGTAAATGCCAATAACTCATATAGATTTTAATATGAAATCTGCATTTTTAAGTTTTAACAAGTTAAACTGACTTTCAGAGTATTTACTACTGACATTAATGACATTCAGAGTACGGTCAGAGCAGTCAAAATGATTGTTCTCAACCCAGACATCAGAAAATTGTTCTTATTGATGGAACTTTAGAAAGTGGTGCCCTATCATGTTTCATTAAACAGTGAATAAATCACTATTGGCTGCAACTAAAAGGCTAGTCATTTTTTGTTATTTGTTGTTTATTCATATTTAATTGCCAGACAGAAAATAGGAAGTTTAAGTTCACACCTTCAGAAAGCTTGTTTTGTCTGACAAACAGTTGAAAACCAAATGCTATTATGGGCAATAAAAAACAGCACCTGTTCATATCTGGGGCTGAAACATGAAGCTCACCCCAGAGCATTTAATTCATCCACACCTTTATCAAGATTATTGCTGATTAATTTTCCATCAGGCGACTAATAAGTAAATGTGGGCCTATTAATCATCTGAGCTTCTTGATATATCACTTAAAGTGACATCATGTCACAGAGGAATAAACAATCCCTGCATTGCCTCTACTTTGAATCAGGCTTAGGTGCAAGTAAACAAACTGACAGCTGACACATTTACAGCCCTTCCAGGTGAGCTGTGTGACAAAGGCCTATGGGCTGCTAAAGGCTACACTTTGATGAGTTTATTGAGAGCTGGCAATGGATTGGACAGAAAAGAAGCAAAGACTACCATAATAAATGTTTCACAATTATGTTTGAGCAAATAGTAAAATATTTTTGTTTGAAAGTGATATTTCACTATATTCACAAGTTCTTTCTTGTTTTGCTACAGTTGATACATTATCTGAGGAACTTGTCCAAACCCAGAAACCCAAAGTCCAGAATTAAGAGACCATACGCCCAAGAACTTCCTCTGCTTCTTTCAACACCTCTCACAGCATCACTCTATCAGTGTGGGCATGGCAACGTCAAACAACTCAGGAAAGACTTGAGTGGTGCAACAAATACTTGTTATTGAAGCCACAAAGCAGCAGGGGAAAGTGGATGTGTTACCAGAAATTGATAGGTGTGTCAACAGTAGTGAGGGTCTACAAAGGTCTGGGTTGGTTAAGTTTAGCATCATCACTTTGTTGTCTCACCCCACACACCACTGTCACCTTTCAGCATGTGGTTACTTTATATCAACCTCAAAGCTTTGATTTCCATCCATTTTTTTTCATCTTGCTCAATAAAAAGAAGTCTTTGACCACTAAATGCACTGTGTTATAGAGGGAGTATCAGTCTGCACGCAGGCTGCAGAAAGAGAGCAGCAAGAGCCGCCATCATGTTGTTGTGCTGTTAGTTGCACTAATCGTTTTGATTAAAAAAAAACAAAAAAACGTACAAGTTTTATAGAATACCGTCAACTCGCACCCCTTTCAAGGCACACAAGAGAGAAAATAATACATTGGAGATTAATTTCAAGCAATATAATGTGTAAGACACATTGGTTTGAATGGTGATATATGCCCACAAGTACAGCAAATGAGTTGTGAAATGTTTACGACAGTGACTGAAGACGAGGGAAAGCAAACTAAGATTAATTAACGTTATATTATTTTTAAATTACATAGCCATGCAGGTGCAGTTCGCGGTCAGGATGCAGTTGTTCTCCTTGTTCACAATGACCCAGACATAAACATGCCTGTCCTCTTCCCTTGTCTTTGACTAGGCAGCACATCATTCAGAGCCACAAAGTTTTGTAATCGTGTAAGAGTCCTGAACATGATTGTCTGTTACATAGCTGTAGTTAAAGCAGAAGTAAGTTATACAGTATATTTGTGTTAATATAAGTCTTAAATAGTTATATCTTCCGACAGCAATCACTTACATAGAGTGTTTGGTCTGAAACACGGGTCTGTCAGTCACTCTGCTCTGCTCTGAGCCGAGGAGAAAACATTTATCGTATCCTACAGTTTTTATCCAATGAGGAGAGAGAACGGCATGCAGGGCTGTGTGTGCAGCCAAGGGACGCCGTGAATGTGGTGACGTAGGGACGAGGACTGTTATGGTGCGTTCAAGGAAACTCATATTTTTCCGACCGTGAAGTGGTACCAGTTCGATCTGGTACGAGTTCACCGGTCGGAAGTTACGAGTGGCCGTTATAGTGACTTTCACCGGTAAAACAGGTCGGAAAAACACGAGTGGGTTGCCTGGAACGCTACAAAGTCGTAAATTGTGACTTGAAGCTGTAATTTACGATTTCAAAAGCCTGCCTGGAACGCAGCATTAGCGAAAACGACCGGACCACTTACTTCTGCTTTAAGGATGCACAATGTTGTTTTTACCCGATAACCAACACTCGTTAACCGATAAATAAACATTAACTGATAGGATTAAAATGCTCTGTGGCTTATGCCGATCGGCATCCCGATCCTCGGTCCTGAGAGGATGATCAACAATGTTTTTTTTGTTGTTGTTGTTTTTGCCGTTATAGAACCTACAGTCTTGACAACATTGCTACCTAACATCGCTTTGAGTAAACCAGATCCTGGTTTACTCCTTCTCCGCTGCCGCCCCCACCCTCTGGAATTCACTCCCCAAACCCATCAGAGACTGTACAGACCCCCACACCTTCAAATCACTCCTAAAAACACACCTTTTTAAACTGGCTTTTAATCTGTAAACTGTTCTTTTATCCTCTTTTCATTTTATGTCTTTTTTAACCATCTACATTGTTTGTATATCCAGTTGTGTGTTACTCCACATTGTTCTATATTTTAATTGTGTTTTTTGTAAAGCGTCTTTGAGCACTTGTAAAAGCATTATAAATAAAATTTATAATTATTATTTATTATTACACCACGCCCCTGCTCAGAGGGAAGAATGCGCCTCACTTCCAAGCCTCTCCAGAAGTGGTGATGCCTGCCTAAGGAGCATAGAGAGGCATCTCCTGAAAGACCCTGAAAAGGCTGCAGCATACTGCACAGAGATCAAGAAGCTTGAGGACGCAGGTTCTGTGGCGAAGCTGCCAATCCAGAGATGGACGAGTGTGGGGAATCATGGTTTATACCCCATCATGTGGTTCAGCATAACCAGAAAAATTGCATATTTTTTAACTGCTCCTACAAGTTCAGAGGCCTCAACCTAAATGATGCACTCCTCCCTGCACCTACGCTTGGGCCCTCACTCTTGGGTGTACCTCTATGCTTTCACCAGCACAGTGTAGTCATTAGTGGGGATATAAAGGGCATGTTTCACCAGGTCCGGCTCCTGCCCAGGAACAGGACCCTCCTGAGGTTTGTGTGGTGCAGCCTGAATAGAGACATGCCCCCTAACATCTATGAGTGGCAAGCGCTACCCTTTGGCACAACCTGCTCACCATGCTGTGCTACTTTTGCCCCAGTGCTGACCACAGCAGCCCAAATGAAGATGTCTGATTCTCAGTTGAGAGTTGCTTCTATGCTGACAACTGCCTGCAAAGTGTCCCATCTGTAGAGAAAGCAAGGTAGTTGTTAGACAAGCTGCGAGTGCCCCTCTCATCTGGAGGATTTGAGATCAGCTTGGGAAACTGAACTCTCTTTCCTGCCATTGATAAGTCTGCCTGGTTTCTACATTCCTGCCCACATGGATCGGCCTGACGCAACCCATGATGTCCAATCTTCTGTGATGATTGGACATTCCATCCCCAGGTTGGAGCTCTGTGCTGCCATTACTGGGGCTCAATTAGTCAAGCTGGTAATGACTGAGCTTACTCTGTTTATCTGAATGACGTATGTATCCTGGACTGATTCATCCACAGTGCTCAGTTGGCTGCAGTCTGACTCTTGTTCGGTCTAGCCGAGATCCAGGAGCTCATAAGCTCTGAAGCCTAAGCCTGCAACTCTGAGTCCAACGCTACTGACGATCCGACCCAAGGCAAGACTCCAGTGGACCTAGCTAAACCCAACCGATGGACTGAAAGGACCCTTCTTCCTGTTTCAGCCACAAGTGGCCCAAGCCTCTGGTAAGTGAGCCAGCCAAAGCTCTGACGATTCATGTTCACTGTTTTGTGCCAGAACGGAAAGGATACAACAACTGGAAGAACCTGATCATTGTCACCATGAAGCAGCTTCACGGGCCGGCCAGCAACATTCCTGTCCAGAATGTCGCAGGTGGAGAGCTAAGCTTTCCACACCATTCATGGCTGACTTGCCTCCGGCACACCTCGGTTTCTTTTAAACCCCCATTCCATTTCACAGGCATGGACTGTTTTGGCCCCTTTAAGGTAAAAATTGGATGCCGGACAGAGAATAGGTGGGGCCATATTCAAATGCCTCACAAACTGAGCTGTGCATCTGGACTTTCTGACAACTCTTGACTCTGACGCCTTCCTCATGGCTCTCTGGTGGTTTACTGCTCACCAAGGTACCCCCGCTGAGCTTTATCCTGCTCAAGGCACCAACTTCTGTGGAGCAGATAAGAAGATAAGAAGAAGAAGCGAGAGATATATATATGCTCAGGGAAGTCCACCCTCCTCGCATTCCTTGGGTCTCAGACAGTCACGGAGGAGGTCATACAGATCATCTTCATAGAGGTCGAAGGCATCCTGAACTCAAAGCCTTTAAGCTATGCTATGGAGTGACCTAGTAGCTGCCTTCCTCCTGTGGTCTACCCACAGTCGTAACTCTTGAGCAGGAGGCGATGGAGGCAGAACCAGATCCTGACTGATCACTTCTGGTCTAGGTTCAACAACTACAGCAGAAATGGTAGGCAACAATGGGTAACCTCACAGTGGACACCGAGGTCATGTTGGCTGGCCCATCACTGCCACGGACTCTCTGGTCTAATGGTCACATTGTCAAGGTGATCACCAGTGCAGATGGGCACATCATAGCAGCAAGGGTAAAGGTCAGGGACAAGGTCTACACACACCCTGTTGTAAGGCTTACCATACTACCTGAACTCCCTGATGACAGCACCCCTGTTTAGCTTTACATCCCTGCCAGCTCTGCAGGGAACACATGCTACACAACATGCAACACGGAAGGATGTTGAGTTTGTTTTCGGTGTCGCTCAATTTATGTGCGCTGCTTCTGAATGGACTGTATGCGTGAATGTGCAAACAGTAAGTTATGTGTTCTATATTACTTTCGTGACAGTGAACAGTTTTGTGTTATATTGTGGAGCTAAAGGCTAGTTTGGCTAGGATTTTGAGCAGCCATGTCAATATATCTGATTACCTATATTTGACAATCTTGTTTCTGTTCATGCATACAAGTTTTGTAACCTTACCCCTGTTTGAATGTTATACTACTGATTGCAGTAATTTCTCCCAAGAAATGTGATTCAGCCACATGGTCTTTATATTAATATGACCACAGGTGTGATTAGTATTTACGTTGATAACTTCGACACTGTCATAATAATAATTATTACTGTTAATCCTGTGCACATTATTAGGTAAACCTGGTTAAACTGTTGGTAGTTATTACTAAATTGATCAATACGTATGTTATTTCTGATTGTTGCAGACCACACACATGCCCAACTTTGCTGCATGCTATAAGTGAGTCTACTGTATTCCTGTGCTGTACTGGGGATATACATCAGTAAACGGTTAAAGCTGCATCCTGCCTTCTGTCCAGTGTGTTCTGACTGACACCCCTGGGCAAGTGCTATCCTAAACATTTGCAACCAGAACCCCCTATTTAACACTCCTCGTATCCTCAGCATCAGACCGTGTACATCTGTGCGAATGGAAGCCCCTCTGTCTGAAAATCATTTTATCTTCCGGGCGATAATAGCCCCCAGGGGAAATCTGCATAGGTGGTCCTAACCTCTGTCTGCAGAGCCATGGCAGTATGTGGGTCTAGCAGCGGGAGACATGAACCCTCGTGGCAGGCCTTTGTTCCTGTTGGCGTGCCCTGGCGTTACTCCCCATGCGGCTCCTCCTCCTCCTCCTGTTTCCCTGGGCCTTCAACTGAACTTGGAGGAATAATTAATAACCAGGGCCCCAGATTTAAATGTAGTCTACATTTTAGTCAATGGAAATAGAATCATGGAGGAAAGATGTCACAAGACATGGGCATTTGAGGGGTGATGGTGTGAATCCACTGATTCATCTATCTCAATTAGATCTAAGGTCTGCACTCACAACTGCCCGGTGAACGACAGCAAAAATACAAGGAATACGGATTTTTAAAGTAATCTGACCAGAATGGAATAAAAGAATAGAAATACTAAGATCCAGTGCACAATGTATAATTTGTGGGCTTAAGCTCCTTACATTTCCACCTGTCATTTCAACTCTATACTTCCCTCTTGGATGCTCCCCAAAAACCACCTGCAGAATGTAAAGGTTTTTGAATGTTTACACAGCAAACCACAGTAGAGTCACAGCTGTTTCTCAGTGGAATTATGAAAGTAAAAATCTGACCAGGAACAGGGAGGAACCTGACTGAGTCTACTGGAGGTGTTTCAGATGGTCTCACACAGACTGTTATGGTAAACAGCATTCCTCTGAGGCCTTTAAAAGAGAGAAAGACAAAGACAGAGAGGAGGGAGAGTGAGAAAACAACTTGGGAAAATAAACAGTTTGAGATTATGGGTTTGGCAGTGATGTGCCACAGTGCAGCAGCAACCTTGACAGTATTTATTTAGAAACCTGCCTCATTTCCTCCTTCAGGCTGTAATGTATGGCGCCCTCACTTCGCACACATTAGCCTCTTGCTATGATTTGATGTGTATCACCCGGTTTTACACTGCTTTCCTCAGATACAGCCGAGAGATCCCTCCTCCTCCCTTTCTCCCATCGCCTGCTAATTGGAGTGTATAGAGCACCCTTAATTATCCAGTTAGTAGCTTTGCTGAAAGAAAGCTGACTCCTGGCACACGGTCTGGTACAAATGACGGCACCTACACACAATAATTTCCAAACCTCATGTAACATGTGGATAGAGAGTATTTGCATGTGGGCTGCATGAATTGAAGTTCATGTCACATTCTAAAGATGTATCCACTTTTAAAACCATCTTCAGATAGTGGGATATTTCTTTTATTGTTATTTCTGCTTCTTTTTTTTTTTAAACATTTCTCTTATGGATTAATCCATCGCCCTGTGTGATTGTGTTACATGAATGGCGTTTGGATGAGTGTTCTCTTTAAAGTTGGCTTCTCCAGCTAATGGAAATAATAATAATAATGATCATAATAATCATAATAAAACTATCAGAAACAGAGCATTCTGGGAAATAACATATGGATCAAATCAAGTGAATGTTTGGGTTTTTTGGTTGAGCAGCTGCCCTTTTCTTTTCAGCCCCTTTACTGTAGTAAAAGTACACAATGTTTTATACAATAAAACAAACACAACGTCAAAATACTGACATTACAATCAAAGGTTTGGTTTATGAGTGAGAAAAGTCTACCAGAAACATTTAAGCATGAAAAGTAAAAGTATTCATCATGCAGAAGTGAGTCAGAATATAAAATATCATGTAAGGACAGTGCTGTTGCAGGTGACAAAGGTCATTAGTTGGATTCAAAAACGCCAACTACAGTCCACAATCAATATTTGCTTCTACCCATTAGGGGACTGTCCTGCTATGTGAATGTAAATACATACTGTAGACAATGATGATTCTTCTTCCATGCCAGATGCTACTAAACTGATCGGAGACAATGAACACAGCTGTAGAGGCAGAGTTAAGTGCATAATAACTACCAAGCATGTGCTGTGTTGAGAATTCATGTCAAATAGTCATAAAAAGCATTCACTTATTTTGACAGCTGGAAGCTAACTCTCACTGTAACAAATTAGCATCCCCAAATTGTGGCCTCTGACCCCGTGCTGGGCCCTAAAATTCTTATTCTTGTGCTTTTTGAAATAATGAGATATTTATTTCACCAAAAACTCATCAAGAGACCTCAGAGAGTCTGGACTTTAACATCCTTTAACTGTTTTGCCAATTTTCAACAATTTTTCAAGAAAAACATGGAGGCAGCTACCCAGTTAAGAACAAACTATTCAACAACACCAACAACAAACAAAAAAACATTAAATTTATCAAACACTGACAAGTGATTCAACTCTAAGTGTCTCTCTTCATGAACCAGGCTTGGGGACACTTTTGTTTTTGTGCTAATATGTGCAAACACAGTCGCCACGCTCATCTGTCAGTGTGGGTGAGCAAACAGCTTCGGCAAACACAAACATCTTGGAAGCACCCAGTTAAGTCCATAAGTCATATTCACGATGTGACTCAGTTTTAAGCGGTTCACACCACATTGTGCTTGCACTCCGACTTGTCAGATTTTCTGAAGAAAGAGTTTACATCTGGACATGACACCATTGAATCTCTGGTGCCCTGCTAAGAGCAGCTGCTGCAGCAATTTTTTATTTTTACAGCAGCAGCTGGTAATGGAGCTGATGAAATTTAGTTGGTGATTTTGCTCATATTGCTCCATATCAGAATTAATGACATAAATACACTTAACATGCATTCTGTTTTGTGTTGTGTAATTTTTGGTGAAGAACTTGGTGAAGGACAGATTCTCTTTCCCTTATTCAGGCAGTATCCAATCCCAGGCGCAAGTGGGAAGATTTCTTCTAAATACTTAGCCTTGTTGAGTTTTATTGTCTGCTTTATATTACGAAGACAGATAACATATTTTAGTTGTTAGCTACATAATATAAATGTAGTGCAAGTGCATGATATTTTTTATTCTACATGGCAGTAATGAATGGCGTCAACCGAGGGCATCATTTTACATTTTAAAAATTAGGTGTTTGTCCTTGTATAGCCAGGTGTATATCATGAATGAAATAATCAGTCAACACCATGACAGAGTATGGCCACCTTTGAACTGCAATGAAAACTGAGTGAGAGTTTGCATTAGTACTGTACAATATATAAATCTCGCAAGATTTGGACAGACCAGGAAGAGGAGCTTCCGCTGCAATCAAGCTTGAAATATAGACTTATTTAATTTTTTTCGGAACAATTTCGCATTTCGGGGCTTCAATACAAGACGGACATTAAATACGAGCAGGATGGAGGTATTTGGATGTTTTTTGGTGTGTCTTTTTGTTACAAAGAAAAGTGGTATCCATTTGCAACTGTTATATGGACATGCACTGCTACGCTGAGACCCCCTGTAACTCAGAGAAGCCACGGACAACTCTGAAACTTCTCCCAGCCCTTAGTCGACATGAGGGTGAGTAGATAATGAGTGCAATTTGAATTTTGGGTGAACTATTCTTTTAATTTACTTATTTGTCATGCACTTTCCCATCCACCTCTTTGTGAGTCCACTGACATGTGTAGCAACATTTAAATCTAATTATATTTCCTATAAAATATGTTACTACAGTTTCATTAATGTCTAGGATACAGTGGATCACTTAGTGGGGAGAGGTTTACAAACAACATGTTTATAATTTGGATGTAGCGATGGAGAAGCATGCAGGTAGGAGACATATAACACACACATACTGACAGTGTCAAACCAATTATCACAATCATGATTTCATCAATAATAGGTGATTTTTTCCCCCCACAGAACTGTCAACCAAAGGTAGCCTCTATTTATCTGCATGTTGACTCAACCTCTGAGCCACAACCTTGGCTTGGACAAAGTCCACAATGGCAGATGCTGAATCTGTCTCCTGCACAATAGCAGTGCAAAAAAAAAAAAAAAAATCAATGTAACAGAGCAAAACAGTCGTTAACAACTATGACAGTGAATGAGCTCTGAGTTGCCCCAAGTATTCAGGACACAGTGTGGAGAAAGCAGTTTCCTTGATTGTGTTATTTTAAAAAAAAGACTGTGTGTATAAACAGCTGTCTATCTATGAGCTTTATTGTGACAGAAAGTACTTGTTAAATGTTTCCTGCCAGGTAACATACAGTAGTACTCGAAGTATGCTCTGAGTGATGCAATGTGCAGCATTAAGGACAGATCTCCAAACTTATTCAACTAATCTGAAGTATGAAGTTGATCCATTTTCAGTCACAAAGTTCGTGACATTTTTTTTAGATCCTGCCCTGTACTGTTTAATGCATTCATAATATTATACAATGTTAACATCTGATTAACGGGTCTCAGTTAGTGTCAGCCTCCTTAGCATATGGCAGTATATATTATTTTTTAGTGGTCCCCAAAGAATATCTCTGCTACATTTGTACTCAGTATATACTGTACTTTTCTTATCTTTTGTTTTGAGGTTACTGACTCTGTGGCTCACAATCAATACAAACAGCTCCAGAATCCGGTAAACAATATACTGTACAGCCACGGTCAAGACAACTGTTATTTACACTGCACTTCAGCTCTTCAATTTTGTGTTGCAAAGAAAAATAGATTTTTTTTTTTTTGACTGACCGCAACACGAAGGTCAGCTCCGTAAAAGAATATGTCATTGACTGATTGAGTGATAAAGTTACACCTTTGGTCAGCCATGGTACTGTGTAATGAGGCTGCTTCATTAGTTTACTGGCCAAAGCGTTGCCAACTTTAGAGCCTTAGAGACTCCTTAGAGCCCTTTAGTGTCTTATTATTCCTCCAAAAACAGCACCTTCAACTTTTTCGACAAACATGTAAATGAGAACTGGTTTATTAGTAGTTCAGCTGTTTTAAAATGTAATCATGTGAGCACAGAGAGCAGGAGAGAAGCAAACAGAAGGCAGAAACTGGCCAACGGCAAGGCCCAACCACATACAGTACTAGGCTTGGACGTAGTCTTGTTTAAAATGTTGCTAGAACTGTGCAAACTATTTTTTGGGGCCACATGGGGGCAGAAAATTGAGGAAGAAAACTGTGAACGTAACATATCATCACCCCTTTAGGTGATATTGTTAACTTGTTAGCAAACACTTATTTACACATTCAGCAGCTATACGTCAACATTATCATTAATTTAGATCTTTTTCACTACCTGCAGAAATTGATGCTATCTGAAGCAGTGAGTTCAAAGTTTCTCGCTGAAAATCACTGTAAAGCTGCATAAGCCAATGAGAGCTTCAGATCCTGTGACAATTATCTTGACATAATCTTCACATCACCCTTTGATATATTCCCTTAAAAACGTGATTTACAGCCATGTCAAAGTTATTTTTCTTGTCACGATTTTTTTTTTTCAAAGGACTCAAGTTGGAGGTGTTGCTGTTTGGGATTTTCCTATTGGTATTATTGCAAAAGCACTTCAGAAAGGTAGCTTGCATATCATTTGCAAAAATGTCCAAAATATACACGAGACAATGCCAAAAACATGTCTCTTTATGTCCTTTATATTGCCACTTGTCCACACTTAAACCTGGAAAATATGCAGGTTGACCAACTGTGTGAGGCAGACCATGGTAAATGAGACATTAAGATATTCGTGGTCAAGCTGAGAGTTGAAATCCAGGTCAGACTCTGCTCTGCTTGGTTTAAAAGTTCAATGCTGAGCACGGGCTTGGTGTCACCAGCCATTCGAAATGTCATCACCTGTTTCTGAAAGCATTATAATGTGACAGTGTATTGGACATTTCCAAGAATTGTGTTTGTAGTGAAAAGGCTCCTTTGCTAAGCGGATGGACCTGAAATACCCTGCTGAAATATTCCCTCTCATGTCACTTATGTGAAAGGTGTATTCATGTGTTTCCAAGAGCCCTAGTGGATGAAAAAAAAGAAGAAGAAAAAAACACAGAGACCGGGCGCACTTTTACATCCAGTGTCAGTCATTCTGTGAGCAGGAAAGCATATAGGGAAGCATCCATAAAACAAACATGGTAGCAGCGGTGGAAGGGCAGAAGTGGCAGGATGGGAAGTGCTGCCAGACACATTACAAGGAGCTCTAATGAGGGAGCCCACACTCTCACCCCCTCCCTCCTCACCACCATCACCACAGAGGAACGCGAGGCGGGAATTAATTGTGAGGGCGATGATGGCGAGCGAGCTGAGGAGCAGGTCATTACTGCACGCCTCCTCCTGGAGCGCCGCGGGCAGAGCGTGGAATGCCACGCTACTTGCACAATTCCCATGATCCCACAGGAGGGAGGAACAGATAGCAGTAGGGGGAATGAAGGGGACAGCGAAAGAGAGAAAGAGAGAGAGAGATAGGAAAATGTAGTAGATGAGGAAGGCGGTTTTCTTTGTTACAAACATAAAATATAAAAATAAAAATGAACTGAAAAAAAATAAAATGCCTTGATTAATAATTTCTATCTGCCATTACGCTGTCTTCTTGTCTTCCAAGACAAGTAAAAATGTAATTTATTTTTTTCACATTTTGAATTTTTTTTTTAATATTAATAAATCAGTCAGTGCAAGATTGGTCATTACTTGATTTAATTTGTAATATGACACTGAAATATGGACACCTAAAAAAAATAAATTAAAAAAACCTGAAAATTGTTCAATACTCAGGTGCAAAGAGGGGTCCCACACCTCCTAGTTAAAAAAAATGGCGTCATGTTGGGGTAATGATCAGATTTTGGCTGGTTCACTCTTCTAATCTGCAAACAGTGTAATAACTGACTCTTTGTCATTTCTCTTTGTGGGGGTTTGGAGCCCTTATGAAACCTATGGTATCAGATTGAATGCATTGGACACATTGCCCTCTAGTGGATATTTAATGTATGTGGGTAATGTATATCACAGCCATAGACAGTGTAAGATTTCTACTTCTGTTGTCTTCCAGCAGTTAAATTTAACAGCGGGAGTTAGGTTAATATGAAATGATTTACAGTGTCCTCTGTGGTTAGCAAGAGGAAGTTGAATGAATATTACACAAAAACAGTATCTTTAAAAAAGACATACGTAATCATTAGTCCCATGTGAATGTGAGTTTACAGCAGCTGTGACAAATAAATATATTCATGAACTGCAACAATAAGGTGAATCTTGCTAAAAGCCATAATTTATTATGGATTTCTCAGATTAAATCCACACTGATCACAAAAGAGAAGACATAAACAAAATGCAATGAGCCAGCCAACAAGGGATTTTTAACCTCTGAGAGAAATTACTGACAATTTGTACCCTGCAATGCAGAGTGAAGGAAACGTCCCCAATGTTTTGCACATTCACTGGAATACATCCAGGCTGTGCAACTGGTGTTATTAATTGCTACAAAATTAAATTTCCACCTTAGATATGGAAAATTCATTATGACTCAGTAATTAAATACAAAACCAGAAATACAAGCAAACACTAACTGGCTCTCCCCTGCATACACAACCCCCCCTCCTCCTCTCCCCCTTCCCCCATAGCGGGGGAGCTTTTTGCGTTATCTTAACTTATAACGAGAGAGCAGAGACACACCTCTTTGATGATATATTTAACGACCCCATTCAGTGCTTTTCCTTTTTCACCACTTTCATGACTAGAAACCCTAATGAGACCACTGCCGTTGCCGTGGGGATGGCCAAGCCCATTGCATTAGCACATGAAATCATTTAGGCCATGTCTCCCGGAATAAAAATATCATTATGGTGAAGCTCTCTGTAAAAGTGAGCAGAAACCCCACCGTTACGAAGTGTTTTTTTTTTTTTTTTGTCAAGACGATGTATTGAGGCAGGAAAGTGCACAATGCGACTGGACTATACTCAGCTGCCCCCTACTTTCTGTACTATTGCATATACATCTATTAGAAAAACATTCACAGTTTAGGACCAGATTTGTGAAGCAGAACTTAAACACCTCAAAGATCTCACACCGTCATTCGTTCGATGACAAAATTACGTCAATGGCATCAATGGCGTCAATGGCGGCACCCTAGATCCAGCGCAATAATAATAGTACAGGAACAGGCAGGTTTCATGGTCTCTTGGAAGACCAAGGGTTTTGTTTGTTAACACTAACTTTTAAATGAAGACAGCTCCATATGTTATCGATCATTATATGATGAGTCAGTTTAAGGACTAGAATGTCTAACATTTTTTCTTCTGAGCTCTCCTAGTTGGATGGCTGTAAATAGCTTGACTTGAGCTTATAAACTTTGATGTATAGCTTGAGGCCGATGATGAAGCTCTTTGTTTATTGTCTGATGGTTAATATATCCAGGTGAGTTGGGCAAACTCTTTACTTAAAAGTTCTAATAAAATAATGTGACAATACTCTATTAGAAGCACATTCAAACAAAAAATCAATAGCTTTAGTGATTCTACATACAGTTAATTAGTTTAGTCCAGTGGCTCCCAACCTGTTAATAAAAGAAAAAGAAAAAACAAACGGTCAACTTTATGTTTACTTTTTAACTTTTCCCTAATCGTTGTTTTTGTTTGTAATTTGTATTGGATAATCTGACTCTACCTGATGTTTAAACAAGACTATCTGAAATGGGAAATCATTCTTTGCCCCCAAGAACTGCTAAAAACCCATAGTAATCATATCTCAACTCAAAGTAATCTAAAAGGTGACCATAGGCCTCAGCCAATTATCTGAGCCATCTTAAAAAACAAGTATTGAGCCAGAATGATGCTTGGCTTAATTTTGATTTTCCTCTTGATATCATGAAGGGAAATCCCCTTTAACCAGAGAACTTTCATAATTAATTCAACTTCATCCGTTTGGTCCTATGTTCTGATTCCTGATTATAAGTTTTATCCAGTCTATCATATGCCACAACCTTGTCCAGAATCGATTGATTGTGTTTGCCCCTCAAATCCTCAGTTTGCTTGACCTCCATGTAAGGGAGGTCCAGCTCGCCCAGAGAGCGCTTTTATCGCCATCACATCAGAGAAGAACAAAGCATCGCGCCTCAACAAACAGTCAGGACTCGATTATCTATGAGTCATCTTGAAGCGTGTGCAGCAGGATTGTGACTGAAGGGGAAAGGTTAGAGCACATCACACTGATTCAAACATCCCCCCTGTTCACTGCATCCTGCAAGATTCGTCCAGAAACACCCACACGCTACTAACAAATTTGACTTTTTGTGAAAATTTACTGAAATGTTGGAGTGTCAAATAAGTGTGGAATGGGGTTGAGGACGAGATGATAAATCCAAGGTGAAATGGGTAGCATTGAGGGGTGAAAGCCAGAGGCAGTCATGTGATGAGGGAGTCCAGGGAATGAGACTCAAGATGGGGCAAAATCTCAGAGGTATTGCCCTCCTGTGGAGTACATGATGAGAGAACAGGAGGCCATAAAAGTGTTTGGCTTTTTGAGTGAGAAAAATGTAGAGAAAAGGGTTCGACAAACATTCACGGATTACAGGATAGAAGACCGGAGCTATAATATCTATATTATTTGGATCCTCAACACAAATATTTAAGTTTCAGAATCTTAAAGTCTTTGGGATCCCGACTGAGGCTCCAGCTCCATTCTCCTCAACTTCAAATATATCTAGCAGTAGGATATCGCTGTATAAAACCGAGTACTTCATTTTAAAATGCACATGCTCATGTTCATTAAAGTTTCACAGTTTTCCAAATCTACAATACCCACGTGTAGATTTTTATACTGAAACAGATTTTGAGAAATGTATCCTGCAGGAATCAAGTTAGGAAGAAATCTTCAATTGACCAGTATGAACAGGTGGAATCTGTCTGTGTACATGGGTTTATAACTACTGTTTCAAGACAGACCTGAAAACATATGTACTCTAACAAATCTATAAAAAGACAAAACCTTTTTCAGTATTATCTTACATTCTGTGCTGCAGGTTTTAACATCCTTTCCACTCCACTATTCATCCTTTTCTTTGCTAAACCACAGCCCTGAAAGCAAACATTACTGATACACCAGAAATATCTGCAGAAGCACAAGACATGATAATTTATGTAAGTGCTTGTTTGTATGTTTGTGAGTGGAGGAGGAGGGAGGGGAGGGGGGGTTGTATCAGGGAGCGCTCATGTTTGTGCGTAAATCATGTCTAACCATATGCTGGCTTCCTCCACGGTGCACACGCAGGTGAAATTGATCGTCAACCATCTCCTGCTCGCAACGGCACGGGTAGAGGGAGAGCAAGGTCACAGCCAAGGACTTGTCACAATCAGTGATTGGCTGCAAAGGGAGAGGGGGGAGAGAGCGAGAGGGGGGTTTATGTGTCACGCCACAGCTGTTACGTTACATACTCTGAGTCACAAGCACATCTTTGCTGCTGCAAACATCACTTTAATTACCTTAACGCCACAGTCTCTCTCCCCGTCTGGATGAGTTCTGCTCTGAATGCCTTAATCTGAGCCTAACCTCCACCATCGTCAGATACAGTTCTGTTTTTGGAGTAAAATCACAGCTTTGCTTTTCTTATCTGCTTTTATTTCCTGTCAGGTTTAAGTGTTTTATGGTTCAGCTGTTCAGAGAAAGGGAGGTTTGTCAGGTGATAGACAACATGGCTGTGGGTGGTTGTTGCGCCGGGTGCTCGTCATGCTGAACGAAGCCCGGAGCAGGTGAAGGGATGATTTCATGTCTGTGCTATCTAGAAGGACCGTCTCAGCTGACAATGCATAGATAAGCAAGGAGGAGGCAGCTGCTGCTGCTGCTGCTGCTGGGCAGCTGTGTGACTCTTTCTGAGCCACAAGCTACAGGCAGCTCAACAGGCTGTGCATAATTCCAGCCTGACAAACAAGTTCAGCAACAATGTTGAGCAAGTGAGTTGTGTACTCTATGATATCTATAGAAACCATATATTGTCCCTGAGCTAGGTGCAAAAGTTTAATGTTGACTCATTTCAGAAGGAATTGGAATATGAGAATAACAACAATACAGACGAGGGACACAGACTATATTAATTATACTAACAGATGGGTGAGGAATTCAAGGAAAAACAACATTAACAGAAGTTTTGGGCCAACAATACATGCTTCACTTGTCCTTGGCATTGACTCTAAGTCTGTACTGTAGGGATGCAAAGCATTGTTTGAAAGATATTCCCTAATTTGGCGTGTTTATTATGGTACTCAAGGACAATGTCCAAAAACTCCCCCTTGTTTTTAACCATATTAAGGTCTGCTATACATACAGACATACAGAACAACCACAGAGCCTCTACAGCACTAATTATGAAAGAATAGTCATATTTTACATCAAATTAAACAGCAGAAGCTGGTCTACAACGTGTAAAAACCATGACCCAAACACAGCCCAAACACTAAAATAAACAACTGAACATCAAACTTCATGAAGCACCTCTGTTTGGACCCAGTCGCCACATTTCTGGCTTGTATACTACTGTACATTATGCAAAACACATCAGCTACCGCTCATATGAAAGAGCCCGCTAAAGATCGGAACGATACATAGCACCCGCGGCTACACGGAAGCACGGCAGAGAGAGAAGCCAAAAACGAGCAAAGTCGAGCAAACACAGACACTGCTTGGCCAAAACATGGATGTAAATTTCCTCTTACCTTTGCTGTTTTGCCATGAAAAGTTAGTTTTATGGGTAAATCCCCAATATTTCCAGTTTGAACTTTGACCGGTGTGTTACATCTAAATCGGTCTGGACGGGCTTTAGGAGCCTGGGAACCTTTGTGAGCGCCGCAAGCAACAGCCTGCGCGTCACACGTTTCAGGATTCTGCTGATTCTGATTGGCTGCCAGTACTGTCAATCACATTAACATGGGTATAGCCTCATTCTATTGGCTCTAACGGTTCGAATGAGCTGTCAATCACTCGACTCAACCAATCTGCTGCAGAGATAGAGCCAGGTGTAACTGCACCCAAATAAGCTGCTCTCAGTGCAGATTTACGCAGAGGGACACAGAGGGCCTATAGAAAGTAGTTGTTATTTAGTCCCGGATGATTCTTTTTCAGTTAGTTTATGCAAATTGTGTGAAAATAAATTGAGAATCAGAATCAACCACTGCAGAGATAATGTCCATTATTGTACAATCATTTGATAGAGGTTTTGAGCTTTATTAGCATCATTCTGAAGGACACTCATCTAAAATATGATTTTTTAGGGGGGCAAATATTAATTTTATTTATTTTTTTCTGTGTGCCATCTTCATTTACTCTTCACCAGTAACACATATACTGAAATTTACACGTCTCACCAGTTTCTACCCCCCCCCCCCTTTACTATGACACCAAAAGTATTCAAATAGACCTTGTGGTTGCAGAGATATACTCATTTTATTATGGATATGTAATTTCGAGAAAAGGCCTCGAAAATAGGCTTGGTTTGTGCCTCCCATACAGCGACGTAAGATTCACACCATTTTCAAAGTTATTAAACCATTCAAATAGACTTCTTATTCTACCGTAAAATCTGCATTTGTTATGTTTCTCTATTTAATTATTCAAGTGTACTCGGTACATTATGACTTACAGTGTTGACACATCAAGGGCCACTGCTGTTTGTTTAATAAAAACAGCTTGATCTGTGTTATTTTTAAGTGGTAGAATATCATGAAACCTTTGTAGGTACATAGTCTTGCTTTTGCTATTGCTATGTAGCCAATGTGTGTAACAATTGCTTAGTTACTGCTCTTTCCAAGAGCCCCACTGCCATTGTTGCGTTTATAGGAAAAGGGGTTATAACACATCCTCTGTGACTCTGTATCATAAAGTGGTGAGATAAACCAAAATTGGCTGAACAGCTGGCTTGTTAGGAATGCTAACTTCAAGAGAATAACAGTCATTGCCATTACTGTCCACTGTTGGAGACAGCTCCTGGTGAATAAAGGAATGCAGTTTAATAATAAATTCACAACACTTCTTAATATGTCTTCTAAGCAAACAGTAATGTAACATTATGTAGCAGTTGCAAAACTTACAAATTGTTCCTTTAACATACCAATACATATCATCATAATCTTAAACCCAATGTTGGAGTGAACATACATTTTATTCAAGAAATGTGGTATTTTCACTTCCACATTTTAGTTAGTTCCACTGCTTTTCAGAATCTGACTTTACATGTGCATACTATAGCTTAGCTTACTGAGTGTGTATAGGTACCCTAATGCCACAGTCTCTCTACTCGTTTGGAAGAATGCCTTAATCCGTTTTCAGTGTAAAATCATAGCTTTACCGCTCACATTTCTTTTTACCTCCTGTCTGGTTTAAGTGTTTTACGGTTCAGCAGTTCAGATGAAGGGAGATTTGTCTGGTGATAGACAGCATATGATTTGTGTGTGTGTGTGTGTGTGTGTGTGTGTGTGTGTGTGTGGGGGGGGGTATGCATGTGCTTGGTTCCCCCTTAAGTCTAGGATCGCCACTGAACACAGTCTCAAATAAATTTTACATGTAGGCCTTATTTGATTCCTAGAAAACTGCTATCTTACTATTCACTTGACAGAGACTGCAGGCAGGAGGGATGGGGAACAGTGATGTGTCCTGGCTGCTACAGCAGTGTTTGCTGCAGGGACAGTTGTCAGGCAGGTGGGGGCAAAACCAGAAGCCACCTGTAGGAGGGTGGTGAATCAGGATGTTGTTCAGACTGTGGGGACCATTCAAAACTGTTGTGGCACGCTGTGGCATTAGCAGTCACAAATGTCAAGTGCCAGCTGTCTACATATAGAGTGGCTGCATCTCATTTTCCTTCCTTTAACACTAGAACCGCCAAAATTCCATGTACTCCTAGAACCGCCAAGAGGTCATTTTGACCTCCATTCATTCTAATGCAAAAATGGTAAATGGACTGAATTTATATAGCCATTATACATTATATAGCCAGCCAGACACACAGTTCAAAACACTTTATAGTAATGCTTCACATTCATATACACACACACATACTTTACAAAAAAATAACAATAGTCGTTGCTAGGCAACCAATATAGACGACTCTTTATTTTTCTATTTTTCGTACAGTGTGTGTAAATAAAATTTTTCAAAATTGTTCCAAATTTCTGAATTCATGTCCATTTCTCATGAGATCAAGGGACTGTCATTGTTATGTCCAATGTTTATGAGTAATGTTCATTTGTTATCTGTTTGACACCTGTTTTAAAGGTGTACAGAAATGGCCGTTTGTCCTGTTTGTCGCGCCGAGTTGTCACGAGCTGCAACACGAGTTTACCCGAGTAAGGAAAACGAATTTGATTGGTCGTTATCGAGCGGGCGGGATATTCAAAGCCTGGGGCGAGCCCGAGCTCCGTGTGTGTGTGTCTCAGACGTTTGAATGACGGATTATGGATCCAATATCAGTGGCTGATGAATCGTGTACAGGCTGACGTATAATCCGTGCGCCTGCATTATCCAATGCGAAAAAGAAATACACACTTTCATCCCGGATTTACTCAAAAATAGAATTTTGCACAAAGTTTGGCCTACATCGTCTGATAGATGAGTTATTACACTCATTTTATGATCCAGAGTGGGCTCAAATTCAGTTTTCTTTTCTGTACACCTTTAACTGTTTGACAACTTTCTAATATCTGAACTCGTGTTGTGTTGTGGGATGAGGTCAAAATGACTAACTAACTAAATAACTAACTGTCTAACTAACTAACTGACAAACTGAGTGACTAAATGGACATTATTTAGCCCAGATTGCAATGATTGGAAAATCTATTTTATACATTTACTGTAACACACTGTTCGAAAAATAGAAAAATAAAGAGTTGTCTATATTGGTTGCCTAGCAACAACTATTGTTATTTTTTGTAAAGTATGTGTGTGTATATGAATGTGAAGCATTACTATAAAGTGTTTTGAACTGTGTGTCTGGCTGGCTATATAATGTATATGGCTATATAAATGCAGTCCATTTACCATTTTTGCATTAGAATGAATGGAGGTCAAAATGACCTCTTGGCCGTTCTAGGTAAAATCACTCTTTTTTTCGTTCTCTTTTATACTAAAATCATGAAAACGCATAAGATGATGTAGAACACACAGGAAGAGTCATCGACTGGGAGACATAGGGTTTTTACGCAAACAGAGTTTGGGTTAGGGTTTTAAGAAGCGAGACCTCACGGCGGTTCTAGTGTTAAAACACACACTATTGTAACTCTGCAACACTCTACGTCTGTTTTCCATCACTTTCAATGGCATATAATTTGATAGACATAATGCAAAATTGAAAATACCCATCTTTCTGAAATAAGACAAGGTGCAGAAAGCATGAGTATTTAGATTGATGGAGATAAAAGCATATTTAAGATTTTGAAAACTGAGGTTTTACAATTTGTAATAAAATTTTAATATAACTAACTGAAACATGTTCAAAGTGAGATCATCATTCACTTTAAAAGGAGGATAAGGTGCATTGTAGGTCATCATGCTTCACCAGCAGGGGTCATCATCTGCTCCATGCCGAACAGAGCAGAGCAGTGTACTTAACAGACAGTGGGGCTTCAGTATTTTAAGAGCACACAATCTGTCAACTAGACACTAATCCTACATGGCCAGACTAGGACCTGTCCATTTGCCCAAATGTCTCTCACTGATTTATCGCAGACACAGATCCTCTCTGCTGAACTTGCTTATTTATTAACAGAGTGACAGATTATTCATATATGCAGCATTCTCATGCTTTGCAAAGAGATAGCTTGAGTTTTGTTATTCAAAAAGCTTTAATAGGGGGCCAGGTTATGACTCCCCTTGGGAATCGAGGCTTGAAGAAGTGGGTGAGAAGCTTACATCACACAGCTGCTGGACAAAAAAAAGGGTTTCCCTGCTCTTAATAGAGGGCCGTGGCTGGAGAGGTTTCAGCTGGGGAGGAGGAGGGGGTGTTACATGAGGGGAGGATGGAAGCACCTGCAGCCTCAATGCGGGAACCAGCTCTTAAACCTCTTACAAGCGGTTGGTCGCCACGGGAACAGCGGCAGGCCATGATTGGCCCTGTCCAACCCTGCTGTGCCCAGGGAGGAACTCTGTCAATCGTTAGACACACACACACACACACACACAGGACACACACACACACAGGACACACACACACACACACACACACACACACACACACACACACACACACACACACACACACACACACACACACACACACACACACACACACACACACACACACACACACACACACACACACACACACACACACACACACACACGCTGAAGTGGGACAAAAGTTTCACAAGAACAAATATGTACAAAACTGCACAAAAATATTTATCTGGTGGCTTTGGGAACTCAGTAATGTAAATAACTCTTTTCCGGTCACTCTCCCTTGTTTTCTGTAAAACCCCCGTCCCCACCACCCTATCCCAGACCCCCTGCTGCAGCTTAAACAATTAGGCTATGTGAGACCCCCACTAACGACTCTCCCTTGTCCTTTAAGATAACTGGAGGAGGAGGGGCAGCAGTGGGTGACATCTTGTTAGGACAGAGTCCTGTGGTCAGTCACTTGTGTATTGGGTTGAAGCAGAGGATGCCTAGTTATTACCCTAAGTAAAGTGTGTGTGTGTTTAGATTGCCCCAGGTGAGATGCGAGCTAATACCAGTGGCTCTTGTGAGAAGTGCTGCTTTTCTCAGCTTCACCATGTGTCACCAAGTAGCTCTGTCACGCCTCAGATGTCACCCTGTTTCTCACACTTTCCACACTAATGTAAAGAAAGCTGTAAATCAATACTCTCATCACTAATCAGCCTGTGCCTTGTTTAGGACCAAATAATTCACACCAAACATTAAAAACAAAACCTTTCTTGGCAGTAAAGCTCAAATCTTGTCCTATGTTATTTCCAAATTTGCCATTCACACTGACAAAATGGTTTAGAAAAAGCTCAATAAGATCATATGCCAATCATGTGTTACTCATACATAAATAATAAGAGTTACTAATAATGTGTGGAAGTGGTCTATCAAGAAATATGTTTCCCTTCACATTTTGTAACTAAAATGCGTTCTTTGCTATGTTGTGCTCAATGACTGTACCTTTTCACTTTCAACAATTATATTTTAACAGTAGAGTTCAGGGCTTGTTCACCTCTAACATGATAGGAAACTGAGGAATTCATCATTTGTGAGTCAGCTTTATGATAAATCATTCAGACTTTTGTCAGTTGAAGATGTTTTTTCTTTCTTTACGTGGAAATTGAAACGCTACAAAGTCATTTCACTCTGTGGTTTTCACCACCCAGTTTAATAAAGCCTCCTCAGGATGTGAGACTATAAACCACCACATGACTGCAAGTGGCACAGATCTTAAGACCAGAGGTCCAGATAAGGACAGCCAGTGGGGTCCTCTCTCTCTTTGTTTTGTTTGGCATAAATCAACAGATGAGAGCACTGCTCCCGGTAGAAAAACAGTTGAAATCCCTCACTAATGCTCATCGTCATCTTTAGGTGTGAAATCAGTCAAGTGACAAGTGTGCCTAAATTTTGATGACCCTGGGTCAGCGTGAGGCAACAGCTCTGTGTTTACAGATGAGGTGACGGCACACGCCTCCATTCCTTTGAAATGTGGCAAGGCGAGAGGAATGACAAGATAATCTCTGATTTACGAGTTACAGTAGCTTTCAGGGAGGAAGCTGCCCAGCAAGGAGGTCTCCTGCCTGACCACTGACAATATGCATAGCAAAAACAAGAAAACAAAGTCAATGTAGCCATTTTAAGTTGCACGCAAGGCGAGCACTGATGAATGCACTGACTGCTATACTATCCTAATGCTGTGGTTAAGAGAACAAAGCTCTGCAAATTGTCAGAGTAGCAAAGAAATAAATTAACCCAGAAAAGAAAAATATAAAAGCTCATTTTGAGCTTCAGTGTAATTGACTCAAAACGGAGACACTGAATTTGAAAAACCTAAATGTACATTTAAAATGTTATTTAACCGGACAAACTTTCTCAGTGTGCTGTCTTGTTTACAGTAGAGGTCGGGGGGAGCACAGAGGTGGAAGGAAGCTGACCAGTCGAAAGCCCTGCAGCACTGATCGCTGGGGCGCTTCATTGGTGCAGTGGTAGATTTACTGCCTTGCTCTGGGGCACTTTGACGGCCATTGATGAGGGGTGAGTGAGAGAGTGGAGAAGGGTCTAAAGGGGACTTTTCATTTATTAGCTTCCAAGATATTCAGTACTCATCTAAGGATTTGAATTTGTTTTTCTTTCACTATTAGCTGGACTATCTTCAAAGGATTAACAACAAAAACCTGCCGCTTTCAGCAGCCTCCTGGAAACTCAACAAACATCTAGCACAACAAGGAGACCACATTCAGATGTCACTGTTTTTAACACTGTGTCTGATCAAAATAACACCAATAGTTTGTTTGGAGCAACAGCATATAATAGGGTCAGATAACAGGGTCCTCTAGTATATCTCTAGACATCTATAGACTCAAAGGGGGATCAATGAGGGCTGTAACCCAACTCAACACTGGTCCTGCTGAAATGACCAAGTGTTCTTCATAGTCTGGACATTTCTGTGAAAGTTTGCTAAAGGCTGGCCAGTAAACTCTTCCCACACAGGCAGTAAGAACCACACATTTTGACTTAATTGCTACTTACATTTGACAGACATTTGCGCTAAATCCAGTTAACATTCAGCTGTGACAACTGAGCAATGTAAAGGAAGAAGTCAGACTTGATGTAAAATGGCCTATTTTGTCTTTCTAGAGTATGTGTTGCAGTCAGAGTGACTCCTCCTTCCTCTCTCTCTCTCTCTGCCTCCTCCCATCCCCCATTCTGTGTAAAAACAAATCTCCTTTTCTGCTCTGAGGCTGAAACTATTGAGTCAACAAATGTCACTGCAGCAAGGCAAAGGCTGCTGGGAAAGAGGTGGGGTCTCCCTTTAAGCCCAAACTACAGCTAAAGGCAGATTATTTTCACCAATGTGTTAGCAAAGTGAAGGAGGAGTTACATAGTTAAGTGAATGGAGGTGGCATTGATTAATGAGCATGCTGGTTAAAGCTGGATCCATATGTGAAGAAATTACTGTAGTTTTTTTTAACATATAAATAGAGGCATGTTACTGAAGTAGTGTTGCTGGCATAGTGAACTGTTTGTGAGATTCTGTTTGACCTTTTAAAATCAAAGGCGCAACAACAAACACATTCTTGCACACTGAACTCTACAAACTGAACCTCAGTCTTACAACTCTGCATTGTGACCTAACACAGAAACCCACAACAAAAACCACACTGAGGTTTTAGCACTTGCCCCATTAAAACACTTAAAAGTCATGTTGTTCCAACAGCCTTCTCAAGGCTGAATTTGTCTTTTAATCCACCCTCTACCCCCTTTTCTCTCACACTGCTCTCTCTATCTCTTTCAAGCCCACGTGGCCAGTGTCAACAGGAGGTGGGTCTTGGCAGACACATGAAGCAAAGTATGCTGTCTGTCTGTATGCAGGCTGGAGAGTTGTCTTACACCCCACTCTAAAAATGAGTCAGTCAGCCAGCCAGGCAAGACAAGGCAAGGCAAGGCAAAACAAGTTGTGCCAAAATAAGACACAGCCGTTGGAGTTGAACACACTGCTCAACTGGTTGACTCCAAACTGTGGCCACATCTGATTGTTACTGTAATGCTCTCAAAAATGAGTGCTAACACACCAAAGGGAAACTTCGGTAACCTATGACAGAGGAAGAAAGAAAATGAAAGAAGGAAGTTAAGATAGACAGAGTGAAAAGGGAGGGAAAACCCCTGAGTTAGCTTCCTGTCTGAGAAAAGGAAGGGGGTGGAGGTACTTTCTGCTCTGACACAGTCAAACAGAAGACCAGTGCAATATTCAGCATATAGTGCACTGTGGTGTGGAGTCCTGTCCTGCTCACTGAATCCACTCCAGTGCTTTGGGGCAGCCATCATACTGTTCACTATTGTGCGGCTGAGGGAAGAAGAAAAAAAGAGGAGGGAGCAGAGGGGGGAAAGAAAACCTGTCTCTTTGTGTGGGAAGGACTCAGCAGGAAAAGTGATTTTGTGATTATTTGAGTTTGCCAGCAAAGCAAGGCTCTTCCCCCTGACCTGCAACAACATCTTGTCCACTCTGCGTGCCTCTGCTGCCTTACACCGGAGCCACATATGAGTGTGCTTCTCAAGCCGGCAAACAGCGACACCCGGGCTTCTCCTGATGATGAGAGCCGACGTCAGAGTGGTTTCCATGAATATTGATGTGGAGGATAGTCTGTTTCATAGAAGAACAGAAGGAGGCAAGATGGCTGCCCTTTAGGATTTGTTAAAGAGGAGATCCAGACGGTTTGTTGGAATTTCTACAAAGTGGAGGGACGTAAAAAGGAGGTGAGAATTTGCTCAGCGGGTTAATACTCTGCTTATCCTTATCCTCTTTAACCTTGGGTGTGTTTTTGGTGGGTTTTGTATCTGGCGAGGTGTAGCAAATGTCCCCCACCGTAAAAGCAAGAGCCAACATAATAAGGAGGGGATATTAGATAAAGCTACTCCAACATGGCTGACGATTTTCTTTCCTTTTTTTGCCAGCTGAAATTCAAAGACACCCTCTCTGTTTCCCAGGGTGTTCTGTGTTCACTTAACATTCTTGCCGCTATTGAATGCATCATAGAAAATGGTGCTTTTAGTTTGCTTGTTCAGGAGTTTTTCTTAAAGCATAATGTAAATGCCTGTGTAGTGCTCTGTTTCTTTACTAACGTTTCTACCTTGTTATTTGCAATAAGACACATATTATTAACGGTGGGTTTGAGTATGTAATATATGTAATCTAGTATAACTGTTTGTTTTCAACAAACACATTTTAAACATTTATGTGTAATTATTGGCTATTACAGAAAGGAGATTTGTTTCTTTAAATATGTCGACAAACATAAACTATTACCCATTTCCCTTCTTCCTTTCATATCCATAGCTGTTTAAGGGTTTGTTTGTGTTGTTCAGAAAGGGAGACTATGTGTAGCAGAGTAAAAAGTCCAACCTTGCCATGTCCAGCAGTAAGTGCATAGTGTCTGCACAGCAGTGGAGTAGCTTCTGGCTTTGTGTATCTCTGTGAATCAGCTTTCATTGCTTTCACCACTGACTGACAAGAAGGCACAAAAGCTAAATCCCAAGGAGAAGCCAAAGAGAAGAGAAGAGTGGTGGTAGAGTATAGTGAAGGCAGACAAGGTCAGAAAGCTCTGAAGGAACTGAAACTCAATCCTACCGCACCATTAACTGGGGAAACAAGAATGGTAATTCTGGAGCAGGTTTTTCTCTCTCCTTTTTTTTCTTACTTGGAGAGTGAACAAGGGATGTGTTCTTTTAGAAACAGGGCTGTTGGTAAATAGATCATTAACAGCACAAAGAGAAATGTCTATATGTGTGTATAATCATTTTTATGGGAATTAGTTTAGCATAGTAGTATAAGATCATAGTGTCTCCATACTTTGCCAAATTAAGATAAATAAACTAGTGAACAGTGAGGTAGCAGTGAAGTAATCATCTGTTTACCTAAGGGGTTTGGTGTTGTGTTAGAATGCACACCTTTAGAAAAGCAGTACATAAATACAGAATAACATGCAAAATCAGTTATTGAAGGACATTAGGCTTAATCTCAATTAGGAAACAGCTCATTAGTTGTTAGTTGTTTTTTCCTGAATTCATGAAGTACTACTTCCAGATTAACATCTGAATGGGCCATTAGAATATAACTGAGCTCCCTTAGGTTTGTGTATTGAGTTTGTGTATTCTACTGACTACAGTCGTAATGTAGCTAGCATGGCCTCAGGTGAAAAAAACAACAAAATAAAGGCCTTGCCTGGAAGGTGGAGAATAATGACTGACCTGTAATTAGGCATTGTAGTTCACCAGTGCAGCCTGCCTGCAGGAGCTATGCAGGACTCCAGTTTTACTTCAAGTCAGTGCTGAGGTTTTTTGAAACAGTTTCCAGTTAACACTGACAGAGTGAAAATAGTAACAAACCAAACAGAAACGCGTGGATAACTTAGCAGTCAAGTCAGTATTAACTAAGGTACCTGTCATTTGAACATCGTGTTTTTGCGTTGACAGGATAAATAAGAGGAACAAATGTTCTGCTTTTCACATTTGAATTACAAATTTCTTCTAAAATGCTCATGTTTACATGCTGCATTCCTGTGGATGCCTACAGAGCATGTAGCCTTTACACAGTTTAGCTTAACACTTAAAAAAAAAAGTATCTGCTTGTAGTGGAAAAGACTCCAATTTTTACACCTTGTGAAGTGACAGGAAACTTTTGTACCAACAACAGTTGTGAGCCCCTCTGACGCAATGGCATGACAGTGTTTTGATACGGCAAGCATGGTCATTGACTCTGCAGTGTCAACACCAGTGCCTAAGCAGTGCTGCTCTCCATAGTATGTTGTGACTGCATGAGATCAGGTGATTCATGCCTTCATGCGTTTGTGTGCACGTGTACGTACATGTTTGGGTGTATGTGTGTGCACGTTCCGTGATCCCATTACCCCATTCATCAAAGACACTGTAGATAATGTTTCATGTGAACGACCAGATTAGGTCATACCACTTAGAAAGGGTTGTTTTTATGTGCCCAACCTTAGAGGTACGATTGTGTAAGATTCGTCTTCGAACAGTTCTGTCTAGCTCACAGCAACACGGGTCTGTATCTTCTGTATCAAATAGACTTCCTAGAAGTCCTTAATCACATTAAAAACCACATTCCATTCGAAATCAATTGTAAATTTAGATCTTTAGATGGATTGCTTCTAACCCAGTTGGCTGCATGCTAATACAAGCACAATATTATGGTTGTCATAGTTTGAGTGTGCAACTTGTGTTCCCCTTTGTGTTCTGTTGCACTGTACACAGGATTTATACATGCTAATCCTGACCTGCATATTATGAAGTATAAAAAATAGAACCACTCCAATCTTATTGGAGGTGTTTCCATGAGGCTCTGCATGCCTGCTGTTACATCAGCAGCTGAAAAGGCACCAGAGCATTAATGGGCCTATAAGGAGGCCGAGTGGGGGAAGGGCCAGATAGATCAATCACATGCACATAGCTTCTCTCATCTATCCACACCTACAGATAAAGCCGTGTGGTTGGATTGCTCCTTCGTCATGGCCGTAAGTCCCCTTTATGTCACTCCCAGGGGAAAAGACAATATCACCTTTGGGAAGAATGTCCGGTTGCCATAGCGTTCTACAACAATGCTGTCCACTTACAATACCCAAGCCCTTACCCAAGCCCTCACCTCTGACCCTCTGTCCAGCCCACGCATCATATTTCCAGCCAGGGGCTGTTGCACAAATGACACAGAGAAACAGGCCCAGTAGCAGGCTAGACATTTTAGATTGCACTACCTGACTGCCTGGCTGGCCGGTCATAGCTTCCAACTGCTTTCCTGAGACAAAATGGCGAGATACTGAGTGTTGTATTGATTTGTACAATATTGATTTCCCTCTTGCGATTGGGGGGTTGTTTTTCTACAGAGAGCAAATGAGAAGCAAGCAAAACCACAATCAGCTGCAATGGAATCTGGTAGAGATAATGTCATCACTGTTTTACACCCATTCTTTTACATTTTCACCAAATTTACTATTAGTAATGCACAGCAATGTGAGTTTTGTTTGTGATGAAAAGCCAAGCACTGAAAAATATGATTGGATATGGTTGAATGGTGTTTGGCTTAGTTATCACTGTGGGGTTTCGAGGGAGGCAGTTGAAATGCAGGCTGTTGTCATTTTACTCATTACAATATTTGCATGAGTGTTACCATTTACTTCACTGTTATCCAAGCTTTAAGTTCTGATGAGTATCAAACACCCCTCTGACATGTGAATCATTTCTTTATCCATGGACCATTTGTGGTTTTTAAAGAGTTTTCTATGAAAGTAACTTTAGAGAATGCCAATAATGGATTCTGTATCACAAAAAATGTCAATAATGGTCAAACCTGGTCCACTCCAACCTCAACAAGAATCTTGGTCTTCCCGTATGATGTAATTATGGCTTGGGAGCGGTTTATTGGTCATAACTGGAAATGTGCAGTAGTAATAAGGCTTTTATGAGTCTGAGATACAAAAATGTTATCAGTGATAGCCACGCCAGACTCGCTGTGAATCCCAAATACAACTCGTGGCCTTCATTTTCCACGAGGCTGTGCGCCGTTAACTGGCTGAGGCGTAATTATGGAGTGAGAGTGATAAGGCTCTGTTTGAGTGGCACAGGGCTGGAGGGAGTGTTGCTGGCCCTGTGAGCATGTATCGATGTCAGGGTTTACCTCAGGGGTGAGACAGCGAGGGCAGCGACTCAAAAGCTTCCTCCACGTGAGCACACACACATGGCCGCTCTGTTTACAAACACTATCCTGGCATTCCGCGGAGAGAGAGGCAAGTGAGATGTTACGTAACCACCCCAAAGCGAATAGCATCTCTTCCCGCCTCTCGCCGAGCGGCTCCTCCTATGCTTGGACAATTTTCTTCAATGGCGTTCTCGCCCGTGTCCGCTACCAGAAGTTAAGAATAAAAAAATAAATTAAGAGCCACAGCCACAATAGCGTCTGTGCTCGAGAACGTGGCGAGAGTGAGAGCAGGTCTTTTATTATGTTGATGCCACTTTGATAGCGAATAGCTCCTGCGAGGGCGAATGCCTGAGCAAAGGCAGATCAGGAGAGTGAACTGGCTGTAAACCTTTCTATTAAATCAGATGATTTCATATACTTTCTTAACTCTTCCCATCTGGGGTATCAAATAAAAATGTTATGAAGTTTATAAGGTTTCATGGATGGTGTCATCAGAAACCTCAGTGCAAACGGTATATACGAAGGCATGAATGTACCTAGACACTGGAAGAGGCATCTTTGACTCTTTAATGACACTTCCCATCATGTTGCACTATTGATTCTAAAAGTAAGATTAGTCTTTAGTGAATGAAGTTAGATTGGAAAAAAAGGAGGTTCAAGAGGTCTTGAAATATTTACTCATTTATCAGTCAAGATGAACATTTGTAAAGAAAAAAGTGTTGGTGTGGCGGAGTGGAAAATGCATCCCCACCAACCATGAGATGGCTTTTCAAACAAAGGCATAACAATGTGTGACAAGGTAGCAAACTTGTGCATAAGGCTGTCAATATGCCTTAGACATCTTGAAAAGTGACCTAACCTCATGCTAAGATTTGACCCCTGGTAAGACCCTAATGTCGAAACATATAGGGTTCAGTCAGTTCCACTTAAATCAATCTTCTGACAATGAGGAACCTTTGGAGACGTCTAATGCTGAAAGGTTCAGTGGAAAAAGTTTATTTTCAGGACATTGAAACAAGTCAAAATTAATCTTCTGTTAAAAAAGGCAAATTTAGATATCTGAAAAATCAGAAATGCAGTTTTCTATTACTCATGCACCTGTCAGATGACATACAAAGCTTTGTCATGACAGGCCAATCTCAAAGGGGTCCATGGTGATCAAAACAAAACTGCTTCTGATGGCTGTTTGTCCTCCTCTAAAATGGCTGTCAGATATGGACGTGGTTGCTGCGAGGAGCTGTCATTGAAAAGGTTAGGCCCCATGGCCCCCTGTTGTCTACACAAGGAGCACAAAGACAGACAGCTGGTCCTGAATGTCATTTAGAAGCGTAACCCTACCAAAGGCTTTGAATGACATCACTAACTATTTCGGAGGCCTTCGAGTAGCTCAGGCTCAATATTAGGTTTCCTAAGTGGAATGTACAAGTGCAGCAGCTGGTGTCTTTTTGAGCCGGACTGCTTTATGACAATCAGGCTGCTTCTTGCGTCCATATTTGAATTGGGAATGTCTCAAAGTGAGATTTTGGCTCTGGGTCTGAATTGATAGAAACTCTCGGATGGGACAATAGGCAGAGTTCATGCACAATTTCCATTTGTGTGCTTGCAATACCAGCTACCCTATCAAAATGACAATCGTACAGATGATAGGGCAAACACCAACTTGCATGGCAAAATGTGACTCATTATTCCTGTAGCTCTGCTATAAATTATTATCATGCTTTGTTTTTAAGGGAGTACAAACAATACACAGGTCATATTCAAGAAGTCATCGCCTGAAATGCTGATACTTGCTGATGAATTGCTGAGGTGTGTGGAATGCGCCGAAGGGTTTACAGCCTACGTCCTTACAGTGAAGCCATGAATCACAGAAAATATCCCTCACTCAGAAGGATTTGTGATTTCTATTCAATGGGAGTCACGTGCCTCCCACTCAGTGCAGGGAACGAGGGTGCTTAGCAACAGCGGCTTAGGTCAGCCTGCTTAGAAACCAATGAGGGAAAAGATATCACTACGGTCACTTTCCAGATGACAAAGGAGCTCATAGCTAATTTTTCTCATTCAAAATTATCCTCAAGCCCTGCCACAATATATCTTTGGCTTCACATAAGATGGCAGGGAGAAGAAAGAAAGTAGCCATTGCCAAACTTTGTCTTTGTCTACAGTGAAACCCCCTATGTGTTAGCTCAGTCTTCCATTAAACTGAAATGTGCCCTGGTATTGGCCCATTTAAAATTCCTTCACTGCCATGTTGTGTGCCATGTTTTAATTTCCCTCCTACAATAATGTTTCCCTTTTGCTCTGTTTACTGTTCACCTCCGCTTCCTGTTTAACTGGAAGCTGGTCTGGATCCGGATCATGCAAACAGAGAGGAATTATTTGCTAAATAAATGTGCCTGTGAGTTAATCACATGCCAAGATTTTTAAGCTGGGGGTGAACTCAAGAAACATGGAAATCAGCATTTGTTCATCACTTGGCTTTGTGTATAAGTCTTTCATCTCACACTGTAGAGTAATGGATGAGAAAATGAATGGAAGAGGTCAATATGAAGTCTTTCCTCCCTTAACTATTTCATCTAAGAGCAAGATCTTTCTTTGTAAGGCTCTTAGAAAACATAAATAGTGCAATATTTATCCAGAATAATGTGGCCTAACAATTGTTTTGTGGCTCAACATGCTTCAAAAATGCAATTGTAAAGGTGTTAATCCACACCAGTGCAAATGTAGGTTTACTGAATATGTGGCACTATTGATTTACTGGCAGGATCAATGCATAAAGCACATGCGCACACTACGGCAAAGCAGCCTATTCTGCAGTCAGCCATGCTGGGGTAATGTTTAGACCAGATGGGCTTTGGGGTGCTCATAAGATGGTCGCCATGGCTACCATGTACTCTGAAAGAAATTAACTTTGCTCTTGCCCACAGTTCATCAAGTTAGTCAGATATATTGACTATTGCATAGACAAAGGTTTTGGAGGGCAAAAGGAGACAGGCGCCTTGGAAGGAAAAGGATTGTGATGGGGTTTTTTTTTTGGAGGGGTGGGGTGGGGGGGTGGGTTAGTGGGTCTGTACGCTCATTTCTTCATTAGAGTCTCCATGATGCAGCTTGAAGGCACAGAAAAAGGTTTAGACTCTGCATGTAAACTTTGCACTGGGTTTCTTGCAGGCTGTGCTGATTAAACAGGAAAAATCCAAGACTAACAGGTTCATGAAGTCAGATCTGGGCTAATGTTCAACTGCTATCTACTATCTGGATTGACCTTTTCAGGGAGGCATTCTACACTGAACACCACCGAGCAAAGACACTGTTTTACTGAAATGGTTTGATACTTAGACGAAAGGCTGGTGGTGGTTACTAGATATGATCTATGACACTCTGGCCTGGTATCAACAGTCACTTGAGAGGTTTCAGTATTTTTAAAATGATAATATTTCTGCTTTAAACCAGAAATTCTTGAAAAAAACCCCATAAATGCTCATTTAAGGAGACCAAGTGTAAAAGCAGCACAGATCAGCGTCATGTTTTGTGCATGATTGTTGTGAATGCAGTTTTCCTGCATCTCTCAACCTGCTAAACAAGTTGTACAGAGGCGGGGTTGTCCCCTAGAACAAAGGTGGTTGAGTTACTCATGCAAATGTCAGCGTAAATGTTGTCATCTCTCTGACCTCTGCTATTAATATGACACTCAAACCTCCTCCTGACACTGACTCATCATGCAAGACCACAAAATCTATAAACACAAGAAGAGCAAAATCTTCAAACTTAGCGATGTAATATATTTTGATACATATCCAGTCTGTATCAGTACTTTTTGTATGATTCAACATAGAGACAAAGGTTTTGAATATGCCTGTTGGTCTCTGGATCTCTGGATCCATAATATGGACTGTGTCAGGAACCAACCGCCAGAAGTTCAGGCAGTTCAACCTCGGCTGTGAAAACTAGACTCAACAAAACAAAACCAGCCAGGTCCTCGGGTCCTTTATAGGTAACCACAAATCACCCACTCCTATGTTCCTCAGACGAGAACCTTGTGGCTCTTTACGAGTAAATATATTTTATGTCTTGCTCACTGCTTACTGTGCTCCACAAAGACAAAGCCCACTGAACCCTGTTCATCATTATCAAACAATCTTGCAATTAGTGTTGACACGAATCTTAATTATGGCTATTAGCACTTGGACGTGGCTTGTTATTATGGTGCCACGTAATCTCTCTTGTTTTATCATTCTAACTTGAGGCAGCTCTACCAGTTGACCAAATATGTCCTCGGACTCAATGCACTATTCCAGTTTTGCTGGAAGTTTCAGCTTCACATTCCAGCTGGGTCGTTTTAGACTGTGTGTGAACCATGTAGTTAAAAAGCAGTTGTTGTGGTTATTATTGAATCCTCTTGATAGTAGGGTGTGCAGCCAGCGTTGTCAAAATAAAATCAAAGAAGTAAAGAGACTGCTGTGGAAGAGCTGTGGAAGCATAAAGGCTGCAATGGGAATCTCCACAAGCTGGCCACATCTGTCTTGCATTAGACATAAAGAACAATGTAGATTGTACAGATTCCTCTTTCTTATGGAGGGGGAGGGGGAGGCTCTCAAGGGACGAAATTACAACCACAAGTGCACGTCCTCTGTCTTTTTCTGGTAATATTAATCTTTTCTTCAGTTTCAAAGAAGAAAACCAAGATACTTAATAGAATCTAGCTGGATTTGTATGCATGTATCACTAAAATCAAATGCATGGAGCTTTACCTACAGCTTCATTGATTTTGTTCAACCATTGAGAGAGAGGTCAGAAGAGGGAAGAGAAAAAGAGGTCTGTTGCTTTGGGCTGTCATGTGATTCAGCCATCATTGCATCACACACAACCTCTTGATTAGCCTGCAGTGAGAATCAACAGGAAACTGCAATGCTCTACCTGACAGAAAAACTAGACCTGTACAGTTCAGTGCAAATTCAGGATCCTCATGCAGCAATCTTTGTTTTCATCAATGGAACCAACATGACTCACATCACTAACTCAGATCCTCAAACCTCTGCATTTCTGGTAATACCTCATGTGCATCTGCATCTATTCAGTAACCAATACAAAAGATCACCACATCTTAATGTAAAACAGAAGCTTCCAAACATGAGGCAGATGGATCAACTGGTAGTTAGGGGCATCCAGTGCTTTGTGATTGGTGAAAAGCCAGGGTGTTAAACAGTGCCCCACCTGAACATTTCAGCTTTAAAAGCAGCACATTCTGGTAACTGTGCCTAGAATTAGAGGAGAGGATTGATACCACCTCCATGTCAACAGCAGTTAGCTTAGCTTAGGAAAAGGAACAGCTAGCCTGGCTCTGTGTAAAGGTAGCAGTCCATCTCAAGTCCATCTAAAGCTAATGAATGTGTTATTTCCTGCTTATACAAAATTCAAACTGTTAAAACTGCAAGTTGTGGTTTTGCAGGTGGTTTAGAGCTGAACTACTTATTACCTGGCTGAAAGCAGTGACTTCCTGGAGCAGTTTTATTTTGACAGAACACAAATAAAAGTGGTATTGCTCTCATGTAAGAATTAATAATTTCCTAAAATGTCAAAGTATTCCTTAAAGTAAAAGGAGACAGGTGTGTTGGTGATCTGGCAAATAAGGATATGGTAGGATGGCACAAAGGTCTGATCAATGTGTGTGGTCAACTTTAATCTTTTTTTGTTTTTCTGGATTCTGGACTTTCATGTACTATGTTTATTTCCCCAGTCTCTGCTAGCTGGAGTGCTATCTGAGTATAGCCACCACATGTTGCTGAGATTCTTCATGTGACAAAAAGCAGGAAAATGTTACAATGACCTGCCAAGCATGTAAATCTTAGGAGGATTATAGAAATGACTGCAGACACAGGGGCTTCTGTTTCTTAGACAGGGTGGAGGGCGTCCTACGTTCAGACTGATAAGAAGAAAGACAGAGACAGAGAGAGAGAGAAAACTAGCAACCATGTGTGGTGCATTGTACACAGTGCATGAGCGTGCCATGTGACATAAATCACAAGTGTTAGGTGCCTGACGGCGAGAGTCTGTGAGATGCAGAACATGAATTAACATCTGTCCTACCATGGCTGACGAGCATTTGACCGTTAGGAACACTTTACTTCACATTGTGCTTTATGAGTTGGTGTGCTTCGACCGTCCAGACTTTTCCAGTCCACCCCCTTAACTTTTCCCCCAAAACTCTCCAGTGGAGTCAACCCCTTCCGTTCATATGCCAACCATATGTCATGAACTCTCATAATTCATAAAGTCTACACAGATGTCTAAAGGAATAATCAGACACTGCCTTAAATAAGGCAAATGTGTGTGAAACGTCTTTGTCAAGTTAGCTGCTCCAGGCTGCGAGCTGTTTCATACCACATACATGCTCGACAATAGCAGAAATTCAGTCTTATGATCATTCAGAGCTTGTGTGCTGATTTTGAGTCTACAGGTTGGTTGTTTACGTAGCCAGCTGGCATACAGAGTTGTGAAAATGTTGTCAGAGGTCATTAGGTTTACGGAGCAACGAGTCCAGCTCTATATTTACGGGAGGGATTTAAAACACTGTAGAATGCAAGTCATCTGACCTAATTAGACTGCTAGGGGTTACTAAGGATGAGGTTTCACTCAGCTCTGTTGCATGCAGTCTGAACTGTCTAACTCCAGCTTGTCAAGCATGTACAGCCATTACACTATTACCAAAACTGGTGTTACAAACAAACACTTGGTTTTGTGTGACTGGTCTGTGTTTGTTTAAAATGTGAGAGGTTAGTTCCTCTAAAGAGACATCTTCCTGAATTTCACATTTCACAATGGGCATGATTTTAAAACATGCTGCCTTTGGTGTATTTAACTTTGCACAATGTTCAAATGTTAAGAGGGAAATAGCGGTCTAAAGAAGTATTAACAAACATCACACCAATAAAAACAACTATTCTTTTAGAAATTCCTCCCAGGTTCAAGCTTTTCATTACCTACTTAAACTTATATAACTATATTATATATATATATATATATATATATATATATATATATATATATATATATATATATATATATAATTAAAGTCTGTGTATGTGAAACAAATATCAACACTAGGTTTGACTTTTCACCAATACTTTAGCAACATTATCTGTTGTGTTTTAAACTAGCAAAGGTCCTAAGAGTAGCAAGTGATAGCTGCTATTTACTATACGTATTGTACAAGCTGATGGTTTACTGTCAAGTTTTTCTCCTTTTGGTTAAATATTTGTGTGTTGATATTGTATGATTTAGTGCTGAGTTATAGTTTGTTAGTAATAACATTCAGCAAGATCATAGGATGATTAAACAGTATTAAACAGACTTCATGAGGCACATGGGTTTTACTAAGTGCTCTTATAATAATTTATAGTGTCTGGATTGGACTTGTGCTCCATGTTCTTATCTCCCAAACAGGAAAATGCAAAGGGTTCTGTTTCACCAAAGAAAAGGAAATGTACACTTGAGATTATGGCTTATTCTTGTGACTATTCTCCAAAACAGCGGTGTGGCTTGGCAAGTGGGTGTTTGATTTACAGGGCGGCTCTACATTTCCCCTCTCTCCCTTCGACAACAAGAGCTCTTTAGCCCAGCTGCCTAGGTCTCAACCTGAAAGTGCAGAGACCTGAGTCTCCCAGCAGCTGTCGTTAGTGGTGAATGTCGCATACGGCTGCCAAGTCACGCCAAATAGACCCCATCTACTATGGCAGCTCTCATATTTCACTGGCTCTCACTGGGAATAACAAAAAACACAGTGTGAGTCCATTGCATTAAACTTTGTTACACTAGTGTTATGAAGACAAAACCTCTTGCGACAGGTGGATATGAAGATAAATATCCATAACACCTATTATTTATATCTTGTGTTTTTACATTCAAGTATCAACAGTGAGGTAATATTTGGCAAGTTAATGCACCAACTGAAATAAATTACACTCTTGCAGTTTGTAAAGCAAAGCTATATGAAAAACAATGTGCTTAATTGTTAAAATATGGCTGGACTGTCATGTGCGTTAACTATTGCCCTTAAATGACTCTTGTGCAAACTGTGTCCATTGTTTTACAACAGTGATCACACTGTGTCCATGAGTCCATCCTTGCCCCCAGGCTTCAAAGCACTAAAGCAACTGACCGGCTATAAATGCCGGCAAATACATAGCTGCATAGTCAGGAACTATGGGCAATGCCTGTCTAGATTTCTACAAGAGCACTTAAGCAGCAAGCTTCATAACTGCACACACTAGATGATAGAGTACACAGGAGGGAAGTAGACAGAAGTACAGAGGAACCTGAAGTGTAATTACAGGGCAGAGGACTGTAGGTGAGGCTGTGGGAGAGAGAGAGAGAGACTGGGAAGCCAAACAAACAAAAAAGCACATAGAGACAAAGAAACTGACATCTGGAGGGAAAGGAAGCTTTGTTTGGGAATCCAGTTCAAGCCAAGCAAGTTGAGTTATATCATAAACTGAAACAGAGCGCTCATATCCCTGGTGGACATTAGCTACTAGAAAGAAAACCAAAATAGATCAAAGCGATGTAACTTCCAGCAGGCATCCCACTAAAGTCACAGCAATGCGGTGCCTCTGGTTTAGTTTAGTGCTCTGCTTCCGGGGCAAAAAATAGATCTCCCAGTGAATTTATGAATAATGAAGAGTATGCAGTCTCTACTCCTAATGTCTTGAAGCAAGCACATTCAAAGTTGGACTTATATTGCATAATTGGAGTGAGTGTTTGTATTTTTGTACGCGTACAGGCGCGCACACACTCAGCTGGGATCTCTGGCTTTGTTCTGGGTTTGCAAAGATTTTTTTTTTTTTGTCAGTGGGTGTATCCAACTGTGACAAGCTGCTTGGCTCCGTTCGGTCCTTTGTAAACCCTGGAGTGTCCCATAGGAATGGAGTTGCACTCTGAGAGCAGCTTAGCACCAGTGTTCACCTCTTGACTTAGTTACTGATTTACAGACTGCACTGAGGCCCAGACAAAACAAAGGAGTGGTCACATGGGGTCGGGAAGGGTTATTCAGCCGCTTATCTCATTGTAAGGTTTTTAAGGGATTGGATGCTTTATATGTGACAAAGTGCCAAAAAGGTGAAAGCATTAGTTTAGCCCCTTTACTCAAGGCAAACTGGCTTAAAATTATAGTCTCCTAATGTGTTTTGAGTTGTTCAGTATTTTTAGCTAAAATTTAAGCAGTTATTGTAAATTCAAAGAGAACACATAGGTAAGTAATCATTTGTCCTGGTATGTTTGAGGCATCCATGTATTGAGATTTATAAGTTAAAGCTGCAACTCCATGGACTACTCTCTGCAGTATGATTGATCACAATCATCTCATCTCTTCCCAACATTCGGCACAGACTGATGCTAATCCAAACAGCACATTATAAAATTAACGGATTTGCCGCAGACGTCCAAACATCACGTCATATGAATAAAAACGCCTTCTGGATGCAAAGACTCTCTGCCATTCATCCACTGGAGCAATGCACATTACATGACTCCCTTGTGGTTTTTGCATACTCATTTGTCAAAATAACACATTTCAATTTTAATAACTTTGACATAATCATAAAGAGGCTCTGTGTCACTTCTGATTACAGTGCTGGTACTGGTATCCCGCTGTGGCATTTTACATCCGTCTGTGTCTGACAGCAGCAGAAAGGAGATTAGTTCTGCAACTTGTTGCTCGAGCAGCTCGAGACATTTCATTTGCAGTTTCCAGCTCTGTTCTCAGTATAACTTCCAAACTTCTGGATAGTTGTATTTATACAGTTTATAGATTGAATTTGTCTATTTGGTTCATATTTCATTACAAAAAAAACAACAAAAAAAACACCTCTATATATATATATATTCTTTACCATCGTTGGAAATATTAAAGAATCTTTGTACCTCTCATTATCAGTTTACAATAGATGCATGTAGCTCTATTTTTGATGACCACAGCTCGTGACTATAGAGTGCCGAAGTGGAAGCAGGAAGTAACGTCGCTATGGGTCCTCAATTTGGAAAAACTCTCCATGCAAGTGAACGGGAATCAAAATTTTATTTCGTGATCCGATTGAATTGTGTCATGAGAAAGACATATGACCTCTACCTGTTAAAAACATCACGTTTCATGCCGCGAAATCAGCAGTTTATCGTGAAACGGCAACAGAAGAATGTATTTTGTGTGACGACGCTCTATGGACTACAAATCTGGTGTCCCACAAAAAATACGTCTTGGTGTGTGACGTCACCTACGTGACCTGTAGTCTTTCTGGTTACGGATTCTTTGGAATTTTATTTTACAATAGTTTTGTAACAAACTACTGATTTCTCCGCATGAAACGTGATGTTTTAAACAGGTAGAGGTCATATTTTTTTCTCATGGCACAATTCAATCGGATCCTGAAATAAAACTTTGACTCCCGTTCACTTACATGGAGACTTACATGGAGACCCATGGCGACGTTACTTCCTGCTTCCGCTTCGGCACTCTATCTCTCATTTTGTTGAGGATTTCTGCTTCATGACAGCCTTTCAAATTGGATAGGATAATGGCAAAAATGGATTTCTATCATGCTAACAAGGCAGTGTTTCCAAAAGAAAAACCCAATGTTTGGGATGATGACTTCTCACCCAGCACAGATGAAAAGACAACTTTCAGGCTCTTTACTGTAGACTGGAGAGCTTGTCTTTTGTTGTCAGTGCTGCGCTTCCTGCTTCCACCTGCAAACAGGCAGCTGGCTACTCTGTTGTGACAAAGGTGGGAGCTTCCAGACAGCCTTGTAACAGCTTGGCTCGTTAGTGGGAGATTTAACACTCTGACTTTGGGGGTCTGGAGGGCTGCTAATGTCCTGGAGGGGTGATTGACACCGCTCCCACAGATCATTATGTTGACCTAGCTCGCCTGCCTGGGCAAAGCTTGCCCTCACACTTTTCTGTGTGCATTGCAGAGCAGTG